>NC_090935.1:939124370-939749370 GCF_040938575.1 Ambystoma mexicanum
CAGGCAGCGACCCACCAGAGCATAAGTGCTTATGGGGGCGGTCCCCTGCGTGGAATTTGCACTGCTTCCTAAATGGGCCTCTACCGGACAACGCAAATCTCAGTTTAATGAGGCTCCGGTACAGATCCAGTTAGTAGACCTGGATGGGGTGCAGCGGAGATTGGGTTGCGCGAGCACATGCATTGCTGCACTTTAGAAATGCGCAAAGTGCTTTTAAGCACGATTCTGTCAGAGGTGGGCTACTGGGATGTGTTAGTGAGACATGTGGGCCTTGGAGAAGATGACTATGCCGTCAGCAGAAGCGGGCTCTAATGGAGGAGAAGGCGCCAGGCAAGGGCTACAGATGGCACAGTGGTTGCTCTCAGACACGTCCTTAGTGTTCACTGAAAGAGAAGACGTTTCAAGATGGAACAACGGCCCCTCCATGGCTCCGAGAGTTCTGTGTGTTGGTTTTAGCACGTTATGCGGAAAACCTGCCAACGATTTATATGGGAAGGTTAGCACATAGAATTCTTCTAATTTGCCCTTACCCCGTCCATGACAAAATCTCCATCTTCGTGTGCCTCATGAACCACTCTGTGCTGGGGTCAGAGGACCCAATTAAGGGACAGTCTCGGAGAAAAGGGGACGTCTGGTCACCCTAGGCTTCATAGCACTGTTGTGCTGTGCAAGAGCACTGCAGGTTGCTGCGTGGGTGGCAGAGGGTGGCGTTGGGGTAGGTTCTCTGTGGTTTTATGATTGATGTCGAACGCTAAGTTCTTCTGTGTTCTAGCCAGTGTGTCTAATGTGTGCATGGGAGCTGTAACATGGTTTTAGGAGCATGGGGTGCGACAGAGGAGTCTATACTGAAAAAGGGATTAAACATGGGGCATGCCTGTGCATGGCATGTGATGTGATAGATGTGTCCTATACTGCAGTTGTGCGTCTATCATAGTGCTGAGAGTGTGTCACTGATGGTCATGTACATAGGAGTGGTGGTACAAGGGGAAGTGGTAAGAGGGGTTCTGACTGCAATTAGGATGGGAAAATATTGGTGATGTTAATGGTGATATAATAATTAAGGAACATTAGCATCCGGGTGGGGGAGCCAGCCAATCAGGTGGCTAAGAACACAGGCTTGAACCGCCGGTGTAAGCCTGTGTTCCAAGCTGCCTGATAGCCGGCTCCCCCGCCGCCATCTTCCCCTCACCCCCTTTTACCTTTTGAATCCCCCCGCAACTTACCTTTTTGCAGCTGCAGCGTCACTCGTCGTCGCAGTCGCACCTTCCTCTCTATGCAGATCGGCCACCATGAAAAGGGAAAAGGGGTTCCGTACCTTCACTTTCTATGGCGGCCATGTTGGTAAAGGATTTTCCTTCATACAACGGGATGTCGCATGCCTCCCGTTGTAGGAAGTAAAATACTTTGTTTTAGCACCCCGAGTTGCCGCTTTGGTATCCCGGGGTGCTAATGACCCTAACACTGGATCCGTCTTGCCGTATCTGGTGTTAATGCCACAATGTATTCACCAACGCTATCCTTAAGAATGGGAAGTGTCTGATTGACTAATTATACCCTTATGTGCTGGGAGGGCGTGCTGATGCTTGCTCGTACGTATACGTGAGTGACAGCCTTGCACGAATAGAATGGAATGCATGATGAAGTGATGAATGGAATGTTTATGTTTGATGTGTGTAGCGGCACGTGAAGGTTCCAGGAGTGACAGTTGACAGAAGAGGCTGGCATGAATGGATGTGCTACTGATCTGCTGCACAAATACTTAGCTGACATGTTGGCAGAAACAAACCTGGCACCAACAAGATATCACTGTGAAGGGGGCAGGAGAGTGAAACAGCTCTCTGCCCTCACCTTGTGAGTAACATTCATCTTTGGGGCCAGCCAAGGCCCTTATAGAGAGAATGAGGAGCAGATCTTGCTTGGAGGCAGGAAAGAGGGACAATGATCATCGACAATAGCTATTGTGGTGTGCTCAAAGAGCAAAACCTAAAGGTGATGGCAGGAAGATTTTGAATAAATCATGACCAAGGCAAAGCTCTGGGCAACCCTCCAGACCCTTGTATTTAAGCCTGCCGAGCCATCACAGAAGGGCAAAGGCTGTATGCAAATCAGGCTTGGTCCCACCCCAAAGGGGCAATGACGCTCGAACTGCTAGGACACATCCCTGCATGAGACCGCAAGCACCACCAGACATGCTTCGGACTCGTTGGGCGTCATCAGCGTGGAGTAGCCTAGGTCTGTAGGCCCAGCACCCACGTTTGGGCAGATCCGTCCCACTCGAGGTCACTACAGCAACATCAAAAGTTGATGACTGTGAGGTTTTGCTCAGATAGACCTGGAATCATTGCCAGAGGATCAAGCACATTTCCCTTGTGTGGCAGAGCAGGGAGTTGCTGCTGCAGTCATTTGGCTGGCAGATGTGCAGAAGGATAAACTCAGCTTGAGGGCAGGTCATCCAAATAAGTGCAGTGGGTCCACCATTGTGCCTTAAGTATAACATCCCAGAGATCCTAGAACAAGCTCTTTTTGCCTTGGGTCGGTGGGGCAGGCGGGTGGAAGGTACTGCTGCAGGGTTCCCGCGATGGCACACTCTGCTGGTACGCTGCTGACCACTGGGGGAAGTAACAGAGGAACAGAGTTGCTTGGCGAGGCCTGTTAGACATCAGAGAAGAATCACCTGAATTCCCATGCATAGCAGAGCTGTGCTCACATATGAATAGAGTTGGTGGCTCCTGTTAGGCCCATAGGGACCTCTGCAGGGTCATGAAGGAGAAACACATTTAATTATGACTGCAGATTCATAGAGGAAGACATCACCGCAATACAGCCATTGCCCAACCATTATTCACATTAGTATAAAGGTCACATTGACTAGCCTCCTAGGTAATATATGATATGATATGATATTTATAATGCTCTTAATACCCAGAGGTTTCTAATTCGGACCCGGGGATCCAACCTTTATAGCTCTGTGTCGTCTTGCTTCCAATGTGAGCACGTTGCCCCTGAGCTATCCTTCCGAGACTGTAACCGAGACAGGCAGAACACAACGGCAGAGAGGGACCGAGCTCACAGGAGGGATGGCACTGTGAAGACGCAGACGCGGAGTATGCATTAGGGGTGTACTAAACACAACAGATATGTGGCTAATCCATGTATTCCCTCACAGGAATTCTGACAATTTCAGAGAATCTTTATGTTAACGAGGCTGCTGGACAGCGCTATAGTGTTGCCCCTTTTTGGAAGCAAAGATTGTTTCATGGATAGGACAGGGAACCTAGCCGATTTCGTACAGTTGGGACGGCTTGGGAGGGCTAGAGCATGTCCTCTTAATGTTTTCCAACCTGAGGTAGGGAAGAAATTACTGTAAATATACTGATTTATCATAAATGCTACTGGTCAGTTTAGGTACATGGTGCATGGCCATTACATATATTAAGTGAGAAATGTAGATTGTTAATGAATTGTGACTGATGTGATACATTTTGTGAATGAGTCCCCTTACTGAACCTAGTGATGGATGATGAGATCACTGAAGGGACCTTGTGCCATCACAAGCTCGGAGAGCGGGGGGTTCATTCAATTGTTTAAAGCACGGGCCTACCTCGAGAGCAGCAGAGCGCTGTACAGATTGTGAGTAGATGACATTTGAGCTGGCATATTTTAACAGTAGCACAGTGCTGTGAGGTCTGTGTGTCAGTATATGCATCCATTGGAATAAGTCGTTGGTCAGGTGTTGTTGAAAGAGCCATGTTTTGAGAGATTTGTGAAATTGGAGTATTGTGAGGGCATTCCGAGCTGACAGCGGGAGGATTGTGTGCGGGTTTGCGAATGAGTTGTGATTCAAGCCGGTTGGTCAATTTACTGCACGAGGAGCGTGTGCCACCAGATATGTGGAGCCTAACCGCCATGTATGCTCTGCCCACACTGCCCCAGATGATGGATACCTCATCCACTCCCACCATGACATGCGGGAGGCAGCGACTTGTCATATTGGTGGCTTAGAAGCGCATGTCTCTTTAAGGCAATTAACGAGGGGCAGTCCCTTGGAGGTGGTAACGACTGCACCCCTGTCTCCCCTCGTGGTGCAGATGCAGAAATCATATCCAAAACCACAGGGGTAAAGAGCATGGCATGAACCAAGACAAGAACTTGGACAATGAACCAATCATATCACAAGGTCTCCAAAACACATTCACAGAAGAACTGTTTAGGCAAGGGGACCCCTAGCAGAGGTAGGGCCCAGGGTGTGGCAAGAGGAGATAGCACTGCCCATGCGCAGGTACTAAGGAGTCCCAAGTCCCACAGCAAAAACTGCAAGTCATCCCGAGGGACAGTGCCCATCAACAAACTTCATACCAATTGCATAAGAACACACACTTCAGTTCTCTGAGGCTGGAAAGCAAGGTCAAGGCTTTATACCAGTGGTACCATATATCTTTCATAAACTTCATTCAAAATCTCAAGCTATCTAAGAAAACAGGGAACAGCATGACATCAAGTATTTGAGCACAATCAAAATGCCGTGGACACTTTTCTTTTGACCTGTTTTCAATGTATTTTCGTGGTTAATCTGCCATTTAAAAAACTACAAAAATTCAACAAACAACTAACAACCAACATTGTCAAACGATATCAAAGAAACGATTTGATCCTGGCTCCCATTGTCTTATCCATTAAAGAACAATATGATCAGGGTATTTTCAAATATATGATTCATTAAATTCTCGGGCTTGTTTCAGTTTTTCAGTTAATTTGCATACCCATAGCATTCTGCCCTGAGGCTCTGAGCTGGTGGTGAACTTCCAGGGATGGCTGCTTGCTGGTGCTCTGAACAGAAATAAAATATTTGAATATCTCTTATTAAAGATAGAAGGCTTTTTGCTTGCATTGTTTAACCCCACCAATAATTATGGTGTTTGGAAAACATGACCAAATGCTCCAATCAACTGCATGGCTCTTGGGTTGATAACCCAGTGTGTAAAATAGCATCTGGCCTATTAGACAATACAATTAATTCAGTAAATGTGCACGTGAAAAGCACTTAGTTCTGAAGTAAAGGGGAATTTCCAGCAACAGCTACTTGGTTGCGCAGCGACATGTGTGCATTGTTAATTCAAATGGCCTATTTTATCATGCATTTTATTTGATAACCTTAGATTCTCCGGGGATGTTCAGGTGCAAGCGTTTTTAGAGCAATATGGTTCTTGGTTTTTTAAGTTTTCCTCAACATTGGATTCCTGTGAGACTCGCTGAGCTATTCATGCTTTTTAAGCGCTTAGTGGTATATTGAAAATCCTTGCATTTTAGTAGGACTATTCCATAAAGCCTTGCAGAGAATCCCAAAACTGCAGTCGCATTTCTAAACTTTTTTCCAGAACTCTGATTCCCTGGAACTCCTTACAAGTCCAAACGTATCTATGATTTTCCAAGCCAAGTTTCAGATTTGGACACCAATTGGCTCGATCCCACTCATTCTGGGAGCCCAAAAAATGACCAGCAGGGGCATGTACATATTTAGTCTAATTTCACCAACACTATTCACAGGAGCAACCAGATGGAAGGCAAATCCTTGGTGAAGCATCACAAAAATGACAGCCCAGCAATAGAGACCTCAGCATCAGTAGCTACACAGTACATAGGGGTCTCGGCATCAGTGGCGATATGCACGCGGACTGATGCCTTCACTCACACCACTGCTTTCCCTTCTCCTGGGACGTAGCAACACAAGTCTTTTATTTACACGCAGACTGTCTGCCATCCAAGCTTTTCCAGCCACAGTTATTTATTTTAAGGCTAAAGTTTCCGAGCAAAGTCTACAGGCTGCCACCCCTCATTAACATTTGAATTTTTCCGTCCTGGGCAGGGTGCTTCTCCTTAAGGGCTTTCTCCCCAGTATCACTATTGCATGTTAAGGTAGAATCTGCGTGTTTCCACCTTTGGACTTACATAAGTAGGCCAACAGTCCTCTCTGCCTGGTTCTCAAAGTCAGTCCATGGCAACGATCATGGATGCACACGTCATTGTGGTGTAGGCCTTTAAGTGACTGCAATACGCAGTCACGTGATGTTTGGCCAATAAAGGCGGGCCCCGGCGGCGCATTCGCCAGTCGGAGCAGGGGACCCAGCGAGACACATACTAGTGTTTCTATGTCGTTCTTTCAAGCGCTCCGGGCCTGACCTGGACCAGGCCACCACATTGGCGACGAGGCGGGTGATCCTGCACGTGCGCCGGTGGACCATTTCTGCCTTTGGCAGACTCCCGGATTCCCGGCAAAACCTAGCATCCTTGTGGCCCCCCCCTCCTCCAGCTCCTCTGCTACGCAGCCTGAGTCATGGCATGTGCACTGACACGCGGAGGTACTGGGTGGGAGGAGCACATCACCCCGCTTCGGTCTCCAGAGCGGGGCCCTAAAAGAAAAAAAAAAAGTGAAAGGATTAAATCATCAATCCATGACCTCAGATTGCTTCACCTACATGTGTACAGGCCCCAGTCCCTTGTCGTTGCGTCCTGGTGGTGTGCACATCACCAGCACCCAGTTTCCTTACTGTTGGGGACAGCCCCTCATTGAGCACCACGTGCCAGCAGCATTCCATGGGGAACAAATCCCCCACCCAGCACCATGTCCTGCCACCGCCACTTTGGGTTGCAGATACTTGGAGGAGTGCTTGTACGCCCAGGTGACCCACCACCACCCTGAAGGTCGCGGTGGGCAGGCTTGCAAGCTCCTGGAGTGAGCGCTTGTGCACCCTGGCCCCACATTTGACTTCCCCTGTGCATCGCTCACCCTGGCGACCCCTGGGCCTGCTCTTACATAAAACCGCCACTGCAGTGAGCCATGGGGGAGAAGAATGAGGCATCTGCAGCTGCCTGAATACTGCGCTCATCGGCACACCTCGCCCCTTTACAAGAGTTTGACATTAGGGAGCCCCATTGCCACTGGGCCCCAGATAGATCGTGTGGGTGAACAGGCTGGACATTTTTTTTAAGGTCACAGGAGAAGTTGTGTCCACAACATCTTTGAGATTCTGCAGCAGGTGGATAATTCCTTCGCTTTGCGGCCAAAGCAGTTCTGTTAGAATACTTTGCGCCCATGGCAAACGTGGACTCTTGAGAGAACCCTCATGAGGACTGCTGTACAGAAGGAGGGGGAATCTCTCCACGTTTTTCACAGCAGGCAACGGCGGATGTCAATGGTGTGTGCCTGGCCTGACGTGGAGCATGAGGTGCGTCAACAAGTCATACAGGGCTGCCTTGCGGTCAAGTTGCGGTTCCAGATACTGCGCAAGCCCAGAATCACACTCATGCGCATTCTATAGCTGGGGAGATCCCACAAACTAGTGGATGTCCGGGCGAAAAAGATGTGCTCGGCGATGAAGGCAGTCAAGCTGGAGGACGCATGTGCAGTAAGGCAGAGGCAATTTCAGGGAGGTGACAGGTGCCAGCAGTGGAGCAGGAAAGAAGAAAAAGTGGGGGAGACGACTCCGTGCCTCAACCGCGGTTATGACCTGCCCCATCTCAAGGATTGTCCAGCAAAAGGCCACGTGTGCGGTCGCTGTTGCATAGCGAAACATTTTGCGCGTGTCTGCAGGGCACCAGCACCATCGATACACTCGAAAGGAGAGGCGTCCACAAGGCCAGTGACACAGCGATCTCTACGCAGGGTGGCCCACGTGGAACAACCGACGGCGAAGAAGGATGAGTTTGAGGAGCAGGAAGAAGATGAAGAGTCTGTATTCCTTATCTAGAGCATGTTGGTGCTGCAAAGGGCAAACGGCGCTAGCCCAGGTGCGTAGTCCACATCTGTGACTCCCAGGTCCCCATACTGATCGACACCGGTGCATCAGTGAGCATTGTGGCGGAGGACCACTACCAACAGCTGAACAACGCACCACACCTGAACAAGACAAATGTGCAAATATTCACGTTCGGAGGAAAACACCCTTCGCTCCTGGAAGGCGCGTTTGTGGCCCGTGTCCGTCATGAAGGCACGTCCATCAGAGCCTGTTTTTTTGTCACCAAGGTGAGTGAGTTAACACTACTGGGGTGCACCGCCGCTGAGGCGTTGCGCATTGTAAACTTTGCATTTGGGGTATACCTTGAGGATGTCTAGACCCTGCTCGCCATATATGCGAGTGTTTTCACAGGAATTGGGAAGCTGGTGGGTGACCGGTTGCATATCGACAACAGAGTCCAACCCATTGCGCTGAGGTATCGCATGAGCAATTTCACATGGGAGACAGAGTAGAACAAGAGCTCGACAATCTGGTCAGATTGGATATCATCCAGAAGGTTGATGGATCAACCCCATGGGTCTCATCCACCATAATTGCAAGAAAGCCCAAACAACCTGAGGCCATACGCATCTGCATGGACATGCGCCTCCTGAACAGAGCGATCCTTAGGGAGAGACCCATCACGCCCACCCTGGACGATATCCTGGCAGACTTCCAGGGCGCACAGTGTTTCTCTAAGTTGGACCTCCATGCCGGGTACCATCAGCTCATGCTAGATCTGGAATTGTGCTAAATTATGACATTCAGCACACACAAAGGCCTGTACAGGTACAAGCGCCAGAATTTTGGGATATCGTCGGCCACGGAGGTCTTCCAAAACACCATCAGAGGGGCGCTCACTGGCCTGAAGGGGACGATAAACATCAGCGACTGCATCATGGTCTACGCAAAGTCTGAACAGGAACATCTGCAGAGACTAGAGAATGTCCTGGAACCCATCCAACCTCTAGGTCTCACCCTACACCGGGACAAGTGTACACTCATGCAGACGAAGATCACATTTTTCGTGTTCGTGTTCCAGGAGGGTGGAATTTCCCCGGACCCGGCAAAGGTAAAGGACGTCTGGGAAGCCTGTACCCCAATGAATGGGCCAGAGGGTGTAGCTTCCTTGGGATGCTCAGGTACTGTGGCAGGTTCATACAGAACCTGGCCGCCCTCGCCGGGCCACTACATAGCCCCACCAAGAAGAAATGTGTGGAAGTGGGCGGCGCTTGAACATAGCACGTTCAATGACATAAAAGGGTCCTTAACAGCAGAGGACACAATGGCGTTTGTCGACCCGGAAAAGAGATCAGAGATTACAGTTGACGCCAGTCTGTTTGGTTTAGCAGTTGTGCTTATGCAGCCAGAGGAGAACATGGCGGACCGACCAGTGGCGTTTGCCAGCCGGGCGCTCTCGGCGACCGAGCAAATGTATTCCCAAATCAAGAGGGAAGCTCTGGCGGTGCTATGGGGTTGCAGACAATACCACCTGTATAGTTATAGCAAACCTGTGAAAGTCGTCACCGACCATAAACCCCAGATACCGATCATGACCGGCTCCTCCTCCAAGCCCCCAGCAAGGATCAAAAAGTGGCTGCTCGCTCTAGAGGAGTATGACATTGAGCTGACATTTCACCCGGGGAACACCAACGCTGCAGACTACCTGTCACGTCACCCTAGTCGTGAGAACAAGAGTACGGAAGAGGCGGAAACAGAGGAATACTTGCACAGTCTAGCGCCTCCATGGCAATTGAAGACATCAGAAAGGCTTCTGTCAAGGATGAATGCTTCAAAATTCTGCAGCCCACTGGAACAAAGGGTGAGTGGTGGAGAGTCCTTGAAAAGCTTGATGCACAGAGGCGAGAAGGGCACTAGAACAGATGTGGAGAGTGAGGGGAGAACTCACGTTCATAAAGGACAGCCTATTGCTAAGAGGCTCGAAGATGGTGGTTACTGCCAGCCTCGTAGGCAGAAGTTTGGAATTGGCACACAAAGGTCCCCAGGGTGTAGCTAAAACCAAGGCATGCCTAAACATGAAAGTGTGGTTTCCAGTTATAGAGGGGCAAGTGGAGGACTTTGTCCGCAACTGTGCGTGGTGCCAAGCGGCCCTGCCGCACCAACGAGAGCCTCGAATAGAGTTGATGGAGAGGAGCTGTGGGAAATGATACACATGGACTTCGGGTCAACCTGCAGGGATAAACATTTCGTGGTCCTTGTTGATCAGTGGTCAAGGTACCCTGAGGTCGAGTTTGTTGACTCCACGTTCCTGGAGGACGTGATACCAGCATTGGAGAGGGCCTTTGCCACGTATGGATTCCCAATGGAAATACTTCGACAATGGGCCCCCATTTCAAGGCAGAGGATTTGCAGAATGCTTGAAAGTCCGCTGCATCGTTCACCGAAAGATCACGCCACTGTGGCCGAGAGCGAACGGGGAGGCCGAAAGACTGATGCAAACACTGAACTAAGTCTTCCAGATAGCCCAGGGACAAGGGGAGTGTGAGAAGCACATCCTGTACCAATTCTTGGCAGAGTATCATGCAACCCCCCACTGTCTACTGGGGTATCCCTCGCTGAAGCACTATTCCAGCAGTGCCTGTGAGGACTTCTGCCAGATCACACACCATGAACACTCAGAATCATTGATGATGCTGCAGTATCTGAGGGACAAAGAAGAGCAAATGAGAGGGAGAATGATCGAAGGAATTTGAGGAGTGATCGCCTAGAGATAGATGACCTGATGTTGGTGAGAACAAGAAATGTGCAGGGGAAATTGTCTTTGCCACACGAGCCGATTCCACTCCAGGTGATGGATACCAAAGGATCGATGGTGACCGCATTAGATGGCAATACAACGGTTACCAGGAACGTGTGCTTCTTCAGGAAGATGGGACCGTCGACGGAGTCGAGCCCCGACCGCTGCCGGAGAACCGAACCCAGACAGAGGAGGCCAAGCCTCGACAGCGAGAGAAAAGGGACAAGCCAGAAAGGTCCAGCATCCGGCAGTAGGGAAGGCAGCCCGACCGACCAATGAGGAGGCTTGGTCACGGCTGAAGATGATCCTGGAGAGGAGAGGCACTATCCTGTACGAGAGCGCCGCAGGCAGCCCAGCTACCTGCAGTAGATCTCCCCTTATGCCAGAGGGCACCCGTTGGTGCAGTTCTTCAGTTGGTATCGTTGAACTTATTTACCTGTGGTTGAACTTCATTTACCTGTGTTATAAGTTTGTGTTGTGCAACAAGTGCCTGCATTCTATTGTATTGTTTGTTTGAAAAAAAATATGAAAAGGGAGGAGTGTGGTGTATCCCTTTAAGTGACTGCGTTACGCAGTAAAGTGATGCTGAGCCAATAAAGGTGGGCCCCTGCAGCGCATGCGCCAGTTGGCGCAGGGGACCCAGCGAGACACATACTAGTGTGTCCGTGTCGTTCTTTGAAGCACTCCGGGCCAGACCTGGACTATGCCACCACAGTCATGTTGATGATGACCACAGGTGCACCTTTCATGTGCAATGTTCTATTTTTTATATTTTCAACAAGCCCTGAAAAGTTGCATATTTAGACTGCACTGAAATGTCAGAACTATGGGTTACTGGAACAGATCCAAAAGCAGAGCACACACATTGCTTATCGCACACGCACCTACTTGTAGGAGAATATGTAAATATGAAGAGGAAAAAAGAGTGTTGTCCTCATAAATGTTCATTTTAAAGTTCGAGCCTTAGTTGCAGTCATTTCCTGAGTATGTGAATCTACACAAGAGTCATCACGGAGAAGGTAACGGTGTGGGAGACAGTAAGAAAAGACTAATCCGCGGCCATTATTGACAGGGGAAGATGGTTTAGTGATAGCATCGAATGCAAAAGCCTCGAAAAAAATGCATTTTTTCCCCATTGTTTTTAATGAGGGGGTCCCCCCTAACCCCTGTTTTTTTTACCCCTTAAAACCCATTATAATAAAAAAAACTTTACCTACGAAAAAAATGCATTTTTCCGAGGCTTTTGCATTCGATGCATTGTATTCGATGGAATCACTGGATACTGGGGAAGATGTATGCAATGCTCCCATTCAGAAGGTTGGAGTGGAATGCAATGAGTTAAACATGTTTCACTCCATTCTGACATGTTCTCACTTGAAATGTTCCCTTCTCACAGCACTGAATAGAGTCAAGGGTAAGCAGCAATCTGAAAGTGGGCTTGTCTAGCCAACCAATTCAATTCATAATGCAACACGTATTTCACAAGCTATTTGTGTACGCTTTCCTAGGTCTAAGAAAAACAAAATAAATGCAATGAAATTGGTTACATTATTTTACATGAAATCAAATTACCATGAGCTTAAGGCAGAAAATACTGGGAGCAAGTTAAAAAAAAACTGAAAATCATCCTAGCATGCAAAACTGTTGCCTGAAACCAATTTGTGAAAGCTCTCATAGTAAATAGGACTATCTTTGCAAAAAGTCAGGTTTGGCGACAAATGGCCAGGCTGGCTGCAGACTGAATAGAACACGACGTGATTCCGTATCTCAGCCAGCAGTCCCGAAGCAATGTGCCTGGCACTGAAGCATCTCGCCTCCGACGTGCAGTCGGCGATGTCTGAAGGCAGCCGTTCAATGCAGGCGGCATGTATGTCTCTCTTACACGTAGACAGCTATTGTAAGGTTTGAATAGCTCTGCTATTCAGGAGGCCCAGAGCCGATTTCATTTGCACAGATAGAAATGACTTCTAGAACTGCCGAGTCTTGAAACATTTCAAACTTCTGTTTGGGTCCTGGGTCAGAATTTGTTACAGGATAGCACAGGATTTGTTTGCTTATTTTTCTACGCTTGAAAATGCATAAAAATATTAAAGCTCCGAAATGGTTGCTTCGTGTAAGGGATGTTAAACTGAAGCAAATCCATTTTCTAACCAATACAAAAACAGTTTAGCGCGCTTCAAAAGCATGAGCTTTAAACCAGGATGCCGATGCGCCCCTCCTCAAAAACAGCAATGGTTTTCTCTCTAAAATGCGGTGTTAAAAGTTAGCATCTGCTGTGCTACTTCAATACTTTGGGTCACAGTGTAACAACTTATTTTGGTGCAAGTGATGAGATGCGCAAACGCATTTCATAACTTCCGCCGAAAAAAGGAGCAGGCCCATTCTCAAAGGGCATCTGAAGGTGGGCCACTCGGATACCCTCATTTAGGTGGCCTTTAAACCCCTTTCAGAATGTACCCATATCAGGCGGCGCTCCTCTGCATTTAAAACCACGTGCCTAATTCACAAAATTGATGCACCTAAAAATGCTCAGAAATGAGGCTCATCGGGTGCATGGTGAGGCCCAAATCATGACAGGTTAATTTGTGATCGTCAACAGTGGAATGCACTCCGGGCAACCATATGTCACTGGGAGTCTATCATATATTGATGTTGGGAGTGCGCACCTGGCACTAATGAATGCAGGGAGATGGACAGCGCATCTTTGTGCCACTGTCCAGCTCCTCCTAAAAGAAGCACAAACGAAATGAGCGCATTCCCTACACTCCTTTCATTTGCACTACTTTTTGACAATCTGGCACCTAGGCTCCTGCAAATTACCAATCATGAGAACAGACATAGCACATTTTGTCTATCTAACCATCATGACCTCCACATTAAATACACAATTGCATACTTAAGAATGTAAAACATTTAATTGCAGAAACAGATGTGTGCTTGGCAGTTTCAGGCCTTAATGATTAATGCACTTGACTATGAGAACACTCTCCTTACGGCACGTTGCTTTCCAGAGAACACAGGGTGTGCTGCTGTGTGTTTCGTTTGCTGCTTTGCTGGGGAGCAACTTTACTCTTGCTGTTCAACTCCTTGGAAGTTCTCTTTCTGTCTCTGCAAGTGGAGGCAGAGACAGCACCAGCTATAAAAACTCCCCTTGAAGCGGAGCGCATCGGTGTGCTCCTGTGTGTTTTGAGTTACGTGGCTGCGGGGACCCCGCTTCGGAATCCGCATTCAGGTTTGAGCCTCCGTTTCTGCGTACTACTAATTACCTCTAGTAAACAGCCATTGCTCTTAATGGGGGGAGGGGAGGCACGGGTACAAGTTTAAACTTCTTTGATCAAGCAATGACTAGTTACGCTTTGCGTACACATTCCATTCCTCCGTGTTTGCCTTCCTTAGCAAGGCAACCTAGGACGAGCATATCTATGCTGGAACAAGCGGAGCAGCCACATTCCTCGCTTTCTGATGGACCCTCCCTATTGCCCCCCCATCTATTGGAGCTCCGTCAAGCTCAAACTTCACACTTGCAACTTGAATTGAGTGAGTCTGACAGTAGGGAGATGGCTCCCACATGGATAACTCAAACAGGAGCCTTGCCAGTCATTCCTCCCAAACGCATCCAAATAGCCTCCCCCTTCACTCTCTGCTCGCCTGCCTTAAAAACACTCCGCTTCCACGCTTGCACTGCATCGTCCACCCCGAAATTACCGTTTGGACATCACCTACCTAATGAATCTGAGCGCCCCCAGTCGGCGCCCGCAAGTTTATCTACTGCTCCTAAAACCCCCCTGTGGAATCAGAAATTACAATATTAAGGCTTTTACACCATGCAAAGAGAAATACACCGGCACGGGCTTGTAAAGATTCCCAGAATCTTTATTGCAATTCTGTACAGTTTACATAACAAAGTACATAAATAGCTATTTGGCTGTCAATACATCACAGAGACCACCAGCAGGGTTCAATGTGAGCAGTGAACAGGAATTGCTAGCTGGACATCAGCGTATTTATACAGTTTCGTTATAACAATGTCCAGCCTCTTACAAGTTAATCATGTACTGGGCTAGGGTCGCGCCAGGTTAGTTCCTAATTTACATATCTTATGCATGCGGTTTACTTTTTAATACATTTGCTAACAAACACTGTTATTCTCTAGGTTTAACTTTACACTCTTTATACATTGCTTATAATACAGGTCAAACAGATGTTTCGCATGTCGTGTTTAGATAGCGTTATTGTTCTTGTATACTTGTAGGTTAACATCGCTGATTCAAGTAATCCCCTGATCCCGAGGTCAACAAAGGACAAGGTCTACATGACCCTAACATGTAGCCTGCAGGCAGGTTGGACATTAACTCTCCTACTGAGGTTGAAGAGGTTAAAGCAAGAACAAGAGAACACAGGTCGGCCATTTTAGGCCACAGGGTGACTTTGCACGATAAACTAAAATGGCGGCTTTAACCTAAAATGGAGGCTTGATTCACTTAAGGTCGCAACCTTGCAATACGGATTTCCTCGCAAAGCGACTGGGCATAGGCCAACATATACAATGAAGACGAGACAATATTATATCAGTTTTAACACCCCAAGTTTTCTATTTTGGTAGTTCTCGGGAACCTTCCACCCATTTCCAAAATGATTCTAACACTGGCCGTGGTAGTGCATGTATGAACCCTCACAAACACATTCGAGACTTTTCACAGTCACCTACTGTGGATTTGGTGTGGGGTGATTCTATTATTGATGACTTGCTTGTGGAGCTCCTTTCATACTCTCTACTTGAAAATGCAGATGAAGACGTTGACCCATTCTTGGCCCTGATGAATGAGAACATCGACATTTTAAAGGAAATTACCAACCTGGAACTGGGCCATGGCTTTGAGGAGAAGATCCCTCAGCCATATGCAGTCCAACTGCCTGTGGGTGAATGGGATGTGGGAGTGGGGCCGATGGTGGGCTCTACTTCCTTGTTGTGCCCAAAGCTGCAAATAAAGATTGCCGTTAGGGAACCGGCACTGTCGGCTGCCTCCTCTTTCCCTCTACACATTGGTCAAGTTCTACGTGGCACATTGCAAAATTTGCCTTCATTTACTTTAACTCCTGCACCTTCACAAAGCGACTTACCACTAGAACCGGTGAGGCCCCTGCCCCACTCTTGCAGTGTGTTGACTCTTAATTTGTGCAAAGAAAGCCAAACAGAGCAACCGAAAGACCCAGAGACTAGGAGGCCTAGTGTAAACTGTGTGGGTTCTTCGCACCCACACTGAAGGTGCTCTATGATCAAAATGAATTGGTGTCTTCAGCTATTAGAGCTAACACTCATACCTTGGATCTCAATGGGAAAGATGACTGCAGTTGAGGGGTTCTCTCCTTGGATGCCAAGTCTAAGCTAGTGACTGAAACCTTGTGTCAAATAAAGCCCCCCCTCTTTAAACTTGTCCCCTCCTAGCTTGGGGGTAGCTTCACCGGAGTCGGCTCAACCAACTAGAGGATGTTGTCTTCACCCTCTGTGCGACGCAGCAGCCAGCTTCTTTGAAACCTCTGTGGGTGCCTCGCCTGTGCTATCGTCCCCTGTAGAGGCAGAGGTCCTTCTCGTAGCAGAAGAGCTAATGACAGAAGGTAGGGATGACCAACCCCATACTCCACAAATGCCAGAGGACCAAGCTAATTTAGTTGGGGCCTTCCCAATCTTTGATCAATCGGGGCCTCAGACGGAACCCAGACGGCAAAGAAATGGCTGCAAGACAAAAGGAAAGAAGATAATCCAAATCACTCCCTGTGCACTGCCACAAAAGACTGCAAATAAAAAGGGAAATCCTAAAATTGCAGGGAGGATTTCCAAACATTTTTGGGAAAAATAACAAACTCTGCAGCCTTGTACCAACCTCAAAAAATGGGCCTGCATGAATCAAATTCTACACGGGGTAAAGAGAAGAAATCAGTGAGCTTTCAATGACCTGCCATGTTGATCCAGTGAGCGAGCTCATACCAGATCTAGGCCAAGAGAGTGCCCAGGATGGAGCTTGATCACCCCTCTCTCCGGTTCCCTTGATGCACTTCAGATCTCACCTGGTACTAAACCAGGTTTTGTTGGCCTCCGACTAGCTTAACGCTTGGGGTTTCTTGGTTGCGGCTTCTCCTTCTCCAAAAACTTCCACGAACCACAAGTTTCATAAAAGCCTTCCATCGAGTGTGTCTTTAGCTCTGACCCTTTACCAAGCTTGACTGTAAAAAGCTCAATTAGCGGGAATGCGGGGTGATTGGTAACAAACCATTTGGATGCTGGCATTGATCTACGTGGAGGGTATGAGTGGAATTGGGTGGCTGCCCGTTTGAATGAACGCAAAAAGTAGCTGAACCCTTTCATGGACGGGGCCCCCTGGCACGACATTACGTGTGTATCATGGAACTCCAGGGGCTTTGGCCACCTGTACGCTGCTGGGGGTTCATTCATATTCGAAAAAGATATATTTTGTCTGCAAGAAACATGGCTGAGAGCTCCTACCTCAATCGATGAGTCTGAGGGCATGCTAAATTCTGCCTACAGGGGTGAGAAGGGGAGACCGGCCTCATCGCTGCTTTTTGGTATCCAAAACGACTTGAAGATCTCGGCATCCAACTATGCAGCTTCTAATGCCTTTGTACAGCCTGTCGTGTTGGAGTGGGATAGCTGGCTCTACCCGGAGAGGGGATTTACTCTGGTTCTAAATCTTTATTGGTATCCAGGTGAAATTGAACAAGAACTCAATGGCAATTATACTCATGGCAATCCAAGAGGAATTCAAACTCAATCTTGATCGGTGGGGATTTAAACGCATTTTGCCTCACCCCTTCTGGCTTGGGGGACGTCAATCCACAAAACAAAGCCCAGTTAGCCAGAGGAACAGCATAGGTTGCGCTTATGGATGCACAGGGCCTTTGTATTCTAAATGGCAATGTTATAGGGGACTCCCCTGCACAAGCAACTTGGCACAGGGGGGACAACAGTAGTACAATTGAATACTTTTTTGCATCAGACGACATTTTTTCAAAAGGCCAACTCTTTATCAATTGTACACGCTGACCTAAGTGACCATAATCCTCTGTTTCTCAGTTGGGCTGTAAAGAGGGAGACTCCTTCGCCTGAAATCTACAGGCCCACATTAAACATTAACGCTGGGAAAAACAGAATCTCTTGGCACCCTGAGAACGTGCAGAGGTTCCCTGTCATTTTGGAGAGCTTTTTTGAAGGGGGAACTTTGATTCTAGGTTAATACTTACCAAGCAATATGGATCAGAATCTATGCGGAAATGCCACTGGCAAAACAAATGACCTGCCAGGGGACCAGAAACCATTTTTATGACCGCATAGTTAAACAGAAGAAAAGATACCTCCGTAGATCTTTGCAATTTGTGAAAAACAACTCTTATGAGAATCAAAGATCTTTGAAAAATGCATACAGGAACTGGGTACGGTCCTATCACCAGCAGCTGATGTTAAACGATCCTGCAAAGATGTTAGTATTAACCAGGTCTAGGGACAAATCGGCTTTTCTGGCGAGCAATAACCAGGGTGGGGGGTTCAACATCGTACCATCTAATAAACCGCATCAGTGAACAGGACTGGGTAAACCATTACGCAGAGGTCTACAGGGGGGCCTCTGATGATGCAACTCAGATGGAGGTGTGCCCAGAAGGGCCTTGGTACCCGGATTTTACGGAAGATGAAATCGAGTTAATCATCTTGCATAGTAAAAAATCACAGGCCCCAGTCCCTGACGGGCTGTCAAATGTAGTCCTACAATTCGACCCTAAACTATGGGCTCGCCTACTGAGCACCCTTTTTAAAGACATCCTTGATAAAGCATGCCTCCCAGACAGTTGTAGGGAGTCGATTATTGTGCCAATTCACAAAAAGGGCCCTTGTGTGCTCCCTACTAACTATAGGCCAATTACACTACTGGATATCCCCTCTGAGATCTTTGCAACTCTGCTGCTAAGGGATTTAACTGGCTGGGCAAAGAGGGCTGGCAGACTGGATCCCTTACAGACTGGTTTCCCAAAGGGGGTGGGGACAAACGCTAATCTTTTTCTGCTGAGGTTGCTAAAAAGGGAGTCCATGCAAGATCTAAGAAGTTATATGCGGGTTTTCTTGATTTTTCCATGGCCATTGATAGCGTGGACAAGCACCTGTTATGGTCCAAATTGCAGAAATGGGGTTGCCCTTATGCACTTTTAAACATGATCGTGGCTCTTGATTCAGACCCGACCATCAGGGTCCGGCTGAATGCTCAGGGTAAACTCTCAACAGCCTTTGAAACTATTACAGGCTTGAAACAGGGCTGCACACTGGCCCCCCTTCTGTTTATTGTCTTTACCTCCGACATCAGCAGAATCCTTAAAAACATTCAAAGGTTCTCGCCTCGCCTATCCACACTAAACCTAGACTATTTATTCTATGCCTACGATTTGGTACTTTTTGACTACACTCCAATCGGCCTCCAGCAGAAGCTTGACGCATTGGCGGCATATGCAAGTCTAAACAAATTAACCATCAATTTGAAGATATCAAAGGTTTTGGTTCTTTGGCCACACATCAGACAATATACAGACATTTCTGCTGGTGTCTTAATAGGGAGGCCTTGGAAAATGTCCCGACTTTTGTGTATCTGGGCACTAGATTGCAGGCCCTGCAGAAAAACGCAGAACTCGAGAGTAATTTAACCTCAAAGGTGAAAATGTTGGCGTCCCAGTCAGCTGCAATAAATCGAAAATGTGGGTATTTTTCACTAACCCCTGTCCTGGAACATTATAAATCGAAGGTTGTCCCCTCCCTGCTATATGGCGGTGAAAACCAGGGACTTCCAGTAATAACGTGCTAGGAGATGCTTGAGGGCCCCTTCTGGTGGAAAGTCCTGCTGCTTCCAAACAGTGCCCTGTGGCAGTGATCCACTATGAGCTAGGCCGTCCCTCTATCAAGTATCATTTGCTGTTCAAAAATCTTGCAGTATTGAAAAACATCTTAAGTGCTGAGCAAGGGTCTATTGAATGGGAATTGCCGTTGCTCCTAAGCTCAAAACGTGTCCCTGTTTCGATAAATGGGAAGAGGAATGTTGCCAAGTTATGGAGGATAGTGGCATCTCAATGGACATGTTCCGGTACTCCCTTTTGAAAACTAGGACAAAATTAAAAGAAAGAGACTGGATCCTGACAATTGGAATGGTAAGATCATCCAAGAATTTCAAAGATATGCTCATTGATTCCAGGCCTGCCGGTATGCCACCTACCTACTTATACAAATCCTAGAGCCTGGTATGGCACAGAACAGCTATGAGGCTGAAACTCAATTTATTACCAACAAAAGAAATTGAGGGCGCTAAAGCCGGGATCTTGTGGGAGCCAAGGTCCTGCTGCTATTGCTCTGAGCAGCATACTGTGGGGCTCTAAATGACAGGCGTCATCATTATTTCGACCATTTGGTCGCACAATCATCCATTGGAGGAGTAGGTGTGGTTTGGCAGCGAGTTATGGGCTCTCAAGGTACTAACCATTGGCTGACGGCAGCAATACATTTCTTTAAAGAGATGTTGGCACCAATGTAAATGGTCTGCTCTTAAATGGATTGTGATTTTTATTTTCTTTATCGTATATTTCATGATTCTGGGTAAATGTAATGAATTTTGCTGGCTTTGTTCACATCGATTGGTAAAATGAACGTTATGCTATGTAATTAAGATTATTTGTTTAAATTGAATCATGCTGTTAAAGGTTATTTTATAACCATAAAACAATTTTAAAAAGAACTCTTGTGACTGCTACATCACACGGCAATGGCTGCCAATAGATACTGTGTGAATCTTCAAGATGGCTTGTCTGACCAACAAGGCTCATCATGCCCCAAAAAACTGGAGAAAAAAAATTCCGCAGATTACAGGGGCCTCTGCAGCAAGAATAACCACATCTCCATTCTCAACAACAACAAAAAACATACAACTCAGAGCAATCTTTCTCTGGAATTTCCCAGGAGTTCTAGAAAACCCCACCCCTCTTCACTTTGCAGAAAGCATCTAGCTCTTACTCCCCTATATGCACTTCGTGAGCTCACTTCCTGGGAGGTGGTCCAAGTAAGACGGTTACTGAGCACTTGTCTTATCATCTACGCTGCTACTTGAGCACAGGGGTTTGCCTCCCTTATCTGCTGTGGCTACTTGGTAGTCTGCAGTGGTGGTCATTGGGCCGGCTCTCGGCAAATCCGAGATCCGACACCAGATATGGAGCCGGATCTCAGGATCCGGCCAGAGTCAGCGGCCCTAGCCCATGAACGCCCTGGAATACTTAAAAAACAAAAAAAAGTGCCCGTGACGGCAGCATTGCCTTTTACCGCGGCTTTGGCACTCGTGTGTAATGCACAATGCTCGTATATGTACAACTATTTCTTTCAGTTGTACATGTAGCGAGCATTGTGCATTACACACAGCAAGCATTGTGCATTACACGCCAATGCCAAAGCCGGCGGTAAAAGGCAATGCTGATGTAGCAGGCGCTTTGTTTTATTTATATATTAATGTATTCCAGCATTGCTGGAAGTCCACTATGAGCCCTGCCCCCTCTAGACCACGCCCCCTCGGGCACCGCCTCTCCCCCAAACTCCTGCCCACCCCGGCCTGCTACATCCCTACCTAAAGCACCCCTTTCTAGCTCTCTCTGGCTAGCTGCTAGCATCTTCTCTAACTGGCATCCATCTGCCTCCTCGGCCTCTACTCTCCCGCACGCTATGGAACATGCTGTGTTTCCTCTCACACGCAATTGCCTTCTATTTCACCTGCACCCTGCTACCTATGAGTTCTCCAACAGTACAACACGTCTGAATCTTCCTGGCCACACTACTGCAGAGGCAAGACTATGTAGTTAAGGAATAAACCAATGGGAAGCAATACACCTTATGCGTTATCTCTATTCATACTGCTATAGTTTCCCCCATCAGAGTTCCAAAGCAAACCTTTCAATATTGTGGCAACCCTTATTCTCCTGCAAGCCAGTACCCAGAGAGTACAAACCATAAATACGGGATTGCAAACAATCAGCAACACTAACTACATTACCCTTCTGATTACAATAGCATGAGAACAAATTAATAAATAATATTTTGTAACTGGTGCGTGGGATTTATTTTTGATTTATTTATTTATTTGCATTTGTAAAGTGCACAACTGCCCTTGGGCATCATGGCGCTATAAAGAAAGCTTGCTTAGTTACATAAGTGCATAATTCACAATAGATGGCATAAACATGAGGGTCAACCCCTTCTTGAAGGGTGGAAACAGCAGGAAATGCAAAAAGTCAGTATAAGAGACATCAACATGTGGGCCAACCCCATCTTCAAGGGTGAAAACAGCAGGAAATGCAAAAAGTCAGTAAAGGTGGCATCAACATGAGGGCCAAACCTATCTTGAAGGGTGGCAGCAGCAGGAAATGCAAAAAGTCAGCATAGGTGACATCAAAATGAGGGCCAACCCCATCTTGAAGGGTGGCAACAGCAGGAAATGCAAAAAGTCAGTATAGGTGGCATCAACATGAGGGCCATCCTCAAGCTGCAAAGGCGGTGGCAGCATATAATGCAAAAAGTCTGTGTAGGTGGCATCAACATGAGGGCCAACCCCTTCTTGAAGGGGCGGCAGCAGCATACAGATGCCGGGGGATTGTTTCAGGTGGGTGAGGGGTTCGTTTTAGGGGAGGAGGATGGGAGGGAATAGCGGGAACAGGAGGGGAGAAGGGAGCATATAGGCGACCAAGGGGGAGGGGCATACAAAGCACAGGTGACCAGGGGGGGGGGGCATACAAAGTACAGGCGACCAAGGGGAGTGTGGGGGGGAGGGGAGGCATACAAATCACAGGCGACCAAGGGGTGGGAGAGGGGAGCATAGAAAGCACAGGTGACCAAGGGGGGGAGAGGGGAGCATACAAAGCACAGGCGTAGCCTCTGCGTAACTGTGGCAGACAGGGGCCTTAGGATCAGTCCTTGGGAGGAGGGCCGGCCAAGCCTGCCGGCCTCCTGATTGGCCATGATGTAGAAGGCCATGACCAATCCTGGGCACCATACACACAAGCCCCTGGCCTCCGGTGCACTAGCAAAAGGCACAGCCACCTTGTTATGGCAGAACAGCAAGGATAGTATGTGCGCACTTGCACAGCAAAAACGAAATAACAGAGCGTTATTGGGCTCAGGTAGAAAATTAGACAAGGAGGATGTTACTTGAATAAATGTACCTTCATTTTCTGTCTTTTTCGCGCAATGTACGCTGCTCGCTGCAGCACAAGGAGGGCATGAAAGACAAAGTGGATGTGCACTAGTAGGACATCAGATGAAGGAGAAGAAAGCAGCTGCAGCCGCTCCGGCGGCCGCAACAGGTAAGGAAGGGGAGAGGCAGAGAGAGCACTTTGTATGGGGCCATTATCAGGCATTGGATTTAATTGTTATATTGGAAAGTGTTAACTTAAGTATTTTTATTTATTGTGCTTTGGTTTACAATAAACCTTTCACACATTAGATGCATAGAATATAATTTTAAAACAAAATTTCAAAATCATTTTAAATAAACACATCCATCGTGAGCATATTGACAAGCATCACACTTACTCATAACTAATTGATCCCTAATGCACAAATATTACTTTACATTACAGAACTACTTAATAAAATAAGGCCAAATAAGGCCAAATTCATTAAGAAAATTAAATTCACCATGAGAATAAGATAAAACCATGGAAATACATCACTTTAACTTTACAGAAGTTAAAACTGCAATACACAGTGAAGTTTGGTGAGCATTTAAAACCTGATACCAAAATAGATCTGTCGTTAACGTTAATTCATGATCAACAAATCTTCTCATGCGGCACAAATGCTGTGGCATCACTGACTCACATGAAATTACTAAATGTTTCAGTGTTTCTACCTCTTGCTTGACAGAAACGGCATAATCCATTAGACCTTGGTAGCCTTTTCCTTGCACCACTAACCTCGGTCGTTAAAAATTGGATTAATTTAAATCTCAGAAAATCTGCTCTAAATTTTCGTGGAGGATGTAATAAATAACAAGGAACATCATTAAAAGCTTTCACTTCTAATCTAACATGATAAAATAAACCTTAGTTCATTATGTGTTCCCTGTTATTAATCCAATCATAGTCGCACATTTTCTTTTTGACTGTTTCTGGATGCATAACCAGCTCATCCACAGAAGATTCTACTTTAAGCAGTTTATTATTGCAGCTGGTAACCCATTGATTAAGTACTCTGCAAGTGGTGGTCCCTATTTGTTCTTGCAGATTCCGAAAAAGAATTTCTGTAGGGGGTATCAATAACCTACTATAAGGCTGTAATAACCTCCAATCTATACTAGCCTGTAGTGATAACAATCCCAACTCATTTCTGATAACACCAATTAGTACTCCCTGGGACAGAGCTAAGGTACTCTGCCATATCAGCACCTCAATCCTGTCTCAATCCACGCCGAGCATAACATTTTCTGCTCCATAAATAAGTTTACATAAATAAGTTTAGGTACACATTTCATATGATAAAACTTTAAAAGCAGAGCAATAGAAAAATGCCACTAGTGCTTATCGAGGATTCACAATTGAGTGGCAGCAACCTTGGCCACCGAATCCAATGATCTTAAGGGTTATTTCCAAGCAATCCTGGAGAGATGGAAATATTTGCCCCAAGAGACAGTTTTCTTCATTACAAGGAGTCTGAAAGTCATAACTTGATACAAAAACTGGGAAGAAAATCCTACTGTGAAAAAATAACTTTGAAGTCTGAAAACGAGTCTAACAGAGCTTAGGCCAGGCAGAATGTCTATGAGGCTGGTGTGCAAGCTTGCCCTTTTTCTTACAGAAGCACTACAAGGCAAGATAGGCGTTTTTCCTTTTCACTTAAATAAAACTTTGTTAACATGACCCAATGTAGCCTGAGTCCTTCTTCTGGTTCATCACACTACCTAGAAACTAAAACTATTGGTGCTCCTCAAAAGAAAACAGTCCTTGGTCCAAAATTCTATCAAACTAATCTGGCAGTAACACTTTTGAAATATTAACTGACAAGAGAGGCTGGAGCAATGGCCTCTAACTCTGGCTTCTGTCTGGTCCAACCATTTGGATGACTTGTCGTTAGTTTCAAGTTTGTCAAGATGATAAGACAGTTCAGAACTTTCGTGCAGTCTTTGTTAGTGAAAAAGAAAATATGCTCTCTATGGTTCCCTCTTTCTCAGGAAAACAAGGGTTGTTCTAAGAACCTCTCCAGGTTTCCTTTCAACACAGTTCTCTTTGTAACACATTTGTGGCTCTTGGACTCCCCGAAGTCCTATGGCCTTCTGGCAGACTCACATAGGGGGCTTGCCCATTCGGGTTTCTCAGGTTACTGCAACCTTGTCGGCTCGCCCAGCCTTGATTAAAAGAATTTAGACCTATCTCATTATGATTCATATGGGTGTTTGCTGGCTCAGGTTTCTCAGGTTCCCGTAACCTCACTGTTTTTCCCATCCTTGGCCCAAAGTGTTCGTACCTCTCAGCGGTAGTCTTTCCCTGGGAGTGTTTGCTTCCCTGTTGCTGGTTGTCTCTGTAGCTAATGATTTTCAGGCAGAGAGCTCGGGGATATGGGCTCTCCCCGGCTGTCTGATCTTGGCAGCGCTTACTGGACCCTAGGCCTACCACAGCTTCCTGGTGGTCGCACCACCAGAGAATACGGGTGCTTCTCTGTCCCCGCCCCTTACCCCAACTGTGACTTTTTGGCCAGACAGGAACCCAGCCTGCTGGCATCCAGTGTGTGTTTGGCTCACTGCCCATGCTACTGCAGGTTCCATGGCCAAGCATGGCTCCACCGCTCCAGGATGTCCTGTCTCCAGAGACTAGCTCTCTGTGTAGGAGCCACCCTCCTTCAAACATAGTTGTTTCCTTCTCTCCATTCACAATTTCTCCTGGGTTTATGTACGTCATCACAAACAAAAAGGGTGTGTCTTTCTTCTTTGACTGTGACGCACGGATGAAATCCAGCATTACCTGAAGTCAAAGGGAGTGAAAGAATGTCATTGGCTGGTTTAGTCAAAACAAGAGTAAAAACTGTTTTTGCATGTCCCAAGGTAGGCAGACAATGTACTTCTGACTGGGAGTCCTTGTCCCAGAAAAGGGAGTCACTCCCAGCGTGGTCCAGCTTGATCAGACCCCAAGGGAGGGTCTTGCAGAGCAGGCTCACCTCCCTAGCCTCATAGAGGGTGGGTCCCCTCTGTGGAGAAGGGACACATTGACCAGATTCGTCAAAGAAGCCAGGTAAAGAGATTTACCATTTTATTCAGGATAAGCGTGCAGTTAATGCAGCCATGTTCCCGACCTTTCCTGTTGTACCTAATCCGGCTACCATTTTTGTATTCCTTACTCAACCAAGTACTTCACCGTTGTCCAATTGTGTTCAGCATTGTTCTCCATACCCATTCATCCTGACAGCCAATATTTGTTTTCATTTACCTATCAATCTGCTCAGTATACGTTCACAAGGCTTCCAATGGGATACCTAGGAAGCCCCATTCCGTTCTCCCAATTTTTAAAAAAGATCTTCATTCAGATCACTTTCCAGAAAGGTCAACGCTTGTACAGTGCATAGATGATCAGCTCCTAGCCTCCCCATCGTTGGAAGCTAGTGAGGAAGACTATCTTATTCTGTTGGAAGAGCTAGCTGAAAAGGGTCCCAAAGCATCTAAAGAAAAACGCATTTGTGCATGCCCCGTGTGCAATACATGGGCCATGAGATTTTTGGTGAGGAAAGACATTTGTCCCAGGATCGGATTGCAGCGATCCAGAAAGTCCCTTTCCTCGGGATAGTACCTTTCTGTAGACAGTGGGTTCTGGGATATTTATCCATAGTTAAGTCCCTTCAGAACCTCATGCATGATTCAACCCCTGAGCCCATGCAATGGTCTCAGGAAGCAGTAGATGTCTTTGTCACCATTAAGCAAGCACTCACAATGGCCCCGGCTTTAGGTTTGCCGGATATCAATATGCCCTTTGTGCTGCTCTGCGATGAGCGCCACAGATTCGCTCAAGGTGTATTATATCAGTTACATGGTGATAAGCACCGGCCCATATCCTACCACAGCTTTGCTCTAGATTCAGTCGCCACGGGACTCCCAGCCTATCTGTGAGCTGTCGCTGCTGCCATGTTGATAGAACCACTGACTCCTTAGTGCAGGAGCATCCTGTCACGATTGCAGTTCCCCATGCTATGTTGCCCTTATTGCTTAAAGGAAAGTCATTGAGGAACAAAACAGGAGAATCCTAGCTGCAACTTAAAATTATTTTATTGAAACAAAGTGCAATGCTTTCTTGAAGCTGTTCATACAGTCAATTGAACTCAATTTCATGGGCAAACATATAGAAAATCAACATCTATCTCTGATGACCAATAAAAAATGTGAATGTGACAAATGAACATACAAACACAAAATTCATAACAACCACACACAAGACAAAAATACACAAACACTAAAAAAGCACATGGAGTTTGCAAATAACGTGCAATAAAGCGAAAACACAGCCTGTGGCAAACTCTGTCTCATCCAATATGAAAATTTGCTTATTTATGCCACTAATGTAACTTTGAATCAATGTTCAGTCCTGAATCCTGTATCTTTCCTACCAACACCGGAAGATGGGGAGCCGCATGACTGTCAGGTTGTTGTGGAAACACTATTTTCACCCTGTGTTTTTTTTTCTGATGTATCTCTGTTGAATCCTGACCTGATTCTTTTTGTAGATGGGTCTCGTATTTGTGTCCCACCAACTGGGGAATTGGTCTCTGGTTATTCTGTATCTACCCCCTAGTTTATTTTAGAAGCATATTAATTACTAATGGCAAAATCTGCAAAGGTAGCCAAGCTCGTGGCACTCACCCGTGCTTGTGCTCTGGCACCAGATTGATCGGCTACAATCTATACCGACTCCTAGTACGTTCACAGGGTGGTCCACGACTTCAGAGCTCTATGGAAGCAGTGTGGATATCGAACTTCTACAGGCACCCCAATATTAGATGTAAAATATGTATCAACTTTATTGAATGCATTATTACTTCCCACAGCTGTAGCTATAGTTAAATCTAAGGGACATGATCCCTCACAATCATTCACAGGAAATACATTAGCAGATGATGCAGCTCGGTCAGCTGCCTTAAATGGGCACCTAGCTCCTAATTAATTTCTTGTTTGCGTTGCATTTCCATGGTCACCAATCACTTCCCTTTCCAGTCTGGCAATCCTCAAAGTTCAATCACGAACAGCCAAAAAGGTGACCTGGACTCAACAATGTTGTATGTTAGGAGTAGATGTCCTCTGGCGCTATCCAGATGGCCGCCTAGTGGCACCTACGGTACTCCTCCCCTACCTGGTCTGTGAAGCTCCTGGCATCGCCCATTCATGTAAAAAAGCTATGATCACTTTATTGCGTCAAGATTGGATGGCTCCTGGTTTTGCTCAGAGCTATTGTGAAAAGGGTGTCATATTTTTTACATATAACGTTGGAAGAGCAGTACCCACGAGGATGTCTGCACATCCTGTATCAGAAGATCCATTCTTGCACATGCAGACATACTTTATGCAGCTCCCTGCTTGCATGAATTCTGTTTATTGTCTGGTTCTGGTTGACATATTTTCTGGGTGGCTGGAGGCATATCCATTTACAAAAGCAGATGCTGTCACTGCGGCAAAAAAGTTGTTAGCCAAGTTCAACCCTCATTTGTACTGCACCCAGTATAGTCAGCGGACGAGGTACCCATTTTACTGTTCAAATTAGAGAAGTGTGTAAAGCGTTAGGAATAACAACAAGTCCATTACGCTGATCACCCTTGCCTTAGCACACATATAGAAAGCCGGAATGGTGACCTTAATTTAAGGCAGCCTAAAGTGTGTAAAGAAACAGGGTTGAAATGGCTCCAAAGACTTGGCCCTGGTTCTGTTTGGCATGTGCAAATGCACAGTGTAAACATAAACTGCTTATGAAATCCTCACTGGTCGCCCCATGAGATTGAGAACTGCAATCACATTAGATTTCCAATTTCAAAGTCTACCATTAGAGGAGGATACACTGCTCCAATATTGTTGCATGCTGATTAAAACTGTCTGATCTCTCCATGCTCAGGTCTGTGAAGTCCTGCCTGAACCGGCTACTGAACCCTGCCACCCTCTACAGCCAGGACACTGGGTCTTGGTGAAAGTCCACCAACAGAAATCTGCACTCCAGGCTAGATGGCGTGGCCAATTCCATGTTCTATTAACTACAAACTCCGTAGTCAAGTGTTCTGGAATTCTCACACTAAAAAGTCGCCACTCCAGTTGATGACATCACTTCTGTGATGATCGATCTTCCGCGGGCTTGTCTTCAGTTCCACCGCGACTACCGACTCCACCACTGTTAAGACGGATTTCTGAACTCTGTCCTGGTGGCGCAGAAGTTCAGAAGGCCAACCTAATTACTTGGAACAGGGTAACCTCTGGACGAGCCAGACCAATCAAGGTAGCGATCGCGGCGGTCAAGACTAGGTCTCAAGAGGGGTGAGGGTGACTGAAAGCCCGCAATGAGCACACAAAGCAAGATCACTTACAAACTACTCCAAACAGTTGTTATATAAAAAATATATACACATTTATTTCAAGGCCTTTAAAACAATGACCGTAGCGAGAAAATCACAATATAATGATAGTAAACCAACACATACAATATCAACACAATATATATACAAATACGACAGTCTCAAGCGTTATATGCACGAAATGGGTAGTCCACCTAAAAGGGAAGGAAGACAGGCAGTGCGAAATAATGCTTAGACCCAGTTCGCCTTCAGAGGCACCTAACTAGATGGAAGTCCGAGCCCTGCGAAGAGTGGAGCCTTGTTCTCAAAAGTACCTGCACGCGCTGGTGCCAACGGGCAAAAGGAGAAGCTCTTCCAGGGAAATCAGGCAGTTCAGTTTAGTGCACAAAAGAAGAAGAACAAGTTCCGCGACTCAAGCGCAGCCTCCACAGTGGGCAGAAGCAGAGCGCGAGTACGGACAAGGGTGCTGTTTTACACAGTGGGGAAAAGCAATGGGCTCCTGCAGGAGGGCGACCAGATCCTAGCTATGCTACTCACCGGTCCCCGATGCAAGCAGACCCAGGCTTCTCCGTGTCCGTTTCAGCAGCTGGCAGGTTCAGAAGAGCAGGGAACGCCTCGTCGTCGTGTTGAGAAAAAAGATGTCCCAATCGAAGAAACCCGCACAGTTTGTTACCACAGCAGGGCAACGGAGCGGCTGTGTGTATCTGAGCCAAATGTACACTACTCACTTCAGACTTGGGAACGGCAAGTGTACGAAGCGTGTGAGAGTGACAAGGACTCGAAATACTACACAACCTGGCGGCGGTTACAGAGCAAGACTCCCGGGTAAGCTGGTCAGTCAGCTGGATGGCCCAGAGACGCTTCCGAAGGCTTACTGGCAGGAGATGGTGAAGATGCCGAGAATAGCTGTTCCCGCTATTCCAAGGGTCGAAGTACCAGTACAGGCCTTCTGGTTCGATCAAAGGTGAAAAGGGTTTCACAAGGCGACAGCAGTGCAGAGGAGAAGTCCTTCAGCGGGTCACCAGCGATTCCTCGGTCCAGCTTCGTGGTTGCAGGATACTTGGCTCCTGTATTCCTTCGTTCGTGAGAACTCAGGAGATCGACATGGTAGTGGTGTTTCCAGCCCCCTCTTATCCACGGTTCCCTTCGCGCCAAAACGGAGGGGACCCAATGGGAGATCCGCTCATCAACACTCACACCATTCGTGGACCAATCACGGACCACGGTGGTCCCAGGCATTCACACCACCCTAGACTCTCTGGCACCCAGGATGTGTATTGGGACCAGACATCCCAGCCCACATCCTGGAGGCACACAAAAGACATATAGAAGCCCGCGAAAGCATCCGTGTTTCGCGGGAAAGTACATGCCCAAATAAGGAAGGCCCCGGGTCGGCTCGACCTGGGGAAGGTGAAGGGAGCAAGACGGTCAGCGGACAGGACAAAGGAGCCTCGTGGTCTGGCCATTTTGGGAACCAGGCCACCATTTTGGGTTAAGCGCAGAAACGCGCTTAGAACGCCAAAAGGAGCTCAAAACACAAGAAATGATCGCTGCCACCATTCCTGTCCCTGAATCACTTGCACCGATCAGATACAATCCTAAACGAGTATCTAGGGCCTGTAGAAGGCTAGAGACCCAAGAGAGCTGTAACTTAGCTTACAGTGCCCTCTTGTGTCATGTTGCACGAAAGCCGCAACATGATAAAAGAAACTACGGGAAACAGCGTTCCTCGGTACTGACTGTCTTAAGGGCATGTCAGTTTCCCCGTAAGAAAGGAGCGAAAGCCCAGAGGAGTGCGGCAGAAGGCTGAGATGCTTGTAGTTTTGAACTTTTAGATGGAACTTTCGATCATAAACTGTGGACTAAGGAAGTCTTTGCTCAGTACCTGATTCCTGGAGGAACATTTGAAGATTGATATGTACTTGCTTCAATTTCACAAAGCCTATACACTTTGAACTGGAACTTTCAGTCTGGCATCCCTATTTTACTTGTGGATCGCACCTGCACTCGATTAACTAAATCAAACTTGGCCTTCAAGCCACAAACATTTGTGCTAGTGTTACGACCTGATTCCTATACTTGGACATTCACTATGTCTGATTATATTTCTGTTATTGTTGGGTGTTGTCAGAATATTGATATATTCTTGCTTCACTGCTACTAATGCCTTTCACACCAACTGTCATTAAATGACAGTCCCTCTGCACATCCCTGGGTTCACACTGAAAACACTTGCATGCCCCCTGGCCGTACACCTAAAATTTTAATCTTACCGATTGCTGGGTCTGTGCCCATTTCCCACATTACTTATCCTCCAGCTTCCCTATGGCACCCATCCCCTTTCACTGGGGAGACTGTTGGGGGTGTCTGTTTGGATATCAAATTGGTTACCCAGTCCCAAGGCCCATGTCCCTATAGGGACTGTGACAGGTCAGAAGAAGGACACAGACTCTGATTTCTCAGTTAACTTCTGACGTTTATTAACTTATATGTGAAAACTCCTGACTTTCCCTATACTAAGGGTGTTCCCAACCAAACACAACTGACTAAGGTGCTTGTCAGTTATTAGTGAAAGTCTAAACCAATCATTGTTCGCTGGATAGGTTCTTGCACCAAGTTCAGTTCAATAAATAGATAGTTCTTAGTAATTACTTTGATTAAATCATTCAGTTTTGATATAGGGTTCTTCACAGTCTCAACCGTCTTTTCCCCTTGTTTAATCTTCCTTCCTTGTACTCCTCTTTTCTTGTTCTTTTTGTATGTGTTCCTTTCCTTTGTTCTTCTTTCACTTTTAGCATTATATCTTGTCTTAAACAAACAGATCTCACTGTTCCAGAGGTTATTCTTACTCTTTTCATTCATTGTTGTTACTTTATTTCAACTCGGACGCATATGAGCACTCTATTGCTTATTCTCACTTTCTCCATTCACTTGAGATACTCTGCTACAACTGAGACAAGTATGAATATTCCAGTCCTTATTCTCACTTCCTTCAGATACTTTATTACAACTGAGACAAGTATGAGCACTCCCGTCCGTATTCTCACTTTCTTCATTCACTTCAGATACTTTGTTACAACTGAGACAAGTATGAGCACTCCCGTCCGTATTCTCACTTCCTTCATTCACTTCCAATACTTTGTTACAACTGAGACGAGTGTGAGCACTTCAGTGATTTTCTTTGGTGCTCCTACCGGGATTCCCGCTTTCCATGTTATTTGCTTTGGTTAGGGATAACGTCACCGGGATGTGTTGTCAGGTTGGCTTTCTGATTCCTCAGGAATCACCTCGCTCTTTCTCTGCTCGGTCCCCTATGCGTGTTGTAGGTGGTATCGGCATAGTTGATGGACTCCCGGGTCCACAACAAAGGACTTGTGGTCACGCCACACTTGCCTCTGTTTCAAGATGCCCCGCATCCACTTCAGCTTCTCGGTTCTCTTTCTCTCTCCAACGCAACGTCTCTGCTACCATGCTCACTGGTAAAATTGAACACTGTGCATCCAGCTGTTCTTTCTCGTATTGTGACAAGCTGTTTTGAAGCTCGGTGGTTCTCTCGCTTTGAAAATCTCAGCCTCCCATTCTTATTACACAGCTGTGGGGCTTCCCCAGTGCAGCATCAAAGTCCTTTATCTTTGTTTGATTATGGCTCTGTATTCTCCCAATGGGTTTCCTCATTTCAGTGTTCCATGTTTTTTCTCCATAGGTATAGTTAAAGTATTTGGATGGTAATAGCAGATTCTGAGTGGTTTTTCACACAGTTCCTTGTTGGCTTTAGTCACAGATGGGTTGGTGAGCCTTTGGTTAGGAAGTTCTCCATAAGAACAAGAGTCCTTTTCCCCAGGTGGGGAGCCTCTTCTGGTGAGGTCCTGCTTGCCTCTAACCCTTGGGAGGGTACTGCATTATGGGATCACCTCCCTAGCCTCCTAGGGAAAGGTTTCCCTCTGGGGAGAAGTGACAGAATCCCGCGATTCATTACAGGACACTCATTCCCGTCGTGGGCTTTACCGGTCTCTGAATTCTCCCACCCCAGACCAAGTAAGCATTAAGCCAGCAGCGCTCCACTTTTCTTTCCCAGCAATTAGTATTGTATGCTACACAAACCCAAGTCCTCTGTCTATACAAATTAGCAAATGTAATTATTATTTGTCCACATCCAGTGTAGTGACCAATAATGTTACATTTGCCTTCAATCATAATTTTTCATTTCCCCAGTTCAGGTACGCTACGTATTCTGGAATCTAGTTCATCTGCGGGGACAAAGTTTATCCCTGGCTACACAGTAACTGGCTTGGGGAATGTCCTGCTCGCAGTGTGTCATAGTCCCACCTTTCCAGCCCAATCCCATCTCAGAAGAAGTACTACCTGAGGAAGACTTTGCTGCAGGAGTGGGATATCTGATACCAGCTCTTGGGATTACGATAGAGACCGTCAGACCCAATTGTTTTGGTTCAATGGAGGATACTGCAAATGCCACTGCGCCCTCCTTGACTCTATTATCCCGAGAACAAGTATCCATCCAAACCATGGAGCTTCAGAATCGTATGGCTCCAGGCATAATTCTAGCCTCACAAGAAGGTATCTGCGCAATTGTGAAGAGTGAGTGCTGTACTTTCATACCTAGTTACTCAAGCAATATTACTGATATTGTCACCCACTTTTGTCACATTGTATGCCTCTTTTAACACAGTCTGCAGGCTTCCTGGAACTTTGTGTCTTGGACTGAAGGTCTATTGGGACCCCTGGGTGTGTCTATTGGTCAGATTTTACTCATAGCTCTAGCTATAATTCTAAGTCTGTCCTGTCTGTCAATGTAAGTGTCTTTATTATTGGGTATGCAACACCTGTTCTGAAGTCTCTCAAACTGCTCAAGTGCTTTACTGTCATGCTACTGAAGAAATCATATGTTATGATCTGCCCGAATGTGATGTTTGTTCCCCTAAAGGTGTATGTGACTGAAGTGAAGCACTCATAGGAGGCGATTGTGGGTAGGCTTTGGAGTTGAGGATTGTGTGTGCCCCTCTAGCATATTGTTGCATTATAGTGTGGCGTGGGCACTATAAACTGCTATGTTTGGACACTGTTTCTTGCCACTGCGAGGTGAGGCTTTACTGCGCATTTCTTTGCGATGAAGCCTCTTCGCCTATTGTCAAGTAATGTTCGCCTTCACTTCTCTCGCTTCTGCCGTGTTTGCCTTTTGGAATATGCAAGCGTGTTTTAGGCTCCCACTTTCTTAGGAAAAGCAGCAGTAGCAGATGGAAGTCATCATACTGTAGGGGTTCTCTCCTGCATCAGTGTATGTGAATATTTGAGGAGTATATTCAACTTCAATAAATGTACGTTGCCATGTTGTCCTCCATGATAATACTGATCCAGCATGTAAGAACGCAGCTGGTTTCAAAGACTTGTTCAGTGGGGCTTTGTTCCCTGCTTGCAACATTGTTTCAGTATGATTCTTTGCCCTGTCTAGAACACCCCTTCCATTGAAATGCATGTGTTCCTTTGGGTATAATAAAACGGTGCACAGAGGAAGGGGATTCTCACTTGTGCTGAATTCTCGCTGGTTTGTTTTATCCTGTTGTTCCCTTTCTACTAATACATTCTTCACCAATCCACTGTGATAGACAATGGTAATTTTTCTATGATTTAAGATTAATTGTAAAAACCTGATAATCCCTGCTAACTGCTGTTTTACTGGTGCATGCTCGGAAACAGGTGAGAGCATTGTTGCAAGAAAACCTGCATACAGTGCTAGCCGGCCCCACTGCGCCCAATCTGAGGGAGACCACCATCCCGCTGAGAGCAGGCTCCAAGCCTGCACAATCCTCCATGCTATGTCCCTAAACAAGAGCCTGTGCTCCTGGGAATAAGGGAGCCCTGTTGCAGTTCTGTGTATTCCCTTCCTCCCATCCCAGCCTAACTTTCTGATCTGCAGCCCAGCCCCCATCACACAAAGCTGCTTTGTTTTCGCCTCCTGGACTGTACCAGCACTCATCTCTTTGCCACCACTGGAGTAATCTGAGAGCCATGTAGACAAACTGCAAAACATATTATTTAAGCCAACATTATTTTGTTTTATTTTTCCTTCCATACACACATGGGTTTTTTACTTGGGCAGGTTACAGACTGTCCAGTTATGTAAAAATAGCTGTATGCTTGGGTATACCCTCCTATGAGTGCTTTGTATGGGCTGCTACTACGGTGCATTATACTCATTATGCATTACTATTTAAAACCTTCCACCCATCACTTTTTTGGTTATAGTTTGTCCCTGTCTGTGAGAGAGGGTATGCCAAGACGCAGGTCCCTTGTTCGCTGCGTCATAGAGAACCATGCTGCACCTCACTGATGAGGCCCACCACGGCCGAAACGTGTCAGGGGGTTGCTTGTGTTTTCGTGCAGCGGGGACCTTGCTCAGCAGTTCGGGCTGGCCTGCTCCCATTGGCAGCAGTACCTGACTGATTTGCATATGGCTGGACACCTTTTGCAAGGGTGCCGATGGGCTAAAAAACAGTGGTGTGTACAGTTGCATAGCGCAATGCCAGTGACTCAGATTTATTGAAAACCTTCCACCCATCACATTTTTGGTTATAGTTTATCTCCCTGTGTGAGAGAGAGTATACCCAGCCATGGGCACCTTGCTCGCTGTGCCATGGGGAACCAAGCTGCACCTTACTAATGAGGCCCAACAAGGCCCAAATATGTCTGGGGTTGCTTGTGTTTACACGCAGAGGGGACCTGGTCTAGCAGTTCAGGCTGGGCTGCTCCAATTGGTGACAGTAACTGACTGATTTGCATTTGGATGGACCCCTTTTGCAATGGTGCAGACCGGCTAAAAAACAGTGGTGTGGACGGTTGCCCAGAGCAATGCCAGTGGTTCAGATTTATTGAAAACCTTCCACCCATTACTTTTTTATGGTTGTAATGGAGCATTGAAAATCCTCACATTCGCATAACAAAGATGTGTATAAACTGTGTCAAGGCACCGTAGGCTTGAATGTCCAACTAGAAAATGTCATTGCTCCCCAAATTCTATTCATGAGAGAATCTGTGTCGAACAACTGAAAGACTGGGGTGCAAATAATGTTGAAGTATATGACACTATGATGGCCCAACTCCTAGGATGATAAGGAAGCTTTAAGGGATACATACACCACAACGTACTGTACCGGGTATTTTATGACTAATGTCAATATGATTTGCCATCTTGTTGCTATATTGTGTTATGCATAGTGTTAACACTAAATTTTCTTTACATCCAGGAGGATTTGGGAGAACCCTTTCTGTTTCACCACCCATCTTTCCCTACTTATCCATCAGCAATTAGTAGAGCTAGTCCTGAACTCAGGTTAGAACGGGAACAGGTGAGGTAGGGTAGTGTCCTGAGGGTAAAGCATATTGGTGTCACTACTGGAGGGGTAGTGTTTGCCTGGGGTAATGGTGGTACTCAATTGCCCGACTATGCCTGTTTCAACATCTGCCCTCGTTTAGCAGCCCAGTCCCCTGCCACACTTTAAGCCCTTTTTGGATTTCAGGTTATTTTTCTTCCACCTAACTCCTTCTGATGTTGTCTTCTTTTACCCTTTCTCTTCCTCCTACCTGTCTCTAGTCTGCCTCAATCTGTAACACAATGTACTGTCTGAGGCACACTGGGGATTACCTTACTGGGAACATTTGACTTGGAAGCTCTGTACATTCCTCTAGCAGCTGCATTTTACAGGCTATCTGTGGTTTGACTGCTCCTCTGAACCTTGCTTGTGCGTCTCCATCCACAATGTCCCTCATATCCTGGCAATTGCAGCAGGTCTCACTCAGGGTGCCCCATCTTGATCAGCAAGCTGTCAACTCACAGGTCACTTGAACATGGCTCAAACAGTGTTTTGTCTGCGTGTAGTGAATCCTCAACTTGGACATGACTTTTCTCTTGCTTGGACATGACTTTTAACTTGCTTGGACATCCTTTTCTTTCCACCTCTTCTCTGCCACTGCTGTTTGTTAGGCATTCTCAAAGTCAGCTCACACAGTGTTACTTTACTCAGCACTACTGAGTCAGGATTCCCAGTTTCCGCTCAGCACTCCCAACACTCTGAAAACTCCAGAACTTCCAGTTTTCTTTTATCTCTTGCTGTTTCAGCTACCCATGGCTATGTGTTCCCATTCAAATGTCCCTGGATGTCACAAAGACCTTTCCTTTCCCCAGTGTACATGGTCTAGGGGTTGTGCTTAGTCACACTATTCACTAGAAAACTGAGCAGCACCCCTGGTTTCTTAGGCTGCACACTGGCATATTCAATAACACTCTGGAATACCAGACAGAATTCTAGCATATTGAGCGGGACCCTTGTATATTGGTAAACTCTCTGACATATTGAATACAACCCTGATTTTACTGTTAGATCCTAGCATAGTAAGCAGCAGCCTGACGTTGCTGACAGCATGCGAACATTAATGGCAAAGTACAAAAAGGCTGGCGGCATAGCCACAGAGAGCTAGAAAAATAAGGTGATCATAAATCCCAGCAAGGTATATAACATGGTTATTATCTTGGATAAAGGATGGATTCATGCAAGCCACTTTTCCAGAACACATCTTTAGCACTGCAGGATTTGGCTTGAGTGGTTTTGCTGAGGCCGTTCTAATCTCCACAACCCCACCTTCTCCTCTTTCCCTGCCCTCTCTATTAAAAAGCTTCTGTGATCTATGGAGACACCCATCAATGCCCCCTGCCCCTACCCTCTCACCTATTCAACATGGAAATATTTCATGCTCCTTTCAAAATGTAATTGCCCCTACACCCCAATACGTGGCACTGGCTTGTCTCATCCATAGTGGCTAACCAGTGCTGCCACAGCCACTCATAGCTCCCATACCGCTTATGCAATCATGCGCTGAAAATGTACAGTTGTACATTTTTAGCAAAGCACCGGTGCGAAACAGGGCACAATGTTTATTTCCCCTGACAGAAGACTTATGATGGCCCCTTGTTTTGTTGGCATATAATTGTAAAGAAATGTATACTAAAGAAAAGGAGCAAATGAAAATTCCGCATTTAAAAAATAAATATAAGAACTGCATTCTGCGCAAAACATTTGGAAGAAACACAAACACAGAAATGTTGTGATGTCAGCACACCAGCTACAACAAAAGCGTAATTGTTCATCGTAAACAACAAAAAACAAAAGGACATCTTTTCAGTTTCATGGAAGAATACAGCAATCTGTATTAAATCGAGAACAGTCCACTTGGGATGAAAGGGCATAACATTTTATAGAAAAGTGAAAATGGAATTGAGGCCTACATTATTTCTTCTTTACAGGACCTTGAATCACCCCTATGTAAGACAAATACAGAGACTCAAAGTGTAAATTGTTACCACAGGAGCCTGATTGCAATAATGATATAATCCCCCTCTTTAAAGAACAAAACATACCATGGAAAAGAAAGTGACTTCATGCGTTACATTTGTACACGAAACCAACCACGTTGGCTAAAAAGCAAAAAGGCATTTTCTCTATCCCCAAAAACAGTGCTGAATCGATTTTTCCCCAAAAGAACTAAAACCAAGGTCTTGAGGCCTGGCTATAAACTTTATGACTAAGTTCTTCCACCAAAGGATCAAATGCTCTCTTTGTTCTGGGATGCTGGCCTTGGCAGTACAGCTAATGGTCCCCATGACAGTTTCCATTTGTCCTTGGATCTATCCAAGAATTCTCTAAAAATACACAGACATATTCTGAAACCTGGGCTTGCAGTGGACTGGCCCAAATTATCAGCAACTTTAATCAAACATTCCTCTCATTAAGGGATGCTTTCACACTTGCAAAGACTGCCCCCTGATGTAATGACTTAAGATACTGTGAACCGTCTGACAATAGTGCCATGTCAAGTAGGCCACTCAAGGGTCATAAATGGCCGAGCACTGAGCCTCAAGGCACTGACAGCATATGACCTGTTATCAGTACAGTGTATGGGAAAGCTATTTAATATTTTGTTAAACTCATCACATGGACAGGAAAAGAAGTATTTTCCGGAATATCTTTTGATAGGAATGTCTTATCAACTTACTTTAAAAATGTTTTAAAAAATTCAGAGTAAAACACTCATATCAGCTGAATGTATAATGATATACTCCCACAGGACATACCCTAGATGCAATCTTCAGCTCCTCCAATCTGATCTCTACGCACCCCCCCAACCACTAATCTGGATGGACCACATAGCCATCTTCACACTATTGGCAGCAAACCCTCCTCTTCGCTTGACTAACTCTGGACAGTCCACCCACTTCCTGTTGTGGAACAAGGTCATAGTAACTCTGGTTTTGGCTGACTCCCTGCTTACCTCCTTACCTAATCTCCCTCTCCATGGAGGTCAGCCCTCCAATGGCCATTTTTACCAATGGCTCCCCAATGCCTTCAGACCTCTCACCCCCTTTATAAACTCCCTCCACAGACAAGGCCCTTCCCTCAGATGGTTCACCCCATCTCTCAAATCGCTCAAAACACAAAACCACACACGAACACAGATTGCAGGCCGACCCATCTCCCACAAATAGATCTGCATACGCCTGTCAGATCAAAGCCTACAAGGCAGAAATCCAGCAGCCCAAAAAATCCTCTAACAGAATCTCTAATGCCTGTACACCAGCAGGGAACCCCATAAGATCATCTCAGAATTCAAGGCCCTTCCCTGCACTCCCCCCCCCTCACCCAAGCACCCTGCAATGCTCTCACAGACCACTTCCACAACATAGCAGTGGAAAGAAATCACACCATCAGCGCTAAACTAGCAGCGCTAATGCCCCAACCGCTTGCAACCTCGTCAGACCTCCCAGAGCCTCCCACCCTCTTCTCCTTCTCACCCCTCTCCCACCTGAATTCCTGATGTTACTTGCCTGCAACCAAACATCAGGATCCTTAGGAGATCCATGTCCTTCCAAGCTCCTAAAAGACATCCTTTCCTCTATCTGTGCAGGCAGCATTGCAAGAGCTATCATCAACTCTTCTCTCACATCAAGCATATTCCCAGCAGCCTTCAAGACACCCCACATCAAACCCCTGCTCAGAAAACCCTCCATTGACCTCCTCTCACCAGCCAATTGCAGACCTATTTTAACAACCGTTTCATAGCAAAACTAATAGAATGAACTGCCTATGTCCAGCTTTAACCTCTTCACTGAATCCAACCTCCTCCTTGACCCCTCCCAGTCTGGTTTCAGACCGCTACAAGGATCTCCATTTGGGATGACCTCAAAAGAACCGCAGACTCAGAAGGCTGTGCCACACTTATCCTCCTTGACCTCTCGAAGGCCTTTGACACTGTCGACCACCGCGCCCTCGCAGGCAGACTCCACTCGCTTGGCATCAGGGACACAGCATCAATGTGTATATCCTTCTTCCTCACCAACCGATCACAAATTACCCACATACCTCCTTTCTCCTCGACTCCTTGCCCTGTCACCAACGGAATACCACAGAATGCCTCCCTAGCCACTGTTCTTTAACCTTTAACTTCTAGCTGAGCCCCTCCCTGCTCTTATTCGCTCAAAAATCATGTATATGACACCCAGATCATCTTCAAGATCCCTCTGACCTCTTCCGCCCCCATGCCTCAACCTCGCCTCATGCCTCACAGAATTCAACCACTGGATGATGGCAAGCCAACTCCTACTCAACCCCGGAAAAACAAAAATTATGATCTTCCCTCTTCCCCCCAACCCACCACGTGGCCGGCTTCTCTAGGCCCTCCTCCCGCTACATCCAATTCAGTAAAAAATCTGCAGTGTACCATGGACGCAGATCTGACACTTTCACACTACATCAACTCCATGTCTAAATCATGCTATCTACACCTTAGAATTTTCTGGCACATCTTCCCCTACCTCCACTACCCTTACAGAGTCACAGCAATCCCAACTATCATCCTCTCTCGCCTAGACTACGGTAACTCCCTATACCTTAGTGCCCCCTCACCTCAACTCAGAAAACTCCAAAGAGTCCAAAACACTGCAGCTAGGCTCCTCCTAGCTCTGGGCCCCAGAGGGCACATCATCATACCTGCAATCTGTGTCCTCCACTATCTGCCTGTTGGCCAACGGTCCACTTTCAAAACTATATGCATCACACACCATGCTCTGCACAAGGCAGGCCCGGAATACCTACACCACAAGCTCACCCCATACAAACCCAACAGAATCATAAAACCAGGCACCATGCTCCTCCTTTTCATCCCTCCATTAAAATCGACCAGAATAGGGGGGTCCAACTTTTCCATCCAAGTACCCACAATTTGGAACACGATTTCCCTCAGCATCCGCCGCTTAGAGGATTACCTTGCCTTACAGAAGGCACTAGAGGCCTGGCTTTACTCACCTGCTTCACGAAGAACCCATTCGACCCTGTGTTAATTTAACCCCCATCAGATACGCTGGGGCGGCAATGAGTCCCACAAAAAATGCATTGAGCAACGCAGAGACAAGACTCTAGCAGTCTGCAGGACAGAGGCAGAAAAACACCAATGAAACAAGAAACCCAGCCAGGACACGTATCACACTCCATGTCAATGGAAGAAAGCCGTAGGCACGCCCTCACTCACCTGCAATCATATGCTACTTGTAGACACATCGCACAACAAGTCCCACGATAAAAATTCGGTCTAGCTGGACACATAATCAGTCTCCTGCGCTCGCATACTCTCCTGACAACCTCACAGCACCGATCCACATGCCAGCTCGACATGGATCGCTAGCAGGGATTTGGCCACAACTACCTACCTTGGTATTGGCTATTATGCACACATGCATTGTAATCCGTTCTGACAAATCTCACATACCATGGACCTCCGTCCCCCGAGAGCGTTCACCTACAGGGCTTTGAGGCCATGCCAATGGGAATAGGCACTATACAAGTGCAAAATTACATTACATGTATCCTAGCGTCTGTACTGGCTAGGCTGATATTCTGAGGTGGGAATAGATTATGTGTGAAAACATCAGTGAATAAAAAGCAAAAGTCTGTCACACGTGCAGCACATATTGTGTCGAGATGAGACTAGCATTATTTGATTCACCTTGGTAAGAGCAATCTAGCAAACTAGTTAGTAACTTAAACATGTAAAACATGTTTTAGAAAATGATAATTATTTAATGAAAAATGTCCAAGATGGCATCACATCAAATGGGAGGGAAACTGGGCTAGAATGTTATTCCCATTGGACTGCCCTCTTCATTAATATGCCCCAAGAGTATAAGGTGATGGTTTAGTGAAATGTCACATTTGAAACACTGTTCAATCACAAAGACTGAGCAAGTAAAATAGGGAAACAATACACACCTCCAAAGGGAGTGGTTTCTAATCTATAAAAGTCCAAACTCATATATGCAAGGGAAAACTGACTGGCTAACTGAAGGGGAGACTGACTAGAAGAAAGATATCTGTAGAAGAATTGACAACAACAGAAAGGAGAATAGAATAGCTTTCTGTCCCCTTTGGACTCATTTTGGATTGCTGGCAGACCACTGTGAGAGAGGCTTAATGGAGTTCAATGGAGTTCAAACCCAAGCGCTCACAGCCAAGTGAGCAAAGTAAGCAAAGTGAGCGGTTTGGTGGTGAACCCAGTGCTTCCCCTGTGCATTTCTAAACATTGTAAGGAGCTTGGACAGGCATTTTGCTGGAAACCTATTTGACTTCAGGAAACCGGATATCGCGGAGGACCCTGCATTCATGCGTGAGCTCACAGCCGCCAGGTGAGTAAAGGGAGCGGTCTGGCGGTTCGGGGGCTTCAAGGTACAGGAGGAGGCCAGGTTCCTTATCTATGCCGTCGCACACACTGGAATCCTGGTAAGATTGTGTGGAGTGTGGAGTATTACGGACAATAGTAAAATTGCTATCTGTGCTTGCTATCTGTGCATGCAGTATGCCCCTCAGTGCCCTATCTTAATCCAGAGTAAAGTTCGAGTGCGAGTGTGACTGCAGAACCTAGGCGTCCTTTGAACCTCGCTCCTGATATTCTCCTCTGATACAACAGCCACTCAAACCACACATGGACAATAGGGACTGCGGGGAGAAGTAACAATGCTAGGCTGTGACTTGGCACCCACCGGCTCTGTGGTGTTTTTTTAGAGCGGTCCCGCCCCATGCCGCATGTCTAAGCTCTGAAGCAGTAGAAACTGGGAGCGGTCGACAAGGTTGAACAGCATAACATTAACAAACACAGAATCATCTCTGATACAGACGAAACAGGTATTTGTATTTGTATTTTATTGAATTTATATAGCCCTTTACTCCAAAGTGCTTTACATAAGAACAAGTGAACATACAGTACTGGTACTGATACATGTACAGGTACAGGTACTGATGGCAGAAGAAACAGCCGACACTAATGCTGATGTTAGGCTGTCTCCCCCAGGGATAACAACTGAAGAAGCCAGCACAGCGGGACAGAAATTCAAAAATGAGGGGAGGAAGAAGGGCGCTATACCTAACTCAGAGTTCAATCCGAAACCCTTCTCCAAAATGGTGGAAAGGAAGAAATGTAATAAAATGAGACTGCTGAGCTGTGCATCCACTCCTAAAGGATTCGAAGGAGCTTGCCCTGCCCAGACTACTAAAACGGACTCTGGTCTCCGAAAAGAAAATACTCCTTAAAACAGCACAGCCATTTCGGAACAAGAGACTGCAATGGGGCCATTAGTTGTGAGCACGGTCGCACAGATCCACCAACCTGGTATATTCAAACAAGATTATTAACCCTTCATTTTCGGCAATAAATCCCTAAAAAACATGAAGGATTTCTTTGCTAAACTGGGAACCGCAAGGAAATGACCCTCAGATGGGAGTCTCAGATCTGAGTCTCCTGGAGGCTTATTGCTCAACAGAGAATGTTACAATGAGCACTTCTAAAGGAAGTCTGAATGGGGAGAAGTTGAACAGAAACCAAGCGGCAGCTCCGGATATTGATTTACATGCCGATCCAGCATCTTTTCTAACAAACACCTAACCTTTGAATCATTAGAAGGAAGTAAAAAGCAGGAGCAGGAAATCCTACATGACTCGCTTAAAGAGATGGATGAGAAAGTCAGACTGTCATCCCCTTCTATATCAACCTTGAACATAGTGTTAAATTCATTTGTAAATGTGTATGAAAATATAAAAGACTCTGTCGTCTCATCTGTTTTCTTTTCCAATCTGCAGAAATAAAACTAGAAATTGAAATGATGAATGTTGCTTTGGGAAATCAACATTCCAATCAATTATTCTTTGAAGCGAAAATGGTGGCAAATCTGGCCGACCTTAAACAAGAATGAACACAGATTGCAAGCTCAGTGTACGAGTAGCAAACCAACATTAAGCAATGCTTAGACCAGTTAATAATTAAGGAAGCTCCTACGAGAGACCAGAATGCTGCACAGCCACCGAACTTGGAATTGGCAATTCCAGATAAAAACAACACAGGAATTCCAGCGCTTGAGAAGGAAGGCAACCGAGAAACGCAATAAGAGGAAGAAGTGTCAAGGCAAGAAAAAAAAATAAGAAGAAAGGCTCGAGGAAATATCTGAGATACCTGGATAGCTCTGATGTTTTGAGTATCCTGGATTGTACACCCTGTGTGTCAAGAATAAGGTCAATTCTGAAGGGGGACCCCCAGAACTGACTGCTGCATCAGCAATATCAATACAGAGACCATCAAAGTGCTGGACAGGGGTGACAATATTTCAGCCTTAAGCCAACTATTCTCAGGAAACAGGGCGAAGCAGAATCCTCCTGAAACTAAAAGAAAGAAAATTCAAACAATAAATGATGTGAGACAAAAAAAATCCTACGCTAATGCAGAAACTGAAGACAAGACTGCTAACAGTAAGATCTGGGCTGCACTGCCTGCTATCCTTACACAGGACTTCCAAACACTAAGTGAAAGTGATCCATTACTTTAGTTAGAACAGCAGTAGGAGTAATCAGATGGAATACCCGCGGCCACAAAAGTTGTATATGTGATAATGCCCGCAGGGAAATCTTTGGCTGCTACGATATTACTCTTTTGCAAGAAACCTGGTTATTATCTGGAATTGTAACAGATGGTTTCACCAACAGGTGCCAATTGGGAACTGCAATGTAAATGGGACGACCCTCTGGGGGATTGCTGTTGGCATCCAGAAACACAAAATTTGAGAAGAATAAACTAATCTCCAGCCGCATCTACGGCATTCTTGCAGTGTTGTTGACTTTGAATCACGATAATGGGATACAGTCCCTTTTAGTCTTGAATATTTATCGCAACCCTGATAGTCTTCTGGAAGAAATTGCTAACATTGTTTTGGGATGTATGGATAAAGTACGGAGTTTGAACATTCTATTAGCCGGGGACTTGAATTCTAACTGCCTGATTAGGGAACATGCTGGCTATAGAGCTGGATCGTCAGAAGAGAGGGGTTCAAATTGGGCCGGCTTTTGCAAAGATTGGGATTTGTCAATTTGTAATGGTAACATAAAGGGTGATTGCCACCCAAAACACACCTGGCAAGGCAATAACTCAAGGATGACCATAGATTATATGATCACTTCTCGTAATCTATCCCAATATGGTAAATAATTAATTGTAAAGGAAACAGTTGATAGTGACCACAACAAGCTATGTTTAAGGTTTATATTTGATTCGGGAAAGGAGCCCGGGATGTATTTAAGTGAATTGGAAATTAATCAAGGGAAAAACCAGTTAGTGAAATATAACAGGAATGGTTAGCGATTGAATAAAAAACTGACAAGGGCAATTCAAAATACACCTAAGAAAGTTATGCAGCAGGAGTGTTCTCCTATGAATTTTGAGATCTTCTCGAGAAAACTAGAACATCCTCTACCTGCTGCCTATAATAAGGGAGGCATCCACAAGAATCAATTTGATGAGAAGACGTTACCCCGGAAACCAGAACTAACGAGTAATTTAAGATTATTGAAGAATCAATGTAAAGATCAGGATGAATTTAAAAGAGAGAAAAAGAACCTCTTAGCTGCGTTTCAAAGATGCATCAGATCAAATAAATCACTTAGACACCAACGCCAGGGAGAAGAAATGCTAGAAGCTCTAATAAATAAAAATAGCAGTAAATATTGGTCCCTTATGAATGGTGGAAAAGCCACCCAGCACTCAGGTCAAAGTGTATGTGTTACAGAAGAGGCGTGGAGAACTCTTTTTGGAGAACCTTTCAACCATGGGCAGGTTCCAGACAGGAGGCTACTACCTAGAGTACAATCGCTAAGGTGTGGTATGAGAGAAGAAGTTAGAGATTTGATCATGGGTGCTTCCTGATCAAGAACAGCGGGTCCGAATGGCCTCTCTAACTATATACTAAAAATAATGCAGATGATTGGTCAATTGTGCTATACAAACTGTTTAACAACTGTTTTGAGACAAGACAATGCCCACCTGGCTGGAAATCAGCTGTGGTAGTGCCCATGTTTAAAAGGGGCGATCGGGCAATGCCTGACAACTATCGCCTGATCGCCCTTTTGGATGCGGATAGCAAATCTTCGCTGGGGTTGTTCTGAAAGAACTGGTGAAGTGGGCGGATGAAAACAATATATTAGATAAAGCCCAGATTGGTTTTAGAAAAGGACCCACCACCCACCAGGATTATTAGCCTACCACTCTGAATGGGCTAATAATTAACACCATTAGAGATCAGCCTTGGTATAAGGACAAGGCACCTCTTTATGTAGTGCTCATAGATTTTACCAACGCATTCGACACAGTAAATAGAGCTCTATTGTGGGGAAGCTATGTACATGGGGTATTCCCCTGGGATTACTACCAATTCTAACTTTTCTACATGGGATACTAACATCGTGGTGAGGTTGAATAGTTCTGGTAGGCTTTAAAAGAAATACAGACTAGCAGTGGTGTGAGGGAAGGATGCATTTTTGCACCTTTCTCTTTATTCTCCAATTAGCAGACAGAAAAAACTATCTGAATGAGGCGGCCTTCGTAAGTCCCAGAATTAGATCAGTAGGGATGTGTTGGCTGGCCTTTCCCGAGGACATCCTGCTCATGGATTTAACACCGAAGGGAATTGAATGGTTATTGGATGCAATGATCAGGTATACCTCGATCAATGAACTAATAATCGACCCGGCCAAAACTAAAATCGTGAAGATGAGTAAACGGGTAAAAAACGCATCACACATGACATGGAAATTGGAATCAGCTAAGGTTAAGCCAGTATTAATTACCAAATACTTGAGCTTTACACTGACAGCCCCCTACGCCTGATGTTACACAACTGAAAAGACAGTTAGGACAGAATATAGACCAACTCGCGGCTCAGTTGTCAAATATAAAAACTAAATAAAGCCAATTTTCATTGAAGCCAATGATCAAATTCTACAAAGGTAAAATTATTCTCATAATCCTATTCGGGCTAGACATAGAATCTCAGGCCTGGGACTAAGACTGGGACTACTGGGAGGGGAGAATATGTAAAAGAGAATTGAGACTGCCTTTATCACTGCCAATGGTAGCCTTGCGCTACAAATTAGGCCTGAGATCCCTAAGGGCGAGCCACGAATGGAGACTGTTACAACTATATAAGTCAATTAAAAGGCCTCAAGACAACTCGCTATATATGGATTTAGCCCAAGAAGAGAAGAAGGGATCAAGTTGGCTATTTAAAAAATTAAGGATGAAAGCAGAACCAATCCTGGCATGTACACAAAAAACTACAACCGATCTGATCCAGAATCCAAAGGGATGTAAACAAGCCCTAGGTATTATGCATTGGATTATTACCATAGACTGTATGAGAACCTTGAAACTCCATAAGAATGCATCAATTGTAGATAAAAGCCTTCAAGTGTTACCACGCTATCTAGTACAATTCCCTAATTGCAAAGGGCGCAACACTATTCTAAGATTTTGGCTAAATCTACTGCCCACCTGTGAAATATCAGCTAGCAGGAGACTGATAGGTTCAACTAAAAATGTTTGTTCATGTTGCAATACTAATGTCAGTCATTCTCTGTACCACCTAATGATAACATTTGCTGGAACACGAGAAAAGAGAGTCCAAGTATTCTTGTGGTTTGTGGACAGTTCAGGATGGTAGGATTCGAGAGATGTTTTGTATCGTCTATCCTCAGGGCCTGAGACTTTCCTGTCTTTGGAATAGTATAAGTTGCTAAAAAGTGTAAAACTTTATGAAGATCTCCCTCAGTCCTGGGGATTGGTTGGTAAATGTGCCATCTTCTTCTTTTTCTTCTTTTTTAAAGTGGCAAAATAAATCTGTTTGTATGAAATGTATTAACTAGGTACAGGCGCCGAGATTTTAAACGTGGGTATTTACCCATTCATCAGAGTTCCTTTAATTAGTTTTAGGTATTTATACCCATTATTTGTCACTATTCGCAACTATTGAATATTGGAACACGCCATTTACATTGGGGACATTGAATCCAGTCCTGACATAATGATATAATGGACACCAGTATCTTTTGGAAGTGCGCCACTTATTCATCTCACAATTAATAAAAGCAAGTGAAGAAAGATGTTTTTCGCTGCCATCAAGGCTTGATTGTTATTAAGAGACTCCATTACCAGATTCCCTTGAGAACGACCGACTGGTCATAACACGCGTAGGGCAGTGGCTGTTGACCCATTGGACTCAATCATTGAATCAAAAATCATGAAGCTGTGTTGAATTTTTGGACTTGATATACTTGAACTCTTCTGCTTCACTAATTATTAGCTAATAGAAAGATTTTTGGGATTCTTGCGCAGATCAACAGCCATTAGTTCTATAACTTCTTATGTACCCTCTGCATTGTGAAAAGTCAGATATTTGACTATATCACAGTATTAATAAAAACTTTTTTTTCAAACCATGCCTTCCTTGGTGGAAAAGGAAGCAGAGAGGCTCAATACAGAAGGAGAGAAACCAGAAGTCGGAGGGAAGCTCACCCATCTTGCTGACTGATTCCCACCTATTACTAGAGGGGGAACATTTAACCATTCCTTGAGAGAATACTGTGAGGGGTCAGAAATGTGAGGCAGACAACTTTTAGATGATTTCTCAAAATATTCAATTTTATTAAATCATAGGCTTCAATAAATGCCTCACTATCCCTACCCTGACGAGGATTTCCCTGCCTATCATAAACTAAAAGAAACACTCTAGCAAAGGATAGCTGGCCCTCACACTTATGCAAAAAAATACCCAAGAAAATATATATCAATTTACAACGACATCAATAATGACATCTATAGGGGGCATGGCCGACTGCGCGATGCAGTAGACGTGTGCCTCCGGAGCTCCCGCGGCCGCAGCCTAACATCCTGTTTAAACGACCACCTGGAAATATCTGGTGACCCCCAAAGCAAGACCCCCGGAGTCTGACACCCAGGGGCACATCTGTGGCGAATCCCAGCCTGAAACTCGCAGTGGCTTCGGCACCAGGAGCGAAGGAAAGTTACGCCATTTCGGCTCGAGGACGAACCAAGATGGCCGCCGGACCATCGGGCGCGCACTGAGTGGGGAGCGGCGCATCCGCACATCCAGCGGCGACCGCAACGAAAGCGGAACGAGGCTCCTGGAGGAATCTGAGAGAGGGGACCGTCGGCCCTGCTCCGCCCGGACAAGTAGGGACGGGCGCGAACAACAGAACAACAGAACAGAGCGCCGCTACGGAGACCCGGGCGCGGAGCAGGCGGCCCTGCCGGTGAGGGCCCCCCCCCCGAGTGACCACTTTAGGGGCTGTTGGACCTGGCAAACACCCCCGGCACATCACAGCAAAAACCCCAGCGCGGCAACGCTTACCGTCCTGTGTGACCCCTCGGTGAGGCTGGGCTGCTGCGTAATAGGATTGTACCCAAGATACGGGGCCTGACGGCGACCATGGGGAAAGACAAAATTAAAAGGCCCACTACGCAAAACAGAATCGACCAGTATACGATGCCTCCTTCGCAATCTCCTGATATTCAACCATTACCGTCGGTAGAAGTCGACTCAGCACCTGGGCTCTCCCTAAGAGACGTCATGGCAGCCATAGCAGACTCCCGCTCGTCGATGGAACAGAAGATGGATGGAATCAGCCTAGATATGTCCCTCCTCTGACACGATCTGCAGAAACTGTCGGCACGAACGGGCGAGGCGGAACAGCGTATTTCCACTACGGAGGATGGGATGCAAGCAATACAGCAAGAACTTCAAGGAGTCTCCGCCAAACTTAAAACTCTGGAAGCCAGAGTTGAGGAGGGAGAGGGCAGGTCCAGGCGCAATAACATTCGAATTCTCGGTACCCCCGAGAAGGCCGAAGGTCCCTGTATGGAACTTTTTCTGGAACAGTGGCTGATGGACCTCTTCGATCAGCGATCCTTTTCCAAATTCTTCTCGATAGAGTACACCGAATGCCCACTGGTAGACCAGTGCCTGGAGCGCCGCCGCGCACAGTGATAGCAAGACTACTAAACTATCGGGACCGAGACATGCTGCTGCACCTTGCACGAACCAAGGGTACGACCACCTTTAATGGCTCCAAGATCGCCTTCTTCCCGGACTATACGCGGGAGGTCCAGAAGGCAAGGCAATCCTTTGAAAGACTTAAAAGGCAGCTCCAAGGGATGGGAGTCAAGTACGGCCTGCTCTTCCCGGCCCAGCTGAAAATATATCACAAGGGCACAACGGTCCACTTTAACGACCCGAAGGAGGCCTGGCGATGGGCAGAGCAACACATTGAGGGGGACTGGTCGGCGCATCGAGCCAACAGGGGCAGAAATCCTAGGCCGCCGCCGGATCATCCTCGGGATCCGGACAGGCCACCCTCGCCCAATCGGCAGGCGGAGGTTGGAGATTGAACATGACTGTTTCTTGCGGATGGGTTTGGCCCCACGTGCGGGGGCACTCCAAACTGTTGTTACAGAAGGCTCGGGTGCGCCGCCAGGCTACTGTAAGTTGTCTATGTCATTAATAATGTGGCCTGCGGGGGCATATCTCCATCGCACCGGCTAAAGGCAACAGGGCCCCCCCCCCGCAAATTTTTAATCTCTTTAGATTTATTGTGAATAAGGGTTTGTAAGGCTGACACCTTACACGTGTTGAGGGTTATGATGTTTGGGCTACAGGTACTTCGTGTTGGGGTGGAGTATGGGGAGGGGGAGGGAAGAGAATGTTCTAATACGTTCTCTGTTACCCTAGGAGCACCGCGTCCCAGCGGGCTCCGGAGTATGTTGAGGTTCAGGATAGGACGAGGCCACAGACGATCCAGGCAACACAATACTCGGCACTTCAGACACACTCCGCGGTATATCACCATTGGCAGAGACACCTTGCTTGTAAAACACCTGTCCAACTATTTACTCCAGTCTCTGGATGGCACCCTCACAACCCCAGTCGATCCCGACTGAATGCCCCAAGTCCCTCAAGGTGCTCACCTGGAACGTAAACGGGATGGGCTCTCCGATCAAGAGGCGCTTGATTAAACAAATACTCAGTAGACACTCCCCCGATGTGGCCCTGCTATCCGAAACACACCTAGCGGGCTCGAACTGTTCTTACTTCCAACGCACTAACTACAGGTCTGCTTTCCACGCGGGATACACGATGGGATCTAGGGGTACTCTCATACTCATACACAAACGTGTTCCTTTCACCCTCCAATGCTCGGAACAAGACCCACGAGGTTGTTACATACTGATTCTTGGTACGTTGTGGAGTGAGAGGGTCGCCTTCGTCTCGGTGTACTCCCCGCCCGGACTGGGGCAGGAGCTGCTGGACGAGTTAACCGCCCTCATAGCTAAATACCAACCTGAAAAGCTGTTTCTGGGGGGAGACTTTAATGATGTCATGTGCAATTCCACTGACCGTACACATCTCAGACAACGCAACCCGGACACCCCCACGAGACTATCTACCTATGCGTCTGCCTTGGGCTTGGGTGATATATGGCGAAAGTTGCACCCGGACGTTAGGGGGTACTCCTTCCACTCCGGTGCCCACGGCTCCCTTTCCAGGATCGACTATCTTTTTGTCCCACACCTGGATCTCCACAGGGTACTTGCGGCGGATTTCCTTCCCCGGGGCATCTCAGACCATCCGCCTCTACTCGTGGAGATTCGCGCACAAGGCACTTCCCCCCCAGGACATGGCGACTAAACACTTACTACCTGGGTTTCCCTGAGCTTGTTGACCACCTCACTGAAGTCTCCACCGAGTACTTCGAAATTAACGATAACGGAGAACAAGATCCGGTGGTGATCTGGGAGGCCTATAAGTCCGTTTTGCGCGGTGCCTTAATCTCCTGGGTGGCAAATAGAAGGCGGGAGAGACTCCGGGACATAACGAAGGCGGAAGACGAACTGACCCAATGTGAGAACGAACACATCCTTGACCCATCCCTGCAGACCCAACTCTCCCTTAAACGTGCCACTGAGCGGCTCCGTAACCTCTCATTAGACAATGCCAAACAAGCCCATTGGGAATCCAGAGCCAGAATTTATGAACATGGAGACAAGGCTGGTCGTTTGCTAGCTTGGTTGGAGAGGAGGGACGAGGGTCAACAATGTGTTCGCGAGATTGCCACCCCACGGGGTGAGAGGCTCCAGTCGGACGCAGAGATAGCTGAAGCCTTTGCCCAATTTTATGAAGCGCTTTATCGGGCCCCGACCTCGCGGCTGGACCCAACCCTCCTAAACGACATAACATTTCCAACTCTCTCTGTGCAACAAAAAGAGCGTTTGGACTCTGCCCTCTCGGAGACTGAGGTGGCCGAAGCACTAGCTCAATTACAGACCGGGAAAACACCAGGCCCGAACGGGTTCCCAGTCGAAACTTGGGAGAAGGTGGGGGGAATCAACATAGCATCTTCCCTCCATAAAATGCTACTTACGGCCCGGGAACAAGGCGCTCTCCCGCAGGACCTGTGCAAGGCTACCATCGTTGTCATCCCTAAATCTGACAAACCCCAGGAGCAGTGCGCCTCCTACAGGCCAATCTCGCTAATCAATGGCGAGGCTAAAGTCCTCGCCAAAGTCCTGGCCAACAGGTTACAACCGATGGCTGATACACTAATACACCCAGACCAATGTGGCTTTATGCCACACAAATCGACCAGGATGAACTTGCGCCGACTTCACTTAGCGTTAGAGAGGGCCCCTATCGTTGATAATCCGCTTGCTCTTCTAGCAATCGACTTCGAGAAGGCCTTTGACTCGGTCCGATGGTATGGCCTCTGGGAGATCATGGCACGGATGGGCTTTGGGGAGGGGTTCCTGGGATGAGTGAAGCTGCTATACACAAACATCTGGGCGGAAGTCAAGGTGAACGGGTGGACATCTCGCCCCTTCCAACTGGGCAGAGGCACACGGCAGGGATGCCCCCTCTCCCCCCTTCTTTTCGCTCTGGCGATAGAGCCATTGGCCATATGGCTTCGCAAGAGCACATCCTGGGTGGGATTCAAATGGCCAGAGGGTCACGAAGATCGGATATCCCTATATGCTGACGACCTCCTGAAATACTTGGGAGACCCCACCCAAACCTGCCCCATAGTGACCCAGATTCTTGTCCAGTATGGGGAATTTAGCGGTCTAAGGATCAGCTGGAAGAAATCTGTTTTCTTCCCGGTGAAGGGAGGGGGACAGCCCGACCCGAGGGAATGCCCATACCAAATAGAACAACTTGGCTTCCAATATCTCGGGATCTGGATAACGACGGACCTAACTAGCTATAGCAAGCATAATCTCCAACCAATCTTGGACCGATTCTCTAACGACGTACAACATTGGAAGCTTCTCCCCCTGACCCTTATGGGCAGAGCCGCTCTCTTCAAAATGTTGGCCCTCCCGCGATTCCTCTACGTCCTTCAAAACGCCCCTTTGCAGATCTCAGGGGCTGAATTTGACCGGGTGGAAACCCTCCTTAGGCAGCTCTTGTGGGGCGGGGGACAGGCGCGCATAGCACTGGCCACACTCCAAAGGTCGGTATGGGAGGGTGGGATCGGTGTGACCCGCCTTCAAACCTACTATTGGGCCTCACAACTTGCGGTGGTCAATGACCTGCTACACGGGGACCGGGAACTACCCCATATCAAAGCCGATGTGGCTGCCATGCACGGCACCGACCCAATACAGCTACTGTACCAAGCCCCCCCTAGACCATCCCCACCAACAACAAGAGCACAGATTGCCACCATTTGGAAGAACGTACATAAGTTTGTGGGATGGGGAAACAAGATATCAGCGGCGCAGCCCCTATGGCGAAACGCCAACCTGAGAGAAATTGCGAGGTTTGAACCTTGGCCATCCTGGGTGAGAGCCGGGATTCAGAAAGTGGGGGATGTCCTGAAAGACGGGAATCTTGCCCCGTTTGCGGACCTACAACACAGATTTCGCCTCCCGGACACTGAAAGATATCATCACAGGTAAATGTCCCACGCCCTAAGAGTCCACATAGCGACAGAAGACAACACCCCGGAATACTCACATATAGAACGCAACATTTTTCCTGAATTTATCCCCTCCAAATGCACATCCATCCTTTATAATGCCATCACATCCTTCGCGACCCCTGAATTGATCAGTCTAAAAGCCAAGTGGGAAACAGATGTAGGGGATATCGATCCTGAGGATTGGATACGGGTATTAATGCACCCACGGGAAACTGCCATCTCCTCGAGACTCAGACTGGTGCAACTCAAAATACTGTACTACTCTAGAACTGCACTGTTTGGGTGGAAGAAAGCAACAAACCCGAACTGTCTCAGGTGTGGGAGTGAGGAGGGGACCTTCTTCCATATTCTGTTGTCCTGCCCCCGCATCCAAACCTTCTGGGAGGCCTGCTGTCGGGAATTGGCTTGACCCGAAGGTCCTGCTCCTGGGAGTGCCAGGGGAGCACGAACTGAATAAATGGGAAGAACTGTTACTGCACAGGGCGGTCGCCCTAATGAAGCGAAACATTGCACAGAAATGGGGTGTACCGGAGTCTCCGACAATGGAGCAGTGGGCGCTGGACATGGACACATGTGCTATGCTCGAAAGACGGATCTATAACGCAAGGGGCTGTCCTAACAAGGCCTCTAAAATATGGGCGACATGGGAGGAGGGAGGGCCCTGAAAGGCACTGGAAGATATTGACCTGGGGACGTTAATTTGAACATCTACACTGCGAATTGTAGTTCTGTTCCGTAAGAATGGTGATCTAAGACTTACTATTACTACTGCTTAACGGGCTGTGTCGGCCTCATTTGATGTTGTTGCCTCTTCTTTCTTTGTTCCTCTCCCTTAGTTTTGGTTGTCTTGACTATGTTATGACTAATTGATAAATAAAAAATGTCTTATCAAAAATAATTACATCTATAATGTTTTCGCCATCTCTTTTCATAACTTAGGTGAATTCCCCCTTCAAAGAAAGTTTTGGTAAACCACTGTTCAACAAAAAGGAGGTTTTCTCTTTCTCCTTGAATATGTTCCACTTCATCAAATAGCATCAATGATATTTCTGGTACAGATGCTTTGCCTTGAATGTCAAATTTCAGAGAAGCACGGCTCCTCTGCTGCTACATAGTTGAATCTCATATCAGGTTCAACTCTACTAGGATTCACCATGCAGGACTACTCACCCTCCCGATAGTGTTCAACACTTAATAGTGCTTCTGAAGCCTTAATTCTACTGACAACAAAATGTTTTAACACAGCTTCAGGAACTTTCAGCTGTGTAATTTTTAAACAACTTTTCAGAAAAGACAAAATTCACTTCAGTGCTTCTCAACACCTTCATGTAAGCAAGGCACTCTTCTTCTGAACATTCACCTCCCAGAAGGGCAACCTCTTTACCATTCGTGTCTCTCAACAACCAAAACACCCTTTAGGATGTAATTCTACCTCTCTTCCTTTTGGCTTTGAAATGTGAGATTTTTATACCAGTTTTTATGGAACATTCACCATCAATCAGCTTCAGCCTTTTAAAACCTTGCATACGCCCCTTCTCTTCCTGCCAACCAGAGCAGCAGAATTGAATTTCTTGTTGTTAGTGTCTTTTGAGAATGCTTGTACCACTCTTGGCTTCGGTTAATGCCTGCACCCCTCTTGGCTTTGGGCAATACTTATTCCCTTCTTGGCTTTGGGCAAAGCTTGTTCCCTGGAACTCACAATTCTTAAAAGTTCAGTCACTTTAAATTCAAAGTTACAATGTTTTAAAACTGTTTCACAAATGACTCTTCAGTTAACATCCCTTCAGGGTCATTTTTAAACACACGCAACCACTTATTTATCTGTTCTCTTCAGATTAGGATTCAATTAATGTGCTTTGAAGTGTATTACTTGTCCGCAAGTGTTTTAGAAAGGTTTCACTCATAAGGGAGTGCTACTTTTGTGGCATTTCATTGTCTGACAATTAACGGACGGGCATCAAAGCTTTTATTCACACATCTGTGATTCTTTTTAGCTACAGTTGCCTTCCTTTGTTCGCAACGGTTGGTAACACTCACAAGCTTCTGTCTTGACTCCCTTTCCATTTTGCAGGCGTCAAACTACTTCTGGCTTCCTTTGAACTGGTATTCTTCCTCTATGAATCTGTCCTGTTCCCGCCATGCAGTTATGGAGCTTGTCGCTCTCCTAAGACCCTCGACTGCACACTCACTTTCTGCCACGGTCTCCAAACGCTTCCTGCTGCGCAGTCTCTGCAACCAGTTTCACATGGGGAAAAGGCGTCTTCCTTCACGGTTTCTGCTGCACAACCTCTGCACTTTAGATTCAGGGGAAAACAGACCCTCTCAAGACCGGCAGCTGAAATTTGCTTCAAAATGGTCCCGGTGCCCATTCTTTCCTTCAACTTCTGTGAGTACTGCCAACAACGTGTTCTTCTTCTGCAGTACTACTGCTGCTGCCACGACTCCTTATCCATCTCCTTCCCTTTCTCCTTCTAATGGCCTGCACCTAAGTGAGCCTACTAAGCCTCTCTGGCTCCCTCAGGTGTGGGTCATTGTTCTTAACAAACTGACCACTCCTGCAACATTGCTGTTGAGCCATCTTCCATGTCCCAGTACCTATGGAATTATGGGACTTGAAGTCCCTAATAACAAAATTGTGTTTTCTTACTTCTTCCATTCTGCAATAAGCCATTAAAAGTATGGGATTTGGGGGAAAATTAAACAAGGGTGTTTCCCAGTCTTCCTGACCCATCCCCCATGTGTTCCTCCTGCAGATCACCACCTCCATGGTCAGGATCAGGAAGTGTCTGAATTTCCCTGGCCACATGAGAAGGGTCCCACGCAAGGTTTTCTGGGGGGAATCATTACTGATTCATCACAGTACCCTCCTGTCTGACATTCCTCTGTGTGTATAATGCTAAAGGGAAATATAAGACCGAAGGGAGGTATATTCTAAAGGGGAATAGATAAAATTCCAGCCCCTCTTACTTGTGAAAGTACTTGATTGAGTGAGCATCCAGGCGAATTTGTAAATATTTCAGAAGTTTAAGTGCTTCTGGAAACTTTGCATTTGCTAAAATAGACCTAAATGGTATGTATACTGGGAGATCCTTGACTCCTTTTCTGTACAGACTGGAAGCCTAATAGTATCTCACTATAGATATGCCTAGGAAAAGATTGTAAATTAAGTCATTCTATGGTTATAACACTGAGCAGAGTCATGTTACTGGCTCTGAACCTCTCAAGGAGAAAGAGAAAGGGTTCATTAAAAGCCACCTGTTATTCCCACTTTAAATTTCTCATTGAACAATGATAAAATGTAACATTTCTACACATAAGTGCAACAGAAACATCCTTGAAGGGAATCTAGCAATAATACCAGTTAAACAGACATTTTTCTTTTTGCAACCGACTCAGAAGCAGGAATGTCAAGTAACCTGTCTTCAAACTATGTTTTCTAAAGTGCTGTTTAGAACATTGCAATTTACATTCAGAAAGAAAGTAAATATTTATTTTTAATAGAGTAGAGATATTAAGGTAGACTGGGATGTTCCGATTTAATTTTGTCTTCTATAAAATAAAATCTTTGTCCTGAACCTTCATTAAATTTTCAGCCCATGGTAAATGTGCGCTCAGGGTAGGCCTAATGTACATATGGTGATGTGTGTGCTTTTGACAAGTCTACATATAAGTTAAATGCAGCTTTGTCAATTGAATTAGCCTGTGTATTGACTATTCATCATTGCAGTAATCATTGACATCAGAATTTCAAAGCGAATGGAAAATATTCTTAATTTGTTTATATTTTATATTAGTTTGATTATTTCTATTTTTAATAAATAGACCTTTGGTGGAACCCTGCGTATTTCTTGTCCCAAAAGGGGAGGAAGGCTGTTAGGAATTGATACTGTTAAACTGGCGTGTCCCATGTTCATAAATAGGAATTTGTTAAATAAATAAAAATTGTGCATAACTGATTTTGGGTGGGTGGAAAGGTCCCCCAAACTAGATCTTGCCAGATTAAATCATCCTACAAAATTTACTATATACGCACTATTTGTACTATTGCATAAAAAAGGCTCAAGATATGGTTATGGAGCAGGAGTATTTTGCTAACTAAGTTGTGAGCGAAAGGATTTTTTACGGATTGAAACATTGTTTTAATTCTGTTCTCAGTTATAGGTAGAGAACTAAAAACAGGTTTCTCTCGCCCCATCTGTTCTGTCTGACTATGTGAGTTCTCTCAGGACTCTATGAGCTTGGACTTACTCCTTGCTTCATCCTAACACTCTCAGACTTCCCTGAGACAGCTATCAAGGGTTTGTTTTCTCTCTGTCCTTCCCCGCTACACATAGAGGCCTTAATGAAATTCGGTCTACTCCTGATACAGGCCCTGATATTGGTTCTCTCTTTAAGTGTAGACAAATCTTTTATGATCATTGGATTTTCCTCTCAACGTTTCCATGTTTCATCTCTTAACAAAACCTGCAGCTACCAAAGTCCTTTGGCATTTCTTGTTTTCTTATTTAAATCTCAACTTCCAACCTTCTGATTGTGCCTATCACGCTCTTTAGTTGTCCATGGACTCATGGATAAACAGAGCTGTTCATGGATATACAAGATTATCTCTGTTCTGTCTTTGGATTTTGTCCATGAACCTCAGTCATTTTGCCCATGGTCTCTGCCCCTGTAACAGGGATACACATGCACAGCCAACCTTGGTGTTCCATGGTATCATGCATAAACAAAGTTATCCATGTATATACATTTTCATCACTGCTCTGTCTGTCCCTGTTATTTTTGTCCATGCTCTAGCCATGAATCAGGGTAATAACATCCATGTTCTCTGTCTTTGTTACAAGCGGTATACAAGGGCAGGTGACCCGAGCTATCCATTGTCATATGTGGAAAGACTGGATTTGTTTACTGTAATTTGACCATGATTTGTGCATGATCCATGAAAATGCACCCTTGGTGTTGGCCATCTCTTCTGCGAATAATGATTAACTCATAAGGGGTGTAAATGTTAAAGAAAACATGTCACTGTATTTCTACAACCCCCTAAAGGAACCCCAACTCTAAAACCCCACCCTTAAAAAATTAAAATTACTAGAAAACATACTTGAATGAATCCCCTTCCAAGTACCCAGCTTCAGTAAGTTATGTTTTGAATTAAGCATGAATAAATATATATCTAAAATAGTTCACAGTGCACATAGATTTAAAATTGTGTAACAATATTAAAACTTTTTCAATATACAATTCAAAAAGTCATCCTGATAGTGTTAGTGTCCTTCAAAGATGTGCATCTGCACTGCACAACAATTTGTTATACAACAGGAAAACCTAATATGTCATAAAAAGTCTGTTTTCCACGAATTTGGATAGTTTCTACTTTCCCAGTGGTGGTTTCCCTGGATGGAATAGTTTGGCATTGTGGACAGGCACATACCATGTTACAATGCCCATGATATCTGGCTATTGATTGTGCTTGTTAGGGAGGATGGGAGTTGTATTCTAAAACATCTGGAGAGCCCTGCTATAGAGGATGGCGGTTTCTACCAGCAATAATTCCTGGAACTTTGGTCTGTTGAGGAGGCTGTTAATAACCATTAGCATCTGATGGTTAGGAATGCAGGCTTGAACTGCTGGTTCAAGCCCATGTTCCAAGCCACCTGACAGCCGGCACCCCCGCCGCCACCTTCGCTCCACCGTCCGTCCCCTTTTTTTGTCCCCCCCACTTACCCTATTTCGGCGACGGCAAGTGCTGCCGTCACATCCACTCCTTCCCCTTTCCTCCGTCAGGCTGCCATGGGCTGCCATGGACACGGAAGCGGGGCTCCATATGGCGCCCCGCTTCCCTTTCTATGGTGGCCATCTTGGTAAAGAATTTTCATTCATTGAATGGGGCACGTGAGGTGTCCCCTTCAATGAATGAAAATCCTTTTTTTTTAACACCCCGGGTTACCAAAGCAGTAACATGGGGTGCTAATGGCGTTAAACTCCCGTTCCAAGGGCTGGAACAGTGGTTAACGACCCAGAGCCCTCGTTATTGTCCCTCGCTTTGCTCTGACCGATAGCTTGGGCTGCCAGGCCGTTATCCCCAGTTCCAGCCTTTGGAACGGGGGCTTAATGCCACATTTTAAACATGGTTTTAGTTTTAAATAACAGATTGTTGACAATCGGTAAGTAAAATGAACAAGGGCCAAATAAACATGCCAAGACATTCAAATGTTCCTGTCCATGGTTACCCAAGCTCTTCAGGATCAGGGACAACCATGCATGTCCATGGTAGCACGGACATCACAAGACCATGTCAGTCTGTGATTGTCCATGGTTACCCAATATCTGTACAATCATGGACACCAATGTATGTCCATGATGCAATGTACACCAACAATCCATGGTTGTCTGTGATCTGTATCTGAGCCATTTACCATCCTTGGTAACCAGCGGTAAACCCTGGTCACAATCAAAGGAACAAAAGTGGTTGTCCATGGTTGAACCATGGTTTATCTATGAGCATAAAAATGGGGCACCCCTTTGGGTCCACATAAACTTTTCAATCATTTCACTTATTGCTGTCCAAATCAATATTTAGCTAAACTGCTCCAGAGTTCCTTAATCATGTGTCCTGATGTTATGACCCTGTGAATATTTATCACTGTTTGCCCAGATTTACTCTTACTATCTGAAGTTCATGGCTTGCATGTTCTGTGTCTCTGTTGTGTCTTCTCTCTCTCTCTCTCTCTCTCTCTCTCTCTCTCTCTCTCTCTCTCTCTCTCTCTCTCAGCAGCTCAACATCTGTGAGTACCTTTGAGGAGTCATCTTGTGACAGGTCTGAAACGTAGACACCTGCTCATCGCTCATCGAATTATGCACTACAGACATGGCAAAGAGACTGCTTTGTAAGAAAATAATGTTGTAGGGATCTATACGGCATGGAATTACCATCATATTAGTCTCAGAGCACGCCAGGGCTTGTCTGGCTATCTGCAAAGTGTTGTATCGTGCTACTGCCTTGGGTATCGAGATAGTGAACCGGGGAGGAAAAGAAAAGAAGAAAAGGAGCAGGAGGTGGGGAATGTTTAAACTGGTAGAAACAAACATTATATATTAGGAAGGCAGTCAAGGAGAGCTAGGGTGCGACGCTAGTGTATGTGATTGATTAGATTACATTTTGACTCAGTGGAGCCGGCTCAGGAGAGAAATGCAGAAAAAGGATCCCCATCAATGGAGTCAAAATTGCTGTGAGGGTAGTTTATTTGTACTCAGATGCAAGTACTCGTCAGGGGTCTGTCGCTATGTGATGGGCTTAACATGGACTCAAGTGTTCCCTTAAGAATAAGGCTTGTTTGCAAAGTTTACATTTTACCACCCAGAGACAAACTACAGGAGCTGAATCCTGGGACTGCCAATCCCAGCTGTCAGAGAAGACCGAATCAAGGGTCAACTGTGTACAACATGAATGCAGTAGACAGCAGGGAGCACAACACTCAACAAGGACTAATTCCAATGGGCACACATAGCGACGCACAAACCTCAACTCACAGTACTGCACTACTGTTAAAAGATGCTAGCACAAACGTTGGCTACCAACGCTCTGCTGCTCTCGAGCTTGGTCCATGCTTTAAACAATAACATTTAAATAAAAGTAAAATAAAGAGTGATAGAAGGAAAGTATAAGATGGGGACTCATCAGTCTGCCTGCTTTAGCTGCTTGGCCACATGTAGAGTGGCAAGACCTTAGTCTTCATTTACTATATCCTGCGCTTGCCTACATCATGCCTCTATAACTAATTTTCCTAGCGCGATGCTAGGCAATGGAGCATTAACTGCCATCATATACGGGTTGAACTGCACAGTGTCAACTTCTTTTAGCGACTCTTGGTTGTGATGCCCTTCTTTATGATATATTCAACAATTCCGATCCCCGTCTTTAAGGAAAATTCCACAGTGCACACGTGTTTATTTCGGAACACTAATCAGCCACTTATGAGCGTCGTTTTTTTCAACGATATGCCACTCTGATTCCACAAACCATGCATCCCACTGTAGCCGCCAAGAGCACAACTGCCCTTTTTCCATCCAGAACGTAAACATTACACTCCGATTTACACCCTCCGTACCTCCTTCGAGAGTAGCGGCTCCATCGGCACGTTGATAGGCAATGCGCGCGTCTCCGTGGCAACCAACCTAGCAAGCGGAGATATAGTCCTTCTGCGCATGCTCCCTTCCCAGCAGCTTCTCCCCTCCAGTCAGTGAGGATGTCTTCAAACTGCAGATACAGCACCTGCATTTTCCAACACAGTCCTCATTTCGGCCTATTCAGCAATTGCTCGTTGATTAACCAAGTAAGTCCCCATTCAAACCGAGGACCTGTCTGCACACATATTGCTTTGAGCTACCAATTAGGACCTCCTGTGTTCTTCCACTAACAAAGTTTCGTCCTGGTTTCCATGTAGGTGATTCAGCATGAACCCCCAAGCATGCCGCATCTCAGACTACACCTCGAACTGCATCGAACTCCCATAGACGTCTTCATTAAAATTCATGTGTGAGACCCACTCCCACTCCGTGAACCAAGATCAGTTCTTTTCAAAGGTAGGAACCTGTTACTCGCCATTAACAACACCTTGAACTCCTTTTTATGAACAGACTTGTTTTGTTCCTAAATCCAAATTATACTTAAGTTTCACATTAGTGAGAGTCTGTTTGAGCATTTGGTACTTTTCCGAACTGACTCTAGCTACCATTTTTCACCCCACAGACAGCCAAACTCGTCGACTGCCAGGGGCTCTCTTTCTGGGCTAAGTCACACACCCCAAGAATCTAAGCATCAGCTCTACAGAGAGTTTTGTGCAGTCATTGACTAAAATACCTGTAGTTATCAGCAAAGCCTACCACAGGAAGTCTGTGATTCCGGAAACCAGACTACACCTCTGAAAAACTCCTGTTACCTTTTCAGGGTGAGTATTGAGGTGATCATGTTTGTATAAATAAACTTTGTAGCATCTGTTTAGACCTTTCCGTTCGGAAGATGCAATTGCAGTTGTGTCTTTTATGCACTACTGACACCCCTTTTGTATCTGTTCTTTTTTACTTGCCTCCCCCCGCCCCTCATCTCTCCCTATTCTTTAGGAGACTGAGGTCCTTCTCTTTGCTCCGAGGAAGACTGAACCCAGATGCCGCCAATTCCGGCCAGCCGAAACGTGCCACAAAGCTTCATCAAACCACATCAACTCTTTTTCCTTTTCTGTGTAAAATATGACTGTGGTTTATTAGTTTAGAAGGCCCGGTGATTAATATTTTGAAACTTAGCTAGACGATTCAACTCTAAACCAAAGGGTGATATAGTTGGTGCAAATTAGTGGGGGATATATATACAAAGTATCTCTTTGAACTTCTCTGTTTTGTTTTAATTTAAAAAAAATTCATTTCATGTGATCTCCTTAAATGTTGTTTCTGTTTAATAATGTTTTTATTTTACACTTATATTAATTTTTCACTTGATCTTTGTGCACCTTAATTAATGTTGTTAACAATATTTATAACAACCTTATGTTGGAAATAAAATTATATAATCTTGAAGACACATCTGTATATTTCCTTTTTTGATGTCTCTTTTGGGCATTGGGTTTGGTCTTCTCTAAACCTTTATGATTAACACCTTGAAATAATTTGGTGCAGATAAGTGGATTTTCTCCTTTTTTATCGTTTGATTATTGCTCTTTGTCCCCAGAATCTACATTAGCAAATCTGGGACTACCCTACCTTTCGTGTTTGGGACTCCAAGGGTTGGCAGGGAACGTCAGTGTATATATTACCTTGAGGAAGCGCAAAGTGAAGGGGTTTCAAGTCCAAGCTAAAATCATATTAAGGTAGTGTTATTTCAATAAGTGAGGGATCAGCCAGCAGATAAATGTGCTTAAATGGATTGATGCATCTAAAGGCAAGCACACTCCTGAAATACATATATGGGTACAATTAACACAAGAGGTAACAGGACACCTGAGAGTGAGATTTGATTTGTATGTTCCCTGCCAAGTAAGTGGCCAGTTGAGTCCCCTGCTTTGCGACCCCCTCATTATCCTATGTTGATCCTCCTCGACCGGCTGGAAGCTTAAAACACTGTCACACTCTACACAACTGCACATTCATCCACACTGGTGTGTAAAACCCTCCCTTTCATGATTTGAAACTGTCTAGGAGATCACAACACAATGTAGTGTACCCTTTCGACTCTCTATGTGCTCCGGTTACTTACAGAATACCATAGCATCACTACTCACTTTCCGCACATTCCTTATGAACGTTTCCTAAAATGACTTGTTTGACTTCTCATTACATCGCAAATTAATTTGAAAATCATGTGCCTTACTTCCACATTTCTAGCCTCGACAGACCACCACAACTGAAAACAAATCATCATTCCTTACGACCTGCCAACCAACTTGTTCTGTCCCCTACAGGAAAGTCCCTTGGCTCACTCACACACAACTTTTGTTTCAGGTGCCAGTGCTATGAAACCAGTTCCCACTTTAAATAACTTTGTGCATCACTCCCTCCCACTTCAAATAAAATCATACCTAATCAGGCCCTTCATCCAAAAATCCTAAAAACGTGCCCCTGTAAATAATCGAGACATTGTTTTGACTGGTTTGTGGCCGGGCCCACTATGATCCTATGCCATCAGAACACTTCTTTGTATGTGGCGCTCATTGTCCTGCATACTAGACCCAATGGAATATCTAGTCATGGAAAAACCATTAGCATGTCCCAGTTGTAAATATAATCAATGAGGTGATGTTGTCTAACCCAATACATGTTTCTTGTTGTTTCCCGGTTGAAAATCCTCATCTTAATTCCGTTGGATTGATGTTTGTGAAGGGAGTATGCTAGAAAAAAAACTGAGATGGAAAATGAAAGGAGGAACAAGAAAGTTCTTAATTACCGGTCTTCTGTAAAGCGTCGACCAACGAAGACTTTACACTTGTCTTGAGGGAGGCAAGCTGCTAGGAGAGGCACAGTCCGCAGCACTCGGCTTTCCTTTAATTAAGCAAAGAATAATGATTTAGGAACATCAATAATGGTGCTATGCCAACATTGGTTTATACATTTCACATCACACTAAATTTGCAAAATTAACCAACACATAAATTCAACAGATGCTTTGGGACAACAATCAACTAACTCAAAATACACAATGATCAGTTTTGTAGACCAAAACTTAAGGGACCTCATTACACGGTAGGCGGTAAGGGTTTACCGGTACCGGTATTTTACCGGTACCGGTAAACCCTTACCGCCTTACTACGAGGTCCCTTTGCGGGTTGGAGAATTTAACGCCTGCTTTTTGCAGGCGTTAAAAACCAACCCGCAAAGGGACCAGGGAGCTAATTACGGTATCGCCATTCCCATTATGCCCTATGGGACAAAAATGGGAATGGGGAAGGGCAATGAGGGAAGGGGGAATTAACGCTGCACCAACCTTGGAATAGGGCGGAAATTCCCCTTTCCACCAAGGTGGTGCCGCTATTTTACCGGCATGGACCGCCATCCATGTAATGAGGCCCAATATCACAAATGTCCTATAATGCCATGTCATGACATGAATGAAACGAATTTAGGAAGCAACCCCCGTAATGTATTTATGATATAAAAACGGATTGCTTTCTAAATTAACTAAAAATACTCCTTGCCCCTAACTACCAATCACAGCGATTGCCACATCTATTATATATAGTCTTATATTGTACAGTCTACAGTTCTAAAGTATTTACTCTTTTTTGTGTCAGTGGAAACCAATCAAGATCTCGGCAAAATGCTTGGAAAAAAGCCTACACTATCCCCAACCCCAAACCATCACAAATCATCCTTTCTTACTATGTCCACATGCTCCCTAGCTCCAAAGCTATGCTACTTACACCCCTTATGTCCTTTTAGGGAAGTTTCCAAGAACGAATTGAGATCTTGAATTTCTAACTGCATAATGGAGGATTTCCAGAAATTAAGCACCTTGGCACCAGCAACATGGGAGATATAACTAACCTTTTGGGTACAGGAGAACACCATTCTATGCTATATAAAAAAACAACTACTGAACGGATTTCAGACAAACCAACAAATTCTTTTCTTTGAGTGCCTTGTGCCCAACTTGTTTCTTATTTGGTGCTACTCCGTCCAGCAGTGGTCCGTATGTCTGAGTAAATATTTGACATTTTCTCAGTGGGAAAATGAATAGAAAAGTGAAAAACATGCCTTTTTTTACCCTTTATATCATTTAAACCGTAGTCAGTTTACAGTTTAAAGGGGCCCTGGCCACAAATGACATTTGTAAAAGTTCATGCTGATCCATCCTACGGCTGAAACATTATTAGACATAGGGCCTCATTACGAGGTAGGAGGTAGCCATGGTGCTATTAGCACCATGGTTACCACCTTACCGCATTCCGGGTCCGGGTTCTCGAAATAGGGACTTACCGGGTCATTCCAACCTTGGAGGACCCGGTAACTTCCCAATCCGAGAACCATTCCCCATTCCCATTCGAGCCCCCATAGGGCTCAATGGGAATGGAGCTAATAACGGGCCCGTTATTAGCTCCCTGGTCCCTTAGCGGCTCCCGCTAAGGGCGCCTGGTAAAACGGGACCCGCTAAGAGACCTCGGAATACAGAGGTAAGGGGTTATCGGCACCGGCATCCTTACCAGTGCCGGTAACCCCTTACCTCCAACCTCTTAATGAGGCCCATATTATTTTCACATTTCCTATGGATGGTAGGTTTCACCTTAACAATAGGGAGACTAGAGTCACCATATAATATATTTTTAAATAATCGACTCACCTGTATATTATATTTAGTACATTTACCTTTTTAACTTACAAAATATAAAATGCATGTATACTTAATTTATCTATAATGAATGCCTGCTAAAATAATTCTATTCCACAATATCAACATTATATAGCAAAGTTTGTTTGTGGGTTTGTAACTTTGTGTGTTCCTCATACAATTCCACACTGTTCCACCAATCTGCATCACATTTTGCACAGTTACCCTGTTAGGGCCCTACAGGCAATACTGGCTGCATTACATGTGGACACTCCACCGCGTTCCACGGATTTCAGCCCCTGCACACATGATACGGTTGCCTGGAAGTGGTAAAACATCAAGGTGGTCATGGAAGGACTGGGCAGAGCTCATTTTAAGTATCTGGACGTGGAAACTAAACTCAAGGTCCTTACTGGACTTTGTAAACCAAATGTCAAAGCCCTAGGACATACCGTTCTGATATATTTGCACCACAAGGCGCTGTGCCAGGGTGACTTTGTGGGTTTGTATGTTCCTCACACAATTCTGCACTGTTCCACCAATATGCACCAAAGTTTGCACAGTTACCTGATAGGACCCTTCCGCCATCACTGGATACATTACTTGTGGACACCCCACCATGTTCCCCCGAATCTCAGCCCCTGCACACATGAGATGGTTGCCTGGAAGTGGCAGAACATCAATGTGGTCATAGAAGGACCAGTTTCAACACGAGGTACAAAACTCACAGTCCGAAAACCATTTTTCAAGGCCCTAGGATGCAGGGTTTCCGAGATATTTGCACGGCAACAAACTATACCGCGACAGGTGGGGAGAGAGAGCACAGAAGGTCCCAGTATGCAGCAGCACAACAACTCCCGCCTCCCCCCAATGTCTGGTCAAAGGTATGTCAACCAGCCAAACATGCCCATTTTCAGTGCAGTTTACTTCAGAGTGCAAAGCACATCAATCGATATTGGAATCGGAACAGCAACTTACAGGATCATTGATTTTCAACAGTGTTTTATCATGTCTGTCTACAGAACCCGTTCGAAGAAAGGGTATCATTTGCTAGTTAGGTATAAAACTGAAATGTATTATATCCTGCACTTACACTTATTAATTTTAAAAGTCATGAACTATTGGAATTGTTTTAGGGACATTTTATATTTATGCTCCTTGCATTATTCTCCATCAGAATTTGTCAGTCTTTAAGATATTGTTATTTCTTACAACAATACTAAAACGCCTTGATCTTAAATTGTTAAATTCATCACATTCTATAAATAAGTGTTTTAAGGTTTCTAATTGATTCATACGAAACAACATATATAGTCGACATAGGTCTTGGAAAAATTACATCTAAGGAATAGTTTAATATATTCAATGAGGGATTTCTTTTTACTTAAATGGTCATATTGCTTACTCTTGTACGATTTGCTAGCTTTTTGTTTAATTTCCTTGCTAGAAACATCCTTCACTGATGACCAATCAGGATTATAATGCACGACTTTTATAAATGAATCACATTCTAAGGAATAAGCCATCACTGAATGGTCCAGCAAATCCTGATCCATAACTATTTCCAAAGCCTCCTATAGAGTACAAAGGAGAATGTTTGATTCAGCAAAGCATATTTTTACCAAAATGTCTATTCTTATTTAAGCATGGATTTAATTCTGCACAAATTACTTTGATCGGTATGGAACAAGTTACTTACCTGTAATTATTGTTCTCCAGCCTGGGTCTGGCATTGATTCACATGCACATGAATATTCCCCGTTGTCAGGCTAGGAATCCTCTGTAAAAGAAAAAACTGTTTTACTTTCACTTACAAACTGTCTTTCTCCTTTAAACCAATCACTGTCCTCTGGGTCATACTGTCCCCATCCAATGACAGTCCTCTCTCTAAGCCCTTTCTCTGGCAGTCATCTTCAGATTTGGTAAGCACGTAAAGTTGCAGTATGATATGCCACAGAGGGATATGGTGCAACGGTTTGCATGTGAATCCATGCCAGACCCATGCTGGAGAACAATAGTTACAGGTAAGTAACGTGTTCCTTCTCCAGCATGGGGTCTGGAATGGATTCAGATGCTCATGAATAATGCATACATAGCAGTAGAACATTGCACAACCACGGGAGGTGGCAAGGTTGAACAGAAGCAATTACTCTTACCTCTGGAACGGACTCACCTCAAGGGAAGAGGTTGCGTAGCACTGCTTGGGCGACTGTGGACTCCTCTCCTCCCTGGAATCCCTGTCGACGCAGTAGAACCTCGAGAAGGTGTATGTGGACCTCCACGTAGCCGCCCTGCAGATGTCCAGCAGGGGCACACCAGACAGGAACATCACTGTCGCAGCGATCACTCCGGTGGAGTGGGCTCTCGACGGCCGGGGCAGCGGTCGGCTCGCCGACCGATGACAATGCATGGTGCAGCCGGAGAGCTACCATGAAATGGAAGCCTTGGACAAGGCCTTCCCATGGTTCACAGGACCAAAGTTCACAAACAGTTGTGAAGTCTTCCGAAAACATTTTGTGCGTGTCACATAGAACTTCAAGGCACGAGCAACGTCCAGCGAGTGCAAGGTCCTTTCACGCAGTGACAAAGGTTTTGGGAAAAAAACAGGTAACACCAAAGGATCATTGAGGTGGAATTCCGACAGAACCTTCAGCATGAAAGAGGGGTGTGTCAGCAGCACCACCCTTGATTCATGGAAAGTCAGGTATAGTTGTTTGCAGGATAGGGCCTGGATCTCACCCACCCTCCTGGCACAGGTGATGGCCACAAGGAAAGCAGTTTTCCACGAGAGGAACTTGAGAGGGGCTTGATGCATCGGCTCGAAGGGGGCCCCTATGAGCCTCGTCAGAACCACGCTGAGTTCCCATGCCAGGACAGGAGCCTTCACCAGCAGGAAAGATCAAGAAAAAAAAGTCCTTTGAGGAACTTCTTGATGAGTGGTGACACCACAGTGAAGATCTTCCTGGAAACCAGGTGTAGCGGGAGATAGTCGCCAAATGCGCCTTGATAGAAGCATGTGCCAGGCAGGCCTTGGCCAAGGAGAGCAAGTATGGAAGAATTTTCGGGCCCGTGACCCTCAGCGGGGTAAACATCTGCGACCGGCACCACATAGCAAAATGCTTCAACTCGTGACCGTAGCACTTCAAAGTCGGCGATGCCCTGGCCTCTTTCGAGGATCTCTCTGCAGTCTGCAGCCACTCGTATCCACCAAACTCTAGGGCTGTAGGAGCCAAGCCCTCAGGTTCAGCAATCCTGGGTCGTGATGTAGGATTGCACCATCTTCTCTGGTGGGAAGATCCAGAACTACCGGCAGCTTGACCAGTGGTGATGCTGACAGACAGAGTAGGTCCGGATACCAAATCTGCCTCAACCACACCAGGGTGATGAGTATCATCCTGCATGGAAACTGTCTGAGTGTGTTGATGACTCGTAATAGGAGGGGCAACAGAGCAAACGCGTACAGGAACAGGCCTTCCTACAGGAAGGAGAACATGTCCCCCAAACTCCTTGGTTGGTGGAATCTGCTGGAAAACCTCTGGCATTTGGAGTTTGCAGCTGTCGCAAACAGAGCGATCTGGGGCCAACCCCACTTGATGAAGATGCACCTGGAACTGGCAAAGTTCCCACTCATGACAGGAGCGCAACTCCCTGCTGGGGGAGTCTGCAATGGTGTTCTTGACTCCCGCTAGGTGAAGAGGAAGGAGGAACACACGCCTGCGCTTCCTTGGGGAGCGCTGGGGATCGATTGCCCCCCGTTTCCTGATGTAGAACATTGTGGTGGTGTTGTCCATGATGATCCTCACCACCTTGCCCATAAGAGACAGAAGGAACGACTTGAGGGCCTAGTACACTGCCCGTAGCTCCAGGATGTTGATTTGGAGATCCTTCTCCTCCGGCAGCCACAGGCCTATGGCGTGCAGACGTCCGGTGTGGGCTCCCCAGCCTTCCAGGGAAGCGTCCATGGTGGGCGTCTCCTGGTATGGAGGGGTTTGAAACCCAGTGCCCCGGGCAATGTTGGAGCGGATGCCCCACCACCTTATTGCCCGACAGAACTCCTCATCGAGCGGGATCTTGTCCATGAAGCTTCCAGACACCTGTGTCCAGCAAGCGTCCAGGAACTCCCGAAGAGGTTGCATCTGTAACCAGCAGAGCCGGATAAGGTAGATGAGGACGACATCATGCCGAGCAACGAATTAATGGTTTGCACCGTGGTGGTCTTCATCAACAAAAATCACGGCCCCTTCCCTTGAATGGCGCTACCCTATCCTCCGAGGGCGACACCAGGCAGGACACCGTACTGAGTTTGGCCACTAGGAACAGAGCGTTCTGCGATGGTGTCAAGCATGGCTTTGGATAGTTGATGGAGAATCCAAGATCTATCAGCAGCTGGAAGTGTGTCCGCTGGTGAATTCTCACGAGCAGGCCCAGATGAGCCAGTCGTCGAGGTACAGGTATACATGTATACCACGTAGATGCAGATGGGCTGCCATCGGTGCCAGGCACTTCGTGAACACTCTGGGGCCCGACTTCAAGCCGAAAGGTAGGCCCTTGAACTTGTAGTGCTGTCACTGTACTACAAAGCATAGAAACATTTGGTGTTTACTGTGAAAGGGCACATGGAAGTAGGCATCCTCCAGGTCCAGCGACGTCAAGAAGTCTCCTTTTTCCAGTTGGACGAGCACATGTTTCAACGTGACCATCCTGAATTTTTGGGACTTGAGGTATTTGTTCAGACGTCGCAGGTCTAGAATGAGCCACCAGCCGCTGGTCTTCTTTCTGACCAAAAAGTATCTGGAATAGACTCAGGAGACCCAGAGTCGCTGAGGAACAAGCTCTACCATCCCTTTTCGCAGCATGGTCCGTACCTCCTCCAAGAGCTGAGGGAGTATGTTCTTTGGTGAGAACGTCCAGCACCCATCTGTCGGTGATGATCTTTAGCCACTTGCTGGCGAACCTCACCAGCTGGCCTCCCAACCGGGTACACGGGTGGGGGCCCAACATCCTGGTTGGTTCAGGCTTGCTTCGGTGCCGGCGTCCTGACCTGCGGGCAATGGTGACGCTGTCCTTCACCACCGTAGGTCTGGGAACGACCTCTGTAGGTTTCCCGAGTCATGGAAGGCTGACCGTACTATGAGGCAAAACCTTTTGAAGACCTGCTTGACTTTTACCTGGAGGAGCAAAAAAAGAAGAGCAGCACTGCTGGTGGGTGCCCAGGGAATGGGCTGTCACCATATAAGTCTTGATGGCCTGTAGGGGCTCATCGACGACCTTCCCCAAAAGGTTATCTCTGTCAAAAGGAATGTCCAGTACCTTCGCTTGGACCGCCTGGCGGAAATTTGTGGCCTTCATCGAGCCTTGGCTACAAAGGCAGACACTGTTCCCCATCTGCCATATCTGCCATAGCCCTGTTTCGGCAATGTCCAGCGCCACTGTGATGGCATGATCTGATGCTACGTCCCCTTCCTGGAAGAGAGCTATTGCCTCCATCTTCTTGTCATCGGGGAGGAACTCCAAAATCAGACCCAGCTTGTGCCGCAGCTCCCTGTCGTACCTGGCTAGGGTTGCTGCAGTCTTCCGATCATGACACAGTGTAAATCACCTTCCCTCCCATGGTGTCCATCTTCTTCCCCTCGCTGTCCTGAGGGACTGAAGACGACAAGGACGGTTAGCTGACCATTTCCATGTGGCCGATGAAATCACCAAATCCAGAGATGGTATCAGTTTCACAAGGATCGTCGCTTAAGTCTGTCAACTTCCCCTCCTCCTCACCTGATTCACTGGAGCTGGTCTGCAGGTTCTTGTCTCTTCCTCGTCTTCTGGTGCTTCGCTTCTTTTGGAAGAGATATGGTCTACCTCGCAGGGAAGCCACTATGCCTGCCTTCTGATAAGTGACCGGCTAGGGTCCCCTTCCTGAGGAAGCCACATAAGAGGAAAAAACCTTAAACGGCAGAAAATACCTCTTGAAGATGTTGATCCAGAAAGCTCTGTTGTACTGAATCTTTTAGGTGAGTTTCCAGGTGTGAAGAGCTAAAGAGTAAGTCCCTTTCTGATAATAGTGCGAGTGTGGCAGGAACAGGTAGCCCACTCTGAGGTAAGTGTAGTAGAAAAGGCACCTGGTGGGCCAATAGAGGGTCAACAGGAAAATTCTGGTAGGCACAGCAAAATCGAAAAGACCAATGGGGGTCAAGGTAATTGAAACTAGTTGGCCAGGAATCCCTGGATGTAAGCTGCACTCGCAAGGGGAGAAAACAGAAGAGAATCCAGGCAAGCACAACAACAGAGAAGACCAATGAAAGCACACGGCGAAGCTGTGAGAGGAAAAGAGGGAGAGCGGGAAGAGGAGTGCGGACGAAGCCACGAGGGAGAAACCAGAGAAACAATTCACTGTGAGAGAGGCTGAGAGGGAGAGAGACAGCGCAGCAGGGCTCAGGAAGAGCACTGATGAAAACAGAAAACAGCATCAGGACCCAAAGCGAAGAAACAAACTGGGGTTGCAAAGCGCCATGAACGCCGGCTGCTGACTGACTATAGGCAGTCCGGCCGCAGCCATGATGGAAAACAACTAAACCGTCAAGGCACTTTGCGAACGAAGTGTGGAGTGCAATTCTCCATAGCTTCCATAAGCGCCATTAAGACGGGTGCGTGACAGTATGCTCCCTACCCTTCTGGGGGTTCCCGGGCTTGCCCAGGTTGCGTCTATGAAAATCTTGCACCAGTCTCTGTGCATGTACATGTGAATGCAGCTCCCAGGAGTCTTCAGAATGAGGGTACCCCTTCCAATGTATCAAGTATTCCACTCTGCCTTTCATGAAGCAGGAGTCTAGGATTCAGGAGACCTCGTACTCTTCAGTTAAGTTCACGGTGGGTAAATGTGGAGAGAGTGAAGAGCGCTGGTAAGGGTCCTCCCCGTAATCCCTGAGTAGGGAAGCATGAAAAATGGGTGGATGCGCCTCAAGCATTTGGCCAGCTGCAGTCGGAATGTGACTGGATTGATCCTTATTGCAAAAGGGCCCAAAAATTGTGGAGACAGTTTAGAGGGATGCACCCATCGGGGCAGGTATTTAGTAGCCAACCACACCTTAGATCCCGTCTTTCAATCTGGTGTGCTCTGCCGAAGCCGGTCTGCTTGGAGCTGGTAGTGGATTTTACTTTCTTGAAGACTTTGTGGGGCTATTTTGTGCACTTCCGTGATACTGAACAGCACAGCATCAACTGATGGTACAGCCATAGCTTTGAGAGTTCCTGGTAGCAGGCTGAATGGGTGTTGACCGTAGTTACAAAAAAGGGCTCAGGTCTGTAGCAGAGTGAGTCGAGTTGTTGTAGGAGAATTCTACGGTGGGCAAGAGTGGTACCCAGTTATCCTGCTGGAAATCTGTGAAACAACACAGATATTGTTTCAAGGAGGCGTTAAGCCGTTCCGTTTGCCCATTTGTCTGGGGATGGAAACCAGAAGAAAGAGCTCTCTCAATACCGACCCGCTCACACAATGCTTTCCAGAACCTGGAGGTCTACTGGCTTCCTCGTTCAGATATGATCTCTTCCGTAAGGCCATGCAAACGGAATATGTCCTTAGCGAACACAGTAGCCATTCCGGCTGCCGATGGTATTCCTGGGAGAGGGGAGAAGTGAGCCATCTTCGTGAACAAATCCACCGTTACCATGATGCAGGAGCATCATTCTGAAAGAGGGAGGTCTATGATGAAATCTGTCATGAGGTGACTCCATGGTTTGGATGGCACTGGATCTTGTCGTGAAAAACCTATTTGTTTTTCAGTGCTGTATTTGCATCGGTTGCAAGTTGGACAATACTTAGTGTATTTCTTGACATCAGTAGAAAGACCGGGCCACCGAAAATTCTGACAAATAAGTTCTGGAGTGTTGGCGACCCCAACAGGGGGTCCTGCTAGAGTACTGTTGTGGCACCAAGACAATACATAGCGGCGAGAAGCTTCATCGGGGAGGAACAAACGATGATTGAAAAAGTCCAATCCTTCCTTGTTCTGAATCTGAGCCTTATTGGAGGTTCTAGGCAAAGAATCTTTGCGGCTGGTAGCTTCCTTGACCTTCTGGAGGAATGTGGACACTTGGAACACTATTTTGTTGCGTGGGAAGAGTAGTTTGGGATGATGTTCGGTGAGGTGCCCCAGTACAGGAATGCGGGATGATGCGTCTGCTAATATATTCTTGCTGCCAGGCAGATACGTGATGGCGAAGTCATATTGCGCAAAGAAATGTGCCAATCTGGCCTGGCGTGAGTTGACACACTCCCTTTGTTGGAGCACTCTCAGATTTGTATGATCAGTGCGAAGCAGGAAAGGATGACTTGCTCGCCACTCCTCACAGGCTATCTTCATGGCCAGTAGCTCTTTTTTTATGACTGAGTAGTTGGCTTGGCTGGGTGAGAGTGTCTTTGAAAGATAGGCCACAGGATGCTCGATGCCTTCGTATTCCTGTGGTTATGCTTCCCCAATAGCGGCAGCGAGGGGTCGCTTCTACTATGAACGGACGGGTTTGGTCTGGTTTTCGTAGGACCGGGGCAGAACAAAACAGGGTCTTCAGATGCTGGAAAGCCGCTTCTGCGGCTTCGGGCCAAGAAAAGCAGGTGGTTGTTTTCTTTAGCAGAGCCGTGATGGAAAGCACCACCAGGGAAATTGTCGGAATGAACTACCTGTAAAAGTTGGCTAACCCCAGGAATCTTTGAATATCTTTCACTGAGGCTGGAGAAGGCCATCCTAGTATGGCAGCCACCTTATTTGGGTCCACCTTGAATTCCTGCTCAGATAATATGAACCCCAAATAAGGCACAGAAGAATGGTGAAACAGAAATTTCTCAGGTTTGACCAACAACCAGTGTTCTTGTAGTCGCTGCAGGACTTCATGGAGATGATCCTGGTGTTACTGGGAAGACAAGGAGAATACCAAGATGTTGTCCAGGTAGACTATCGTGCTGTGAAACAATAAATCAGAGAACAATTGTCCATGAACTGCTGGAAGATGGCAGGGGCATTGACCAGACCAAAGGGCATCACTTTATATTCAAAGTGACCAAATGGAGTCCGAAAAGCAGTCTTCCATTCGTCTCCTGCTCGAACCCTTAGGAGATGGTAAGCCCGTCTGAGGTCTAGTTTCGAGAAGGTCACAGCACCCTGGGCGGCCTCCCTGATGACCTTTATTAAGGGCATTGGGTATCTGTCTCGGGTGGTAACTAGGTTGAGACCTCGGTAATCGATACATGGCCTAAACTCTTGGGAATCACGTTTGGGAATAAAGAGCAGTGACGCCCCGGCCTGAGAGCGGGAGGGTTGAATAAGGCCATTTTGGAGTTTTGAGTCCAGATATTCTCTGAGTGCTTTCTTTTCCTTCAGAGACAATGAGTACCTTCTTCCGAAAGGTTTGTGAGCCCCTGGTGTAAAATCGATTGCGCATTCTTCGGGTCGGTGGGGAGGCAGGTCATGAGGGTTTTTGTCCTGAAAGACTTCTTTGAATTTGACTAACTCTTTAGGTAGACAGTGTATTCCCCCTGAGTCAGGAAGAGATTTGATTCCAATGTGACTTACGAAACTGTCAAGGCGGTAAAGACAAGACTTACGACAGAACGCAGATTTGAATTCTATCTGGTTCTTGGTCCAATCAATAGCAGGATTGTGTTTGTGCAGCCAAGAGATACCTAAGATAACTGGGACGTGGGCTGCGCGGATGATGCCAAACTGGATGGTTTCCTTGCGTTGGAGGATGATCACTGGTATCTTTTCTGTGGTGTGAATTATCAGACCAGAACTTAATGGCTTTCCATCAACTCCTTCCCCCTTCTGGTCTTTGTCCTTCCCGATGCAGTCAATGCCCATCTACTCTGCCCATAGGGTGTCCACAAAAATTACGGCCGTGCCACAGTCAATCAGAGCCAAAGAATCTATTTTTCGTTGCTTGACCAGGAGTTGAATAGCCACTACCACCAATCTGTTATCTTCCGTGGTAACTGGTGACGAGACGGCCATGGTAATGAAGGGACTTTGAACAACCCCTCGGAAACTTGTCCCTGCTAGTCCTGAGGTCGCCCGCTTTCTGGACGGCGAGGTGGCACCTCAGGGCAATCCCAGAGGAGTTGCAGGTCAGAACCACAATACATGCAAAGTCTCTTTTCTCTGCGGCACTTGCGGACCTCTGTGGTCAACGGGGCATGAGCCGCTCCGGTCTGCATAGGTTTGTCCTTGACTGGTTGGGGTGACGAGGAAGGGAGCGTGGGTGGTTCTGGAACCCAGTGTGGGATTCAGCTTGTCCTTCTCTCAGATCTCCTCTAAGAGAGATGGTAATCGATCTGCAGCATAGCCGACAAAAGCTCTGAGAAAGAGGTAGGTTGTGCAGTCCTAGCCAGCTCATTCTTTATTTCCTCTCTTAACCCTCGCTGGAAAATGGTGTACTGCGCGGCTTTGGGCCAATCGGTATGTGTAGCTAGTCGTTTGAAGTGGGTTATGTAGTTTAAGACATCGGAGGTCCCTTGTCTTACATCCAAGAGCTCTTCGCAAACAATGTATGTGGTTTCAAGCCTCTCAAAGGCATGTTTAAGAAGATTCAAGAACGCCCCAAAGTCCTGGAGCACAGGGATTGCACTGACAACTAAGGGGATGGCCCAGGCCAGCGCATTTCCTGTCATGTTAGAGATCATATACCCTACTCGGGCTTGATCCGAGGCATGGGTCTGAGGCCGAAATGTAAAGTGTACCATACAAGTCTCAATGAATTCCTTTAATTTTTTGGGGTATCCATCATATTTCCCCGAAGCCAACACCATCGGAGGGAGTTCGGCATGGTGTTGGTCCCGGGCTGTCACAAGTTGTCTTAACACTGTGTTTTCAGTCTTGAGGGTTTGCACTTCTTGGGAAAGTCCTTGTACAGCTGCAATCAATTCTTGTACCTGTTCAGCGGTAGCCATAATGATTGCTGGTGGGCGTTGCAAAGTATCAGGTTCACAAGGATCATCGCTTAAGTCTGTCAACTTCCCCTCCTCACCTGATTCTCTGGAGCTGGTCTGCAGGTTCTTGTCTCTTTCTCGTCTTCTGGTGCTTTGCTTCTTTTGGAAGAGATATGGTCTCCCTCGGAGGGAAGCCACTATGTCTGCCTTCTAATAAGTGGTAGGCTAGGGGCCCCTTTCCGAGGAAGCCACACAATAGGAAAAAGCCTTGAACGGCAGAAAAAGCCTCTTCAGGATGTTGATCCACAAAGCTCTTGTTGTACTGAATCTTGTAGGTGGGTTTCCAGGTGTGAAGAGTGGAAGAGTAAGTCCCTTTCTGATAATAGTGCGAGCGTGGAGAGAACAGGAAGCCCACTCTGAGGTAAGTGTAGTAGGAAAGGCACCAGGTGGGCCAGTAGAGGGCCAACAGGAAAATTCTGGTAGGCACAGGAAAATGGAAAGACCAAAGGGGGTTCTAGGTAATTGAAGCCAGTTTTCCAGGAATCCCTATATGTAAGCTGCGCTCGCAAGCGGAGAGAACAGAAGAGAATCCAGGCAAGCACAACGAGAGAGAAGACACACAGCAAAGCCAGGAGTGGGAAAGAGAGTGAGTGGGGAGAGGAGTGCGGACGAAGCCGCGAGGGAGAAACAATGCTGTGCAAAAACAGGCACTGTGAGAGAGGCTGAGAGGGAGAGAGACAGCGCAGTGGGGCTCAGGAAGAGAATTGATGAAAACAGAAAACAGCATCAGGACCCAAAGCAGAGAAACAAACTGGGGTTGCAACGTGCCGAACGTCGGCTGCCGACTGACTATTGGCAGTCTGGCGGCAGCCATGACGGAAAACAACTAGACCGTCAGGCACGTTGCGAACGAAGCATGGAGTGCAATTCAATGGCACCCGTATCTCCATAGCTTCCACAAGCACCATTCAGACAGGCGCGTGACAGATGGTTGCTACCTCAGGCACTTGGGTGCGGATTCCAGCACAGGCTACTACTTCTCCAGCCTATCCCATTGGGCCAGAGCCATGCAAGGTTTCTTCAAGAGGGCCAGGCCCTCCTCTGACACGTCTTTCAGAAGGGGCACCACCATGATTGTCTTCCTCTTGGCCATGCGCCTCTTGAACAAGAAACCCTCCTTCCTGGTTTCTTCAGGCACAAGCTGGAATAGCTTGAAGGCTCTGGTGATCAAAGAATGGAATTATTCCACCTCGTCTGGTGTGGACGCCCTAGGTTGCGGAGAACTGCCACCCACTCTGACAATATCATCGTTGTCGTCCATCATCGTTGTGGCCGTATCCGCCCATGTACCCTGTGCCCGTGTCTGGGGTCTGATAGGGGAGAAGTGACCCGACGCGTATCTGGAGGCTGAAATTTGGGTGTCGGATGATGCATCCTCTTCTTCGCTGGTGGCAGATCAGGGCCTGGGGGACCATTGGAACCGGGTCCTGTGGCATCCTCTTCTGGATCTCCAACACCATGGTGTGGAGGGTCAACAGCATGTCTAGAGTCACATCCCTTGGCAGAACTGGAGTGATCGGAACACAGGGCCTAAACTTCAATGGTTTGGGCCATGGCCTGGGACTAATCCGGTCCTCCTTGCCCCCCCTTTTTTCCACCCTGAAGGGCTGGAACTAGGTTTTGAGGTGGTATCCCCTTCTGCAGCGTGTCTGCAGACATTGCCAATGTCACTGTAGCAGTTTTGAGCCTCGAGGGCATGGATACCTTCTGTGCTGCAGGGGCTACCTTCACAGGGTCAGCCCCCTTAGCCTTCGTAAGAGCAGCCGCCACCAACTCTATCATTGGCAAAGTCTTATCCTGTGTCGATTGGGCCTTCTTGGGCAGTTCAGTCTTCTTCTCCTCCATCCCCGGCTTCTCAGGCTTTTCCTGCAGTTTAGCTAGGTTGGACGATTTCCTTTTCGAAGAGGAGCTCAATTGCAGGCTGGCAATGGAGGTGGAGGGTGATGTCGATCGAGCACCTATCCCCCGAGGGACCCGCTTTCCGCAGCGACCCCGGTGGAGCCGGACTTGCTGGTCATGGCCTTGTATTGGTCCCCCGCGGATGAGGCATCCACAAAGGACTTAGACAACCGCTCCTCGGTCCGGCCGGTCCTGGGTGAGGCATGACCCTGCTCAGAGCATGGGGCAGAGGCCTTAGCATTCAGACACGCCACCACTCTTCTGTGCCTATCCTGCGCGTCTTCTTGGAGAAACAGAGGCATTTCTCGCATTCTCCTTCCCTGTGGTCTGGATGCAGGCAGTAGAGGCATTGCAGGTGCTTGTCTTCAACAAACACATTCTGTACCCTGCTCTTGGTGCAGGACTTGAAGAGGAATCTTCCTTCCTTCTTCTCCTCCATCATGGTCGGAGGGTGCAAAGTAGGCCCGATGGCCTTCTGAACTCTTTGACGTTCTTCGCCCTTGAGGGGCACTGAAATTCACCGACAATGTATCCCCGCTGTCGGCAGATGGAGAAGAGAGCTTTTTCAGTAGCTTCCAGAGAAAACTCAAGGACTCCTAAACTGAAGCATGCAGTAAAAATCTGAAGATGGCTGCCAGAGGAGGGGCTTAGGGAGAGGACTGTCATTGGATGGGGGCAGTACGACCTAGAGGACAGTGACTGGTTTAAAGGAGAAAGAAAGTTTGAAAGTGAAAAAGTTTTTTCTTTTACCGAGGATTCCCAGCCTGACGACAGGGAGTATTCATGAGTCTGTGAATCAATGCCAGACCCCATGATGGAGAATACTCTAAAATGATTTAAAATCAATATTAACATTTTACCTTTTATTCGTCCAACCACTGACAGTTCAATTTAACCCTATTTTCAATGCCGTAAAATATTTTTGGAATAATCTTCTATTTGTAAGCAATTATCACCAGTAGCATGAACCCTGTGACCATTATCCAAGTGCTTTAGCATTGAAACAATCAGTAGGATATTCCTCTTAATAACACAGTTACTTGCTGTATGAGCACCTTACAAATGCACAATAAATAAATACAATTTAAATAAAATATAACCTTAAATAGCAACCAACTGAATTTCTAGTCACTCAACACCTGGATCAAAATCACCCTCAGCATTATCATGATTGTGTGCTCTGTTAATCTGTTTAATCTCAGAGTTTTGCTGGTTGCATATGCACACTTGAGTCTAAAAATGGTCAAATTAAAATAAATAAAATCTGATTTGACTGGCTCTTCCCGGTGTAACAAACGCTGTTCTAGCATATCCTAAAGGTCAATATCAGTCAGTAATTCATAGGATCACTTCTGTACCCCTTCTTAAAAATCAGAAATTACCACTGATCGCTTCCAGCAAGGGGCCTAGGTCCCTCTGACTTATTAATGGTCATTGAAAAGGCTAAACATATCAGATGGAATTAGATTTATGTGCGGTATAAGAACAGTATATAAGTTCCATCGATCACATGGGCCTCCATGATGTGTCTTTGTAGAAACGTAATTGTAACCACGTTCCATTTCAGAGCCGCAGAGATGGCACAAGATGGCATAGTAGTACAATTACAGCATCTACTTTCAGTTTTAGCTCGTGAGTAGGCATTCGTCCTACAGCATTTCGTTCTTTAGACACTGAAACGTTGAGCCAGTAATTAACTGTTCATTGACACTGGAACCGCTGTGCCCTGTGTGAAGAGAAGTGGGGATGGAAAGAAGTAACTTCCGAATGTTTGTGACAGTGGAAGGTGTCCAAGTAGAACCATGCTCATTCTGTTTGTTGAAGTGGGTGCACTTTGCCATTTGGACAGCAGAGGCCAACCTAACATTAATGCATTTCATCAGCTGAGTACGGAAACAAACCTAAGCATGTATATATATTACATGGCCACGGTAGTGGCCATGTTGTTATGGTTAAGTTGCTGTTTCCATAGGAAGAGCACTTTTTGGGTGGCTTATAACTTTGCTCTCCCTGGACGGATCCTCACCAAACTTTGCAAAAAAAGTATGTGGGTCACTCTGAATGTTTTTGCAAAGTCTGGTGAGGATTCGTCCAGGGGGGGCAAAGTTATAGGGGGGTCCCAAAACTTTTTTTTTCCCATAGACTGAATGGGAAAAAGTTTTTGCTCGCGCCTACAGCCCAAACCGCTGGACGGATTTCCACCAAATTTGGACCAGGAGCAGCGGCTTGGTCCCGAAAGCGTGCTTTTGCAAATTTGGTGAAAATCCGTCCAGTAGTTTTTTTTAAAATGACCAAAAAGTAGGTAAAAAAAAATTAGTGATATCTGTGTTCGGTTCGCGGACACACTTCCCTGTTTGCTCCACGGACAGTGTCCTGATTGGCCAATCGTCTTGCGTGATGTTCGCGGACATGCAACGTGTTCAGATTTTTCGGTAGCACCCGCCATCTTGGATTCGCGGACGTCCGCGGACAGCGCGGTGAAACTTTGTTCAAAATGTGTATTTTGTAGAGTGTGTTGGTGTGTAGGAGTGTTTGGGGAGGGTGGGAGTGTATGAGATAGGATGAAAGTTGTGTTTTTTATGTGTTAGATGTTCATTCTGTGTTCGATTTGTTTGCGGACATCACGGGTGTTCTGAAATGTTCTAAATAAACTGACTGGGGGGTGTTCTAAGGACTCAATATGTGTCCGTTTTGTTCGCAAGCAAAGTGAAACTGCGGTGTCCGGGGAGTGTTCGTAGGGGGTGTCCTGAGGACGCTGTCCATATTGTTCTCTGTCAAGTTGAATGTGTTCTAAGAACACCCGCGCTGTCCTGAAATGTTCGCAAATAAACAAAATGGGGGTGTTCTGAAGACGCTTCTAAGAACACTCGCGGTGTCCGGGGAGTGTTCGTAGGGGGTGTCCTGAGGACGCTGTCCTTATTGTTCTCTGTCAAGTTGAATGTGTTCTAAGAACACCCGCGGTGTCCTGAAATGTTCGCAAATAAACAAAATGGGGGTGTTCTCAAGACGCTTCTAAGAACACTCGCAGTGTCCGGGGAGTGTTCGTAGGGGGTGTCCTGAGGACGCTGTCCGTATTGTTCTCTGTCAAGTTGAATGTGTCCTAAGAACACTCGCGGTGTCCTGAAATGTTCGCAAATAAACAAGATGGTGGTGTTCTGAAGACGCTTCTAAGAACACTTGCGGTGTCCGGGGAGTGTTCGTAGGGGGTGTCCTGAGGACGCTGTCCGTATTGTTTTCTGTCAAGTTGAATGTGTCCTAAGAACACTCGCGGTGTCCTGAAATGTTCGCAAATAAGCAAGATGGTGGTGTTCTGAAGAAGCTTCTAAGAACACTCGCGGTGTCCGGGGAGTGTTCGTAGGGGGTGTCCTGAGGACGCTGTCCGTATTGTTCTCTGTCAAGTTGAATGTGTTCTAAGAACACCCGCGGTGTCCTGAAATGTTCGCAAATAAACAAAATGGGGGTGTTCTGAAGATGTTTTTGAGAACACTCCCGGTGTCCTGGAATGTTCGAGGGGGTGTCCTTAGGACGCTGTCCGTATTGTTCGTTGTTAAGTTGAAAATGTTCTAAGAACTATCGCGTTGTTCTGAAATGTTCGTAGGGGGTGTCCTGAAAACGGTGTCCGTATTGTTCGCTGGCAAGTTCAAAGTGTTCTAAGAACACTCACATTGTTCGCGGACATTAAAAGTTTCCCATAGATCATAGTTGAAATGTTTGACTCTATGGATGTTATATGCTGCGGTGGTTGTTGCCAGGGCATAGGGTCTTGGGTGCATGGCCATTTGGCCATGCACCCAAGACCCTATGCCCTGGCAACAACCACCGCAGCATATCACATTCATATTTGCTTATAACTTTGGGTGAAAAACAAATGTATAAGGAACAAAGGTATTAGATACTATGGATGTGATATGCTGCTATGGTTGTCCTTATTATTGTATACTTACTGTTTGGTCAAGTAATGGGAGTCCATGTTTTTCTTCTTCATTTCTGTGATAAAAGAAAATAGCATGTTAGTATTAGTATTTTGTAATGACTTATTACATTGTATAAGCAATATAATTTTTTTTTTTTTCGACCCTCATATTTAGTATAGTACAAATCAGAGTACTGTGCAATTTGCTCAGTTTCTGTATTTGTTGCTAAAATCATTGGGTCTGTGGGAGAAAAAAAAATCCATGTTGGATTAAAAAAAAAACGTTTTCTGTTATGCTACAGTTTATTTGTTTGTTTGTTTTCAGTGTTCACTTGGTGTTTCTGGCTAATGCTTTATACTTTGCTTTGTTCTATTTTTTTTGGAGCAGTAACAGATTCTTCATTTGTTTTGATATTATAAAATTTTGGAGCACTTAGATACCAATTGGCGTATTCTAACTGTCTTTTTTTTAAATATATTTTAGTGGTTTTGATATATCTATTTGGATATTGTTACATTTTGGGACATTTCGATACCAATTGGCGTATTCTAACTGTGTATTTTTTGGCCTAATTTAGTGGTATTCATTTATCTGATTAGTTGTTGTAGAATCTTTGAGCTGTTAGATAGCTTTTGGAGAATTCTAACAGTTTTTTTTTTTAACACAAATTTATAATTTTGGGACAGTTAGATACCAATTGGCGTATTCTAACTGTGTATTTTTGGTCTAATTTAGTGGTATTCATTTATCTGATTAGTTGTTGTACAATCTTTGAGCAGTTAGATAGCTTTTGGAGTATTCTAACAGTTTATATTTTTTTAACACAAATTTATAATTTTGGGACAGTTAGATACCAATTGGCGTATTCTAACTGTGTATTTTTGGTCTAATTTAGTGGTATTCATTTATCTGATTAGTTGTTGTAGAATCTTTGAGCAGTTAGATAGCTTTAGGAGTATTCTAACAGTTTATATTTTTTTAACACAAATTTACTTAAAGGTTTAAATACAGTTTATTTATCAAATTTTGGTTTTAAGAACATCAAATAAGCGTTTGTAAGATTTGCTGGTAATCTTTGCTTTAGAGTAATGGTACTATCATTACATTCAAACCATCCACATTTCTTTTTTATATATGCCGTGTAGGGCCCTGAATTGGTTGTGGCTCCTGTGTGGTAGATTATACCTATTGTTGTGAAGGTTTTCTTACCAAGTGATATTTGACTATGTGTGAATCCAGTCAGCTTGCAGTTGTTTTTGGTACCATCTTCATTGTAACGTAGAAGCATTAGTATTACGTATTTACTATGTGTTTGTATTACTAACGTGGAGCGATTATCTGAATTGCAGGTAGAGCATAATCTACCAAGGTTTGCATTTTGTACAAGTTGCTGAAATGGAATGGATTCACAATTTGGTATTGATATATATATGAAGCGTTCATTGGGAATTTCTTCTTGTGTCACATTGTTGCACAGAGTGCATGTATGTTTCCACATGTATGAAATCTGGAAGATTTCATTTATAGGTATGTTTTTGTTTTCCAGTACTAATATTAAGTACATTAGAAATTCTTGTGGATCTTCCTGTGAGTTTATAGTGAATTTCACCATTCCAGCACAGTAGTCCAATTGTCGTCTTATTCCAAAAACACTATATGTGTTGTCAGGATTGTTTGCTGCATTTCTGTGAAGTACTAACATTTGCAAACACAAAGGGTCTGTACTGTGTAAGTAAATGTTGTCAACAATTGGTGGTATTTGAAATAGAATATTCATTGCTACATTTGCATAGCAACTTACACCAACTATATTTGAGAATTTAAATGGTCCAGGTAGTTCTGTATCTAACTGCTTTTTTTAGAGTTTGTCTTCCTTCTTTAAAGAAGTACCTGGTTTACTTTCTCTAATTGATTCTTTTTTGTTTGTGGTACTTGATGAAGTATTAGTTTCTTTTACTCTCTTTGGAGGATTTGCAGTGACGTCCTGTTGCATTTCTGTTTGATTTAGTTTTCTTTTACAACGTTTTAGTTTTTGTGCAACAGAATATGTGTTTAGATGGGGAGTGTATAGTGAGCGAAGTCTATTATATTCTAAAATGCAAGGAATATCAGCGTTTACTTTACTTGCATCAAAGTTGATTAGAAATAGACCGTCAAGTGTACGTAAGCGTGATAGTGCTACGTAGCTCATGCCTTCTTTAAAGACTGTGTTACCAATATCTATGATTGCTTTGTCTAGGGTAAGACCTTGTGATTTATGAATCTTGACTGCATATGCAAGAGTTAGAGAAAATTGTCCTCTGCGTACATACATATCTTTGAAGAGAAGGAATCTAGCTGTTGAGCATCCTATCCGTTTTACTTCTGAAAGTTTGTCAAAGAGTATATTGACAAACTGAATTTTGTTGTCACGTGGGTATGTTTGAAAGCCAACAACTGTACCCAGTGCTCCATTAACTAGTCCTTGGTCCACGTCAAGGTTACGTTTAAGCATTACTCTGCAATTTAAGGATAATTTTAACATCTCTTCTAAGCATGCTGTGTTTGAGATTGATTTTTCTAAATGATTTAGTCTTGTTGTGGCTTGGTCACACATGGGTAGTGTCATACCATGTACATCTAGTTTGTCTGTGGCGCTAATTTCCATTATTGGTTGCATTTCTTTACTTAACATTATTTCATTGAATTTGAGACAGCTTGCAAGAGTTGGCATTAAGGCCATACAATTGACATTTTTGTGGGCTAATTGTTCTATAGCATCTGTAGCACATGCATTATCGCCATAAAGTGCATTAATGTGCCGGGTTTTCAATGTTGCTTCTGCTTCTTTAGAAAGTATACCAACTCTCAAACTTTTTAAAATGTTGGCATAAGTTAGATCTGCAGATTGGCGCATGTTTTCTGTTAATTCTCTGCATTGGAAATGTTGCCAAAGGTTGACATTTCCAATACTGCCAACAGTTTTACGGCAGAGTTTGTGCCCTAATGTTTTAAAAATAGGTTCACCTTTTACTGGTGTTAATTGAAGCAGATTTCCAAAAACAATAATGTGTTTTCCTGCAAAGAGCTCTTCATAGTCTGTTTTGAGTACTTCTTGTAATCTGAGGTGAATCAAAGCTAACATCAGGTTGGAGACCATGCTCACTTCATCTATTAGTAGCATTTTCATTTGTTTCAATACTCTGCGTAATTCCATTGCAGCTTCTGCAGAAAGTGTGTAATAGTCTAATTTGTTCTGGTGTTCTACTGGTAATAGTAGTAATCGGTGTAATGTAACACCACCTATGTTGTAGGCAGCTAAACCTGTGGGGGCAGTGACAACAGCTGACAGTTTGTTGTTTGTCAATTGTTGAAGGAACTTACTAATGATTTTGATTAGGAATGTTTAGCCAGAACCAGCTTCACCACTGACGTACAGTAGTATTGGTTTATAATTATGGCAGGAACATTCTTTATTTTCATGTTTTACACCATGTGCAATTTGTTTTGTTACTTCTTGAAAAATGCTACTTTGCTCATTGTTTAGTTTTGATTGTAGTATAGTTAAGTCTTCCTTACCTTCATACTGACACATGGTGTTTTCTACTTCTATCATAGCTAATTCTGCCTCATTTGTTATTAGTGCTTCTCCCAGTGGTTCTTGGCTTTCTGTTACAGAAGGTTGACTACTGTCAGGAGTATCCTTATCTAGTTGGGCTTGGAGTTCGTCTTCATGTTGCTGTTCATTGTGCAACATTGTTTTGTACTGTGTAAAGTTTACAGCAGTTATAGTGCTTTCATTTGCTTTGAAAGCATCCTCATATGAGTCATAGTTATCTAGTAATTGTTCTTCTTTTCTCCATGGTTTGAAGAGTTGTAGCAGGGACATGTAATATACTTCTTTATGTTGAGGAGTCTTCAATGACAATTTGATATGATTAATTAAATTTGGTTTAGTGAGTTTAACTAAGCTGCCTTCACAGTCTGTCACTCTGTTTTTACCTTTTTTCATCAGGTTTCATATTATTTTTGTATGTGTAGATTTCGGCTATTTGGTATAGACACATGTTTTCCAAAGTATTACTTCTGTTTGGGTAGTATGTGTCCAATAAATTGTTTTTTAAAATGTCTTGGCTTTTGGGATCATGTTTGGCTATTGTTTCTATATCTTCATATGATTTTAGAACTCTTTTTCTAGATTTAGCTGGACCAAGCCTTAGCCATACTATATTTTCAGATTTACCATACAATGAAGTACCAGTTAAACGATCAGCTGCTTCATAAGATCCACATTCTCTATGGGTGAGCATTTTTATGCCCAAGCTGTATAATTTCTGAGATACTGTTTTATCTGATGACAGGTCATTCCAGAGGTCTTGGAGCTCTGTCTTTTCTGCTTTAGTTAAGTATGCTGTGACATATCGTGCAAATGCAGTAGAATTGTCAGCAATGTACTGCACATCTATGTTTGCATTCCATAAGTGGGCAATGATTGCATTATAATCATTGATATATTTTTCTTCTTCTTTTCTTTTTATGTAATATGTATTTTTAGGTGACTTACCTTTAACACTATGTCTAACTGAAGACATGAGGTTGTTTACTTGACCTGTATTTGTAACTGGTCTAGGGAAACCAAATCGGCATTTGGTGTAGTATTTGCCTTTGTTTTTGTATTTGCGACGACAATATTTTCCACATTTGTGTCTTTGAAATTGTAAAATTTGTGCATGAAGATCACTATTTGTGGCTTCTGATGGAATTTCACAAGTGACATATTTTTCAATAAACTGTAAAACAGTGGCATCACTGTCTTGACCAAATTTAGGAGCATCTTTAATCCATAAAAGCATGTGGATATGAGGTGCTCCTCTGGCTTGGTATTCTTTTCTCTAAAAGAAGTGTTGCACTTCTCCAAGGGGAGGAACAGTTTTATTACAAATAAAATGTAGCTTAGCAATGAAGCGATGGTGAAAATATCTTGAAACATTAACAGGATCCAAAGAACAAAGTTCTCCAGGTTTTAGAATATCTATGTTTGTTTTGTTTTTATATGATATGCGTAGGAAATCATGTAAATCTTCCCATGCATATTCTGCACAATTTAATGTAACAAACCAAGGGGGTGGGCCAAGGTTTCTGATCATACAATGTACATCTCCATGACGTCGAAACCAGTACTCTTTAGTACCACGCATATTTGCTAATAGATTTGTAATATTTGATTGTAAAACCTCATCCTTTTGTTGCACTTTCTCTAATAATTGTGTAGCTGTCATATTTTGAAAGTGTGATCCTGATTTTAATATGTGTGCAACTCCGTAACATAAAGTTGCTAGTTCACTTTCAAAGAGTAGGTGGAATATGTATTCCACATTTTGTCTAAATCTGGGATCTTCAGAATACATCCGTAATGAGCAGTATTCTGAAGCTGATATTTGAATAGGTCTATCATCATACCTTCCTCCTTTGCCAGTAGGAAAGAGTAGAGGAAAAGCATGTGCTTCTATACTTTTTTCCCATATACTGATTGGCGATCCTTTTGTTTGACGCATTTGGTAAGTTTCCAGTACATCTTGTACGGTGTCATTACAGTGCAAAGGATGGCTTGTATAATGGTCTAAAGTATTTGATATTGTAGCAGGATCTAGTAGCTCAAATTGACCAGCTTCTTGTGTTTCTTGAATTATTTCAGTTGTATCTTTCAAGTTTTCTTCAATATTAATTTCTTTGTAATATTCATTATTCTCTTTAAGATATTGGAAGGCTTGTCTAACTTTATATAAATCTACCAGCTGTTGCCATATTTATTTGTCTTTTGTAGGTACTCCATTTACTAATATAATTAAAGATTGCTGCATTGGACGTTGTACTCCTAGAGAATGCACATTTTCTTTTAGATTTAATGGTAAATAAACTACTTTTCCACGAATGCCTTTTACCAATTCAGAGGGAGGTAATTTTGCTGTTTTTGGTTGAAGGCGTATTATTGCTTGAAATGGGTGTACTGTTTGAATTATGATGCTCTCATATAAATTAAGTTGTTGTAGAGGTTTTGGTACTGGGTATAATTCTAAATTATTTGTGATAGAACGTGAAGGAGTTTGGTTGTTGTCAAGTTTTGTAGTGCAATAACTGCAAAGTATTAAGGGCTCAGTTATTTCATATTTGTTTTCTGCTACAAGGTACAGAGCTAATTCAAACCATTTAGAATCTTCATTGTCTTCTATTTTGTATGATAGGTCCACAGTTTTTGTGTTACTTTTATAAAAAATTCTACGGCAACATACACATACATGGTTTGATACTACAGCTGATGTACTTTTAAATTTTAGCATTTCTTTTTTGTATGTGTTTAGCAAAAGGTTGCCATGTGTAGAATTGTTGCTTAATTGGTTTAAAGCTATTTCATTCTGTAAATGGCTTTCACTTCCAAAATATTTTTTCTGGATATAGTCAATTTCTTCAAGTAGGTCTTTTGCTGTACCATGTAGAAGGATGTTATTTAACTTTAGTGCTAAAGCAGGACTTTTAGCATAGTACAGTTTATAGACTAGATTTCTTATAGTTGAATGATGTGTTGATATCCTTTTGATATCATGGAAAGTGGTTTTACAAGTAGGTCATGTAATGCAGGCCAATGAATGTCCTTGTAGTCCTGTGTACTCGCGCACTGGACAGGTATCTATATTTTGCAGTAATTTAATTTTGATTTTGTCTTTGCTTTTTACATATTTATTGAGGAATTGGCGTAAAGATTTGAAACATTGTTTGGGAATGTTACACATTGATGTGCATGGCCATTTGTACACTAGACGTTCTGATTCAGTGGAATGGAGGGGTAATTCTAAGTTTTCAGGGCATATTTTTGTAAGAAGTACTTCTTGTTCCATTATGGTATTATTCACTTTTTCATAACCTCGACCACTGCTATGTATGGCAATTGTATTCGTTTGCTTTTGTTTGTACGCTTCTTCATTAAAATATGGTTCTGTGCTTGTAGTGTGATTCCATTCACCCCCGCTGATACTTAAGAAGTTCTTTCTGTTGACATTTCGCTTATTGAGAAGTCTTTTTTGTAATTTAGTTATTAGTTTTGTTAGTGGTTTCATTTTGTTTAACAGTAAAATAAATAAATTTCTTTTGAGAAGAATTGCACTGTCCATCAATGCTTCTAAGATTAATTTCCTACGATAGGTTTTAAGCTTTGAACCTGATTTCTCTCCTGTTTTTATAAGATTTTGAAGGACTTTGTGACGGTATATTTTGGGTAAAATACTTTTCTTGGTATGCTTACTTTGCACTATATTAAAATTTGAAGAAGTAGTTTTATCTGTACTAATAGCTGATTTTCTGTTAATTGTTTTTTGGTTTGTTTTACATTTTGATAGAGGAAGCGAAGTTGTTGTACTTGAAACTTCTTGTGTTTCACTAAATGATTGTATTAGCTGTTTTGTTTCAACTTTTTTTACAAATTCTGCTAGAGATGGATGCTTATGATGGACACCTTTATTTTCATTTGCTCTACTTTTGCGTTGCTTTCTAAGGACTTGACTTTTGGTAGGCATTCTTTAGGGTCTGTTGAACAAAATAAACAAGATATGGGTTGGGGTGTTCTGGAATGTATGTGTGCTGTGTGCATGAATGTTTGAGTAAGATGATAAAGATGTATGTAATGGTGTGTGATTGTGCATTGGGAACTAAAACTAGTAGGGATAGGTATTCTTCAATTTATGTGTTACTAAACTGGGGTTCAGATGACAAAAGAAAAGTAAGCTAGTGGTGTGGAAAAGTACAAATAGTAAATCTAATGTATACAATTAAAACAGTTGTTTGTTCTATAATATGAAAATTGTAGTGGTTCACTTGGGTAATTTGTGTGTCCAAAAATAGAAATTTGTGGGCCATTCTGGCTGTAAATCGCTGTTTAAGACATGGACATTTTTGGACAAAATGGTACAAAATCTCTATTTTTAGAAACCGAAATAGCTCGTACTAACGTTATAGTATATTTGATTAATAATACAAATATTATGGTGATATTTTACTTACTTTTTTTTAAAAATTAACAGGTAACTTCTAAGTTTTTCTTTCTTCTTCGAATTTGGCTGCTTCTTTTCAGGAAACTGGTCTTCACTGCAATTGTAAAAGCTTCAAATTAGTAACTTTGTTTGTATATGGCACTGTTTTTAATTTAGATATTGATTTTTTTAATTGAAATCCTCAGTGCCTTCTGTAAAACCATTAAACTAATTTATTTACATAAGATACATTGCATCAGTTCAGTACATATATGTTATGTTCTTAAAGAACAAATTGTATTGAATGACTAACTGTAGCAAAAAAAAGATTTCTTTACTATGTCTTGTGAAATTTATAATATATTAGGGAATACCACTATTTCTGTAAGTAAACTGTTCTAGGTAATAGCGCCTCAATGTCATGTCTAATTTAAAGTAATTAAGTAAATAAATAAATAAAAACAAAAAATATGAAATTGTATAAGTATTTTTATAAAGGTTTAAACAGATTGAGTTTGCATGCAATTTTGTCTGAATATATGTAGTCTATATATTTCATTTAACAAATGTTAGTTTAACATGATTTGAGTGTGTGTGTATAAAGAAAGTAAATAGTATAAAGGTTTATAAGTGATAGTTGATTTTAGGAAATTGAAAAAAGTACAGTAAATTCATTTTACAGATTTTACAAGGTAAAAGTCTGTTTGAAAATGTGTTCATCTACTATACAGAAAATATGCATACCTGAAGTTTGTGTTCATACATATGGATATGCATGGAGCTGCAAGTAGAAATCTTGAAGACTTGTACAGTATTTCTGGTAGATGCTGCTTGCCAATGATATGACACTTGTACTCAGAGAGATTCAGAGTACATTTGCAGTGCTGATCTATGATGATGCAGTTAGATGTAGAGGTCTTGAATGTGATTGGTGCATGGTCATGTGATTTTTGAGGTACATCCAATGAGGGAATGGCAGAGAGAGTGTAGTGGAAATGGTAGAAGGGCTGTTCATGTTACGATATGTCCGCAGACATGGCGGTAGTTCGCGGACATCGGGAGTTACATCTGGGGATTTTTGGGTTCAGAAGTCATGCAAATGAGAATAAGCACTGAAAGGGATTGGTCAGGAAAGTTTGGTGGGTGTGTTGTGCCAGGAGAGATTTTCTCAGATACTCTTTTTGCTGAGAGAACAAAAGATAGCTATGGTTGTGTGTTTCAGAAAACAGATTGTTTGGATTTTAGGAGATTCGTGGATACATTGGTTGAAGGTGCATGCAGAAAGCTGTGGAGTAGCTGTAGATCTTGGATTCCCACATGTGGAAGTACACTGGCATGGAGTACGTGGAATGAAGTGGTTGGACTTGCTACCTCTCTGTGCTACTTTGGAGACAGAGCAACATACAGACATAATTGTAATTCATTGTGGAGGGAACAGTTTAGGACATGTGACTGGAATTTTCTTGGCATTTGCTATGAAAGAAGGACTTAGGAAGGTTATGGACATGTTTCCTAATTCTCAAGTGATATTTTCACGGATTGCGCAGAGACAAATGTGGCTTCGTTCTTCTTCATTTGGTCCACAAATGAAAAAAGCAAGGTGCAATGTTAATAAGGCTGTTTGTGCCTTTCTAAGAGATTTTGGCATGTCTTCTTTTCACAATGAAAATATTATGTTTTGTAGTACATACATTTTTCGCAGAGATGGAGTCCATCTTACTTATGCTGGCAATCAGATTTTTCTGAGAAATGTACAAAATGCATTGCGACCTTTTTTGGAATTACAACAACGATTTTGAAGTAGATGTTAAGCATTTACAATTTTTGACTTACAAACACCACCCAAAGGCTCTTTTCAGAGCCACCACTTCTTTCCAGAGAAAATTACAATGTTTGTAATGGAGTGGCAACCCAATTTTTTTAATGTTCGCGAACTGTCCGCGGACTTCTAAAAAATACAAAGAGCCCTGCTTCATTTATTTTCACTTCTATTTTTTAACTGGGAAAGGCGGCTCTGAAAAGAGCCTTTTTTTTTTGATTTTTGTAATTTTGTATTTTTTTTGGTTTTTCAGACACGACACACTAAGAGAGGAGGGTAAAGGAGGGTAAAGGGGGGGGGACACCAACCACAGGGAAGAGAAAGGGCGAGCTGAGAGAGGAAGATGTAGAGTGGGTTTTATTTGGGTAGTGAGCAGGTCTTCTCGTGCTCTGAGACGATAGTCTCAAAAGCACTCTGAAGTCGCTCCCCCCTGCAGAGTACTGTGTCACAGTACATACATACATCTGTGACCCTCGAAAGGTAAGGGTCATCAGCATTCTGTATGGCCTGTGAGGCAGCTTGAGGAAGACGCTGTCCCACAGAGGTGGTCCTTGTGGTGACAGGATCAGAAACAGAGGATGAAGTAGAGGAAATCAACCTGCTACGTTCTTCGCAAGGTACAACCCTGCAAATAGCCCCAGAGTGAAATGACCTCAGGTGTCGCTTCATAGTAGTGGTCCCAAAGCTGTACTTACCTTGCTTCCCGCGACTCAGTATCATTTTGCACTCATTGCAGGTAACACGGTTCGCACGAGCCTTAGGAACATTACCATGAATGGTAAATAACCGCCACACCCAGGACTCACGCCTAGTGCGGGTAGTAGGGTTTTCCTCTACCTCATTCTCATCATCCTCTTCCTCCTCCGCATCCTCACTCCTGTTCCCCTCTTCAGGCCCTTGGGGAGGTGGTGGTGGTGGAGGGGGTGGGGGTGGTGCTGAAGCAGGTGCAGCACCAAGTGGCAGTTCAGCAGCCAAGGATGCCATCTCGATGATGGTGTAGTCTGCAGGTGGCAGCAAAAATCACTGTGTTCTGAAGAGCAGCCAGAAACACAATGGGAATAAGCTCTTGGGCGTGGTCTTTTATAGGGGTGCTTGTGCGCGGTTCGCGGACATGCGCACTGTCCGCGGACAGATCGAACACAAAAAAGGATCGGAAAGTTTCAAAAGGTATATAGAAACTCAAGATTGCTATGTAGGACTTGTGCCATGGTGAGATTTTCTTGAAAAATATTATGGATTAACTGAAAATGTACTTTTAAATTGTTCGGGGACACGAACAGTGTCCGCATTTCAGGACACACGATGAGCGTGGGCGCGGTCATATGATCCGTTCGCGAACTAGTCCGCGAAGGAAGCGCCTGTCCGCAGGACACCAAGTGCACGGAGATTGGTTAGCGCATGCGCATTGATGTCCTACGGACACTGTTTCGGTTCTGAAGTAATTAAAAGTGCGTCACACATGAAACGAACATTTCAGGACACCGCGTGTGTTCTTAAAACAGTTTAAACTTGGTAGCGAACAGTAAGGACAGATATAGTGTTCTTCAGGACACGTGTAATTTTGTTTATGTACGAACATTTAAGGACACCAATTGTGTTCTTAGAACAGTTTCAATTGGGTAGCGAACACTACGAACAGGTATACTGTTCTTCAGGACACCTCCATTTTCGTTTACGTACGAACATTTCAGGACACCAATAGCGTTCTTAGAACAGTTTGAACTTGCTGGCGAACATTACCGGACAGGTACAGTGTTCTTTAGGACACTTTAATTTTTGTTTGTTTACGAACAATTCAGGACACTGTGTGTGTTCTTAGTACAGTTTCATGTTGCTTGCGAAAACTACGAACAGTTGTACTGTTGTTCAGGACACATCATTTTCGTTTATTTACGAACATTTCAGGACACCAATTGTGTTCTTAGGACAGTTTTAAGTTGATAGCGAACATTACGGACAGATATAGTGTTCTTTAGAACACTTTAATTTTTGTTTCTTTACGAACATTTCAGGACACCACGTGTGTTCTTAGAACAGTTTCAACTTGCTAGCGAACAGTACGAACAGGTGTGGTGTTCTTCAGGACACCTCCATTTTCGTTTATGTACGAACATTTCAGAACACTCGCACTGTCCGCGGACACTTTTATTGTTTTTAAAAAAAAAAACGGAAACTATTCACAATACAATATAAAAATGAAACTTTATTTAACATATATTAATAATTTATGACAGAGAAGGTGAGGCAGAAACAGAAACAAAAACAGGAGAATTTGGGGTTTCAACATGATTGGTATTAGGTGAAGAAGGGATGGAAGTCTCATCAAAACGTTTTGGATTATGGAGAGGGTTTGGGGATAATTGACTGGGATATGGTGAGGAGGGACAAGTACATGTGGGGCAATGGTACGAGGTTTTTGGTTTGAAATGATTTTCTACAAAAGTTTTTAAATTATTAAAATTAGCCAACAATACATCCATTTTTTCTTCTATATTTTCAAGACTGTTATCCATAACAGGGTTTTCTGAAGTTTTGTCTATTTTGGTATGCTCTGTACAAAAAAATAATATATATGTTAAATGTATATAAAAAAAATAATAAATAAATGGTTTATATTATAAAGTGTTTACCATTAGTTTCACTATCTTGTGACATTTCTTCATGTGGGAAATTGTCCTCTACCCATTCCAGAGTACTAGACATTTCTGTGAGAAAAAAAAAAAAGAATATATTTTTTAATCTAATACAGAACGTTTATAAATATATGAGTAAAATGAAGTACACTTACTATTTCTGGTAAGATAAGTCCTATGTATTCAGTGGGTCTGGTCTTGTTCTCAGTTCTGTTGTGTCTGTGAGGTAATTATGTTGGAAGCCAATTTATCTTCTTGTGGTATATTCCATTTCAGAACATATTGTATTTAAATGAATGGTTAGTGTGTTACATATATGGGTTACATTTCTTATGTATTACTATATATAATGTGTTTGTGTGCTGCTTTTTGAATTTGTTAAATGTTCCTACATTATGATATAACAATCAAACATACCCCCCCACCCCCCCCCCCCACAGTTTTTAGGTAGTGGTACTGTTCTCCGAACATGTCCGCAAACATTAAATAAGTTCGCGGACATCAAGTTCATAAGAAGAGATCTAGTCAGTTCCATTTGACATGTATATAAAGTCAAAGTCATTTTTGTTAATTTGTGCTACTAAAAAACTATGAAATTCAGTGAAAAAACTTTGTTAAAGGGACGTTATGGTTAAGTTGCGCTACTAAAAACCTATGAAATTCAGTGAAAAAACTTTGTTAAAAGGACGTTATGGTTAAGTTGCGCTACTAAAAACCTATGAAATTCAGTGAAAAAACTTTGTTAAAGGGACGTTATGGTTCCAAGTAAAACCGAAAAACCCTTGAAATTCGCCAGTTATGGTAAGCTAAGCAACCATAACTCGCACCACCACCGTGCACTGCTAAGACTAACACCCAGGACATCAAAGATGACATCACAAATGTCACTGATGACATCACATGTGTATGTACTTCTCATGAAATATGTGTAGAAGGGATTCTTATTATGTTGTGAAAAAAGTGTCAACAATCATTGTAAGAAATATACCTTAATAAGTGCATTGAACGATGCATTGATATAAATAGCATCCTATTATGGGGTTCTATCTAGTATACTAAGCTACTCATACAGAAACATAACATTGTGTGCAGCGTACAAGATGAAGGTATGATATTCGTAATGTTAATATGTTGAATAATGAAATAATTGTTTTCTTAACAGATTTTTGTGTACTGTGAAATATGTAATAAGTAGCTAATAAAACCCATGCATTACATAATTGCATTACTATAGACAAAACACAAAGACACAAGAACACATACCAATTTGGTATATACAGGGAAAGTGAAGTTAGCAAAAAAGCATAAGTAGTAGCAGAAACAATTCATAACTTAACTGATTAGTTTCATGCAAATAAATGATTGCTCTGTTTCAAAGCTGCTATTTACCCTAAGTATATGTATCACTTGATGTGATTGGACCCTAAGGAAAGTAATGTGAGTACAATGTATACAAATATGACCATATACAGGGAAAGAACAGCCATAAAAAAAACAACAGAACTATCAGAAAGTGCTCATAAGTCTAGTGATTATCTGCATGCACAAAAAGGATTGCTGTCTTTCAAGCTCGTGTTTTCCCATATGTATATGTTTCATATGATGTGACTGTACTCTAAGGGAATTACTGTAAGAACCTACTACAAGGATATGTCTACAAATAAAATAAAATTCTTAGTTTCTGACTGTTACTGAAGAAAACCATGTGGCCTAGATATGTCAGAAAAAGAAAAAATAGTGAGCCAGACATGTGATGTCATCAGTGATGTCATCTTTGATGTCCTGGGTGTTAGTCTTAGCAGTGCACGGTGGTGGCGCGAGTTATGGTTGCTTAGCTTACCATAACTGGCAAATTTCAAGGGTTTTTCGGTTTTACTTGGAACCATAACGTCCCTTTAACAAAGTATTTTCACTGAAAATATATATATATATATATATATATATATAGATGTTTATACTGTCAGAGATGGCTAACATGCTAACTCTCAAAGTCAGTTCAACGGTCTGCATTGATTGAATAGTAAACGGTCTCACTAGAGGTCGTCCCTCTTGCTCTCGTCTAGTGCGGGCGGTTCCCTCTCTTACTCAGGCGATCCTCAACCCCAGGCTAGATTGGCACCCCTACTATATAATAACTGCCTGACAGATTCTGCTGGCATAAAGGCACATGTCTTATCTCTCTAACTCACTTTGAGAACAATCTAGGTGGTCCATGATCTAAAGTCCCCAAAGGTAGTGAACTGTAAGGATATGTGCCATTTAGACACTCAGACCCCTCTTGGTCTCTCCCTTCTACTCTATTCCATTCCTGTGCCTATATATTTCTGTCTCGCTCCTTTTCCTCATTCTACTCTCCTCCTACCACTCCAACTACTGTTTCTCCTTTCTCTCCCTCGCACATCCTATTCCATCCCTCCAATATTCCCCTTTCTCTTCCACTCTACCATCTAACTCCACCCTCCTGTCTCGTTTTCTCCTACTACTCTCCTCTCTCCACACAATTCTACTCCTCCCTCCCCACACTAGTGTTACTCCACCACCACGCTACTACTCCCATCTCCACACTACTACTCCCCCACCTTCTCTCAGTCAGCCTCTTTCCACTCTTCCAGTAACTTCACTCCATACTCTATCAGGCTCACTCTTACCTCTTTGATGCACAGTCACAACCAAGTGCCAATTTCTTTCAACACCCAATACCTCACTTTACACACTATTTCACCAATTCCCTTCTATGCTCTTCTACATGATCCTTCCATAGCCTGATCTCTTAGATCTTCTCCTCCTTACTTGACCTCACCCAAATAACCAAACCTTCCTGTTTCTTATCCCTGGCCTATCCTCACCCTGCCCTCTACATTTGTTGTTTCTCTCACCTAGTTTCCCGGCCAACTGATGGCTTTCCGTTCCGATGGAGTGTTGTTACAGGTGAGTAAAAGCTTAAAAGTGGTCTTAAGTCCCACCCCCTTCTAATACGCATGTCCACCAGTTTTTGGCAACGGCAGCCCACTTCAGCAAGAATCAGCTCAATGTCCCAGTTTGTGTGAGGGCTTACTTGCATGTACAGATTGACAAGAGGACCACTCTGCAGCCGTGTAACAGGTTATCCTTGTGAGTAGGCACATTGCACAGCTGAATGGCTCCACAGTCTGCCATTGGGTGCAACCGTGGTTGGGGTCTAGACTGTGTGGGCTGTGTGAAGAATCCTCCAGATCCGTCACTAAAACCCTGCCTAAAGTCTCCTCCCAAGTGGCCAGGAGATGGCAGACACTTCCTGGTCCCAATACTGGGGGTGGTGTATTGTGGGTGGATTACCTGGGGGGAGACAGGGCTGAGGGTCGTGAGGAAAATCCATGGGATGAGACACAGTATTTTTCCCCTAAAAGGGATTCCCTTACCATCATATCAGAAGAGGTTATGGCTTATTGTCATTCTAACATCTCTCACCCTCCTGTCAAAACTAAGATGCTAAATTCTAAGATTGTAACAACTAAACCTCTTACATTAAAAGAAAACATTTTTTGTATCCCTAAAGTCAAATCCCCTCCTCAATGCCAAAGGCGCACTGCTATAAATAATGGAAATGCTACCTTATCTAGATCCTCTTCCTCTAAAATGTTAACAACTATAATTGCTCTTTTGAAAACACTAAGGCAATTAAATCTACCCTTAATTCTATAAAAGAAGTAGAACATAATAACTTCCCAAAAGCGAATAGAGACAGAGACGAAGACGAGGGCTCATGAGGCATGTAGAAGGGAAGGACAGGCAAGTAGGCCCAAAAGCCTTTGCCTATCTCAGGCAATTAACACTGAGGGCCTGCACCTGAACTTAATTACCCTACCTAAGAAACATAAAAGACTGCAGCAGGAGGAGGAAGTAGAATGGAGCTGGAGCAGGAACCGGAAGGCTGGCTTTTAGTAGCAGAAGGAGGAGAGAAAGAGGCTGGCAGTTCATGAGGAAGTGTGTTCACTTAAGGGATGCCGAGGTAAGAGGAAAGCAGAGTCCTGTGTTCTAAAACACAACTTTTTCGTGGCTGCACCGAGCGAGACGTGTTGAGGTTGAAAGTCTTCCCAGGTGGGTTTAATGACTGTTCATGCAGAGCTAAGAGTGTGCTGCAACCCGAGGCCTGTTTACTGAAGCAAGCCGAGGGACCAAGAATTAAAGGAGACTCCCTTTGGTTAAGGCGAGACCGAAGGCACCTGTGCTGCTGACAGGTGTAGGTCCCAAGAGTGCCTAAAGGAGTAGAAGAGCCCGAAGAGGTCGGGAAGTGGAAGCACTCTACAAGCATAGTGTTTCTGGGAGCAGCTGAGTGAAGCTATGTATGCTCTGTAACAACAGCCTTGTCAGCCAGTGCGAATAGTTTCGAGGGGGATATATTCTCCAGGGATATATTTTCCTTATTAAACATCACAGGTTCAGCCGGATAGGTCGAATTTCACAAAACAAAACGTTCTCCTTCATATCGTGTCTGATAGTTCCACTTTCAGCCTCTGCTAATCTACGGACCTGCTTAACCCAACTTTGTTTCTGGTTTCTTTCACCCCCTTCTGGGGTTTTGGTTTGTCAGCCCTGTGTGGCCTATGGGTCCCTCCAACCCTGCTTGGTTTGCCCGTTCTTTCCCCTTCTCGTGGGGTACTCGTATTCTCAGCCCTAATTAGGCTTTGTTCCAGCCTCATCGACTTCCACCTGCTCCATCTGCTATGCAGCGTTCCTTTTCTCCAGGAGAGCTGTTCGGTAATGGAAGCAGCCTTTCTGTCCAGTGCAAATCTGCATTCTCGCCTGGTCCTTGTCTACAAGGTCAGCTTCCTTGCGTCTGTTCTTAGTTTCTGGGAGTTTGCTGTGGCAGAAGAAGGACTCAGGGAAGTCTCCTTTCATGTGGTTTTGCTTCCTCTCTCAGGGGTCTTTAGCTCATTGGGATTTCCACCTTCGTCGAAGCAGCAGATTTCCACGGGTTGCCCTTGGATCTACACCCACTGCACCAACTGTGTGGCTCTCCAGTTCTGCTCCTCCCATGAGGAACAGACTCCCGCCTATACGCGGCTGAACAAACTGGCATTCCTTGCTTTCTGGCTGATTCTCTTGCTCTGTTGACTTCCAGGTGTATTTAGGTCTCTCCAAGGGGAGAGTTTCCAATGGTTCTTGTTTTTTTTCAAAAAGAGGCAGCAACAAACCCAGGTCACGAACCAAGCCATACACTTTAAAGAAGCACTGTACATTATTGCCCTTGTCTGTGCCATATAACCGACAAACACTTGGGACTTTACAATGAGGTGAGATAATAATAATTTGCATTTATATAGCGCTAGGAACCCTCAGACATCGGAGCGCTGCTTATTATTACGCACGGTGTGTGGCGCTCATTTATCGACCTCGGAAGGATGAAAGGCTGAGTTTGGCCCTGCCAAGATTCGAACCTGCATCGACAGGCTCTGCACGGATGTCAAAAGCAAACGCTCTACTCGCTGTGCTATCTGACCAAAGTGACTAAATGTGCTAAAACAGGGGGGTTCTGGGAGTTTATCTACTACCGGCCTATATCCCGGGTTAAAGTCTCCCTTGGGTAGCACAAAGACTAATATGTAGTGGAAATTTCTCTTCTTTGAAAGGATGGTGAGCGAAAGACTCTGGCTCAGACTCTAACCTGGGATATAGGCCGGTAGTAGAGAAACTCCCAGAACCCCCCCTTGTTTTTGCATTCATTGACTGGGGTCAGTTGCTCTGTTGCTCTCCTGTGTATTGGTTGACGGTCTTTTGTTGTCCCTGTAACTTAAGAATAAATATATCTGTTGCACATCCAGAAATATGTGGCACCCGTCATTACATTTATCTATGACTAAGATTCTTTTTCTGAGACTTAATTGAATGCCACATAGTATTAAAAGTATTTTGGGAACCCTATTTAAAGGTTATACCAATCAAATAATTGAATATAGTGTGAGGTGTAAGTGCTTTGTGAGGTATGTTTAAAATTGAAAAAATAGGCAGCGTCATCACAATAGTGCTTTTCTCCTGCAATGTGGGATCTTTGGAAGCTTTAGACATCTCCCATTGAAATGTTGAATAACTTGCTCGTTGATTGGTGTCCGCCATAGTTAAGCAAAGTAATTGAAATATTTTCCTTAATGAACACGTGCAACTGGTGGGGGGTTGTGAGGGTGAATCTGATTCTTTCAAAATAGTGAGAGAGTTACGCTCCGTAGCCTCAGCTTTCCAAAAGCAGCAGACACCCTGTGAAACTCAAGCCTGCACATTTAGTCGCAACAAATCCAACCTCACAGAACATATCAAGTAGCGCCTATGCCCAAGCTATCAACCAATCGTTTGTCATAGACCGTGTTCGACGATTTAGATTTAAATCAGCCTGCAAATAGAAGAACCGGATTTTAAAGTAAGCTTATTTCTCTGAAGCCAATACTTGCTAATGGTTTTCATACAAAACAAGGTAAATTGTTTGTTTTAAACTATTCTGAGACCTCCTTCACCTTTTGATTTCAAAGAGAGGTGAGCTCAAAGTATATACAATGCTCTACTGCGGAATGCTCGACTTCATCTTTGTGAAACCATCAATGCCATCTTGCATGCCTGTGTACAGTAAAGTATCTGCGCCCTTTGTCTAAACTAGTCATTCATTTGTGTCCTCTGTCTGGATGTTTGTGTGAAGATGCAAAGTGGACTGGATAGTTTAAGTTGAATCAAAATGTTAGTGAGACAAAAGTAGGACTGCTGCAGTGTATTCAAATGATGTGTAATGTCTTAAAGCTGACTTCCCCAGCATTGGAAGTTAGGGGACCTGCATCCTCTTGATTGATCATTTAAAATACCACGCAATATTCTGATCAAAACAGCCTGTTTCTTGCCCCCGATTGTAGGGAGGGGCTGCTGTGGTGGGGGGACACTGCATCGGGGATATTGCTCTGTAACCAAGAGCCAATTAGAAAGTAAAGGTACATTCCTTCGATATGTTTCAGTACAGTGGCCCACGGCTGGCGAGCCAGGTCGGCCCTCATTAAATAAAATATCCCCATGAAATCAAATGCATTTCACTGCCCCTGAGTGTAGCGGGCGCAGGGTGTAAGTCAACATAACATAACAGTCCAAGGTCGCACATACACACTCCACAAATGGAAATCAAAAAACGAAATATGTGTATGGAAAGCTGTGAGCTAAAGAAATGGAAATGCTTGAAAGCAATATTTCCATCGTGTTTTAATGTATATGTGCCATTACAGAAGGGGACCAGCCATGATAACATTATCCATACGATTCGGCAGACACTAGTCCAGTCCTTAAGTGTGCATTCTAGGACTTCTAGTTCTGTTTTTATCATGGGTTATGGGGAAATCCAGAACTACAAGAGCCAGAATATACAGTTAAAGCTAGGACTGGACTAGTTTCTCCCGAAAGGAATGGACCATGTTGGCATATGTGCAGCACAGTCCAAATCATTACAGCCCCCCTACACGTGCCCTTCAAGATAGTCCAGCCTTGTGCCAAGCCAGGCATAACACCCCATGCAAAGAAATCAAATGCAACCCACCCGATGCAAATGATACCAATCCCATGTCACTCCATGCAAATCTATCCAAGCCCACAAGTCCAAACGTTGACGTCGGCAGTGGTTCTCCACTCGGAGAGACACTAAAAGAAACACAAGGTGTTACTGGAGTTTGCAGTTTTCAATGTGTATTTTTGTAAACCTGAGCTCTTGGCACATACATCCTGAGTGCGCGATGCAAACTGCCCAAATAAAACAAATACAAGAAAATAAAACGAACATCCTAGAAATTTAAGCATGTCTTTTGCAGAGGTCTGAACAGTGAGTGCATATTAACGGAATAACAATGCCTTTTGCTCCACATTCTGCTTTCAAGTGGTACCAGGAATGATATGCACCGCACACACATTGAAAGGAGCCATTCGAATAGGCTTGAATGGATTATTTCCACCTGGGCTGCAGAAGGAAGACATGTCCTTGACAGGCTGGAATGTAATATTCAGAAAACCTCTATTTTTCAGCCCGAGGCCCGGCTGGCCCGAGTTCACCTTTTGTTGCATACATCCCTTTCCTCCTTAAGCAATTAAAACAAAGTGCACTTCATTCAAATAGCGGTGATAAAGCAGCAGCCCAACCAAAATGTCCTCCCCACTTAGCAAATAATAACAATGACCAAATTCTAAGCGTAAGCCTTCTGCGCCATTTTCCCCAGCTTCCTATTATGAAACGAGGCATTTTATATTCTCCAAAGCTAGCAAAAATAATGTAACACTCATTCGAGAAACAACCCATGAATCCTCTAACTGAAGCAAGTGGGGCTCCACCATTAAGGTCAAGAGCTGAATTGGGACTGGGGGGAGGCGGGCAGGACTCAGTGAAATGCTGCAGAGAAAATGAGCTCAGAATATGTCGTCATGGTCTGTAGAATGGGAACAAGGCTGTCAAGAGATAGGAAATCTCAAAAGTCCCCTTAAACAGCACAGCAGAGAAGGGATCTGAGGTCTTCAGCATAAATACAGTGAAATGCTAGGCCTTCTGTCTCTACAGATCATGACTTGGGTGCACACATAGTTCTGAGATGGCATCAGTAAGTAACTACCAAATCGCAATAATCAATTTTTTCAAAACTTGTTTAATCAAAGTAGTTCAAAAACATCTTCAATTGTTCCAATAGGCTCATTCATGAGTATTATCCCATTTAGCTTTGTGCCACTCAGTTTTTTTTTTTTAAGTCATCCTTCGCTCCACCGCAGCAGCCATCTACTGCATAGAGGTTTTTGCCATGCGTTACCAAAATCTCCATATCTCAAGGAACGTTAGGCCTCTTTTCCAGGTCAAGTGCCCTGGTGTCAGAAACTCTGGCTTCTGCTTTGTATTAGTTTATGACGAGTGTAAGATAGGCAAGGGGTGTGATTGAGACCATCACAAGCAAGGCTCTTGGATACACTTGCCTCATGCAAGGGCATGTGACAATCTCATCCAGGGTGTAGTCTAATGCCTAGACCTAAGGACTGACAGGCAGACAAGAATGGTGCCAGGTCTGTGTTAGCTTGCAGGTAACAAAAGGGGAGGGGGTATAAGTCCACTCACATGCGTAAGGCACTGCCATGTCTACATTTGAGGAGGGAATGAGAGGAATCAGTGGTAAGACGGGAGGCAAAGCTGTATAGTCTAGAGACTGAGTATATTTTATAACCTAAGGAAGCAGCAATTAGGAAATTAAAATGAAAAAAAATACAATTGGGAAACCTGGTCATGCGATCTGCAAAGTCTTCATAGCTGGAACGGTGCACACATGGACTGGCTTAGTAAGGGAGAAGAACTAGCTTGACTTGTATGGTGCATAACAGTGGGCAGACTGTGGAGTTTTAAGCAAAATGTTATTAACAGCTGTATAGTATTAGACGGGAAGTGGAGGACACTGTGATTGAGTTGTTTGAGATCTGCAGAAACACCAAAGGAGTGCGGTAGACAGGGAAAGGTTTTGGCACAATCACATTGGAAGAAACTGGGACAGCGATGCAACAAAAGCAGAGCGGGAAAAAAACACCTCTTCGTAAGACTCATATCTCGGGGGTCTACAACTTGCAGCCTTCCAGATGCTCTGGACGCGACTCCCATGATCTCTTACAATCGAATATGCTGGCTGGGTTTGGAGGTAGTTGGAATCTAAAACATCTAGTGAGTAAAAGATTGCAGATCTGTGGAATAAGGTGTTAGTGAAGATCATAGAGAATTGACTGGGGATGAAAAGGGACTGGGGATGAAAAGAGACTGGATCTCGACCAATGCAGTTTTAAACCACAGCAATCTATCAGTCTTACCTTCTCCAGTATTCACATAATAATCCTTTCACTGGACACAAATAAGGGGTTTGATTTACTAGAAAAGAGTGTACTGTTCAGGGTACTAGCCAAAATGCAAGAGGTGGCAGGGTTATTTTGACTAGATCTGGCTGATTGGATGCCAAGATACATTCTCAAGATATTTTCAACACTTTTTTCAAGCAGATCCCAACTTCTGTCGGCAAACAGGATAGGTAGGTTTTGTCGCAGAAGAATTAATTGAATTCAAATGCGTCTAATTTCTTTAACAAATTTGGCCGCAAATATATGTGGGGCAGTGGGTAAGGGTGATCATTAAGGTGAGTGGAAGTGGGGGGGGGTGATGCGGGGGTCTGCTACTGCATATGTTTGTGGCCAAATGGAATTTTAAAAAAAAGAATTTGATGGATTTGAATTCTATGATTTCTCCTCTATGAAATCACACAGAACCTCAGCAAGCACAACTGCAGCTCAGCGCCAGAGCCTTGTACCGCCAAGGACTTGCACCCACTACTAGATAGTTTTTGGAACACGTTTTAAAGATTTGCTAAGCATATTGTGACATTGGTAGGGAAATATATTGATATTTCTGTTCTTTATTATTAAATCACCCTTTTTTGTTAACACTTTTTTATTCATTTTGCATGGACATCATGTTCTCTAAATCTGTCTGATAATTTAAGGAGCAGCACTTCTCCTGAAATATCCTTACTGCATGTGCATGAGATATTCTATCGGGTAAACATTGAACCAAGCTTTTGCTCCTTGAACTTTTAAAACTTTATTATTGACTTTTAACACTGTACTTTGCATTATATTTTACCTTATTGTGTGATATCATTGTTTCTGAAATTACTTATTTGAACGCACCATCGAGATTGCTTGAGGACGCCTAATTTCCTCTGCAATAGTCCTCTTTTTAGATCTATTAGCTTTGCATATTTAAACAAGCTATGGCGCAATTGCGCAGAAGAGGTGCCGATGGAGTGCCAAGGGCGAGCCCAAGGCCAGCTCGTCTGCGTCCATTTGTACTGAGTTTGTGGCAGAACATAATACAGCCACCATGAGCCCCAATTTACTTACACAGACCTTATTGGACACGTTTTCTTCAGACTATCTAATGGAAAAGGACGAAAAGAAAAGGCTCAAAGCTTTCCATCTTTCTCATCCCATTGCTCTTACAAAAAACTTCTGCCTGAAACATCTCCATATTAATGCTCCACAGAACTCCATTGTCTCCTAATAAATGCTGGTTCTGCAGTACAAACAGACACTTACATGATCTCGCCATGGAACTGAAACGGGGCGTACTCTGCTAAACAGAAATGTGGATTCAACCTGATAATCCAACAATAAGTCTCGCACCAATAAACATGGCGGCAGACTGGCCACCATTTTTAAATCAAAATGACAGCTGCCAGCCCCAATCCGGTCAACCGTAACTGTGGATGACTAGCCTTCTACCTTAAAAGTGACCATTATGAAACCATGAGCTTTCTTCTAGCCTACGGACCACAATGTCACAAATATAACCTTGTTAATAGCTTATCAATTCTTCTAGCCGCAGCATTTATGGAAAACAGTAAACTATTAACTATTTAGCATTCGTACCCGGTGCAGGTTATTGTTAGTGTAACAAATGCACCGACTGGTGCGTTTGCGAGCCTTACCAGACGTTAAGCCTGCACACGCTTTTGCGCGTCACTGGGGCCGGTGTTAGCTCATTGTTTTTCTTCAGGCCACTATGGAAAGGGACTAAGTGTAGTCCCTTCTCCCTGTTCCAAGGTGGCCATTTCTTTTGTTTAATTTTTTTTCTATTTACTTGAATGGCCGCCATTGAAGGGGAGAAGGGACTAAGTTTTCTTTGTTTACTATGGCCGCCACAGAAAGAGAAAGCGTACAATGTTTTCCAGTCCGCAAGTTTTGCAGACCGGAAAAAAATACCATTAGTACCCCGGTCTAACGAGCCGGGGTACTAATGGCAATAGGCGCCTCCCAGAGTTCGAGTTCTTGAGGTTGCTCGGCCTCATGGCATCCTGCATTTTCCTGGTGGCAGAGGCCAGGCTGCAGATGAGATCTCTGCAGTGGGCTCTCAAGATGCAGTGGTCGCAGTTCTCCGGCAGGATGTTGGAGCCCGTTCAGATTCCGCCCTCGGTCGCAGAGGATCTTCTGTGGTGGGCCATCGAAGGCAATCTGATGAAGGGAGCTCTGTTTTTGGCAACCTTGGCAGGAGGTGACGATCGCGACGGACGCATCCCTCATGGGTTGGGGAGCTCATGCCAACAAGTTGACAGCCAGCGGATGTTGGTCTCCGTCGGAGTCCAGCCTCTACTTCAATCTGTTAGACCTGCGGGACGTCAGGCTAGCCCTCAAGGCTTTTCTGCCGTCTGTGTGGGGGAAGAATGTCCTGATAATGATGGACAATACAGTGGCCATGCACTATCTCAACAAAAAAGGAGGGGCAGGGTCACTCCCGTTGTGCAGGGAGGCGATGCAGCTCTGGTTCTGGGCCATCCAGCAGGAAATTGTGATCTCGGCAGTTCATCTGGCCGGAGACGAAAACGCGGCAGTGAACGCTCTGAGCAGGCAGAGCACTGTCTCTCATGAGTGGGAGCTAACTCAGGACATTCTGTTGGAGATCTTCGCCCTTTGCGAAACCCCACAAGTGGATCTCTTCGCCACCAGTGTCAACCGCAAGTGTGAAAGATTCTGTTAGCGTGAATTTCCTCCAAGAGGAGCCTTAGGGGACGCGTTCATAGTGTAGTGGTCCTTCCCACTGCTGTATGTGTTTCCTCCAGTCCCTGTCATTCCGCAGGTGTTCCGGAGGTTGCAGAGGTTTGGTTCCCGGATGATCCTCATTGCTCCGGCATGGGCCAGGTGAGCGTGGTACCCGGACCTTCTAGACATGTGTCATGATTCCTGCCCCTCATGTCCCCAGCCCTCCAAGATGTCAGGCTGGAGCAAGGCCATGATCACCTACATGGCCCTCAAGGGCCTCTCCATCCCTCCAAAGACCCACTTGGAGTCAGACTTGGCGCTTGTGGCACCAGACTCACTCACTCCCATAGGATAACATTGGGGATTGGACTTGTAGTGCATTGATGGGGACAAGATGGATGCCCCCACATATTTCGGCTCCCAGAACTGCATGTGTGGTCTAGTCTTTTGGGTGTGGTTCAGCCCAGAGACACCTGGGATACCCAGAGACTATTTAAGCCACACCCAGGCTGAGAAACATGCTTTTCGTTTTCTGCACCTGCAGCGTGACACTCACCATGTTCGGATCGGTCTCCAGTAAGCCTGCATCTTTCTTCTGCGCTCAGCTCCTGCAAGAACAAGAACACCGTTACGAACAGTCTTACCTTGCGGCGCTTCTGCCCATCATTCATCGCTCCTTCTGTTCTGCGGGCATCTTCGGCGGCGTCATTCCCATCCTGGTACGCCGCTTCCTAAGGAAAAGGGAACGAACAACAGAAAAAAGACATTAGTAAGCATTCTGCAAATCTTCGCTTATTTTTAAATAGTGTACGAGCTTCAAACGCTTAGGGAGTTAAACTCTAACAATCCTGTGTTTCAGGCCCAGTCTCCAGTCGAATAGCCTCCAGGGAAGGGTTTGAGGTCGTAAGAGGTCAGAACAGGCTGAGTGACGTCCCCGTGGATACCAGGTGAGCGTTACAACATGTCTATCTGCCCTCCGCGCCGCCTTCCCTATCGAGACGATCTGTTCTCACGGGAGGGGGGTCGGGTTCTCAATCCGGAGGTCAAGTGTCTCAGCCTTCATGCTTGTTATCTGAAAGGTTGAGGTATAAGGATTGGGACCTCCCCGAAGACGTGATGAAGGTGTTGCTTTCGGCCAGAAGGCCTGCAACTAAATCCCTGTACCGTTGCCATTGGAGAAAGTTCTGTGACTGGTGCAGGGTACAGAATGTGGATCCTTTCCAATGTTCCATTCCTTTGGTTTTGTATTTTTTGCTTTCTTTAGCCCACACGGGCCTGCAAGTGAGTACCATTAGGGTTACCTGGCGGGGCTGTCCATATTTAAGCGCTCATCTGAGGAATGTTCTTATTTTAGGATCCCTTTGATTTCTCAGTTTCTAAAAGGGCTAACTAATGTGTTTCCACAGTGACCTTTCCAGGTGACGGGATGGGATTTGAATTTGGTTTTAAAGTTCCTATTGGGAGCTCCGTTTGAGCCCTTACATTCTTGTGCGTTGTGACTGTTGCCCTTTAAAACAGTATTTTTGGTTGCGGTTACTTCCGCACGCAGAGTGAATGAGTTGCAGGCACTCTCCGCCAAGCCACCCTTTACTGTGTTCCTTAAGGACAGGGTTGTCCTGCGGGTGCGGCCTTCTTTTCTACCGAAGGTTGTGTCCGAATTCCATTTGAGCCAGAAGGTAATCCTTCCAGCGTTTTATCCTCCTCCACATCCTGGTAAGGAAGAAGGGAGGCTCCATAGGTTGAATCCTAGAAGGGCTTTGAGTTTCTATCTCTCACGGATGTTCTGGGTCAGAATAGACGATCAGCTCTTTGTTGGTTATGCTGGAAGGCTCTTAGGTCAGGCTGTTTCCAAACAGACCTTGTCTAGATGGATCATTTTGACAATCTCTGAGTATTACCGGTTGGCGGGAAAGGACCCTACAGTAGGCTTAAGGGCTCACTCTACTAGGGGTGTGGCTGCCTCCACCGCTCTACAAAGGGGTGATCCGATTCGCAATATTTGCGAAGCAGACACATGGGCCTCTATCCATACTTATGTGAGACACTATTCCTTGGACTCCAGCCATGGGCAGGATTTGGCCTTTGGTAAGGCAGTCCTTTATTCAGCAATTTGATTGGGCATTCTAAAATTATAAATTGTACATTCTTTTCCCACCTCCATAGGTCGGTACTGCTTTGGAAGTCTGTCATAGATGTGTAATACAATGGAGGACACAATCCCCTCGAAGAACAAGTTACTTACCTTATCTGGTAATGTTCTTTCGATGGGATGTTCCTCCGACGTATTTCACATTCCACATCGAACCCTCCCAGCCTGCCCCGCTACTGAGAAGTTCTTATGCGATTGCAGCTTCCGTTTCCACAAGGCTTTTTGCAGTCATACTGATGGGAGATTAGTGCCACATGTTCTGGGAAAAAACTGAACTGAGGTTACGGGCGCCATGCATCTGTCACACTCACCTGTCTCTCTGCAGGAGCGATGGACAAGCCTGCCTTGACCCCGAATCTTCACTTCCCCTGTTTCACCCGGAGGAATACCTTGATTTTTAGTAGGGTGCGCACTCCATCCTACATCTGCAGGGCGCGATTCACTCATGTGATTGGTGCCAATGTCTGTAGGCTGAGATCAGATGCCAAACTCTGTTTTATGCCTTCACAGTGAGGCGCCAGTTTCTTCACTGGCTAGAAAGTCCTTCCCACAAGTGAACGTTGCGCGGAGAATGTTGAGTGTCCAAAATTGTCTGCATTGTCTTTGTTTGCCGGTATTTTTGTGGGTGAGTAGCGCTGCGTGTAGAAGCTAGCTGCTGATAGGTTTGCGCAGCGCCTTCATTTCAAGAGAGTCTGGTAATGTCTCTCCCTTTCCCTTGCAGGAGAAATTATGTGGTATTAGCGCCTCGAGTCCGAGTTCAGCGCTACTGGAGACTTGGTGGTTAGGTAAGTTTGTACGGAGGCTTTTGGTAAGTATGCACCGCTTAGAGAGAGAGAGAGCGCAGTGAAATAAGTGTCCGCGTTATTGGAGCGAGCACAATGAATAATGTCTCTTCTTTCTTAAAGGGGTTTGTGCACTCGTGCAACTAACTTGGATTCCAGCGTTGCGGGAAGATTCGGTGAGTATGTGCAGCGTTACTGATGTGCGTGTGTTAACGCTGTTCTTTGTTCTTACAGGTGCCGGTGTAGAAGTCCCCTCTTAACTGGGGATAGCTGCAGCGTGGAGTAAGAACCAGGTAAACTGAATGATCTGGAGCGGGTAAGCAGATGTAGGATGATCCGGAGCAGGTGAGCAGAAGCAGGATGATCCGGAGCAGGTGAGCAGGAACAGAATGATCCGGAGCAGGTAAGCAGATTCTGGCTGATCCAGAGCACGGCAAGTGTGTTGCTGATACAGCTCACAGTAAGCAACACAAAGCACTGCAAGAATCTTGGGTGTGTCTTATATAGCCAGCCACACCCAAACACTAGAGAGCTCTTGAGTTATCATGCACTTCCTGTTTGGCAACAGGAAGTGGTAACCAGGAAGTTAATACAAACACTAGGAAGGAATGAAAGGAGGGATTTGTTATGGGTTCTTTGTGTGCCTATGCCAAGCCTGCCAAACCTCCACCCAGCTTGCCCCAACTACTTGCCTGATACCCATGACAGCATCCTATATATAACATCCGGTGACGTCGAACCTCGACGGAGGCACTCGAGGAACAACGTATCAATCAACGTCATTGACGCAGGGCGCCCTCTGCTGAAAATTTTCCGAAGCAGCACAGCTGTGGTCATTACTTGTCATAGATGTGGAATACGTCGGAGGAAACAATCTCCTCGAAAAATTAATACGAATATTAGATATAGCCACTCAACCACTACTCTGGCCTGGAATTCAATTTCCAGAGAGAATGTTTCTAACTTCCTTACCAGTCATCCACCTAATCGGAACTTAATTGTGCATCTCCCCCAATTCGTTATTAAACAACATACAACTTCTCACCTCAGAAGTTATCGATAACCTGGCCCCTGCTACCCTTGTTAGGACCGTGCCCACCTAAGAAGCACACTAAGAGATGGTTTACCCCGAAACTTAATCTCGTCTGGCATAAAGGTAGGAATCTAGAGAAAGAAGGGGAACGCTCTAAGTGTAGTGAGGATCTCAGATTGCTCAAACAGCATTAACTATCCTATAAGAAATTGTTAAAACTAAAACGTTCCTACGATAGCATGATCAGTTCTGCATCTAATGACATAAAATCAGTATTTGCAGTAATTAACAAAATGTGCAACATCTCTGATACACCAATAACACCAGGGATCGAAATTGTGAGGAGCTGGGGGCCATTTAGCTCCTGTTTATAGCCTAGAAGAGCTATAACTGTTGCTATAAAACATGTAAGCAGTCATTTGCTTACTTATGCCCAATTACAGAGCACGCATGGATGACTTGTCTAAACTAAATCAGTGACAGTCTCATTAATATACTTGGTTACTTTTATATCCTACAAGAGCCTGGTTAGCTCCTCGCCAACTGCTACCAGGAGCTACGTTTGGCTCTGATGCTGGACAAAAACACTGAATTGAATGTAACTGTGCGCATTTGGGACAATCTATAAACATTAGGACACATCTACACAATATTGAAAGCATAAGGAGTCACAAATAAGAGACACAATGATAAGTTTGCCTCTTATGTGCAAGTTTGATTTGCAGAAAATTATGTGCTAACTCCTTGTTCCCCAACTGAAGTTTCTGGTCACTGGTTAATGCTGGATAATGTGAAGAATCCTGCAGATCCCTCAATAAACCCTGCCTAAAGTCACCTCCCAGGTGGCCCGTAGAGGGCAGAGGCTTCCTGATCCCAATCCTGGGGGTGGTGTACTGCAGGGGGATCACCTGGGTGGAGACATCCCGCAGATTCTGTTTGCTAGCCTGGGCCCTGAGACACAGTATTTTTCCTCTAAAAGTCATACCCTTACCACCATACTAGAAAAGGTTATGGCTTATTGTCATTTTAACATCTCTCAAACTCTGAGTAAAACTGAGATGGTAAATTCTAAGGTGGTGAATTCACAACATATTATGCCAAAAGAACAAATCTTTTGTATCCCTAAAAATAAACATCCTCCACAATAACAAAAGCATACTGCAGGAAATGGTGGAAATGCTGCCTTCTCTAGACCTTCTTTCGCTAATAAGGGTGAAATCCAGAATTTCTCTTTTAAAAATAAGGGATTTAAATCTACCCTTAATTCTATAAACGGAGTGGAAAAACCTAATTATTCTCAAACAAACTACATGTCCCAGAATCTTGTAGGGACTGGGACGAAGAAGAGGGCTGAAGAGGCACGTAGAAGTAAAGGACAGGCAAATAGGCTTAACACCCTTTGCCAGGGTCAGGCAATTAACAATAAGGGCCTGTACCTGAAATCAATTCCCCTACCTAAGAGGCATAAAAGGCTGCAGGAGGAGGGGGAAAGTAGAAGGAGCTGTGAAGGGAGCAGGAGCTGGAAGGCTGGCAGTAGTAGCAGAAGGAGGAGAACATCAGTCTGGCAGTTCATGAGGAAGTGTGTTCACTTAAGGGATACCGGGGCAAGAGGAAAGCAGATTTCACCTTCAAGTCCTGAGAAAGTGCTGTGTTCACAAACCCTGCTTTTCTGTGGCTGCACTGAGAGAGATGTGCCGAGAGTGAAGGTCTTCCCAGGTGCGCCTAATAGCTATGATTGCAGAGCTGTGATCGTACTACACCCTAACGCCTGCGTACAGAATAAAGCTGAGCGACAGAGGAGTGAAGGAGACTTCTCGTGGTTAAGGCTGGACTGGAGACACCCGTGCTGCAGAGGGGTGTGGGTCCCAAGAGTGCCTAACGTAGTAGCAAAAGAAGTCAAAGTCGGAAAGTGGATGCCGTCTGCAACTGCAGTATTCCTAGAGCCGGTGAGCAAAGCTCCATGTTCAGGTTCACTTTAAAACCCTTGCGGTAGATGTTACCAGCTCTGTATTAACTTGAGTAAGATTGGAAGAAAGTAAAAGACTGTTATTGTTGTGAAGAGCCTGGCTTACAAGGAAAATGTATCCCGTGCACTTCTGAAGCAAGTTGAAGTGCTTGCATGTAAAACAAACGTTTTCATTTTCCATTGTCGGATTGTTTAACGTTATCGGAGTGGTCGCGTGTCTGCAATTAGGAAGGGGACAATTTTCCAGATCACTTGGAAACCTAAAGCTGACTTTGACACATTGTCACAAGGTATATTACATCAAAGAGAGGTTGCATATGAACAATTGTGATTCCCAAATGAAGTCAGAATGTAACTCTGTTTTATTAAAGGGGAATACAATTCTTTATGGGTCTTTAAAGTTAAAGATCCTCCTCAAAGAGTGGTCGAGTGTACCTAAATCTGTTTCACTTTTGAATATTGAACCTTGAAACAAGTATTTTGTAAATGTAGAAGTTGCTAAAATGACAAGAAGAATGAGCATTACCCAAGCCAGTAGGTGAATCCTTTCTGTAGTGAAACCAGCGATGTGCAAATCTATCTACCTGCATTCTGAGGTTGTTGAAGTTGTTGACGGTCCAGTGTGCTATGATACAAGTGTGTCATTGTTATCCAAAGCTGGAAGAGTAGCAGTATAGATTATGAGTAGCTACTGCAACCAAGAAGGCGTGAATGAAGCTGGGGAAGGGAGCTGGGTGCTTGTAAGAAGATTAAGTCAACAATCTGTAATGCTGAGACTGTTGAAGTGGAAAGAAAAGCAGCCTGAAAGCAGAGGCAGATTATATTCGTGACAATAAGACAGAAAGCGGCTGCCCTTTTCTTATAGCCTAGGAAAGAAGAGTGCCTTGCCTACCTGTGGAGGTCGAAGAGTCTTGTCTTTAAGCTACCTACTAATTCTAAAGTATCAAGTGGAAGTCGAATTATCTGAACTGTGGTGGAGTATAAAACTATCAGCGCAAAAGGTGGTTGAAGTAGTGGTATATTGTGGAGCAAGAGGGCCTGTTACCACAGTAACAGTAGTAAAAGGGGTTTGTTAAAAGGAAAGCAACACCCCAAGGCGAAGCATCCAGACAATTATACTGGAGATACTGCAGAGATCAGAACTAAATGGGAAGTTGTTGAAGCCGGTTGTTTCTGTATCTCTTTGAACTGTGGCAATATAATCTTGGAAAGAGGATATCCAGGATTACCATTGGTGGAGTTGAGGTTTTTTGTGCACTGGGCCATACATTCAGGTTTAGCAGGGTGAGCTGCTCTGTGGCGTTCTGAATGGGGGATTTTGAAGGCAATGGTGTGATGGTGGACCATGGGCAGGGGGAGCTGACTGGGATGGGAATGTTACAATTGAGGTTGCTAACCCAGTCTAGGATGCGACCTTGGTCATGGGTGAGCTTGAGCGAGCATTGCATCAAGCCAGAATGGTTAAGTGCCATGGCCACACAGGTGGCTAGAGAGTCTGCAAGGTCGTTGAGGCCTAGGTCGAGGTCTCCAAGGATTACCACTTTTGAGTTAATGGACGAGAAGATGCATTGCAGTAAATTATCTTCGAATGTAAGGCCAGGTGGGTGGTAGATAAGGAGGATGGTTATGGACTCGGTTGGAGACATGAAGATCTTGGCGAGTTGGGATTCGCAGTTGGGGATGACGTTGTTTTGCTTGACTCTGATAGTGAGGGTGATTTTAAAGATGAGGGTGACGCTGCCTCCTGTTTTAGAGGATCTGTCACATCTTAGGATGGAGTAGCCTGGCGGGATGGCAATGGAAAGGACTGGGCCCACGGCAGGGTGCAGCCAGGTTTCCGTGATGGCAAGCAAGTCGAGGTTCTTGAAGGTTATAAGGGCAAGGATTTCAGTTGCGTGGGCCGGGACTGACCTTGCATTGATTAACGTGCAGTTGATAGTCTTGCAGATAGGTCTGGCGGGCGTGCATGTTTGCGGAGGTCGCAATGGCTGAGGAGCGTAGTGAAGGAGGCTAGGGATGAACTGGGAACCTATTTCTCGTAGGGAGCGGAGGGGGCGAAGCAATGGTAGAATCAGTGATTCCAGGTTGTGCGGGCCTGGTCTGCGAATCTGCAGTGGGCGGAGTGATTGAGGAGCGTGGTGTGGGACACACACAGTGAGCCGAGTGCGTAGCCTCAAGAGGCTGTTCCTTGTACGGATCGGACGGGGCGTAGCAATGGCAGAATCGGGGATTTCCGGTTGTGTTGGGCTTGGTCGGCGAATCTGGGGTCAGCAGAGTGATTGTGGAGCGTGGTGTGATTGAGGAGCATGGTGTGGGATGCATGCAGTGATCCAGGTGCATAGCCTGAAGCAGCTGTTTCTTGTAGGAATCCAAGGGGGCGTAGCACTGGCAGAGTCAGGGATTTTGGGCTGCGTGGGGACTGGTCTGCGAGTCTGTGGTGGGCGCAGTGATTGGGGAGCATGGTGTGAGATGCACATGGGGAGCCAAGTGTGTAGCCTGAGGAATCTGTTACCCATAAGAATTGGCAGGGGCGTAGCGATGGCCAAGTCGGGGGGGGGGTCAGGTTATGTGGGGCCTGGTCCGTGAATCTGCGATGGGCGCAATGTAGAGGAGCATGGTGTGGGAGGCACGCAGAGGGCTCAGTGCGTACACTGAGGAATCTATTCCTAGAGAGGATCAGCATGGCGATGGCAGAGTCAGTGATATCAGGATGCGTGGGGACTGATCTGCGGATCTGCGGTGGGCGGAGTGGTTGAGGAGCATTGTGAGGGACACGTGTGGTAGGCCGAGTGCATAACCTGAGTAACCTATTCCTCGTAAGGATCGGAGGGGGACATAGTGATGGCAGGCCGAGAGCGTCGAGCTGATAAAGGAGTAGGCAGGGTGGCCTGGAAGTGCATTAGAGCAGCATTAAGGTGCCGAATGGGTGCAGCACCAGGGCACTTACCTGCAGTCTTTTTGAACAGGAGTCCATTGGGGCTGACTGGGCTTGCGTGGATGGTGCTATGGTGGTTCTTGGGTTGCGGACTATGGCCGGTCTCGGGTCTGCTTGAGGTTGTTACAGGACCAATTTGTTCAATAGCTGAAGTCGAAGCTTAGCAAGAAGAAGCTGTACCTTGAAGGCCAGATGGAAGAGAAGTGTGCTGCAGCATTCTTTCCACAATCCGAAAGCTGTTGTGTCTCCCAAGGACTGATCCAGCGAGGACCTACAAAGGAGACCTCTCCCTGAGCTGCGAGGGACCATCGTGCAAAGCTGCTATTCTTCATCGAAGTTTCATGGAACCCAGTCATGTGTGCCTGCATTCTGGAGAAGGGGTCTTCGAAGTCCAGAAGAGGAGGGCCAGACATCTTGAGCCAGAGAAGTCCATTGGTGTTGCCCAGGGTCCGGATGTGCGTTTTGTGACCACTGGAAGCCGTTGCTGTCTACCGCCCAGTGGAGGGGTCATTGGCATAGTCCTGCTGGAACCCCAGAGCTACGAAAGTTCCAAACTGCCTAAGAACATTTGAAAGGACATCCTTGCAGTCACAACTGAGCACTTTTTCTGGCCGGAGAGAGCCCAGAGTCGGTGGGTAGAGTGGAAGGTCCACCGGTGCGTTTCTCGCCACCAGAAGCTAACGAATACATCCTGAGGGCCCAGACTTTGTAAGGGTCCCAGGTCTACTCCAGTGGTCAAGTCCAGGTCACTAGAAGTCATCCAGAGGTCAGTGCTGCAGCTGCAGTACCGACAAACCTACTGTCGGAAAAACACAATATTCCAAAACCCGACACCAAAAGTGATTTATGCACCTGTTGCCACCCGAAGTCATTGAGGGTCCCCAGGGGTCTTATCGTCATCCACCAAGCCTTTAAGGAGACCAGAGCAAGTTTCACCTTCCCAGGAATTCTTCAGTTGGAGAAATCGCTGACTAAAGTAGACCACAATGAAGAGCCCAACTGCTGCCTTTCGTGAAAAACTTTGGTTCCTTTTTATTCTTGGACTCAGCATCCCAGTGGCTCCTTCTTCCAAAGGAGGTCCATCCTCGGGGAATCATCCAGTAAAGCCGAGAAACTCTGCCACTTTGCCTGCCAAGGCACCAAAGGTACTGTGAAGAGGAAGATCCTCTTCTAGCCTCAGGAGTCGTCCAGGGGTCTCAGAGTCGTCTTGGATCCTGTTCTTATGCGGCCTCTCAGGTACTTTGGGGTGGTAGAAACTTTGGAAGAAACCAAAAAGTTATTAAACAATATTAGACTGGGCTGTAAGAGACAGCATAAGTTGCTCCCTAGCTTTTCTATTACTGTTGCCAAGGTGGGGGGGATCCTCACTCAGAATTATTGATCTTAGCTAAAGAAAGTTTTCTGCCACTGTTCACAACTAACCTACCTTTCTTCCATATTCTATGCTGTTACACCCAACTTAAGAATCCACCTGCCTATTTGAAACTGTCTGCAGTTAGTTCATCTATTACTGGATGAATGTCTTGTTTAGTTTCACATAGAGTGCATATATTTACCATTCTTTGAATAAGTATACCAAGTACAAAGTGTTATTATTGATATGTGTATATATTCCTGAACTCTTATTTTATATAAAGACGCTGTGTTTTCACCTAACATAGTGTGTGGACATTTCTTTGTGGGGGCTTTGGGGATTCACTGTACTTAAGAACCTGCCTGCATCACCTCCTGAAAGCTTAAGGCTGGCTGCTCGCCCATAGCTACCAGATTGAGAGCCTCGCTGGGGTTGTTCTGTGCCTTTACCCTACCATATAGTGGGCAGAAGTACAGATACCCCCCTTCAGTATTTACAGTGGCACTCGTTTTCTCAGAAAAGAGTTCCGTTATACTTCACTTTGTAGTCTTTTGAAATAAAGGGCTGAGCTTCTTTTGGAACAGAATGCATAGAAAATGTCCGAGTGGTATGTGACATTCTCACGGATGGCAGAAATGAAGATACAAACAAATAATTACTGCAAACCACAGTTCTTATGTGTGGAAAAAATCCCAAACCCTGAGAACCAACCATTGGAAAAAATACGGGGAGGCTAAAAGATTGCTTATCTTAACGGCAGCTAATGCGGCCCAGCCAATAACTCAAGCTCAACTTTAAATGATAGTATATTTGCACAAAAAACCTAGATTTCCTAGCAAAGTTGTGGGTGGAGTTTATTAGCCATCAATATAGCGAATATTGTTTTCTGACCCAATGCAAAATCTTCAGGATTCATGAGGACACTTTGAACCTAGACCATCCAATTGCTGCCATAGCATATCTATGCTAAGAGATCTAGACTGGCTGTGTGGGGAGGTTTAAGCCTGCGTCTCCGTGCGTGCACTAGCCCATACCTGGGATACAGTGGATTTGACGCACATCTTTGACCCCTAAAGAAATGCTAGAATAGCATGAAAAGACTGTGTCAGCTTATATGGATAAAATCATGGCTTTTTATGCCAACATCAAATCAGTGGCGAAAGCTATATGGACCATCTCTGAAAATGTGCATGGTTGAATTAATCACAGAAAACTGTTTATTGTGAAAAGCCCCAAAAAGGGCCTCTCACAGTAAGTAGTCCGCCAAATGATATGCCCTTACTTTGAAAATCTGTTAATGAAGACATTTGGAAAGATTGAATCCCAATTGAACTGTTGCTATAAAACAAGTAAGCAGTCATTTGCTTACTTATGTGCAATTACATAGAAGGCATGGGTGGCTTGTCTAAACTAAATCAGCGACAGCCTCATATACTCGCTTACTCTGCCTTTGTTTGCCATTTGGAATGAGGCATCTGAGACAATAGACGCCTTGATGAATACTGAGATTGTAGGAACAAAAAGCAAGGTCTTAAACAGTGACCTAGCAAACTTGCACAAACTTTTCAATGTGCACAAAAGAATGGTTACTGCGTTCAGTAATGGATGTTTAAAAAAAAAGTGCATTGCCGAAACTCCAAAAATAAAGCCTTTAAAAAGTAAAAGCAGACAGACTTGTAAATTACAGGCCATGGACAGACAGCATTATAGACAAAGAAGCAGATGCCATAAATATAAGCAGAAAAGCACATTTTCGAACTGTACGACTTTATTTTTTCTTTCCATTTTTACATATGAAGTGAAAATTAACACACATTGTGTACATCCTACATTTTTGGTAAGCAAACTATAAATGTATAAAACAATTCCATGTACTCAGTAAAACTGAACCATCAGCGTCCATAGGAATGAAGAAAGCTTAAAGCAAAACGCTTGCAAATATTGTAACCCTTTCAAACCCCACTGAAACCGATATCAGAAACGAACCGAAGTTCTGCATCTTCTTAACAAATCAAATCTAGACCTAGAAATAAGGCCCAAAGTAGGGCGTCATGACGTTCTCAAAGAAACGTGACAAAAGCCCATTAACGCTTTATCTTAAAGAAGAACATATAGGATGCCAGGCAGCCTGGCTCAGGTCATAGTGCACGCTATTGATCACCAGCAAGCGTATGATTCATAGTGTGGATAGTGGTGACCTTTAAATATGTCACTGGACATCTCTGTCACAGTTAACATGGATCATGGCTTGCTCATATCATCAGCAGGGGCAGACATTGACAAATTGACACTCCAATGGAAGACAGTGTTCAGACACAAACACCAGGTGAAGAATGGGCAAAGCAGAAGCACAACAAAGAGACCTGGTGCCGGATACCTCAGGGAACCTACTTCTCACTACTATAAAAGATATATTCGTATTTATATTTGGGTTAGTATAATGCTAAAACCTAGCCAGGGAGCAACAGAGTGCTGTACTATGTTGGTTGGGGATTGCGATAAAGGTGTGAGCCTTATTTATGACAAGTTCTGGCTTTGGCTCTAATGGGTTCTGGAGGACATAGCACACAGTGGTTTTCTCCTAGGACTGGTTTGTTGGGTGTGCACTAAATATAGGTGGAAATTACACAATGCAAGATCATTGAGGAAATCTCACAGTTATCTATCCATTAATAGTGATGAATTGACAGCATATTAAAAATCGTTATAATCAAAATGAAAACCACAACAATACACTCTCAGAAGATGACAACATGAGCATGCAATGACAAAGGCAAAACACTGTTGAGTGAATTATTATTGTATATCTTTTATAGTGGCTTATGTTTACTTTGATTCATTTATCACAGATGCTTATTTAGGTAATTTTGCAATTGTTAGTGGTTTAACTGTAGGCCAAGCTTATACATTTATTTATTTATGGTGACTCAAGCTATACATATTGTAGCAAATTGAGGGCATTTTTCCCTTGCACTGGTTTTAACTAACCAATGTCCAGTCATTCTGTCCTTGATTCATTCATGTATTTACTTATTTTGTGCTACATATTGTTTTCATGCAGTAGCCTAGAAAAAAAACGAATGGCTGCACAAAACACATGTCAGCTTCCATTGTTATATTCACTTGCTGGAATCGCAAATAAATTGCAAAGTACAGAGAACAAATAATCGTCTTGAAATTTCCCGCTACACATTGGAAATTTGAGGTTGACAAAGGCCTTGGTATTACAATGGTGTGTGCTTTTCATACAATGGGATTGGTCCACCAATGTCCTCATTCCTGTGAGTCTTAGCATTGTCCATGTGTTATACCGTGAGCCCGAAATGCCATGCATTCCTATTAGCTGTTCTTTCATGTTATTATGTTCCTCAATGGAATGTAGACTGACCACTCAGTTTCAAGTGCCGGGTTGGTCAGCTGGGTTAAGGGCTTGGGGCATTTGCAGCGGTGCATGCTCCTCTTACACCACTGTGCTTTGCATGATACCTACCTATAAACACAACAGTGGTGATGACCAACACTGCTATAGACCACTGGGCACCCATTTGTGCGGCTGAGGCGAAGGAGCTCGGCCTGGGGCTAAGTAAGTGAAAGACGCTGGACTTTATTGTCAGCTGACCTGGCTAGGTGTAGAGCAGCACTTACCTGGCGGGTGGAGGGTGCAGTTCAAGAGGATGAAATGGGCCACTTGGAAAGGCAGGGGGGGTCCTGCCTAGGGTGAGCGCCACCGCACAAGTCACACGGGGACATCAGTGCACATGAAACACCCCCATCTTTGTTGTATTGTGCAGTGTGTGGTGGGCATTTTGATGTGGCATGAGGGCCAAATCATCCTTGCTGCACACTGAGCACAGGCTTAGAAAGGATGGATGTTCAGCACGCTGGAAGGTACACACATCTCTGAGGAGGATTAGGGGGATCTCAGCACACACCTTGGTCCTTGGGGAGGGTGATCACTCAAGCTGAAGGTGGGCTAGTAGGGCAGAGGTCATCCGGCATTCAGGTTGGCACACAGAGGGTAGGACCTCTAAGAGACTGCAGAACCATGTGACTGTTCATTTTTGTTTTTGGTGTGTTAATGTGTAGTCTTGTCAGTTTTTCCCATTTGGATTGCAGTGTCACCACAACAAGATTTCAACTGTTTTAATTGCAGACTAATCAGGAATGTGCACAGGCAATACTGAACCAACAGGGATATATTCAACAACGCAAGTGGTACATGTATGTATCCTACCTAACCGCAAGCTTAGGCAGGCTCCAGGGCAGGGCCATAAGGCACAATCCAAAGTAACACATCCTCTCAGCCCCCAATATCCACTGCCAACTCCACTTTTCATGAAAAACCTGATGCCGCCCCAGCTTTCCTTACCACCCTGGGGGAGCCAAATGTGCCCACGGTATATACGGATGATCAGAAAGAGACTGCCCTTTTAAATAGGTTCGGAAAGGAAGGCAGTAAAACTGTTTTGAGTTTGCCTGACCAGGCAGAGGAAGGAGAACAAAGTGAGGAAGTGGTGACAATCTCCATATATGAGAAGGACTTGCACAAGTGCAAAAACCATTCGGGAAACGTGACCAATGTGGTGTTAGAGCATTTTATCTTTTTCTCACGCAAACAACACAAGGGTGAGGGTGTGGATAACTACATGTCACTCTGTGGAGTTAAGAGTAACTTGTCATTTCCTGGGAAGCCAGGAGGCATTGTTAACGGGACAATTTATGCTAAATGCATCTAGTGCTAGAGTGCAGAGGAGGCCGCGGCAGACTCTGAACCCCTCAATTCAGAAAGCTTTGACAATACCTAGACACAAAGAGAATTCTAACAACAGTTGTCAAAATAAAGGGGACTAAAAGGGAGAGGAGGCATTCAAGGAGGCGATGAGCATATGCTATGGCAAGGACGATGATAGGACATTGATATTGTGCTTGGAGGCAAGGAAAAGGTGAAGAAGAGAATCAATACTCTGGTACCAATACTTGTTTTTGATACTGGAGAAAATAAAATGTGCTGGATTGGCTGAACTTAAATTAGTGTAAATGTTAACTGAAGAGAGCTTTAATGCACTGACCGATAGGCGGCATTATGGTTGTAAAATTAAGTGCTGTTAAGAGGTGGCCATGTATTATTTAGTATTAGAATTAATAGTTTGGTTGTGTGTTGGAATGCATGTATTATATTAGGCTAGACTGCCACAGGCAGATCAAGGTTTTATGGGTAAATAAGCTCATGTGATGTTTATGTGACATTTTGGTTGCGACTCTGTCTACATAAAGTGAGGGGCCTGACCACCTTCAATTTTTTAATTGCAATACATTTGAGTTTTAATCAAAGAGCTTGCCTTTTGTCCCAGAATTGTGGGGTGGGACTGTATATCAGGGTGTGGTAAACCAAGTCAGATCGTGTGTGGGTGTCTGCTTGAGAGTTAAGCTTACAGTGCTGCTCTCTGTACTCAACCGTGTGAGGAACTCATGGTGACAACAAGACAGACACAAGGCATCACAGTTCATGGGTGTTTATTTAACAATGGGCCTCATTACGAGATTCACGATAAAAATCAGTCATTACCAGCATGGCGGTCAGAACGTGTCCGGGTGGCCTTGATGCCGCAAATAGCGGCCGATTACGAGAGTGCGTGCACATGCGTACCACCATGCCGTTAACGACCCTCAAACCCCCGATGGCGGCATCATGAAATGCGCTGATACGCCTCCGCCTCTGCCCACCCCTAAATAACGGCACTGGTATACCGGACCCAGAAGTAATGTCATCGTGCGGGAACGGGAAATGTAGCGGCGGCCAACTTTAAAAACACAATCCATTGCAATCCTCGACACACAGGACCTGTACTGTCAAGACAGCACACACAACTTGCAAAAAATGTCAAAAGCTACCAAGAAAGGTGCCCCCCGGCAGTGCAAGGCTCGATTCTCTGATGAAGAGCTCAATATGTTGGCGGACACATTGGTGGAGCACGCAGATGTATTGTTTGCTGCAGACCTGAGGCGTCCCGCGTAACTTCGTAAGAAGGACATATGGGAGGAAGTGGCCAGGAAGGTCAGTGCATCGGCACCACCGCCCGCACGGTCAAAGATTGTAAAAAGCGGTGGGACAATCTACGCCTCTGCGTAAAGAAAATATTGTCGGCCAACCACAGCCAGGAAATGGCAACAGGTGGCTGGGCCCACTCTCCCATCAAGCTTGCCAGGTGGGAAGAGACATGTAGCACAACCATCAACAGGGAGGGAATTGACGGATTTGGAGATGCAGATTTAGGAGTACCATCATCGGCAGATGAAGGTGAGTGTCCACACAAACCATAGATAACCAAAGCATGATGTTGGCCAACTAATGTGATAGTGATGTAAGGCAATGCATGGCCCATCATATACACATTGACATATCCCTGTCCAGATCCTGGCCCCACCACTGTCACATTAACATGCATGCAGAATGCCAATTCCATACCTAATACACACCCTCCACACAGCAAAACAGCATGTGTCACATAGCACGCAAACCACAACAGAACGGTAGGCCCCACAGCAGACACCACCGCAAAAATGTGAGAACCCGACTTATGCCAATATAACCCCGCCCCTATATTGCAAGCACCCTGTCTGCCACAACTACAAGAATGCAATCAAACACACGGGAATAACTGCACTAACACCAATGTATGCATGATGCACATACTACCATCACTGATGCCCTGCCTCTCTCGGTCCCCCACAAGAACGGATGCTGACAGTGATGGACAGGATGCAGCCGCACAGGCCAGGACACCTGTGACAAAGTCCAGGGCCAGGGATGATGGCACCAGGCCATCAACATCGAGGGGCATTGATGTCCCAACTGCCACTTAAAACACCACCATCGTCACAGCCCAAGGAACAGGACCGCCAAACACCAGCCGAAACACCACAGGAGGAAACCGTAACACAGGGCGTGTCCACTGTTGGTGAATCAGAGGCAGACAGGACACAGTCGGCCGCCACCAGCTCCATCGGGGAAGCAGCTGCCTCAGCACCCCACACTGGTGACGAGGGAGAGGGCCACGGTGAGGTGTGCACACACGAGGACGACAACCTGTCTGGGAATGCTGCACATACACCAAGCCTCCAGCACACCCCCCAGCACACCCCACAGGGCACCCCAGACGGCACCTCTCACCTCCAGTCTGGAGGACAAGGGGGTCAAAAGGTTTGGTCCCCATCAGAGGACAGCCCTTCATTGGGCCCCTCTGCAAATGCCCCGTCCACCTTCGCCGCTATTTGGAACAGAGGGGCGCATGACGCGAATGGAGGGGCGCCAGCAGCAGATGACAGACCTTGTAAAGCAGTATGTGGCAGAGGGTGAGTTAACACGGCGTGAAGTTCGTGCTAACACTGTGGCCATCATAGAGGCCATGAACAAGAACAGTAAGCTGATCCATGACGAGTTAGAAATAGTCACCCAAGTCCTGGCCAGGATAGCGGAGAACTTGGAGCAGCGGCGTCCAGCACCAACCGACGCATAACCAGGCACATCATCATCATCATCTGGCACACCTGCCAGCTCCACCCAAACCAGCCCTGTGCGAAGGGCCACGTGCAGCACGCAGCAGTGCGAAATGCAGCTCCCGGATCCTAAGAGAGGCCGCCAGTAGCAGGGGCACCCTGCATGTGCTGACTTCAGTTGCATCCAATAACATCTATTGCACGTCATGTGTGGGGGTGTTGGGGATGAGGGGAGAGGGGGGAGGGGTGAATGGGGATGTTGGGGGGAGGAGGTGTGTTTGGGGGTGTTGGGGGGAGGGGGTGTGTGTGATTTGGAGGGTCTGTTCACATTTAAGATACTGTATAATACACCCGTTGTGTGCAAAACCATATCATGCGTGGTTCTTTGCCGTGTGTTTATTCATTGCATGACAGTGCCCATCTACCCCCACACCCTGTGTCCATATGCACACGATCCCAGTGCCCAGAGTACAGCATTCATTGCACCCTCTGCATCCCAGTGTCTCAGTAATAACCGTCTATCCCTGATTGGCGCACAGCATGTCCATCTGGTGCATCGCAACCTGGCCGATGTGCTACATCTTCTCCATCCTCATCCTCACCCGGTGCTTGCTGGTCAATGTCAGGTGGCAGAGGTACGTTCCGCTGGATGCACATGTTGTGCAGCATGGCACAGACCATTATGATCCTTCCCACCTTCTCAGTCCCGTAGAGGAGTGCGCCACCAGACCTGCTGAGGCAGCGGAACCGTGCCTTCAATAGGCCAAAGGTCTGCTCAATCACAACACAGGTACGGGTATGAGCCCGAGTGTAGTCCTCTTCGCGCCAGTTCTGTGGATTCCTGACAGGGTGAGGTGCCACGGCTTCAGGGGATAGCCAGCATCACCTGCATGGGAACACAATGAGGTATGAGTGAGGGTATTTATTCTATGACACCTGTACTTTGCCTGTTCATTGTTCATGTTGGTACGCAGGATATCTCTGATGGCAGCCATTGGCTACACATATGCGCAACTGACTGGCCTATTGACGACTTGGCCAGGACATGGTGGAGGGCATGTGTGACATACAGGACTGAGGGGCCTTCACATCAGACTCACCACTCAACCAGATGGAGTGAGAGGGACCATGATGTAGGCACCTGTGAGGGATGTGTGGCAGGTGATGTGACAAAAATCATGTTGGCCAATGTTTGGTGCTTTATGCTGATGTCCACCATGTCACATGTACTTTGCACTCACATGCTTGCAGCTATTTGATGATGCCATGCACATGTCCCGGGACGTCTGCACACATGTGAATATGCCACAATGTGTTGGGTGGTAGGGTCCACAGGTGTGGGGTTGCGTTCCTATGATGATGCAGGGAGTCCAATTGCATGGTGGTACTCATGTACTGTGGAGGCCTGCCACTCAAATCGCACTCATATAGGTGATGTTGACTTGGTAGGTAGGTCTGATAGGAGTCTTGTCACAAGTTTGTCATTGCGCTGTCATTCATCTGTTCATTTGGCCATGGTGGCATGCAGCGCTACGGTGGTGGAGGGCCAGTGACAATAAGTGGATTCCCTGGGTGGAATTTATTCATGCACACTCATTAATGCATGACCTGTGTGGTGCTTTGATGCGGTCATGTACATTATGCTTCCTGACTGCATGTTGCTGAATTGTGTTGCTCAGGCTACGGTCTGATGATGTGCAGTGGATATGATGAGTGGTGTGAGCTGCTTGCTAGTCTGACATTTTGGCATTGGTGTGCCACCAGAGTAAGTTGGATGACATTTTAAGTGTCATGTTCAGGTTGGGATGTTTAGGGGCACAGTGTTTTGCAGTATGGACAGTGTACAGTCACCCCCTCCCACCCCCAGACTCACCCAGGTGGTATATGCATCTCTCCCCCCCAGACTCACACAGGTGGTATATGCATCTCTCACCCCCAGACACACCCAGGTGGTATATGCATCTCTCCCCCCCCAGACTCACCCAGGTAGTATATGCACCCCCCCAGACTCACCCAGGTGATATATACATCTCCTCCCCCCAATTCACTACCATGGGCCTGTCAGCCGACTTACCCAGCAGCCAGACACGTCGTGCAGCATGTCGCTACATGTAGCGGGGTAGCAAGGAATTCCACAGCACCATTGCATCGTGAGTTGATCTGGGGAATCGGGCACAGCAATGTGTGATCATCTTGCTGGAGTCACATACCATCTGCACATTGATGGAGTGGTATAGCTTACGATTGCGGTACACCACCTCAATGGCATGAGGGACCACCAATTCCACATGGGTGCAGTCAAGGGCACTGATGAAATTAAGCATGCCTGCCAGTGCATGACAACTTTGTTCAGCATGCGTGAAAAACAAGTTTGTGATATGCTATGAAGCTGCCCAACTGTGTGCTGGTAGGTGCCTGTGGCCAGGAAGTGGCGCACAGACACTGCCTTCAGTTGAGGGGGGGTGGTGGTGCAGATTTCAATCAGGCTGACTATGTCGTCGTGTATCATGTCCACAATGGAGGTGATGGTGTCCCGGTCCAGGCGGTACAGGATGTGGATCTGCACAGGGGTTAGGTTGAATGGACTGGCCCTGATGCGAGGGACTGGTGGCTGCCTCCATGGAACCACTGCCTGCACTGGTGGGACTTGCTGGGCCTGTCTCACCATCCTTCTCCTACTGCGTCTCCTCTGTAGTGCCTGTTGTAGTTGCTGCTCATGGAGTAGCAGTGCAGGCATGTCCTCCAGTCCCAAAATCGCAACAGCAAGTGGGATCATTACGGTGTGGGAAGGGGTGTGGTGTGTGGGTGTGCTCCTTTTGTGCTGGGCCAGACTCCATTGCCTCTGCCTGTGCTGATTGTGTGCACCTGTGGCAGTTGGGAACACAGCAGATTGCTGTTAATGGGTGATCTACGAAGCCGGTGATACCGGCATCGTGGTGTCCCTTATTACCGCCATCTGGATGCGGAAGGTGCATGTCCGTGTGACTTGTAATGTCCTCCTGTTTGCGACTTCCCGGTATTGCTGCCACGAAGGGCGCATTCATGCGCACGTGCCGGTACGGAGATGCATGGTCCCAGTGGAGGCGGTAATACCGGTATGTCAACTCGTAATAGGCCGGTACGGTATGCGATGCCGGCATCGTTTTTGTCTTCACGCAAATCTCGTAATGAGGCCCAATGTATGCTGTGTGCAGGTTGGAAAAAAGCCTAATCTAAACCTAAATCTAAGATGGGAGCAAGTGTCGACCATCAAATGGAAATTAAGGCAGTCCTAGTGGTGCCATGTCAAATCAAAAAGGCCTATACTGAGAAACCTATTGCCAAACCTCAAAACTAATACAAAAGGGTTGTGGGATTGTTCTCAAGAAAGGAAAGAAGTGTGCTAATAATAATATGTCAGGATGCGCTAGCCTGCTTCTTCGTTCCCCATGTTTTGGACATGGGTAAGATGGGAGCTTGGAGCACTGTACAGTCTCGGGATTCTCCAGCACGAGCCGAAAATTCCATTGGTAACTCTTAGGACTCCAATAGCCAAGTCTCATTTCCTGTGAAGGTCTCTTGCCTTTGGGGCCTGATGAGTTCAAATAACAAAAGCAATAGTTCCTTTAACACATGAAAGATTGTTTCCAAAGTTCGTTTGGTGATGGGGTCACCCCTGGGTCCCCCTCTTCTCGGCGCTGACCCTTCTCAATTTTTTATCACAGTTTCAAGTAGGGTGACGACTTCACCTGTGGGTCCCCTTCTTCTGGGCGCTGACCCTTCTCAATTCGCATTCCAAAGTATACCACAGTTCCTTTATCAAACAACTTTGGGTGACAGCTTCACCCCTGGATATCAATCGGTCGGGCTTGAACCCCTCTTCTCTTTATATTCTTGGGTGATGACTTCACCCCTGGATCTCCCTTGATCTGGCTCGGAGCCCTCTTCTTGGGCGATGGCTTCATCCCTGGATCTCCTTCGGTCGGGCTCGGACCCCTCTTGCCGTTTTATATTCTTGGAATTCAATTTGATTTTGCTTGGCTCTCTGTATGCCCACTTTGACCTATTTCGCAGGCCTTCCTACGGTCTTCTGGTACTTGTAGTTTCTCTCATATAGGGCTCAAATAGAGTCTCTCGAGTTAGCACCCACGTGGTGCCAGTTTCCCTCTGCAGCTGGTCTCTCCTTCAATATTTGTACTTGTTACAGTTCATTCTAAGTTCATCAGCTTTGGTTCAAAACTTGCCACTTTGCGATTCTCATTCATCACAGCCTTGTTCTTATCGGTTTTCATCGACTCACCAGCTGTGTCGAACCACTTGGCTTCTCTGGAGTCAAGGCCAGTACCAGGGGCACGGAAGCTTCCCTCGCTCCTGCTTATCTGCATAGGCTTGCCCTGTGTACCGTTGACATCTGCTGCAGGACACTTGTGCTATAGTTCGCAGTCTTAGGCTTTCTTCCACAAAGTGTCCGTGGGCCTGGGACGAAAAGGGCAAGGTCACGTATCTCCTCAACACCCTCTCTATTCATGCTGCCTTTCTCCTTCTTTTGAACTGCAGCGTGGTAGCCATCTCGTCGCACTGTCTGCTGTACTCACCTTCCTTGTACTGTGGTCGCTTGCTCCACCTTTTATCCCTATGGGGAAAGGAAAGGGCCGTCAGGTGTGTGTGATTCAGGTTAATCACCTGACTTTGCCTGACGCCAGAGTTGGGACATGTCAGATTCACGTTTCTGGTATTAGTCTGTTGTCCTATGTGTTGCGCAAAAGTGTTAGAGTAAGAAAGGGGGGGGCAGTGGTTTGGTATGTCCTCTGTGAGAGGATGAGAAAAAGGTGTAAAAGCAAAGGGGATACCGCGTCTTACCCGTCGGTGTCCCACTCCCACTCCCCGAAGACCCCCCATGCAGGTGATCCTCCCTCACTGGTCCAATAGCGATGGCCATGTCCTGGCCACATGGATGACAGATCCTCGAGGTTTACACAGGGAGACATCTTCAGGTTTCTAACAACCTGAACTATGGAATGGCATCTTAGACTGGTGCTGCCTCTGCTGTTGCAGATCTCTGTGTGGGTCCTAATACTAGAAAGACACTGGTGCTTCAGCCCAGGACTGAGGGGGGCAGAAGGGTGGTGTGTGTGTGTCTACATTTGGAATAACAGTAGTGCAGTGCATTGAAAGGTGCATCAGTGTTGGCCCTACAACTGGAATAACAGGCGATGTTCAAGGACAGTGTTTGTGTGTATGATAGACCAGTGTGTGTATCCTCAAAGTAGCACAGCAGGGTAATCTGAAGTAGGAATGAAGCGACATAATGAGCAGTGCGTCAGCACTGAAAGTGGAGAAGCAGGGGTTGCTGTGGGTCAGGGTTCAGGTGAACTGTAACTATGTGGTTTTAAGTACTGGAAGAATGGGGTTGGAATGACAACCCATAGGTATGTACTATGGGATGGCCTCTTAGACTGGTGCTGCCTCTTCTGTTGCAGATCTCTGTGTGGGTCCTAATACTAGAAAGACACTGGTGCTTCAGCCTAGGACTTAGGGGGCGGAAGGGTGGTGTGTGTGTGTGTGTCTACATTTGGAATAACAGTAGTGCAGTGCATTGAAAGGTGCATCAGTGTTGGCCCTACAACTGGAATAACAGGCGATGTTCAAGGACAGTGTTTGGGTGTGTGATAGACCAGTGTGTGGATCCTCAAAGTAGCACAACAGGGTAATCTGAAGTAGGAATGAAGCGACATAATGAGCTGTCCGTCAGCACTGAAAGTGGAGAAGCAGGGGTTGCTGTGGGTCAGGGTTCAGGTGAACTGGTAACTATGTGGTTTTAAGTACTGGAAGAATGGGGTTGGAATGACAACCCATAGGTAGAAAAATAAAAACAATTGTGTACTTCTCTCTGGCCCTTTCCTACTCCCCCTTCCCCCTCACCCCTAAACAATCCAACATTACATTGTGTACTAATGTACAATTCTCCAAATCTGGCTTTGAAACACAGCCTAATTCCGACAATGTTTTAAGACATATCTGGATATTCCCTTTTGCAGGACTATGGTCCAGAAAACGGGACTGGCCTGCACCCATGCTATCACAGGATATCCTTACTCCACTGCCCGCCTCACTCCCTGTGTTAGCATCTATTTCCCACTTTCCATCCTCTTATTTTACCCTCGCTCACTTTCTTTTTTCCAGCAGGCTAAGGGCCATATACCCCTGCTGGGGGCACAGTGAACTATTCCATGGACAAGGCCATGGCGCTCTGAGACGGCTTAGCATAAAATCTATTTTGTAGGACTTCACAATGCTGCATGAATATTGCGTTTTCGGGGGGAGGTGGGGGCGGGAGAGAGAGAGAGAGAGAAAGAGAGAGAGAGAGATTGAGAGAGACAGAGAGAGAGAGAGAGAGAGATTGTGTGACTGAGACCAAAACTGTGCCTGCTTTCCCTTTGCATGACTACCTGTACCTGGCTGGCTCCGTTTTCTGATCCCTTTTGTGGTCATTATTGCCAGCAATGACAAAACACAATACAAACAAGGCCTGTACCAGTCTCACCTAACAACAGTACCAATGCTTATCGCTGCCTGCCTGGTGTTTTGTTTTCCCAGCCTTGTCAAAGCAGAGCAGACCTGTGCGAGATATTGGCGATCATTACGAGTTAGCCGGTCCGGATTTAACGGTGCCAGTAAAACCGTACTGGCACTGTTTTGCGGACCGGCTAACTCTGAGTTATGTGGCTGTGTGGTGTTACACCCACCAGGTCTGACCTGGCGGGTGTAACGCCACCGGCCACATATGGATGTGCAAACACTGGCACCATTACCGCAGGGTGCTGGTGATTCCACTCCACGGGAATGGGGAGTAACGGAATGCCAGCTCTGGAATTAACGGACCAACGGGGCTGTAATGCCCCGATAAGTCTGGCACTGGTAAATCCTACGGGTCCGGCGGCAGCCTTGCGGTTTTACCAGCACGGCTACCGCCGGACTCGTAATGCGCCCCATTGTCAAGTGGTATACTACCTCTGAGAAAGGACTTCAGAGCAATTCCAAAATTGACACTGTTTTAAAAAGTGTCAAAGGAAACATCAAGGAAAGTCAAATGATACACAAGCTGCATGCTGACTGTAAACAGGCTGCAAGAGGTTGCAACGGACAGGGGTGTTACTAGGTCTGGAAAAGATTTGGGGCTAAGCTAATTTCAGGGCTGTCGGAACTCAGGCCTAGCTAGACTTTTGGTTGCTGAGCTTCTATCAGGGAATGCAACCAAAGACCCGGGGCTATCGCCCTCTCAGCCACCCTACGCAACGCCTCTGGCAATGGACAACCTCTTGTGCGCAGTTCCAAGGATGTGCTGCTTCAGGGCATATCAAAATTAGACAAGAAGAAGACTCGATGCTTTGGGTTTCCTCATCTCTGTAAATCAACGTCCACTTTGATGTGGCTGTTGACTGGCAAACATTTGGCACAACGTGCTATCAAAGTCCTAGGATTATACAATGCTGGACCAAGGGGGCTGTGAAAAGGATCATCAGTGACACACTGAACTAATCATCAGGCCAACAACATGTTTGAGCATAATTTCTTTGGTCAATTTCCTTTACTTCATATGATCAATAGTCACATGGGTCAGATGTAGTTACTTTAATCTTGGTTACATGAGTACATAGTATGGGTCTAAACAGGGGTCCAGTATTGGCCTTTTCCTGATTTTATTGTCTGGACCATTAGGATCGCGGCACTTCCCATGACCTTGCTTACCTCAGCTGGGTGCTGCACAATATACAGGCAAGTGGACACACTCAGCGGATGCACTGGCAGGAATGGACATAAGCAGACCTTCTGAGGACGGCTGCAGAGAGGAAAGAAGAAGAAAAATGGCCACAGTTAAGAAAATTGCAGAGTGGGAACAGTCCAACTGTCCTTTTGTTTACATAAATACTAACTGTTGCCCCAATGTTCTGTCACAACATCAGGCTAGAAATATGATCACAGGATAAATCCCACCGCAGTATTACTGACAGGGCAGAAATTCAAGTTGCAAGCTACTTGCCTGTCATAAAAAAGTCAATCGCCCCCTCAATTCTATATATACACACAGTACACCATTTCTTATCTGGCAAGAATCTAATATCACTAGCAAATGGCTAGTGGCGAGTGCAAATGTTGCACCCTGCGAATGAATGTAATAACTCAAGAAAACACCTGAGGTTAGATGTTGACAGACCTGGGGAGGAAATGTTTCTATGTATGTCAAAACATGTTGACATCAGCTGATGTATTTTCAGAGAGATGTATATATACAAATCTTGTATAACACAATACACCAACGACCAAGACGAATTTGTATTTAATTTTCAAGTTTGAATTTGGAATAATATTAATCCATAAAAGCATCAACACCCAATGAAAACGTATACATAAAAACAAAATACAAAACAATGATATTCATTGTGTAAAACCCACAACCCTGAGAATGCAAGTTATTTTTTGTTTTCAATATCGTATCCTTGCACAGTGAACAGACAAATAAGAAATGTATAATCGTCTCAAGAGACACGCGTACAAACCCCCTCTCATCACTGTCCACCTTCCCTCATCAGAGTTGTTGATTTTGGATTAAGCTGTCCTAGCCTAAATCTAGCCCAAAGTGATATTCTGGAAGCAGAGTGAAACCACATCAAATAAGGGAAGCAACCACACACATCTGAAATGGAGAAATGGCGACATATGCTTTCACATAGGTCCTTACCAGTTCAACACGCATCACAAGTCGCACTTACTAACTGAAAAGGTTTTACGTTGACTATAACTCTAGCGTTATGATGCATTGCTTCTGGATCAGTATACCAAGTGGATACTTGCAAGATTATTAAAAAGATACCTTAGCCACAGATCATATTTCATTACATCTTTTTCCGATGATGTCTCTCAAAATTATTTTAGTAATACCAGCATCGTCAATTTTCCATAAAGAGGCCCAGAGTTCTACAGGCTTTGGCACTATTATATCATCAAGGAAATGCATGTTCACTTCCAACTGCATCATTTAAATAGAGTTAGGTTGTGTCTAAAAAAAAAAAAAAGGTATTCTGAGCCTCCTGCACTAGATCACAATTTGTTTAATTTTTGTTAATTTTTTTATTGCGTTTTTATTACACAGACTAGATCACAATTCAACCAACCACATTGATGCTCCGCAGGTGGCAACAGCTACTGATTTGGCCTGATGTATTTTCAATGAGGCATTTACGAGATGTTTTGTTTCCTAATAGTGAAGGCGAATCTTATTACTGCCCCGTTGGCGTGTTGCATTCTAGACGCAACCTTTCAAAATATGTGCTGACCAAGACATATTGTCTTGGAAGAAGATCCCCAGATAATATAACACTGCATTTGCTCAAATGTGACCCGCCTGTAAATAGCGCCTTTGTGCGTTTAGCATTTTTGTCTGGATGCCTGAAGTGAGACTTCTAGAGATTTACCTTTAGGCCTCTATCTCCCATATAGTCAATGTACACATTAATTACTTTCGGAAGGGGGGCCGTGGTATGTGCCTTGAGAACCACATCATAAGCTTACAATAAAATCAGAATTCTATCGTCCCCCGCACTGGGGTCACTTGCATTGAAGTGTTTGAAGTGTCTGTAATTGAATTGGTACACAACAAAAATAGGAGAGGGGCCAGGGCACACCCTTGTCCCCTCTCTCTATCATAAATGGCAACGTCAATTCCCTGTCCTTCCCAAATCTAATTCTAATCGTATTGTTTGTATGTAATTGTACCAGTAGATTCAAAATTGCTTTTTGTACATCCATTGAGTCTAAGAAATACCTTATTTTGTAATGTTCACAAAGTCAAATGCTGATGCCAGGTCCATGAAGTCTAGGTGTGAAGTGCCTGCATGGACTCTTGCGTAGTTAGTGGTCACCAGTGACAAGGCTAAGCTTTGTAAAATTACACCTTGCTTAAATCTTCATTGGGAATCCAAAGCACTATTTGACACCCGTTCAAAGTGATTTCGCCAATCAGAAATTAGCATTTCTTAAAATTCCACCGTTAGTAAATCGTATTGCTTGCAAATGCTATTTTCAAACTTTTGGACATATTAAAAGGTCCTGGGTGCCTTTGCCCCCGCTCCAGCGTACCATATGTGCTGCCCCTGCATTGCGCTTCTCCCATCTCCGGCAGGCTGCTTCTGAATCGCCCCAGCTCCCTGCACGTGACAGCCCTGCATACATTGTTACATGTTCTGCCCTTTCAACGTGGCATCAATCAGACCTTCCATGCTTTCATTCCATTCCATTCCTGCACAGTGGAGGACACTGTTGCCCGGTTTATAGTGATAAATTCGAATGACATTATGTCGAAAGTCATAATGTCGAAAAAAGAAAATCGAAACAAAAAAAAAAATTCGAATTTCTATTTTTTATTGATTTTTGTTCGAAATGGGGGGATTCCCCCCTAAACCCCCTTTTTAATTATTTTTTGTTTTACCCCTTTTTTTTACTTGCGGCACCCAAAAAAACCATGTAAATAAAAAAATGAAACATTCAAATGTTTTTTTCGACATAATGTTTTCGACTTTTTCACTGCCTACCCTGTTGCCCACCACAGAGTGATTCTTTTTATGGGTGCGGGGGGACATAATCCACCCCCGTATGCTAAAATCATTAGCACCCATGGGGGTAGTATCCATGGCCATTAGGTGCCCGAATGCCTCCTTAAAAGCCTCTGCTTCTTTGAGGCCTATTAAATCCGGCCTTCTGGGCACATAATGTTCATGAATCCTGGGCCCCCCGGTGCTAAGACTTAAATAGTGCCCTGACAAAAGTTAAGATAAACTATCAAATAAAGAGACAATGTGATAAGACTTGGGGCCTGCCAAGCCTCCCTTTTTATAGATGGGTACTGTAGTTGCTTCTTTCCAACTAGGTGAGAAAAATCAAAATGAAGTATAGTTGTAAAATTGTCAGCACAGGGATCCACAAAAAAATAGAATACAAGCACAAACCAGCAGGGAACCTGTCTTTTTAATCTCACCTGGCTTAATGGGACAGCTTTAACGTAATCTAATCAAAACCTAAGCAATGGATGATAAGCCTCCGGACTACTTGAGATCAAGTCACGCTGTCCATAGATTTCAATGTTTGCCCTCTAGGATGCTTCTGCCTATGCTATTAACTCCTTAGTACAGCTCTGAAAAGTGATTCACCCATAGATGTGTGATTAATTTTGTTTTTTTGTAAAGTGCTCATGTTGCTTTTATGTGTGACCCCTCAACCATTTACAAAGCAACTTCAAAATAACTTCCATATGTTGTAATAACTAATAGAACTGGACTGACGACACATCCTGCAGAGTTAATGTGGTATTCCAACTTTCACCACCACCACCACACCAACCTTCCAGATTCCTCCTGCCACCCACATTCTATCTCCCGCTCATCACACACACAGAACAGATCACCCTCCCTTATAGAATATTAGCATCCCGGAAAGGCAACCGCCTCTCATCCATTCCAGGAAGGCCAGGCAGCCTTCTAGCCAATCAGGGAGCTCATTATAAATCCCACATTCTGAGCCGTCTGAGCAGCGCAAGGTTGACATTTTCCCCAACGGGAAGCAGGTAAGTCCACCCTCTGCACCCATCCCCACCCTAATTTCCACGTCCCCAACTCCCTATCCCACTTCCCTGAAGTTGCTGTGCCCTCGCCAGTGCCTGGAACACTGCGTGTTCTGGTGCATCCCTGCCGTGACAATGAGCACCATGGAAAAGGAGAAGGGACGTCATGTAGTTCCCTTCTCCCTTGGCAATGGCGGCCACCTTGATTTGTAGTATTGTTCAGTTGAGAAACGGCAAATGTGCCATTTCACAACTGCTATAACTATTAGTGCCTCGGAAAACTATGCCAGGAGACTGTAAGGAGGGAGGGGAGCTTTACCGGGTCTGGCATCACCTGACCCCGTAAAGCCCCGGCCCATTGGGGTTTATTGCTTACATAATATATTAACCTAATATATGGCCACTGAACTATGCAAGCATCTTACTGTTCTCTTTTTCCATTCTTCTTATTTGAGTCCAGAAAAAGGCATAACAGTCTCCAAGTCCTTGCAGCTCCACACACTAGTCAACAGCAGAAACATCCTCAAGTAGCCTCAAATCCACAATTTACCCACTCTTCACCACACAGCTTAAACTCCATCTACCTCTTTCATCAAAAACCTATTGCTTTTCCTGAGAGCAGATTCCTGGCACATATACAATCCCTCAACATGGCATGGGTGCTCTTGGACCACAATGTCACATTATAGTACATTTTGTACTTGCTCTGCTCGGAAGCAATATATGTCAACACATTATCAGTAGCAATACTCCCCAAACTCGTTTTGTCCATTCATGATATTAGTTCCCTTGTACAACCATCCCCAACATACAGTAAGGTGACTGTGCCTTACAGGAATGTTCACCGTGTTTGCAGGCTTCAGCAGCCTACATGCTAATCAAAATGATTAACCACCATCTGCTGAACACAATCCTTTACGAATCTGCACAATCTTCTGACAAGATAATTAGCCCTAAAATTGTGTTATAAGGTTCGGCTATGCTAAAGAGAAAATTCCCGCAAGAAATACTTTCCTCCAAGCAGAAGAACTGCACACCATTGTCAATGACCAACTGTCTCGGCACCTCCCCGATCAAATTCCTTGATCAGAGAATGTACAATCCTTTTTTCTGCGACTTCCTCTAAACTTTTCCACCTCAAACTATTTCAAGAAACAATCTACCCACATAGCCAAGCACAGCTTTACAGCCAGAATGCTGAATGGGCCTGTTATATACATGGCCAATGTGTCTTAAATCTTGCAGGGAACTTCAACTGGTATTAACGGCTACATGCACGCTTTCTTACTCTTATCACTACTGAAACACACTTGACAAACCCTCACCTCAACTCTGCCTCAGCATCTACACAGGGCCACCAATACTATTGCACCACAACCTCCTCTTTCTCATAATGCATCCAAGGTAACTTTTGTCTGCCAACAGTCCACCAATCTGTCACACCTTTGTATCTCCCGACCACCTTCCAATAACTCACACTTAACAAAATCAATGTTCTCCTTTAAAGTGGATGGCAATCTAGACAACCATACGGACACTATAGTGTTTTTATGTGGAACCTACTCCTCCTTAAAATTATGGCTCAAGCGATCCATCAACCACCTACATACATGACTAAAGGCAGACGCTTAGCCTATTTTTACTGCAGAATATAGAAGGTGGTCTGAGTGCCATACCAGAAACTCAGGTGGATAACATATAATGGCCATAACATGTTATTGTTTTAAAAAGGCATTCATCTCTTTCAGATTAATTCACCTTGACAGTAGGCAATTATGTTCACACTACTTAATAGATCATACAGCTTATTATCAAAAATAATGTCCTTTTTATACAATTCATCAATTATAGAAATCAATTGACCCTGTGTTCCAAATTAATATCAATCATTAGTGAATGTACAGAGTCATCAGACATGCACAATTAATTCAACATATCATGTGGGCAGTAAGCAGGACAGCATCAACATACAACACAGAAAACATAGCAAATAAACAGGAGACATGCAGAAAGATCTCCAAAACGAATTTGGAACAGTTTCCGGCATAGACATTCAACATTCATAACATGCAATCAAAGTATTTCACACATATGAATAATAGCATTCATGCAACCTAAAAGGTATGCATAAAAGAGATTCAGTAGCCCGAAAGTGCTTATTAGTACTTATAATGATGAAATCCAAAGAATGTTAGATCAGGTTGCCCCTCTGAAAGTCACAATGGTGAGAGACACTCCAAACCATCATAGATGGTTTATTTCAAGGCTGTCAGAATTAAAAACAGCTAAAAGACAGGCAGAAAATGCCTGGCTAAAAGATAACTCCCCAGGATACTTAGAAATTTGGAAAATCACGGCAAAAGAATGCAAGATGAAAATTTTAGAGGCCAAGCATAACTTCTACAATAATCAAATCACCCAAGCTGGAAACCAAACTAAAGAACTTTTCAGACTCCTGAGGTCCTGGGAAAAGCCTGCCAGTATAAGTCTGGTCATTAAACCTACCAATTACGACTGCAAAAAAGTGCAGAAAGCTTTTGCCGATAAATTAAAAACTGCCCAAAAGAAAATTCTCCAAGAATTAGCTCAAATAACTCCTACTGTTACCCATAAGGAATCTAGTCACAACAGTACTGAGGAGGCACAGTTTAATCTTCAAACTGCCTCTAAACCATTAGCTGATGGAGAGCAAAATCCTCAACAACCTCAGGTTGAGTTCAGTTTTAAAGAACACACCACGACAGATATTTGTAATGTCATGCGGGCTATGTACCCCACAAGCTGCCCGGGTGAACTTCTACGGTCGAAAATTATACTTGAACACAAAGACATGTTTGCTCCTTTTCTCTGCCGATTTGTAAATTCTTCCTTTCGCACTGGCCATATTCCTTCTTCTATAAAACATGTATCAGTCACTCCGATGTTAAAAAAAGCCGTCCTAGATCCCAATGATGCTGTCAATCTTAGGCCAATCGCCAACCCTTCCTTTTTCCTAAAACTTGTGGATAAGGTAACAAGACTACAACTACAGGCACATGTGCTAGAAAGAGTTATCTTTCACAAATAAAAATCAGGGTTTTGTAGTTTCAATGGCACAGAGAGTGCCTTGTTAGACCTTCAAACGCATATGCTTTCTGGGCTGGAGTTCAGCAAATCGGGGCTGCTGATGTTGTTAGATTTATCAGCAGCTTTCGACTTGCTAGATCATAAGATTCTGTTGGACCAGATGTCTACTGTTGGAGGTCTCTCGGGGGAGAGAATGACTTGGCTCAAATCGTTTCTTGAGGGGCGCAGCTCCCGAGTACATTGGGGCAACAGTGCTTCTGACGCCGAGATCACTATTGGTGGAGTTCCCCAGGTGGCTTGTCTTTCCCCCCTGCTTTTTAATATCTATGTTATTCCACTATGTAGGGTTCTTGAAAACTCATACCTTTTCTTCTGCAATTATGCAGATGATTTTCAGTTGGCACTGGAGCTCAGTGGAGACCACAATCAAGTCAACAAACATTGGATCAGGTCTATCTGATGGTGAAAGGCTGGATGACGACTAACTGGCTCTGCCTTAACACCACAAAGACGGAGCTAATGTTACATGGCCCCAAACAAACCAGAGAGAATCTGGACCCTGGGTAGCTATTTGGAGGCCAATGTAGATAATAACGCTCATGTTGATGCAATTGTAAAAAGCACCAACTATTACTTGAAAGTGCTTCGCCAAGTGGCCCCTCTGGTTTCAGAGGATAACCGCAAGAAATTGGTTTGAGCTATAATACTACCAAGAGTGGATTATTGCAATGCCCTCTTGGGAGGAGCTAAGAAGGTAGACCTTCAAAGACTCAGAAAAACTAAAAACCGTGCAGTACGTATTGTCTTCCAGATGAAGCGCCTAGTGCCTACATCTGCAGCCAGAAGTACTTTCCACTGGCTGCCAGTCTTGGCAAGAGTACAGTTCAAGCTTTTGACTATCTGTCACAAGTGTGTCTGGTGATGCACCTATATACCTCAAGAACAGGCAGAGATTATATACCCCTAGTAGATCTCTCCGATCAGCTGAGGTCTGCTCCCTATAAGTGGACCGAGTCAAAAGAGCTTGTGGAAATGGTTGCACTTTTCATGTGCGGCCCGCACCAGCTTGGAATGCCCTGCCTGTTCCTTTATGTAATACAGCCAATCTTCTGGTCTTCCGGAAAGAGCTAAAGACCATTCTGTTTTCATAACCTTGACCTAGCCACCTGCTTCTTTAAATAGGGCTTATCTTTTCCTCTTCATGGCACCTGAACGCCTTCGGGCTTTGGCGCCTTATAAATAAAATAACATAACATAACCCCAAAACAACTCCTACTCCTGAAAAGAATTAGATCTGGGTTAAGTTAACATTTTGAGTACGTAGGCCAATTTAATCAGATCTAGTAATTGGGTGACATGTACATTTCATCAGTCTAGGCTTCAATAAAAATGGGCATTTTTTAGGACTGGACTTATTACAGTAACTACTTGAAAACAATCATCACTTTGTAGTGCTTTAATGCTTCACTCCATCCGCTGTAAAGCCACCAATCCCTTAACCTGACATATATTGACTGCAAAGGGTCTACATTGAAGCATAACATTTCTGTAAACTGGACCTATATTGAGCATACTACACTGAACAATCTTGAATTGTTGGACATCCCTGTGTGGAGCGTTCTCGACCGCTAACTCCTTTAAGTCCTCCACACAGTGATGCACAACAATCCAAATGTGCCTGGGAATTTGTGGCTTTATTACAGCAGATCTTAGTGAAGCATCAACATGCATATGCAGACTGAGGAAAGAAGCCTCAATAAATAAATGAAAATCTGAAGTGTCCATCTTGTGGCAAGTGTGCAGCAGTGGATGGGCCTCTGCTGGTGTGCTCCTGTTATCGTGCATCAAAGAACTGCTGTGAACTGGATGTTTCCTATCCCTGGTCCATTTTTCAAATACAGGGTCTTGGCCTAGGGCCACCTTTATTTATTTATCTATTCATTTATTTAGCATTTGTATCGCTCACTAAGCCTCTAGGCATCAAGGCGCTGGTTACATTCTATACTGACAGTGACAGTTACTCATTACATGAAGCTACAAAAGCAGGTGACAAAACAAGTCAGAACAATCTAGAAATTAGATAGGATCTTGGTTTGGATGCTTGGATTAAAACTATTGTTGCTAGTTCCTTAGGCGGAATATTGGTCTTGTGAAAACAGCCAGGTTTTGAGGTTTTTACAGAACAGACGGAATGAGGGTTCAGCTCTTAATGCTAATGATCGCGCATTCCAATGATTAGCTGCAACGACTGGGAAGCTAGAACAACAGGCTCTTTGCAGCTTGAAGCTTGGTATCGAGAGAAGGTGGGCTTGGGTGGACCGTGTCGATCTAGTGGATTGAAGGTTAGAGAATGTGTTAGTGAGGTATCTAGGGGCAGTGTTGGCAAGACATTTGTTTGTTATGGACATGGTTTTGCACAGAATACGCTCTCTTATTGGGAGCCAGTGAAGGTTTCTTCTGGCTGGAGAAATGTGGTCTTTCTTAGGGATGTATAGGGCCGCTCTGCGAAAAGAGCATTGCAATAGTCCAGTCTTGAGACTATCAGAGCTCTTGCTAGTGTAACACAGCTCTCTTTAGATAGGAATGGCCTGCTGGCCGTAATTAACTTGGTGGTGTGTGCTGCTGTTGAGGCAGTTGCATTTACTTGTCTTGTTAGGGAGACATCTAGGTAAACCCCCTAATGTTTTTACTTCTTTGGCAGCTGTGATAATGTTGCCGTCATATGCTTTGTCAAGTTTATTCAGTAGGAGTTGGTATTCGACTCCATTTTGTTGTCATTTAAGCAGATTGTGTGTCCAAGCATGGATAGTTTGGTAGACCTTGCCTAGAGTGTTGGAGTCAAGATTATAAGAGCCAGTTATCAGGATGAGGATTTGGATATCGTCTGAGTAGTTTGTGTGCACGATACCCAATTAATCTAGCTGGTCAAAGAGTGCTTTTGTGAATATATTGTAGATGGTTGGGGGGGACACAGGATCCTTGTGGACTCCAGAGGAGATGGGGCTGGGAGAGCTGAGGACACTCTCATTGTCCTGTTAGACAGAAATGATGCCACCCAGGCAGTAGCTTTCAGAGAGAAATGGCCTGCTGAGGAGAGATGATGACAAAGGGTAGTATGATCTACTAGATCAAATGCCGCTGACAAGTCTAGTAGGAGGAGAAGGGCAAGTTTACCTTTGTCTTCAAGTTCATCTATTTGAATGTTTAGGTCTAGGAGTGCTTAATTCAAATATTTTTACCATATTTGAATTTGAGTACTCCAACCAACTCCATATCCCTCGGTTCAATAGAGCTAAAGCTAGGCTTCCCATACATTGCTGCCAAATCCTGGAATGCATTACCCTCAGACATCAGAGTGGAGATCTCACTCCCTACATTCCGTAGGAAACTAAAGATCTCACTCTGTGCATAGTAAAATGTAACTATACTCAAATCTGCTCCTGTAAATATGTACATTATCGCTTTACCTGTAACATACCCGTACAACTATGTTTATGCAAATAAGATATGTATGCAACAAACGCCACAATGCATCGTAACATTCCTGTATAACAATGTATATGTAACTAAGATATGTATGTAACAAGCGCCACAATGCCCCTGAGCTGCTGCACGCTTTACAAATCCGAATAAATAAATAAAAATAATAATAATTTGGTTTCTAAGTGCGGATCCGGGATTCAAACCTCTGTTGCTCTGCATGGTCTTGCTTCCAAGCCCAGCGTGTTGCCCCTGTGCTATCCTCCGTTCACTGATTCTGTCCCACGGCCAGGGCGGAAACTGGACTGACATAGTCCAAGAAGATTGTTTGATTCTAAGTGATTCTGGATTTGTAAGTAGGCTGCCTTGTCTAGGTTTTGAGAAGGAGCGGTAGTGTCGTAATTGGGCGATAGTTGGCAGGTGTATCCGGATGTAAGGTAGGTTTCTTTAGGAGCTGCAGTACCCAGGCATCTTTAAGATTGGCCGGGAAGGTACTGGAGGCGAAGGAAGCATTTATGAGGGGGGAAATGAGAAGGGCCAGTTCCTGAGGGCAGTCCGTAATGAATTGAGCTGGGCATATGTCCCCTTGGCATCTAAATGGTTTTAGACCTTGGATGAGTTTGATTAATTCCAGTTCCGAAACTGGGCTGAAATTAAACAGTTGGACCTGTGGAATGTCTGGGTACACTTATAGTTCACTTGCTTCCAGTACAGCTCTGCAAATGGGCAGCTTATTTCTTTTCTCGATCATTTTTTCTTGGAGATTGCAGGGCATTTTGTATGTTTGTACACCAAATCATGCCTTTGGAACAGTTGGTAGCTGTAGGACAGGAGAATCAAGTTACCGTAGTATGGCAAAGAGCTTGCAGGTGCCTGAGTTTGAGTTAGCAATTCTTTCATTGAAGGTGGAGCTTTTGGCTGAAACTATAGCCTGTTTATAGGTCTTGGACTTTGAGATGAAATGATCCTTATTTGCAGGTCCTTTATCCAACGCCTCTCTGCCGTTCGCTTGGAGGATCAAAGGGCTTTAAGGCTAGAAGTAAACCATGTATTTAGTTGAGTTCATGGTTTTTGTTTCTGCTTGGTCATGGGTGCTATTTTATTAATTGCAAAGTTGAAAGTTTAGTTGTATAGGACCACCATAAGTGTTGGACTGTTAGAGTTTGGAGAGTAGTGAGTGGTTTTAGGAATGGGAGTAAGCAGTCAACAGTGGCATTTCGCATGTTTCACCTTAATTGCTTATGGGTTTTGGGCAGATATTGTTTAGTGGTTACTTGAACAGTCACTGATTTCTATATACTGAAAAGGATTACAAGTTGCATGACCAAACCCTTCAAGTCGTATAATGGACCAGTTGCAGAGTTTGAACTCGACAAGCCATCATTTATCTAATGGTTTTCATGCTAATAAGAGAGAGAATGCAGAGTCCCTCGCTTATTGGTCGGAAAGTAAACCAGCAGAGGTCCATCTGCTGCTGCATTCTTGCAATCAACGTGGCACTGGTGATCCATCAGTATAAGAGACTATAATATTGGGTTGCGGAAAAAGAAACCTTCCCCGCTTTTGCATTGATGGTGTATGATCTGTGCATAATATTTCCAGTTTTTTCAGTTAGTCTAATAAATTATTTTGTGTAAGTATTATCTAGAACTTGGAAAAGTCAACATTAAGGCTGAAAAACATTGAATACCAAAGAGACAAGACCAAGCCTGATGTTTGAGGATAAAAACCAAAATAAATCAGTGATTAAGTAACAGCCATCCTAAATTCACCCTCTCCAAGGTGGTCTAGACTGGAATCTTCTGCAATTTGCCAAAGGTCTCCGAAACAAACCTATTCCGAAATGATTATCGGCCCTCAAGCAAGAATGTCCTTCTTTGAATGGTTAAACTAGCTTATCTTTCCCTATTTTTTTGGAATCTATCAAATACATCTAACTAAATACATCTAACTAAATACAAATATAATCTAACAAATGTTAAAGTCACCGAGGATGAGAAAAGAGTTAGCACAAGTCTGCAGATTAAAGCTCCAGTCAGACATTATTGTGCAAATTGCCAGGTTTTGCCAATGCATCTATATAGTGACTCTGGTTAAGAAGCTGTTATGGTTGAATATGCACTTGTATGCCATGCTTTCAAACGAAATAGATTCTAACGCTTTTTATCCTGGTGATTGCGACCTGGCTAGGGAAGATCAACACCACCCCTTCACCTTTTGTGTTGGGTCTGTTGTTTATCAGATCACAGTTCCTGCTCTTACCATGGCTGGGGAAACACAATAGGGCCGTCTGCTGTCATTCACCCTCTTTTTAAACGTCATGCAACTCTTTGCAAAGGCCCTACAGCAGTAAAAACAATTTGGGGGATATAGTGCAACTCATTTACCCAGAAATGTGCACTGTACACAGATGACTTATCAATATTTACACATGACTACACATGGTAATGGCCCTTAAAGAAAGACATCCTTGACACATTTTCATCTATCGCATGTTCTAAAATTAACTACACTAAATTAGCTTTTATCAATATTAATTCTCCTTCATCCGGGATAATATAACACCAATTTTGTTACCTAGAAATTAGTATTATACAGAACCTAATAGAAATCTATAGATACTATTATTGGGAAACTACTTTTCCATGACTGCAGGCTGATATTAAGAGGTAGGACAGAATCCATACAGCCAGAGTACAGAGAACTAATGAAGTAGAGGTGGTGGTGCGCCCAGGATTTGTGCACCTTTTTCAAGCACCACCGAATTATCTACGCCCAGTGTACATTACCCGAGTACAATCAGAGCAGTGAGGCAAACACATATGACAGAAGTGGGGAGGCTATAGATGACCACTTTACGTGATGTCATTTATATGGGTATATAAAACCATGAAAAAACCCTGCCGCCTAAACCTTAACAAAGGATGGGCAGTACCAAACTTTCAGCTGTATGTTTAGGCCGCAATAATCAAATGATGGTGCCTGTTCTTAAATACAATCTTTGAAAATTCTACTTCAGCCCCCTCTATGTCAAGCTTTAGTCACTCTCCCGGAAACATTGTAAAGATTCTTGAAATGTATAGATCCACAATATTTAAAACCAATAAAGTTAAAAACAGTTTCTGGATTAAGACACAACTTAGTGGTTGTACACCACAACATTTTTCAAGGTGCTTAAACTCTCTTATTTCACATGTAACACAGACTTATCTGGGCTCATTCAAGAGGTAGGGCAGAAAACCTGGCCCACTCCATTTTTTTAACCTTAGGAGACTTCTTGGAAAATAGAGCCCCCGCACCAACAGGAAAAATGAAAGCAATAATGACCCCAATAAGTTTGACCTTCCCAGAGATGAAACAGTTCAAATTCTTCTTGTAGTCAGTGCAACTGGAATGGTAGGCCCTTTAGCCATCATGGCCTATTAATAAGGGGTCAGTCTCTCGCAGTGACCTATCTCTTATTTATTCTGCTTTCCTAGAGATGACTGGGGAAGATGGTAATAACATGATAACTAGGCTCCCAATTTAGGGGAGGACTGGATAACGGCGCATGAGCACTTACAACAAACATAAGTGCTCCTAATTGGAAGAGGGTGCAATACTATATCAAATGGTTTTTCTTCCCATTACACCAGAAAGAATTGCAATAATACATAATGTATCAGGGCACTCCTGCTTCAGCTGTAAGGAACCCTGCACACTATGTCCATGTGTTAGCTCTCCTGGGCACGCCTCTCCCCGGGATCCCATCTCCTTCCCTCCTGCTCTTCTCCTGTCAATATGCACTCCAGCTTTCACACTCCCAGTCAGCACCAACAGTGAGTCTCTCATTCTGTTGTCCCACATTCATTTTGATTAGTGTCTAACCAATCGGGTGAGGAAAAATACTTGACTGAGCACTTTGGTCTTTACACATGCTTTTCATTACTCAGGGCCTCTTCCTCGTCACAGTACCACTATTCGCCCGGGATGGAGTGTCTTAGTAGTTAGAAGAAGGTCCTCCTTCTATATTTTACAACAGTAAATAGAGGATTGGGGAACAGTAGTGTGGGGGTTAGGGTCATGAATAGGGAAGATACTGTGTTATTTCCTGAAAGTCATCTCTCATCCCATAGGAGGGACCCCTCCCCATGTGATCCTCCCCCATTTCACCATCCCCAGGGAGACTCTTGAACTGTGGCCGCACAGGCCTGGCCACATGAGAAGGGGCTCCCCCTAGGGGAACAGGGACATCAGAAGATTTCTCACAGTTGGCAATGGTAAAGCAGTTGAACAATTTCTGTGTTAGTCACCTGAAAGACAAGCGTGTCACAACTACTAGAACTTTGCTTGATGAAGTACGCCATTTTCACTAAGAAACTGTAACAAAAAACCTCAAACACTGGCAAGCCAAATGTTGTTGCGTTAGCATCATTTTTTGCATTTCATCGTTAATAGTCATGAATTTGCCTGGGTCCATAAAAAACAAACTGGCCTTGATCAAAGAACATGCAGTCTGAAGGGACAGCCATCACATGAGAATTATTATTTCGTGAGCTGTTTGCCTCCGTAACTGATGAAATACCTCTAACATTTTAAATTGACAGCTGAGTGCACACATAAGGAGGCCTATAAAATGAACGCTGCACCAACCAGCATGGCTTCATCAATGTTAAAAAGACATTCAATCCCCAATTACTCAGGGCCATTAACAATGTCCAGCAGAACGGTGCAATCTGTAACAATCCGGCCGAGAAACAAAATACAGGCATAAATGATTTATGAGCATACGTAAAGGAGGGCATGTGTTGTTAGATAGCTATGTTTACAGCAATGATGTAATAATGTGCTGTACCAAGACCCAGTGCTCATTTACCTGCTATGTCCCTGTAGAGAGAGCATCAACATTCGATTTTGATGTTTTACCGCAGGCTGATTTCCCAGAAGCCCGGTTCCCTGAGCTCAGTTACAGCGCTGCAGGGAAAACATAATTCACTCTGGGTGCATCCTTCCCTTGTCTCTCCGAATGTGGGTGACACCCTTGCAACTCCCTTTCTCTCCCCTGCCCCACCCCAGCGCCCTGTCATGTGTTCACCGGGCCAGCCCGCAAACCTCCCGACTCATGACCCGCCCTCCGAGTCCCGTCTTTCAAAACATTCATACAAACACGCGCACCCTACACACATACATTCACATATACTTTTGTGTTCATCTTTCATGCTTCATGTACTACGTTTGATGTTTATGTGTGGTTTACATTCAACAGTGGTTCCAAAACTACGTGTAGTTCTGGTGGAGCCATGCAGGTCAGTTGGGAAAACACTGCGTGGTGGGAAGGGGTAGTAGGAGAGGCACCAGTGGACGAGTGACTAGGAGAGGAGAGACAGAGTCGCACAAGCGCATGCGCGCACAACATAAGCCTGGCATTATGACGCACATTTCATGGCAACACCGCGTGTCCATTAAACACGCAGTGTTTTAGGAGGCCCTGGCATTCACCACCACAGGGGAGAAAGAAAGTATCTTGAAAAGAAAACATTTGAGAGAAACACACTGGGTCAAGTGTGCCCACACACACAGTGAGCACCACTGGACAACTTCAGCAGATGAGTGAAGGGATCTGCTGTGTCCACAATCACACAGTGAAACCCTACTGAATTGAACAGTCTGTGTGGCACCCCGCTCTCAAAGCTGCCCCAGTTAGTGAACATTCTTCTCTCAAGGCATCAGTGTGAATAGCACCCGTATTGTGCAAGACACTAGGGAATGGCTGCTGCTATTCCACCACCCTCCCCTTTTCTCTCTGAACCTGGCAATCCTCCAGTTAAATGGGAAAGATGGAGACGCATGTTTGAAAACTACCTAGTTGCCATAGCAGGGGACAGGTTCAGCGCAGCCAGGCGGAAAGCCTTGCTACTCCACAATCTAGGTCCCGAAGGATGTTATGTGTTTGATGGGCTTGTGGGTCGGCCCGAAGAAGGCGCAGGTGATGTGAATGAGTATACCATGGCCGTCAAGCACATTGAGGAGCATTTCGAACCCAAAAAGAATGTCACGTTTGAGAGGCATAAGTTCTTTTTAACGCACTCGAGACAGTGTGGAGTCAGTGGAGTCCTACGTAGCATCCTTATGGTCGTTAAGCCACACAAGTGAGTTTGGGGAATTGACTGACTCACCAATAAGAGACCAGCTGGTTAGATGCACTAACAGCCCAAGAGTGCAAAAGAACTTCTGGCCAAGGACATATCATTAGAATAGGCTGTAGAGCTTACTCAGAGCATTGGCAGACGTCTCAATATATGAAGGAGATGAAGGTGGGGAAGCAAGTGGCACAAGAGGTTTGTGCAGTCAGCCCTAGGAAGAAATCTTCGAGCTCTGGTTCTAGGAAAGAGTGGTGGGGCCAAAAATGTGCTGAAAGTGGAAGTCCAAGGAACTCTGCAGGCAATGTATCATGCCCGGCTAGGTTTGCAGAATGTTTCAAATGCAAGCGTAGGGGTCATTTTGCGAGTGTGTGCAGGGAGGTGTCCATCAACATGATAGACCAAAGGGATCACAGCAGTGACCTACCTGTTCCTTCATCTGTGAGAGCAGTTGTCATGGCATCGCCCAGTCAGGAGAGTTCGCCACACCATATTTTCGAGATATCTGCAATGTCGAGTGAAGCCAGTGGCCCGATAGATGACTTCATAGTGGATGGGTGTGTTCTAAAGATGAAGGTTGACTCTGCATCGCCATGGACCATTGTTTCGAAAGAGACACTCAAACACACGTTGTGTAAGGAGGTGCAGAATCCTTCTCCAGCCAAAGTTCAGCCATGCGGTTATGGCGAGTCCGCCATTGATTTGATAAGGGAATTCCAGGAAAATGTCCGTTATAAGGGAAGGGAGTGTACAGCGGATATTCTGGTGGCCAAGAAAGGAGCCTCACTTTTAGGGTGGGAAGAGCAGAGAAAATTCGGTGTTCGGATCCAGGCAAGTGCACCGATTCCCATCAGCATAGCAGAGGTGGACGACAAGTGGTCTATAGAATTCCCAGAGGTGTTCACTGAGACGTTGGGGAAGTTGAGGAACTTTGAACATGACAAAGTCGAAGCGTTCAGAGCAACCAATTATCCACAAAGTGAGGCAGGTACCACTGAACATGAAGCAACAGGTACATGAGGAACTGGTCAGTCTTCTCCACAAAGGAGTAATTGAACGCATTCAAGGAACGGAATGGTTATCTCCGGTGGTGCTGGTTACGAAGAGCAATGGAACATTAAGACTATGTGTGGACTTCAGGGAGCTTTACGAATGCCCTTCGGGTTGGCTTCAGCCGCCTCAGTGTTTCAAAGGGTGATGGAGGAAGTGTTGAGAGGAATGGAGAATGTTGCTGTTTTTCCAGATGACATTCTGGTGTTTGCCGGTAGTGAGAAGCAGATGGTGTGGTGTTGAGGGGTGTGCTGAAGAGACTGAAGGAAGCTGGGCTTACTGTACAGAGAAGCAAATGCAGAATTGGTGTTAAGAAAGTGGAGTATTTAGGGCACACAATTTCAGGGCAAGGAATTTCTCCCAAATTTAGTTTGGTAGAAGGAATATTCAAAGCTCCAGCGCCTTTGGATAAGGAACAGTTAAGATCATTCATGGGTATGGCCGAATACTACCATAAGTTTGTTCATAACTTTGCCTCCATATCTAGTCCCTTGAGGGATTTGTTGAAAAAAGGTGTCAATTTCAATTGGTCGGAGGAGTGCAAAAAGGCTTTTGAGGAAATCAAGGAGGGTATTAGTAGTGCACCATCCTTAGGAAGCTTTGTGTGTGGCAGGAGGACTATTCTGTCGGTTGATGCAAGTTTATTGGGGCTGGGGGCCTCATTAGTTCAGGTGGATGCTGGCAAGGTGGAGCATGTCATTGCCTTTGCGTCTCGACCCTTAAGGGGTGCAGAAAAAGATTACTCAGTTATTGGGAGGGAAGCACTGGCTGTATTCTGAACCATTCTACATTTCCAGTTTTGTTTGTGGGGTAGGGACTTCTTAGTCAAGACTGATCACAAGCCTCTTGTACAACTGATGAACAGCGGGGGTTGGACGAAGGGTTGGCCAAGGTCTCTAGGCGGATGATTGGTTTACAAGGAAACAATTTCCGGTTGTGCTATGTTCCAGGGAGAGAAAATATGGTAGCTGATTGTTGCTCTCATTTTCCATTGGAGAAGGTAAAGGAGTCTCCAGGTAGTTTCAGAGAGGAGGACATCATTATTGCGGATGTGGTGAGGAGTGCAGTAAATGAGGAGGAGTGGTTAGATGCAGATGTTGAGGATGTCATACTGTCCAAAGTTAAGGAGTGGACTGTAGGCGGTTGGCCGATCAAGGAGGAGGTGGAGATCAGTTTTTTAGCTCAAACATCAGTTAAGCTTATCCGAAGACGGTGTCAAGGTTAGGAGGGGTTGCAGGGTTGTGCCACCCGCTGGTGTAAGGAACAGGTTAGTTGATTTGGCACATCAGGGACACCTAGGTTTGGGAGGTACGAAAAGATTATTGAGGCAATTGTTTTGGTGGCCGAGAATGGACAGTGAGGTGAACCGTAAAGTTCGTAGCTGCAAGGAGTGAGAGTTGAGTGATAAAGGGAAAGTTGTGAGAGAGTGTCCACTTTCTGCTGTCCAAGTACCATGTGAACTGTGGAGAAAAGTTGCAGTGGATCTGATGGGTCCCATTCAAGGTTTGGGTGATAGTTTTAAATACATTGTGGTTATGGTGGATTATCATTCCAAGTGGGTGGAGTGGAGAGCCCTGAGGGAAGCCACCACTACTGAAATGTTATGTTTTTTTGAGGATGTATTTTTCAGGGAAGGTTTTCCTACCCAAATTATCACAGACAATGGTGTCCAGTTTTGCTCTGAGAAAATTAAGGAATTTGTTACACGCTTTGGAATTATTCACTTGCACGCAGCACTGTACCATCCCTGAGCTAATGGATTGGTCAAAAGAATCAACAGGTTTCTGAAAGGGGGATACAGTTGGCGCTCAGGTCAGGTTTGTTCGTGGGTTGAGGTTTTGAAAGAAATGGTGTGGAGCTACTATATCACACCTCATTCAATCACCAAGATTTTTCCATTTGTCTCGCTAAAGGAGCATCAACCAACAACTAAGTTGTGTCCTGGGTGGTTGTGGTTGTGTTTATCGGGTTGTGTGCAGGTGAACCGGGAAGAAGTAATGAAATTTATCACAGAGACGCAAAATGAGTATAAGCGCAAGTTTGATGTGGAAGCCAATGTCAAGTCCCAGGAGTGGGCTGTAGGGGATTTGGCTCTCATTAAGAATCCCAGAGTGGGGTCTAAGTGTGTGGAGAGCAAATTTTTAGGGCCAAAAAGGATCTCAGCTGTGCGTGACTGTGTTGTGATTGTTGAAGAAGGTGAAGTGTGGTCTAAATGGTGTTTAGTTAAGAGCTCCTCAGCTGTCAATGACTAAGTAATGTTGGAAAAGGGTGCTGTGGATGTGGAAGTAATGGAAAGGGATGTTCCTGACAAGGAGAAAGGAGAGCATGAAGAGGTTCAAGAGGAGGTGCAACGCACAGACCTATTGACGGACCTATCTACAGGAAGGGCCAGGAAGAGGCCAAGTCGTTATAAAGACTTTTTGTGTGATTAAGTGTTCCTGAAGCTCATGGCATGTTTATTATAAGGAAGGAGATGTTTTATGCTTCATGTATTACGTTTGATGTTTATGTGTGGTTTACATTCAACGGTGGTTCCAGAACTACTTGCAGTTCTGGAACCATTTCACTGTTAGCTGGCCATCGGAGAGCAGTGCCTGCTGCCCTCTACCTGTAACTAAATAAATACCTTTTCTTCCCTTCTCGGTGTGTCCACGTCATCTCAACACATACCCTTACCCCTCCCTAAACTCTTCCTTACCTCACCATCAATGCTGCCACCGCTGTCAGTCCCACTTCCTGGATGTGAAGTAGGCACATGTGCTGTTCACAGATTGGTCACTATTCAGTGAAAGTGGCCTGTTAGGTCAATTTCTTCGACGAAAGTTGCCACATCATCAACATTCAAATTAATGTGCTGCTGTTGTTGTAACTAATTACAGAAGATATGACTGAGTAAAGGCCATAATCTCATTTCCGGCTGGGAAACATTTGAGCAGTATTCATGCCTTGTCATTTACTTTGGGTGCATACCTTGAACCCTCGCTCAGTTGTGAAATTTAGAACTATCACACTCAGATTAAATACTGGCTTAGGGGGTTGTTGATTCAGCATTAAAGAGCAACAGCTTTGTAGATTGTATTTGTATTTCCATTTTATATAGCCAAAACTATCTAGAAAGCAACAGAGGACTGATAATGTTGTTGAGGGTAGCATATGAGATGAAGAACGGTGGGGGTAATATATGTGGTATGCGGTGGGATGTGATGCTGTAATGCAAGGAGCTTAGCTGGTACCTAGATATTGGCTGAAGAGTAAGGTCTTGAGTTCCTTCCCAAACAGCAGGAGAGCTGGCCTGGTCCAGACTGCAACCGCAATGGTGTTCCAGTAAGCAGGGGCATATCAAGAGAAGAGCTGTTTCCTGGTTTTTCCTTTTGTGCAAGTTTCATCTCAAAACTAGCAATAGCCTGACTACTAGAGGAGCACGACCCACCTGAGCTACAGAGTTGTGCAGTTATGTAGGCAAGCAGTGATGGCTTTATAGACATTCAGGCAGTCTTAAAAAGCATTCTGGCTGTGAGGGGAAGCCAGTGCAGTTCCCTTGGACGGGAGAAATGTGGTTGAATTTCTTGATTGCTCCTATGAGTTGTGTCACGGCATGTTGGATGACCCAAATTGGGGCCAAATGTATCAATTGAGTGGTGGTGAGGAGGGTGTTTCACTCATCAATGTAAGAGATTGCCAGGCCTGGGTCTGTGGTCCAGAAGTCTTCAAATGGAAGAAAAGGTTTTATCTTCCAGAAGAGGGTCTGCTGCTACCAGGCAGTTTGGATCTTTTGTTGTCGGACGGAGAGAGTGCTGTCCATAGTAAATCTGAGTGATTTGGAAGTGAGGCCAAGTGCGGTGTGAAGTCGTCAATGTCATGTCGTTTAGCCACCCTTAAATGGTATCTTCCTTAGATGAGTGATCGAGTAGGACACATTTAATTTTTGTGGGATTGCGTGTTAGGTGTGTGCTCGCATCATCTAGGCTTAGAATGAGGCGAGGAAATTACTGAGGCATGAGATGTCATGAGTACCACTGACTTTTAGGTATACTTGAGCGCCATCCGGGTATTGGTGGAGTTAGGTATTTGGTCATAGAGAGCTTATGATAAGGGATCCATGTATAGATTATAAATCACTGGGTAAAATATTGTGTCTTGTTGCGCAGGTAGCCGGGAGGTAGTCTCACCAGTAATCACCAATGTGGGCAGCATGGTGCCTGTCCAAATGAAAAGATGCAAAACAGTTGAGAAATGTGCCTCAGAAGTCTTTTCTATTTGTGCATAGGCTGGTACATGTGAGGTGGTCAACTTGGTCGAATGTGGTGAAGGAGGAGCAGGAGGCATAATTTGTCTTTGTCCAAGATTTGAAGAGTATCATCTATGACCTGGATCGTAGCTGTTCCAATACTACATTTTAGCCTGAACTCAGAATGGTAATTGCGGTGCAGGCTCTGTTGATTAATCCAATCATGGAGTTGGTTGGCAACTGCTTGCTCAATGTTTTTTCAAGGCATGGCAGTTATCGGTGAGTAGTTCCTGAGACAGTTTGAGGCCATAGTGGGTTTTCGAGCAGAGAGTGGATTAGTCCTGTTTTAGGGTGCTTGGGAAGATGCCTTGGGTGAGTGAGGTACTTACAATTTCGAGGTGAGGGGCTAAGGCAACAGCCAATTTGCTTCAGGATGGCATCAAGGGGAACATCATCTTTGTATACAGCTGTAGTAATTCAACGGTGTCAGTAGGATCATTGGGGGGTGACAGTAGTGAAAGCAGTCTAGGTTTGTACTGTGCAGCGTGAGATCAAGAGAAGGGGGTGAACAATTGTGAGCTATTGATCTGTTATCGAATATTATCTAAGTTGCTGATATAAAAGTTGTTAATAGCTTTGCATTTTTCTATCGACTCCGTGATTTGTGGATAGGTGATGAGGAGTATTGCCTTTGCTGATAAGTGACCACTGAATACTGCATGAGGCCTTGGGTGTAAGGAGGCCTTTGTTCCTCTGAATTTTATACCCATGTTTTTAATGGCCTGATGGTTGCTTATTGATGGTTTGTTGTTCCGTGTACCAGGGCACAGAGGGTTTAACACTGATGCAACATAGTTCATAGGGTAATTGGCGTCAACTATATTACATCACGTTTAATGATTTTAGCATCCAGCCCACTTACAAACCTCCATACATTCTAAAATCCTTTGTTTGCCTTTTTTGCACCATTCTCACCGTGGTTGGCACCACACTCTCCTGTGCAAGACAGTGAAAGAGGGAGAAAAAGCAAGAGAGAAAAAGAGAGGGAGCCAAAAAGCGAGATATGCGGGGGGAAAAGATTATAGATGAAACAATACTGCCATGGGATCGAGAGAGGGATTGTGACGGACAGACTGCCCCTGTGACACAGTTGGTCTAGAGATAAGGAGAAGGTCTAAGATAAAGGACTTGGAGAAAGGAGAGGAACTAGAATGATGAATAAAGACTATGCTGAAGGCAAAGGAGTAGGACAAAGTAGAAGGAGTAGGACAAAGAAGAATGACGAAGTTCTAGGATGCAGGAGAATGGTGAGAACAATGAAAGAGATGGACTTGAATGAAGGAGGAGGACTAAGAGAAAGGAGGAGAAGAATTAGGGTGAAGGAGAAGGAATATGGTAATGGAGAAGGACTTAATGAAAAACTATGATGAAGGACTATGACGAATGTCTATGACGAAGGAGAAGGATTATGAGAAAGGAAAAGGACTAAAAAGATGCACTGCGATGAAAGATAAGGACATGGACAAAGGTGAAAGTCTATAATGAAGGACTATGATGCCTCACTATGAGGAAGGAGAAGGGTGATGATGAAGGTGAAGGACTATGACAAAGTGGAAGGACTACGATGAAGTGGGAGGACTAGAACAAATGACTATGACGAAGGAGAATGACAAGGACAATGGTCAAGGTCTATTATGTAGTACTTTCATGAACGAGAAGGTCTATTGCAAAGGGATTGGATGAAGAGGAAGAACTATGATTAAGAAGGTTAGACTAAAGAAACAATGGTGCACGGAAGAAAAGCTGAAATACCAATATGTGGGGCAGCAAATGCATTACTAGCTGCCAATTCAGCAAAATATTCTGCTTCTCAACAGCCTTTATATTCGCTAGCATTTCTTTGACAATGTTGTAGCTACAAGAAGGCACTAAAGCCCCACCATATGTGCCAAATCCAATAATTGTATGACACTATGAAAGTGCTACTGTAATGTGTGAAGCATCTATACGTGTCTAAAAGGTGACTGATGTATAGCCACATGGACAATATATGCATTGCTGTGCCCATCAACTAAATCTGATAATGCAGTAAGCTTTGTCAAAAGTAGAAGAAGTGCAAGTCTCCTTTTGTGAGTTGTCTGGCTTGCTCTGAAAAGAAGTGAATGTATCCAGAAAATAGTGGCTCACAGACTGCCTTACACTTTTTTTTAATTGAATTTAGCTGAAATTAATCAACTTGTTCAATCATTACATACATTTGTAAATAAATTCATCTAAAGAGAAAAACAACAAGTAATACACCTAACAATCAATTAAGAAGAACACAGATCAGAGCAGGTAACACGCTGTAACAGATATACACAAAATCTCAACATATTTAAATAAAATAAAAAGAAAACACTCTTAAAAAATCAGCGAAAGAAATATCAAAAAGAGAACACAATAAAATAAGCTTAAAGTGATATTCTTTTAGCTCTAAACTAGCAGCATCTCACGTAAAATATCTCTTGATATTTCCTTCAATATACGGTCTTACTATAGCAGCTACATCTGTTACTCCTGTTATTTCTCTTAGTTCATCAGTCAAGTTCAAAGTTTCTATTCCAGTTTAAATGCATTAAAAAAATTAACTGTGGCTATAATAATACTCATAACATTAGTAGCGACTATGGCCAACCACCTATTTTTTCTGGCTTCATGTGTGCAAAATATTCCATATGCTTAATAAAGTGTATTTGTCTCAACCCCATAAGCACTGGACAATCTACTATCACATGTTCTAGAGTTTCTTTGATCAAGTGATTATCACAAAAACAACACCAATTTTCTTCAACCTTGATTAATTTTCTGCGACCTTGTACATCACGTGTAAGCCATAAATTAAAACGAAAACGTAATATTGCATTTCTCAGAAAGGGAGTTGGTGCTCTACAGAGATAGGGTTCTATCTCTCTGTATCTCTTAAGGATACATCCCTGTATGTAATGGATAGGATGTAAGGATACATCCCTGCTTCAAGCCTCTTTCTGTCGCTATCGCAGCTGATAGCAAGCCCTTGGAAGTCAACCTTATCTGCACAGAGGTAGTTGAATGTAGTGCATAAATGATATCGCACAACGTTGCTAGGCATTCCGCTTTGATGAGTTTGTTCATAAGTTTGGATCTAGAAACTGAATCGAAAGCGGAATGCAGATCCACAAAGGCAAAGTAGATTGGTTGTTTGGTTGCTTGGGCTTGACTTTTAATGGCATTCAAAGTGATCAAGTTGACAGCAGTCCCCAAGTCAGCAAAGAAACCCGTTTGTTTTGGATCCCGCTGATTCGCCTTAATGGTCCACATATTAAATTCCCTTAGCACCAATCATGAGAATATTTTTCCAGGCGCATCAAGCAATGCGATAGGACAATAACTTTTAGGGTCCTTGCAGTCACCTTTTTTATATATGGGGACGATCAGCGAAGAGCGTCAGGATATGGGTAGGTTTCTGGATGACAAAATGTGTTGGAAGGTGTTGTTGAGAATAGCTGCCCAATGTCGCAGGTTTTGTTTAAACATATAATTAGTTACCCCATCCGGGCCTGCTGCTCGTGATGAGGATGACTTATTTATAAATTCTCTGACAATGTCTTTGGAACAATCTAGATCCCAACAAGTGGATATTTGTGTAGATAAAATCACCTATGTGCTCATCAGCATAAAGTTTGGTAAAGTGTATAAGCCACTGTGCTTCTGTAACTCCATTAATTTGATGATCAACTTGGGTCTTAGTTAACAGTCCCCAAACCTGTGCTGAGTTTTTATTATAACAAGCTGCCATGAAAAGTTCACCATCGGCTTGAAAAAGTTTGGCTTTTCTAAAGCGTACACAATCACGATAAGAGCATTTGGCTGATTTAACAGCCTTGTCTCTCTCTGCCAGAGGTAATTTACGTAGTTTCCGAAGTTCTCTTCTATAGGCAGCTTTCCTCTGTTGGAGTAAAGGATCAAACCCATGAATATGATTCTTGGAATGTTTACTAGAACATGGTAACATGTTCCTAAATGTATCTAGAACGTCTACATATGACTCAAACTCATTCAAACTCTGGCCATTCATGATAGCAACATTCAGTGTTGTTAGGTTATCTATTGACCATCTAAACGGTTTTTTTGCGCTGTTAACCAATACCATTTGTTTTGACCATTTCTGTAATTTAATGGTTTTCTGGTCCAGTATAGTCCAATATAATGATAGCAAATGATGATCACTTTTGGTTTGTTTAACAATTGCAAATTTACTAGCAGATACAAATATATTATCGCTCGCGAAAATATAATCAATCGTGGACGTTGACTCACCTCTTTCCCAAGTATGATTTGACGGGATGTCACCTTGAATGGCTCCATTGGCCATTCTGAGATTTATTTCATCCATGAACGTAATCCATCTCTGGCTTTCTCTACTTAACTTCTTGATTTCTGATTGCATACACGTGAGATTTAAATCCCCCACCACCAAGGTAGCAGAAATAGTGTGATCCTCAGCAATTTCTTCGAGGAGGTTAGACAAAGCATTGTAGAAAGTGTTATCTGTAATCCCAGCAGGGTTACGATATAGATTGGTTAGGGCATAGGTTTGTTTTACATAACTGATTCTGACTAGCTGCTTAAAATTGTTTGGAGACGCCCAAGCAGAAATTTGAAACCCCCTACTAGATTTCACTGCCACCAACAGGCCCGAAGTTGGTCTACCTTTGCCTGTTGTGACAGCTGGTATCAGGATGAGGTCATGATCATCCCATACAGGAGCTTGCAGCATCCACGTTTCCTGTAGCGCCACAATGTCAAAACAATTCAACTCATCATCCTTCGCCAACTGTAGATGTAAAAAAGCTCTCGTATTCCAACTTGCTAGAGAGAGTTCCTCCCTTTGCTCTCTAATTAGTGGTTACGATTGAGCTTTAGATGTAAAGACCTGCTGCGGGCTGTTCCCTCCAATACAGAATGGACATAAACAGTCTGGTTCTGGCAACGATTTAGATTTGGCTGAGCTTACATAAACCAAATTACAATCCTGACGACCTGGATCTAGGGCCAATAAGAAACCCATGTTAAAAAGTTCAATTTTTGCCTTCCATAGGGTGTTACGGACCACCCCTGATTTAATCCAAAGCCAGACTATTGAGGGGTTTTTATCACATAAAAATTCAACTTGATCGAAGTCACTCGAGTTCAAATCTTCTAGAGCCTGAACATCTCCAAAGATATTTAAAACACTCGAGCGACATAGATCATATCTCTTGAACGGGCCATCTCTGCATTTGCATTTCAGGATCAATGTATGGAAGGAGTCAAAACTATTTTTTTAAAATTCTTCTGCTCATTAGTTCTGACTCTAAGATTTGAATCACTTTCAGATCTTATCTTTGGAACCTCTTTGAAGGAGGAACCCCGGGTGTTACCATTATTCCCAGATCCAGTGCAATTTTTCAGATATGCAGTCGAGGCCTCAATACTTACACATTCTGCATAAAATACTCGATTACCATCTGTCGACACAGGCCGCACATTTTCAGATGCATTAACAGGCATAGCACCCAGCAATGCTTCTGATATACGTTGGAGTAGGTAGGCATCCACAGCAGATTTAATTGCTGCCATGCGGTCCTCAAAACCTAAATCGCATACAGGTGCAGAGGCAGAGTTACTGCTTATGCTAGGTATACCTATTTGAGCCGGGTTGTTTGAAACAGCAACAGCGAAAGAAGGTTTTTGGGGTTGTTTAGACTCAGATACTTTATTCTCAAGTAATTCTACAAGCGCATTTAGGGGTTCATAACCAGTGGGTAGTAGATGAGCAGAGTGCTCATGTGTTTTTTCAAGAGTACTTGATTTTATCACCTCCGACGGCTCCTTAACCACAATTGGAGCTTTGTCAGTCACATTTGAAGTTTTCCCTTCTTCTACCTGAGGATTCACTTGTGGAGATATTCCTACTTGGGTTATCTCAGAAGGAGGCATAGCTCGTTCATGCAGGTTAACCTTCACCACAGGTTTTGGCTTATGCATTGTTGCTTTGTTTTTTTCACTAACAATGTTTTTCGACATTTCTTGTGTGCCTGTTGGGAGAACACTTCAAAATGGCTATCATTTGCGAGATGTATAACATCCGCCCAACTGGTGCCTTCCTTCACCATCACTGTCTTGTGGCCAATGCTGGACTTGACTTTAATGGACTTCATTCACGGTGTGTCACTCTTTCTCAACTCTCATGCTGGACTTCCTTTGCATCTTGTACTCATGGTGGCCCTGAATCATGCTGTTCCCATCTTCATCTTGTATCCTGGCTTGCAACATTATGTGTTACTACTGACTTCTGGAATTGTACTCGCTATCCACTCATGCTTCTCCACTCTTCTTTTGACTGCTTACTCTCTTTTCTCTCCTCCTTTCCCTTCTCCCTTTTCCTATCTCCTCCCCTTACTTTCTTCTATGCACTTACTCTATCATAATTGTCCCTGGACCTAATATGATATCAACCTTGTCTGTTTCCTCCACCCTCCCATTACTGTTTTTTTCTTCCACACCACCCCTTCAGCACTATCTGAAATGTCGTCAGGCCTAGTATAATAGTCGCTTGTTTTGTTCCTCCCCTCCCTTTCTGCACCCCTCTGCCTCACCTTTTCTTTTTCTCCAGCTGTACCAGAAATGTCGTCAGGCCTAGTACGGTAGTCGTCTGTCTGTTTCCATTTCCTTCCCACTCTCCCCCTCCCTTCCTTATCTATGTCTTAGCTCTTGCACTATCTGAAATGTCGTCAGGCCGAGTATGATAGTTAATTTCACATCCTTACTGTTCATGGCCTGTAAGAATGTGGTTGTATTTTCCCTTGTTCCCTCCCTTGCCTTGAAGCGCTTTGAAACACATTGTGTATAGGCGCTATATAAATAAACGATCATATCATATCAATGGGCTTGTTTCCCACGGGTGAATCTGCAGGATGTACAACATCAGTGGACATATTTCCCTCGGGTGAATCAACGCTAACCCAAGAGTCATTGTTCTTGCCATTCATATTTTCCACATACTCCACGGGTCGAATCACCTTGGGGAACATGGGCAAAGCCGACATCAAAGGCTCATGGGAAAGTAAATTAGTACGTACTAGATTTTTCTCCAAAGCTGAGATTCTCTCATCCATGTTTGTAATTATGTCTAACTTCGAGGGGTCAAGGGAAACACATTTCATCCATTCTGCAATTTGATCTATTTTTACAGATTGTTGTGTGATCTTCCTGTCTAAAGCTTCAAAGAGTTTATAAAGGCTTAACCGCACCCAACGTGATTTCTATTAGCGCCAAGTTGCCGACAGTGTCACCAACAATACCAGTTGACACGCATCGCTGAGGGGTGGGCTGAATATATTAATCATCCGCTGCCTGCCTTGTAGAGTCCATAGAGCACGGGAGATGATAATCAGTTACATTAGTCAACCTGGAACTTTCAAGGTCCCCAATACTAGCATGCAATGAAATAGCACCCAAGGGAATACCACCCATGGGAGTACCACTCACACTTTCAACAGATACTTCCACAACACACTCAGAATTAGCCATTGTTTCAATACCAGTAATGGCTTCTTCTTGAACTATAGAAAAAGTTCTCTTGCTCTGGTTGGATTTCAAGGGAGTCTGTGGAATAGTCAAAATAGTGGGACATTGGGACTCAATTTTGAGTTTGGTGGTGCTGTACAAATGTGGCAGCAATACCGTTACTGCTGCTGTACCGCACCGCCCAACTATGAGATTGCTTACCGCACCGCCCAACTATGAGATTGCAGGTAAATTGGAGGATTCACCTTCAGCTATGAGCTGGAGATAAATCTGCCACCTTTCTGCCAAATTATCTCACAATTATCACCAGCAGAATTACCGCTGTGGTCATTCTGCCCAAATCCCCCATGGGGTTCTATGGAATCCAATTAAATGGGGTCTAACACTGCCACCACCACTTGTAATCCGGCGGTAATACTGCCCACCCAAGTGGCGGTAACAGTATTACAGTTCACCAGCATCTCAGCAGATTTACCGCCGAGATACCACCAAACTCATAATGAGCCCCATTGTCTACATACATCATTCTACTTCAGACTTCTTTCAGCAGCTTCAATAAGGTGAGGGAAACAAGCGACAATTTGAATTCAAAACTGCAAGCAGAACCACAGTTTTTAAATTAGCAAGACATCATTGAGACCTTGATGGAGCTGCCACAGAAGAATGTCAAATCATCCTTGTAAATGCAATGGAACACTGTGTGAGTGGCACTTTAGGGTCATCTTTTTATGCAACATAACTCATTTATTTCTTCTGTAACACTGGCAAACACTGCTTAAACTTTCCCCATGGTCACTACAGAAAGAATGTGCACTGAGCTGTTGATAATGTATGGACGTCCTGCTAGTGGTGCCATTGTTCTGTACAAGCTGTTTAGTGACAGCAATCTGAAGGGCACATTATAAGAGACTGTGAATGTATGGAGGATTCTCATCACTACCCCCATGACAACAGCATACTGATTAAGAGAATGAAAACATGTTTAAGAAACACATTGGCCCAGGAACAAATGAACCCATTGGTCAAGTTGTCAATATTGAAGTGCTCATTCAAGACATTCTCGATTTGAACAATCAGACAGTTGACAGGTTTGCTCATCCTAAAACGTCAGCATGCAACATTTATGTATGCCCAATCGTCATGTTCAGACAAATTAACATGTTTAGTCAGAAACACTTTGTTTTATGTGGGTTTTGGGAATAGTACCTCTTGCAGACAGTGCAGTAAAATGTAATATTTTGTTCAAAATCATTCTTGTACTGTATTTAGATATATATTTCCTCATTATTTCTTCAAACTGGTTGCACCGCACGTGTCTGCCTCAGAGTTGACCAGATAAAGTAAAAAAAATAAAAAAAAGAGAGGCACTTTACAAGTAGAAGGGGACAAATAGGGCAATTTTGTGGGGGTAAAAGCCAAATGGGGCAGAAATGGGCACAGAGTGCAACATGGAGCAGAACTAGGCATTGTGCACCATGTGGGGGAAGAAAGGGGTTTCTTCCCGTTTAGCTAGCATTGCCTGGCAGAAGTGAGGCAGGAAGCGCCACAGGTGCAGGAAAAGTCACTCCGGGCAGGGCCTGTCAGAGAGATTGCGACATGGGAAGAAATGGGGCAGCATGTAGCATGAACAGTGTTTTACAGTTATATGGATGGCTTAGTTTTATTTATTTATTTACTTTTTGGTAAGCATACAGTTAATTACAAACATTTTTCATATCAAAATTCTTACATTTTTCCCAAATCTCCCAATTTTTTGGGGTTTTCAGATAGTTTTTTAAGGACTATTTCCAAGTATTGTATTAGTGTGCATCGCCACTTCACATTATCACCCAAGTATAAGGCTTCCCACCACGCTCCTGCATCCAATTCAAATTTCAGAAATAAGGGGGTGTACAGGTAGACAGTTCTCAGAGTTCGTAGTTCTGGACAAAATAGAATTGGATGTTTTAGGAATTCCACTTCTATGTTGCATAGTCTGCATATTGGATTTGTGGTTATTCCATACCTCGATAGTGTGGTTCAATTATGCAGAATATTAAGATGAAATCTTAAGAATAGATCCCGGTGGTTGACATTAGGGGATTTAGATGGATAAGTTGGAGTCACATTGAAGCGGCTCTTCCAGCTTTTGGACAGTGCATGAGTCCTGGAATTCGTTGTAGATGATTCCGTAATTCTCCAGTCGTCTGCCCGTAAGATCCTTTTAACATAAGCAGGGTTCTGGCATAGGATTTCGACGGACACTCCTACTTCTGAGAGCAGGGACTGACAAGATTTAGCCCACAAAGCCTATGTCCAATTTGGGGAGGTGTCTTTTTTCGGTTGCAACACACTGAATTGAATTGGGCAATTCTTCAAATGTATTTTACTGAAGAGTAAGAGTGATTTCCATTTTACTCTTACGTAGTGACGAATGATTGCAATCGAGACTGCATTCGGCAGGTGTTGTATAGTGCGCCAGCATTTCCCTTCCAACCAGTCCCACGTCTTCTATAGAGGTCCAAGGCAACCAGTCCCACGTCTTCTATAGAAGTCCAAGGAAAGCCTAAGCTGCGTAGCTAATTACTGGAACTACCTTATGGTTGTAAAATTGAATAATTGGTGTCAGTGAGAATTTCCCATTTTTCCGCCAATTATCTTAGCTTGGGCTGTCAGATGTTTTAATTTAGACAATAGGTGGTCTTTCCATTGGCCTTCGTTAGCATTTGCACCAATCATTGCTCCCAGCTATTTGATTGCTGGAGTTGCTTGCAGGCAGTGATCTCCTATATGCCATCCCAGCGACATGGTCTTTCTGTTGGATTTCTTTTCAAGGACCAACATTTCCGATTTTTTAAAATAAATGTTTAATTGATTTGGGGCTACATAGAGCTGTAATGCATTTAGTTTCTTTTGTAGCCCTCTAGGAGTTCTGTCCAGGGCCATCAGGTCATAGGCATAGAGTAACCACCCTATCATTTGGCCGTTCACTTTTGGGGAACATGAGGGGGCAGGTTCGATGAGAAATCTCATATCGCAAATGTAGAAATTGAATAGAAATGCTGCTATAGGGCAGCCTTGTATTAACCCATTTTGCGTTGGGATGGCCATGGTCACATTTCCTTCTTGGTATAACCTAATTTGCAAAGAGGTGCTTGAACAAAGATTTTTGATGGCACTTGTTAGGGAGAATTCTCAAAATGTGCTAATTTCCCTTACTTTTTGAGACCACCAGCAATTTTGCTGGATTTCTAGGATTAGATTTTTTACCTGGGAAGAGTGTGAGCCTTTTTTCCCACTCTTCCATGTATTTTAATGTGTGTTTTACTTTTGTGTTCTTTGGTTATGGAGCTCTTAAAACAACTCCATAGGCCTCATCTTTTTCTTATGTGTCACACAGCACCTTTAGTGCAGTAGCACAGCGGTGTCCTTTAAACTCCCCAAGGTTTAAATACCTTCTCTGGGACTGACTACTGTCTCCCAGAGCATGTAAAGTTAAATTAACTTTACTAGTCTTTTTAAATTTACAGACCCAGCACACAATATCTTCTTATAGAGTGCTGGAGGGGTTGCCTAGCATCCCTTGAGTCTGAACACTCATGTAACAGTCAGATGTTACCCTTTCCTACCTGAAATGGCTGGTGGCAGTGGTTTTAAACAAACTACCATGATTTTTCCCGACCACGAACACTGGTAGTTAAAAATCAGATCAGCCATGTTTTCAATATGGCGCCCAAGACCTATCTGTAGAAACACTCTGGTCATCTTTTTTCGCCATTTCTTTTAGGAAAGGCCCTTCTAGTGTCCAACTCTTCGCACCAAACCAGGTTAGGTCCCTTTGTTTGTTGGCCTTTGGCGGGCTTCAGTGCTGAAGCCCTCCTCTGGCGCCTGAGTGTCTGGGGTGGACAGGATGTGAGGGAGGTGCCCAAAACTCCCTGTGCTTACTCTCCTAGGAGACCTGAATGCACTCTGGTGTCATTGGCCGGCCGGCTGTCCGGCAAGGACAGCCACCCTGCTGTGTGAGCAACAGCCAGGCTTGAATGAATGGGGGAAAACTGTTTAAAAGCAGGCTCCTGGGTCTTGGAAAGCAGTGTCGACCACTGAAACGAAAGAACCGATGATGAGCTGAAGGAAGACGACTGCTGCAACTCCTGGTCCACCGGTGAAGCCCTGCTGCAGGTCCGAATTGCCTAAAACTCCATCGACAGAGAAGCCCTTCAAGGTTGTTTTCTTCCCTTGAGTTTGGTGGCAACAACCAACTCGTAAGCCACCTGAACACCATCCCCATACTCATTGAATTTTCTGCAGATTGCTGTGGAAAACCGGATAGCCAGTGGGAAGAATACCAGTTTGTGGTCTTTAAAGCACTCACACCTTAAACCGACATTTTGCCAAGCTTGTGGCCTCATCCCTGGGCAGTGCAGGAACCTCCCGACATCCTCCTTCTTGTCCTCATGGCTGAAGCTCAGGAACAGCGAGATCTGCAAGAACTGCCAAGAACAACTGCCTCAGCTACAGCTCTTCTTCACTTTAAAAGGTACTGTGCAAATGCGGTCAGGAAATCTTTTCGGGCCACGGTGAAAGTTTGTGAAACTTTCCCGACTTTGAAGGCTTGTCCGTCCCTAAACCAACATCTAACTTTTTATCTGGCCAAATTCTTCTAAGATCCGTGGCAAAGACTTCACCGTTTACTACCAGAGCTGTGCTATCCTATACAAAACTCTTAACCATTGACTTTGGCGCAGGCCTATTGAATTGAATTGCTGGTTGTAGTGAACTGAAACCCTTTGCCCTGCCTATGAAAGCATTTTTGCCTTGAATACTTTTAACCTTGTCTTTTTACTCCTTTTAAAAGTAACTGAAGTGTCATTTTGCTCCCAATTCTGGGGAGCTGAACTTATTCAGTAACTTATTTGTTGTGTATTTGTAGTATATTAGTATATGATTTTGAGCTGCTCTTGCTAGTGTGATGTTTTCCAAACGACTGTGTAAATAAATGTATATTCTTTTACCAAGAAACCTTGAGTAAATGGTTATTTGAATCACTGTGATTGTTGGCCCTTTGTGTAACCCTTTGTACTGCTCACTTTATTCTTGAGTGCCACTGCTACCACAATACTGTGTAGTACAGCTTGTACCAAAGGTGAAATTATACTGACATTTGTAGTCTTAATTTCTACATGTGATTCTGCCTAACAGCACTTAATAGATCTGAAGAACATTCAGCCTTGCGCATTTTCTTCCGTAAGTGTTTCCTATCTATACTATTGAATGCACTTTCAAGATCAATGCATGCGAGATAGATTTTACAGTCTCCTTGGATGGTTTGCATCGTCATTAGGCTCATTAGGCTCGTCTCGGGAGAACAGCTCAGGGGAAACGTGCTCGCCTTGGAAGCAAGACGACACAGAGCAACACAGATTTGATCCCTGGGTGTGCGCTTAGAAACCTCTGGGTATTAAGCGTGCTATAAATAACATTTCATATCATCTTAACAGTAAGTTGAGACTACACCCAACGCCTTTTACAAATCCTGTCTGTCGACATTCCAGGGACCCAGTCTTGGTCGCCCACCCATTTAGACTTTTTAACAGACCGAGGCAAAGATCTTTCCTAGCACATCGAGTAGAGCGATCGGGCAATAGTTTTCTGGTTTCAGCTGATCGCCTTTCTTAAAGATCGAAACAATTACACTCTTTTTCCAGGAGGATGGAATTTCACCTATCAGAGTACCCTGCTTAAACAAGAAGTAGCAAAACTTCACCCAGGCTTCATGAGCAGCTTTCAGTGTTTCATTAGACAGGCCATCCGGGCCTGATGCTCCTGAATTACTTGTTTTCTTTATTATCATTAAGATGTCATCTTCGTTGAAATCGATGTTCCATGGACCCTTCCTTATTGACATTTAGTTCTGAATTTGTATAGCTATTTTCTCCATACAGAGCTGAAAAGTGGGATGTCCATGCATACCCTGTTACCGGGTTCAGGAGGAAAGGGCATGTTGGAATGTTACCACCGTTCAGCAACTGCCAGACTTTTCTCATGTTTTTTGACCCCCATTGTTTTGAGCATTAGTTCCGAAACAGTGATTTATGCCCTGCTATCCAATTGCGATATTGTTGCTTTCTCTTCTTGAAAGATTGGGCTCTAACAACTAAGGGGATGTTTTGTAGGTCTCATTTCTTTATTCAATAAGCGCTTTGGCTTTGCAACTAAATTGTCAAAGCAATGCTTTGGTTTAAAGTGAGGTTTTACATTTCTTTGTTGGGGTTCCCTGAAAACAGATAGTACGCTTTCATATTCTATTTGTCCATTGTCAGTGGACTGCCATTGCAAAAGTTTCCCGACAAGTTTTCCAGCATCTCGTCTGTTTAGCCGTAACCGCTTTCTGTTTGGTTCTAATTCTATCTGATAAGGCCAAGACTGTGTTACTGCTTTACTGGTTGTAGTAAAGGTTAAGATCAAAAGATTGTGGTCACTCGATGCCGTTGGTATCACACATAATGCAGTTGTTCGACTTAGAGTGTTAGATGAGACATAAAAATAGTCTAATGTCGAACTCCTAACTCAATTTTTCCACGTTTTTGACGCCTTGTAGGCCTCCCTGTATGTTGCCATTTAACAAATGGAACTGTCTGGCTATGATCCCTTCATTCCATTTTTGATAAAATAATTTGTGTCCAGTTTCAAGGCTAAACAATCCAAATTGAGATCTACACATAGAACCAGAAAGGGTTCTTGGAATGTAGCACTGTTGTCATCTATTTAAGTCATCACAGTGTCCACGAAAGTTAATGACTCAAAGGAACTAGGATTCCCATACAAATTAAAAATGACTAGATGTTTGGTATTTAAAGTCACTGATTGCTCATTTAATTTGATGTTCAAAATCTGTATATAGGGATGTGGTTGAATTTCTCTTACAACTTCTAAATTCAGGCTCTTGATAACAAAGATGGTTAATCCAGAGGTAGGTCTGCCCACCTTGCCTTTGACTGCTTTATTATGGTGGGTGGATAAGCCTTCCAATAGGGGGACCTCTATCAGCCAAGTTTCTTGGAAGCATATAATGCCCAGAGCAGTCCTTTGAACATGTAATCATTGTAAGAGTTGAGTGTACCCACGGGTCGTTCCAGGAGCCGATCTCTAGGGACCATGCCTCCGTTTGCTTCTGGCTTTATGTTTTAGAGGTTGTAGATAAAGTTCTCGATAGCCAGTTCCATGAGCGGTTGTTGTCATTATCTGGTAAAACTCCAGACTCTTTGTGCCTTAGTTGGTTTGTGTTGGCCATGGCATTACGACCTTTCATGGTAATTTTAAATTAATTTAAGTCGTCAAATGGAGGCAAGGAGAGATGTTTGTAGGAGATTTCGAAGGTATTTGATATACATAACACTGCATGGGTGCATGGCTGAGGTGTTGGTAGTATTAATTAGGTTACTTACTTTGGTTGACTATCTTTTCATATTTTGTTTTCCCTTTAGGTGCTAGCCCGGTTGCATGCCAGTGTTTGGGTAGGGTAATTTTGGCATTACCTTGCTAAAGTTGGGATTTGAGAATTGTGGATAGCGACTCTTTGTTATAAGGTTGTGAGGCAGGTTGTCTTTCATTTTTTATTTTTTATTCTGGTTTTGTTTATTAAGTTGTCATTCTACTTGGAGTCTGTCGTTTGCTATTCTAATAATATATATGTACATGAGAGTAATTGCAATATTTCCCTCTTTATTAATGTTACAGACATATGAGGGTTCTTCCCTGATGATGGAACTTGATGTTCCAAAACACATAGGATTTATGACAATACAAACCCTCATGTATGGTTTGGAAGTATTCTGTGAAAGACTTTGAATTGTTGAGTTAGGTGACTCCAACAATTCACAGGATTGGTTGCTTACACCAAGGGGGGGAGGGGCGTTTTAGCAGAAAGTGAACTGACAGAAATTATTAATCCTGTGTGTGTGTTTCTTTTGAATTTGTGAATTCTGCTGAATATAAATGTGCCGATTTATCTCCTTTTTTATTTCTGCATACAACAGGTGATTATGAATCTATAAAGGGTGTGTAACACGAATAATATTACTAGTATTGGTTTTTGACAATATTGTGTTCTAAGTTGCTGAAAAAGGGTAGGGCCATAGGCCACAAATCGAGTGAGTGCACAGGTAGCGTTCTGGACATGGTTTGCCCAGACATTTTGTAGTGGCTTCGACATGTGTCTTGTTGAGTCAGCTGGCTAAATAAAAGGAAGTGTGACTGGAAAGCAGCTCAATGGTAAGAAGGTTTCTTCCATTTATCCCCAATACTGTCCAGGCAAATTAATTGGAATGGGTTTCTCAGGAGAATGACAGATTCATGCTCACGCGATTGAGGCTGGGATTACTACAAATTGGTCCGCAGATAGAGGGATGGAGGAAGGGAAATAAGCAACTACTCTGTCCATGTAACAATAGAATAGAGCTGTCCTAACACTTCCTGATTTTCTGTAGCCTGTACAAAGATGCAGCCCTAATTAGGATGTGTAAAGTACATACAATAAGAACTGTTAAAGCTGCTGTGGACTGATTGTGTGTTGACCCTGGCGGACCAGTGTACTTGTTGGATGGTGTTTTTTTATTTTTAAAAAAGCCAATTTAAGGAGACAGGCTATGATGGATCTTGTAACTTAAGCCAGAAGTTGTATTTTTGGATTCTATATAGGAATTATTCTGACATGAAACTGAATATGAGTAATTGTTATATAACTAGCTTTATTTATGAGTTTGCATGATGAATTGCTGCAATATTTTAGCTGAACAGTAATATGTTTTAACATTCTTTCAAAACTTGAATCAGGTTCTGAATGTTTTGCTGGACATTATAGTTTGTCCATAATTGTCTTGATTATTTCTATGTAAAATATATAATTACTTTCATGGATCGCAATATCTGAACGAAGTACATTATGCTGGGAAAAAAATAACCCCTACCATATGTAATAAGGATATTGCAAGTTTCCCCAGAGTTCAATAACCTTATAAAGGCTCCCTGCTGCAATCCCATGCCTCTATATGGGCATGTAATGTCTCTGTGACTTCCATGGTCCTTATAAGAGTGCCAGACTCTGAATCCCATATATTCCAGTGCAGCTATAACACCAATATTCCCCTTATTAGAAAAAAATGGAAATAACTCCTCTATCACGATTACTGATTATTAATTTAGAAGTCAACCTTTAGATGCTAAATTTAACAAGATACTTAAGAGCTCCTTCTTCATGCTCAGACAGCTACTTTGTACTCTTCCGATCATCCCTACCAACGTGCATCAAAAGGTGGTAGGTGCATTTATCAATCCACAACTTGACAATGCCAATGCCATTTACACAGGTCTGGCTGCCAACCAGATCCACAGTGTGCAGGAAACAACAGCTTGACTCATTTGAGGCCAAAGACAGAGGGTTCCTGTTGACCTGCTCCACCGCTCGCTAACAATGGCTTTCAGACCACAGCTGCATTGTCTAAGTTGTGCTGCCTCCCCTTTAAACCAGGAAAGTGTTGCAAGTACATCTGTGAGCAGAGTCCCGCCTGCCACCAAAACGCTATGTTAAACAATTGCCTACTTACAGAATGGTTTCACGGTAAATCCTTCCTTTTATTTCCACTGTATGGTTTGCGTTTGTTTCTACATACCACTCCCCAAGTATCTGTCACTCCAGGGGGCAGATGATGGCAAGTATTGAGGGGAGTGTGGCATGTGTTTGATCCTCTATATCCTCATAAAAAGTGTCACTAAAATGGTCACAGCTATAATAATATAAAATGAACTATTGTTGAGACAATATAATATAGATATTTGTTAGCCTATATCATTGGGCTAATGCTTTCTAATTGTTGTTGTTGAGTATTATTCCTAAAACGTCTTTGGGTGCTCTGTCTCCCAGCATGGTCTCTGTGGCACACTCTCTACTCCGACCTTAAAATCATATGCATTCATATAAGGATGTATTCCTTAGAAATCATGTTAGAAATCGTCACATGGTGTAAGGAAAAAGGATATTGAGTGTCAACTCTTGAAGACAGGATCCTGCATTCATCCTCTATAGAGTCAGGACGCCCATGACACATACATTGCAGTTCTGTAAGTCTGATCCAAGCATACCGTATAGCATCATTGGAAGGAGCTGGCTGGGGAGGGGCACCTGTGTAGAGATCAAAGCAGCTGTACTTCAGACAGGCAGTGCAAATATAAAACCCAGCAATGGTGAAGAAGCAGGAAGCAATAACAGTTTCTGCCATTGCACCCTGATGCACAAAACAAATTGGTTTTTGAGCGCTCAGACAACTGACAAAGAGCCGCCAAACCATTTAAAGATGTACAGCTGTAACGTAAAGCCAAAGGTTAAACGTCTACAAAGTATGTTCAACAGAGTGCTTACACAATAGGCATGACTGAACCCACGGTAGCAACATGACCACGCTGCAGAACCTCACGGCAGGTTCAGGCCACAGACTATACTCACAGGAAATGATTCCGTCATCCTAGCATTGTTTGCTAGAAATACTGTACATTGGCCACCACAAAATCTGCATAGGGGCTGTGTGTGTGCAATTCAATGTCCTTATCACTTTTCCACTGCAGGTTTATGCCACATGCTGAAAATCTGAGAGTCCTTCCCTCTTATTATCTTTTTTTAAATGTATTTGTGATATGGTTTGTAAACCAAACCTTTTACGCATGTATCAAAAGACAGTGGGCCTCATTACACAGATGGCGCTAAGGGATTACCGGCACCGGTAAGGGCACCGGTGCCGGTAATCCCTTAGCGCCATACTACGAGGTCCCTCAGCGGGTCCGGTCCTTAACGTGTGGCCAGACCACACGTTAAGGAAGGGACCCGCTGAGGGACTTTAGGGCAAATAACGGTACCGCTAATAGCGGTACCGTTATTTGCTCCTTCCCCATTCCCATTGAGCCCTATGGGGGCTCAAATGGGAATGGGGAAGGGCCTTGGTGAATGGGGAATTACCGCTCCGCCAACCTTGGAATGGGGCGGTAATTCCCCCATTCACCAAGGCGGACTCGGTAAAATACCGGCGGCAACCATGGCGCTAATAGCGCCATGGTTACCGCCGTCCGTGTAATGAGGCCCAGTGACAGAAAAACAAAATATAAAATTAATCACGTACAAAACATTCAGAAACAAGTATGATACATACTTTCTAATTTTCTTCATCTAACCTGTCCTGCACTAACAAAGCATGTAAGAAATGCAGCATGCCACTGTTTTCGAAACGAAGATACATTCGTACATTAAAACTGTTTAAGAGGAAACAAGTATACTGTTACTTGTTTCGTTTTAAAAGGAGCAAAGCAAATAGCTCATGTTATTTTTTTTACTGGGAATGGTTAAAATGCTGCCCCCTTATGAAAACATCAACAATTAGTGAGGGGTCCAATTATGGCAATTATAAATCAGTATTCCAAAATGTAGGCCCTACTCAGGCAGTAACTGGGGCCTGTTACAATATATACTAAAGGTTGGGTGGGGTGTTGAGTTCCCGCAGGCATATGTTAGTCATTTATTTAAATCACTTTCTTATTTTTCAATTATATTGTAGTGTATTGACAGATGGAGGTAGCGGAAGCAGATAAGTTATTTAGATAACTGATAAAATACAAGGATCTCTCCCCTTCTCTTCTTCTCTCTACGCTCTCTACCAGTGGGGACACCTATTCTGAGGCATCTATGCTTTCTATTATTCCTTGCACTTCTAACTTCCTAAGCTCTGCTGTTACATTGGGGGTCATTATGAGGTGGGCGCTAAGGGAAACCAGGCACCGGTAAGAAGACCGGTGACGGTAATCCCTTACCGCCCTATTCCAAGGTCCCTTAGCGGATCCCACCTGGAACTGCTGGTCTGACCAGCCGTTCTTTACGGGACCCGTTAAGGGACCAGGGCGCTAATAATGGGCTTGCAAGTAGCGAGCCCGTTATTAGCGCCCTCCCCATCCCCATTTAGCACTATGGGGATTCAATGGGAATGGGGAATGGTTTGTGCAATGGGGACTTACCGGTCCCACCAGGGTCAGACTAGACTGGTAAGTCACCATTGCACAACACCGGTGCCGGACCCTTTATTGGTGACAGTCATGGTGCAAATAGTGCCATGACTACCACCAATCTCGGAATGAGGCCCATTGTATTTCATGGAAATAGGGATGTTATGCATTTGCTGTGCAACTGCCTTTGATCCTTGCTTCATCTTTAGCCGATGGGTGAAAACCCTCAAACAACCCATGTTCTCTGTGAACACTTGTTCATGCATTCGCAGTATCTCTTGCGAGGCATTCTCTATTGCCAGTATGGGGTCTTCCGCATTTGGGACCAGTTTTCATTCTAACTTCTTTTGGTGAGCCCAACTCAACTGTGGCACCAATCCTCTTTTTGAGACATTTACCATCCTGGCAGCTTCTCTCCCTTTAAACTGCAGTGTGGCAAAGAACTATCCGATCCGTTATATTTGTATCCCACCATATGCCTTGGGATGTATGTCTACTTCATGTAGATACTTGTGTCCAAATGTGTCTTTCCATGGAACTTCTGGTAGCAATGTATACTTGGCTCTGGAGGCAATCGTCATGACAATGGGTGCATCATTCACAACAACTGTTACCTTGGGGCTCTCCAAATCTTCCTCGTGGTGTTTTAACATAGAAATGCACTCATCTCCCTCATCATCATCCTCTTATATCACATGTACCCAGTGTGTTGCAGTGTTCTTGTTGCTGACCTTTCCTTCTTGTTTACTCATCTTCTTGATGCATTTTTCATATTCATTCATATTTAGACACCATTCCTCCGACAGTTCGGGAAGGTCCTCACATTATTTTTACTGGCTGAACCTAAGCAATGAAGCAGCAGTGGCTTTTACCTGTCTACGCTGTAATTGGTTCCACACACGACATTTGCCCATTGCTCAAATGACTTAAGTCAACTTTTCCAGGATTGGGCATTTCTGGGCGGAACATTGTGGGCAGATGGACACTCTGCATGGCTATGGTGTGGTTACCTGCTCCCCTCGGGTAGTTCGTGATGGTTTATTCTTCTTTTCCCTTTCCTCTTTTTTTATTTTGAAATGTGGACCTCATAAAAGTGAAGTGTCACACGTGTTAAATTCTCTCTTTCTGTATTACTCTCGTGGAGTACATGACACCCTTTTTTTTTTTTTTTTAAAAAAAAAAAGAACATTTTTCTATCTTTCTCCAGTCCCAGCAGACGTGCTGTCTCTCTACGATGTGTTTGTTCAGAAGTGCACACCTCTCCTGGGTGGTGTCCTTCAAATAGGCACTCAGCACTGTGCTGCACCAACTCTTTCGGGTCCTTTGATTTTATAGAACATCACACGCCGCAGTGCTGTTAACACTGTTGCCTAGCAACGAAATGCCGTTGACAGAGCACACACAGGAGAGGCGCACTCAGGCAGCAGCCAGGCTCACGCAGCAGCAAAGCTGACCCGAGTAATTGGGCAGAGCTCGTTCTCGTGGCGTAGTTGGCAGGACGCAAATGTTTCCACACTTGTCGCCAAATTTGTAGTGTATTGACAGACAGAAGAGCAGAAGCAGGTAAATAAATATTATCTAATTATTCAGGTAACTCATAAGTACAAGGACCTCTCCCCTTCTGATCCTCTCTCTCTAAGATTCTTCTCCTCAACCCCATTCTGGAATCACGTTGTCACACTACATATATGTTAATTGAATGTAGCTGCTTACATTTAGAAAATACCAAAGGGTCAAAGCTCTTTATCAAGGGATTTGATCCTTTCTGTGTTCTGCTTTTTGAGAGGGGATGGCCATGAAATCTTTCTGGGTGAACCTCTTTTTTATCTCCTTGCTAACATGCTGTCTGTCCTCCAGCACACTCAGGTCTACCTTCATGCATGGCGTGGCTTGCCTTCTTTTCCAAAGGCTTTGTGCACTAATTCCATCTCTTTCTCTTGGTACCACATTATACATTTTCTCTCACTGCTCTTATATTTCTCTATTTCTACTTCTCTATTACCCCTGCCATTTTGTAAGCCTCCCTTCATTCCTGTACACTAACCTCTATGCGCTCCCCCTTAACCAATTTAACATATGTTCCTTGTTCCTCTACTGTTCCTCCCTTATTTTCTATTGGCCTGTTGAACACTTGCTCAGTCTGTAACAAGTCCCATTCTTTTCTTGATGCAATTCTTCGACTTAATCTACACTTTTCTTTCTTCTTGAGACGTGGTCTCCTACAACTTATACTATTATGTCAGCTTTCCTACAAATTCTCTCATAGTCCCCTCCTTTCTGCTAAAGGTTAAAAGGTGGTGGCACTGGTATTCTATGTCATGCTTATTTTTCTTTTTCATCCTCTCCTCCTGGTATTACCCACATTTTCCAAAAGGCAATTTCACAGTTTTTCTTTTCGGAATTGTTTCGCTTTATTTTAACCAAAAAAGTATAGAAGGTAGGTTTGGGTAAGATTTTTAGACAGGGGTGAGAGCGGATGAAAGGGGTCTCCCATTGCTTTTTGTGGTAAAATAAAGGAGTAACATAGGCAAAAATAATTTAGTGGATTTGACCTTTGGCAAATATATTGCAAAGAATCCCTCTCCTGCTCTTCTACTTTACTCTTCATTACTTCCCTGAATATGTACCACTATCCTGCACCTCTTTTCCTGTTCTGCACCTCTTTTCCTGTTCTGCGAAGATTTTGATACTCAGAGTTCTTCTCTTTTCCTGCCAAACTCCATTTTCTTTTATTGGAAATGTTTATTTCCTTCTTTCTATGAATTATCCATCCTCTCTTTTTCTCTCGTTGCTCGAGTCCTTACATCTTAATTCTTATTCTTCTCCCCCTTCTTTCACCTAAGGCTCCTCTCTCGACATAGAAAAGTGAGAAGGAAGAAAAGAGAAAACTTTCTCTGCAACTGCGACTCCATACTACTCATCACAAGCTTTCACTCTCCTTCTGCTTTTCTCCATCTGCCCCACTATACTCTTCTTCATACTGACCTACTTTTAATTGTCATAACCTTCAGACTTTCAATATTCATAGATATATTTCCACACATATTAGATACCTGCCCACTCTTACAGAATTCCCTTCTCTTTTAGCTGATTTGGCTCTTTCCAATTTTAACTCTGGGCATCTTTTTACTCTTGATCTTCTCCATCCGTCTCAATCCATTCATCCTTCTCATAACCCCCCGTCCCCTAACATTGGCTTACTCTGGATTGTCTTTCCCTTTGGGCCTCCCTTCATCAAGCTAGCTGAAAGGCATTGCAAAAAGTCTCACTCTCTTATGGACTTTAACTCGCCTTCTTCCCTACAGTCCTCATGATCTTTCTCTTCTACTTGCTAAAAAACAGTATTTTTCTGCTGACCCTATCTTTTCCTTCTCTCCTCATCCTCATCATCTCTTTGAACTACTTAGTCGTGTTCTGTCTCCCACCACTCCTGACCTCCAGCTCTTCTATTCTTCCCCCTGTGGAGTTTGCTAAGAACTGGATACTCTACTTATTCCATTACAAGACATGGCAGATATACATTACAAAGAGCGAAATGACAGGAACATCAAATTATCAAATCCCATTTGGAGGGCAAATAAAGTCAAAATAAACATTTAAAGAAATCAATCAGATTGTTGAAATTTACAATATTAAGGGATCAAGTAAAATGAAGTGACAAACCCATTTTTCTAAAAGATTAAAATATGTTGGTTCATCTTTGTTTTTGATAGAAATAGAGCTGGAGTCATAGAATTAAGAACTAAATTAATACTGTGATGCTTGCAATTCAATAACAATCATGACTCGATTAACATGTACATTTCGGCGTGGGGGTGTCATTTGAAACGCCTGCATCTGGACCATAGAACTGTTTTGACAATCCCCTTCTAGACAATGATTTTTTATTTTAATGTGAATGATTATTTGAATTTTTTTTAATATGAGTGAATATGAGTGCCAGGTCAAATCCAGGAACAGTACATACTTAACATAGAGGAATTGTCAAGAAGAGTAACTGGCATGGCTCTGCCAACTTGTGTCCAAATAACAGAATACATTTTTAGAAGGGAGAAGTCTAAGCTGTACTTGTCATTTATTGTGGTTAAATGTGAAAGAAATAGATCAACTGAACACTGGTTATTACTTGTTTTTTTCTGAAATGTCAAAGTATCAAGCTATGTGGCCTTGAGTGAAGAAGCTTTATGTGTAAAGAGGCCATGGTTCTAAGTATTACTGGAGCAGCAGTGGAAATAATTCTGTTTATTATAGCACTCAAATTGTTGTGTCAGAAATAACTACTTCCTCTTTGGACAGAGGTGTGCCTACATTCAATTTGGTATTAAAGAGGATGGTTTAAAATGTTGTATCCACGTGATCTTGTAGGTGTATCAGTTACATTGATGTCGTCTTGGGGTGAATATGAGTACCCATACTCAATAATGTATTAGTCATTTCATACTTTATTCGGTGTAAAAACCATAAAGTAGAAAGTAATGTTAAAACACAGTCATAAATTCCCAATCCATTCTTAAGGCCAAAAGATAGATCAATTTACAGTAAACATCATACATCAATTCTAAACAGATAACATCAAATTAAAATAAGAGATAGCTCTTTAGCATCTTAACTGGAAGAGAGCAACCTTCAGGCCTCTCAGAATCACATAAAAAGAAGAGAAAAGCAGTCTATTCAAAATACTTTTAACAAGGAGTCACAATTACTTCCACCCTGCTCCCTCGTTTCCAATATTCTCATTCTGGCTATCCAAGCTCTATGTATACAACTAGCTACTGGGAATGAAACTTGGTGCACATGCAAACCCTTAGAGAACTTAAATGCTTCACTGGTGGAGCATACGCCGGACTCCCGGAGAAATGGGCTTAGGTAATATCCCTCCAAGACTCTCAATCTTCCACACAAAAAACAAAGTGCATAACAGTTTCCATAGCAGCATCACATAGGGGGCACATACCTGATCCCCCTGGACCGCAAAATGTAGTGAAGCTGAACAGAGGTAGTATCCCCATCCTAAATCAGACATACAAAGATCTTTCAGATGCCAGACACATATAGTCAAGATAACTCTCATAGCCATAATCTGCTTTACTCTCTAGATAATCTAAGCCCAATTTCAGCTTAGTAGTGCCCTTGATCATAATGACTTGATGCCTTATCGCTACTAAGATCTTAATCCTCAGAAGAGCAGATTCATCAACACTTTCAGTTGTTTCCCATAGCATCACATACTTCCCAAGGCCTTCCATGCTCCACAGTCTGAGCCAGTGGAAAACTAGCTTCAGGGCCACCAACCCCCCCATCGAGCCAATGTCATATTCCATATGCAGCAATGCTGCAGGTGAGCCCTATGGCAGCTGGAGCAGATTTTTCAAAAACTAGTTTTCTATACTATCGAGAGACTGACGACTCACATATCCCCAAATTTCCACTCCAAAGACAGAAGCAAGAACTTCCTGCCTTTAATATAATTCAAGTGCTGGGGAAATTGCACAGCTCCCATGTTTTTTAAAGAAGTTAGTAGCCCCACTGTACTTTGCAAAATTACAGCTGGCTTTTGCAAGTTGTGAGAACATTCCACAGTTCTCGTGGAATCCAATTCCAAGATAGTCATAAAATAAAGTCTGTTCCAACTTAACTTTATCTACAAAGATGTCCAATTGCCTATATTTCAAGAACAGTGGCCTGGAAGTCATTGTTTTTGTTTTTGCAGTGTTTAGTTGCAATTCCAGTTGCTCACATTTCTCTAAAAATATATTCAAGTTTGCCTTCAGGCCTTGAGGAGTAATAGAAAGAATGACTGTGTCATCTGCATAAAATAAGGCAGAGTAATTATCCTGAACCCTCTTACAAGCTATTCTGCACCAGTGCTTTCAATATCTCGTCGATGTATATGTTAACAAGTAAGGAGGCAAGGACACACAGCTGCCTTACCCCCTTTACCACCTTGAAAGAAGCAGTTACTCCCCAGCTAAGCCAAAACACACAGCTGCCATTTTCTCAGTATACAATGACTGGATAGCAGAGATCCCTTCAAGAGGGGCTCCTCTACCAATTAGGATCAGCCCGAATGTTTCCTGTGAGGCACTGTTGAAAGCAGTCTTGAGATCCAAAATACAACATACAGCTTTATCTTGAAAAGCGTAGTGTACTTCTGGATAAATAGGAATAATCAAAAACTCTGATCTACCGTGCTCTTATGTTTTTGGAACCCCACCTAAAGGTCATCTATTTTTTCATTCTCATCCACCCAGGTTTACAAGTGGGATAGCACAGTTTAAGCAAATATCTTCCCCACACCATCTAAAAGCGAAATGGGCCGATAATTAGCAGGGTCGTCCCTGCCCCCATTTTTATAAATTGGTACAATTAACACATTTCTCCAGGAGGCTGGGACGACACCCAGTCTAATGACCGCATTCAAAATTCTACACAGAATTATATCCCAGATCTTTGACTCATCTATATATATTTCTGAAGGGATTCTATCTGGCCCAGATGCTTTTCCGGTCTTCCGAGACTCTATATCCCTTCGGACATCTACTGTATTGAACTGGAGAGTTTCCACACTGGGGACATTTTGGTTTTGCCCTGCATTTTGGTTTATGTACAGTTTTTTCCAGAAGTGCTGCCGCCAAATATCTGCTTTGATAAAGCATTGAAGTGTTTGATCCCCATTCAGGTTTACACCTGCTATCAATTTCTAATATAGGGTATAATCTCCTTCTTCATATGCTTTTAATTTTCCAGAATTACCTTATATATATCTGGGTTTGTGGGTTTGTACCTTATTCAACCACCCTATGCAATTTCACTGATTTCCGGGCGTGGCTTCCTAGAGCAATGGTTTCAACCATCTTTAACATGTGTGCTATTGGGGAGTTACCAGGTTAAAACTAATCAAAATGCTCAAAGGATCATGATCACTTTCAGTCCTTTCATGGATCATGAAGTTACTTTCCTGAGACCATAATGTAATCAATCAGGATACAACCCTTATGCCCGATAAAAGTTGCTTTGGCAGGTTGATCTTCTACAAACCTTCCATTGCACACCATAAGTTCCATATTATATATTTTACATGCTGTGCCAATAGCTCAACAGTGAATCCTTTTTGGGGGAGCTGTGACCAGTGTAGGAATATCCCAGGCACTGTCCTGGTCTTCCCACACCCCCTCTATTTCCCTAATTGGGTTTATTTGTAGAATAAAGTCACCTTCCACAACTGTGGAAGGTTTTGTATTGTGTATTACCTTTCAGGAGTTTATCAATTCTTGAATGTTTTCACCCATAGCCAACCCATTAACTTCTGCTGGTCTATTGTAGAGAATACATAATATAAGCCATTGATCTTCCCCAGTACTAATAACCAAATGCTGAAGCTCTTCTATGCCTGTTGGATGCACAGTCGCCTTCCATTCTAATACCATCTCCAGCATTATGAGGAGACCCCCACTTGGTCTACCCATCGAGACCTTTCTAGCTGGGACCTGAAATACTTGGTTTCCTGCAGAAGAATCAACTCAGTCCAAGGAGGATTGTCAAGATATTTTACAATACCGGCAATATTCCAGGATAGAAAAGAACATCCGCTCCTTAATGGCAGACTTATTGGGCCCTGTGATAGTCAGTCCACTTCTTCTAGATTTCCCTCGTCCACATCAGTCGACATTCTCTGCATCCTCTTCCTTGTAGAGGGTTTTGAAAGTCCTCGAGGTCTGGAAGGGGCCTGACCTCTGAATTCCTGATTGTCACTCTGTTCTTCAATACCAAATATAGGGGCATGAGAGCTGATCAAAATAGCAGTGCCCTACAGTGCTAATGCCCGGAAATCAATTGCAAGAATGCAAGAATGCCATCAACTAAATCCCAAGTCCGCAGAAAAATCTGGATGTAGTTGAGAATGGGTTTTGCATAGGGGTTAAATTGTATTAGGGAAGTTAATTGAATGATCTTTTCAATCATACATTCCCAGATCTTTGTATGTGTAACATTCTGGCGAGTGAAGGGTTATTTCAGAGTGCTCCTATGTTTCCTAACTTACTGTGAGATTGTTGCATGGTAAATGGGACATTTGGTACAAGTCTATAACAGGGACTATTCAAATTGCTTATTCAAAACATGAGTGTGTATTTGCATATGGTAAACATCGTTTTACTTGAACATAAAAATGTGCTCAGATAAGCTATTCCAGAGGTTTAGTTGCACTGTCTCCATCAGCCACCAACTTGTGTCATCTTGTTCGTGATTGCCCACTCGAATTAGATGTGTCCCGGAGTTCCTACATCTAATTCGAGATCTATGTTCAATTAGGCTGAGGCTATTGATTCTTACAGTTTTTCCAATATATCGAAAGTCACAAGGGCATTCGTTACAGTAGATGAAGAATTGAATTTAGCTGATTTGTCATATTTCATATTTGCAAGATTTAAATGCCGGTGCGTTCAGTAAATCTGCAAATCACACACATTCAACAACAAGGGAAGTGTCAGGTAACTGCGGCATGTTACAAAGTTTAGGGTTATCTTCTGTGTTTGATACTTGCAATCGATGAACTGCTCTTTTAAACTGTTTATCTTTTCAGGGCAAAAAGGGAAACTTCGAAATCTGTTAAGCTTAAATGCAATGCAAATGCAATGGCCAGTGATTGCAACTAATCTGCTTAATTTTTTGGGGTTTCGCGTATTGAATTAGATGTGATAGATATGCAAACCTATTTTTTCCTCTTTCTGTCCTCTAGTGAAGTGACTCACTCTCTTTCTCTAGGAATTTCTAATCAGCTTTTCTGGGTAGCCCAACTCGCTCTGACACTGGTACAATATTTCAGTATTCTTAGCAAAGTCTTCCATTGTTCGACAGTTTCGTCTGACCCATATGTATTGCCCATACGAGAGGTTGTCTCTCAAAGCAGCGGAACGAAAGCTCTTGTAATGAATTATGGTGTTTCTATAGGCATTTTAAAAAAAGAAAAAAACAGACATAGACCAGACATACTAAGACATCAGACTGCTTTCTGTATACACTTTTTGGTGGTTTGACTAGAAATATTTTGAGGCTTTTCAATTTGTCAACTGCCTCTTCCTTTATATTGGCGAACATTTAATTATTTCAGACTTTTCAATTTATAAAGTGTTTTCTCTTCTAGGTTGCCGCACTTGTGTTCATTAATGTTGTGTTATACTGGGTCTTTGTATGCATAAATGCCATTTAAACTTGGTTTAGCTATTATATATGATCAGCTCTTTATTTTAGGATATATGTTGTTTTAACTTTCTTGTATTGTTTGAATTGCTTGACATGTAAACATTCTATGTATGGCTTCAAACCAGTTAAATGGATCAAGGTGAGTAAATAGCTTAAACTTGACTATATGATGGGCTGTTTTTGATATACTGTGCCAATTTATCAGATGTTGAAATGTTTTGAAAATAACAAAATCAGAGCTATACCAGAGCAGACCCCCCCTTTTTTGTGTATTACATTAGTCCTGACCCAAGTCTTCTCTCAGGTAAGGGCCACTCCCTCTGCTTTTTCTGGTTATTAGTAAAGTGGGTTTGCTGTGCGGGATTGCCAACTAATTACATTTACAGTTCTTGTATCTGAGACACTATGTCAGAAGTACCCACTGTGAGCTATAGTACTGAACTAAGTCAAAATTCAAAACATTATTCAGGGCCCCTCACTGTTTAGTCTGACGGGGGTCCTGTGAAGGCATCATGAAGCAAGACACAGACAACAGACGTATTTCAAACTGAAACACTTTTTTAAATTAAATGTCAGGATGATTGAAGGCCAATCTTGCCCTATGCTAAGGTGAGATTTCCCTATCGGAATAAAACTAAGGCAAGTCGCTGTCAAATAGTTCCACTTGAAAGTCTGTCTGTGTCCACAACTTATAGTTGCCCTCACCATTAAGACAAAAAATGTGTAGGGATGTTAATAATCAAAGAAACAATGTTCAACTCGAAGTTTGGTGCTTCTTCCAGCGCTCAGCTCACTTATTTATTGTTTGCTTTTTAGTCTTGCTCTTTTCCCCAAGTATTAGATAGTCCCACAAAACTCTCAAGATGACCTCTCTCAAGCGCCAAGCAACATAGTTCAAGATAATCTTCTGGGTTCTCTCCCCCAAGACTCATGCAACACAGTTCGAAACAACAAAGGGTCTTCAGACCTCGTTCTCAAGACAACATGAGCAGGTTTTTCAGTCTTAGGGTTTCCTTCCCCAAGAGTTCAATTTCATATACTGTATTTGCTTTAGTTTGTTTTACAAGTTGGTTTTCTCAATATCCTGGGTCTTCAGTATTCAGGGGTCACTGGTATAGGGGCAGTTGTCAGACCGCACAGTCCACCCATTAAAGGTCGCGCAACCAGGATCCCTGGGCTCTTCAGCCCCATTGGTTCCTTGGCACTTGCTCCTGTGCACTAAGATATTTCTGTCTAATGCCTTGTGGTTGGCATCCTGGCATTATGTACAAAGTTGCACTCTTTATGGCTTCTCCTTGTTAGCCTTTTGGGATATACTTTAAAATTATTTTTGTGCTTCACAAGTAAATTGCTTAATGTTTTCAATATGCTTTGAATGCAGGTTGCTTTTGATTCAATAGCTACTTGTGTTGCTTAAGGTTTAGGTTTAGGTTTAGGTTTTCATTCCAAAAAAGTACTCAATTTATTTGAAATGCACTTTTGTCGTTTAAATAAAGGTGTGCTTTAAGTTTGATATTCAAAAATGCATTTTTGTCATTCAAATATAAGTTTGCTTTCAGTTTGTATTCAAAATGCACTTTTGTAGTAAAATATAAGTTTGCTTTCAGTTTGGTATTTAATGAAGACGGAGCAGCACTTGCCTGCGGTGCTATTTGGAGCTCCCTGTTGCCTTTGTGCCCTCCCGACACTCACCGGCGGTTAGCTCCTCTTCCTGGCAGCTCTGGTCATTGTCCCTCCACTTCTGGAGCTGCATAACGCTGCCGTCACAAGCCCTGCCCGCCTGCCAAGTGCTTTTTCCTTCACGCCGGCTCTCCACCTTCTTTTCAATGTACGTGGGCGGCGTCCTCTTTAATCCTGGTTTGCGAGCGTCCTGGTTCCGTTTCCAGTCCCGCCACGGCTGCCTCCTCGTAGAGCGGGTCCCCAGCTGGTCTCTGCCACGCCGGTATCCCTGCTTCTTACTGGGGTGATGCCAGTCTCTCATTGTTTGTACCTGCATCATTCTAACAAGCTGCAGGTGTGCCTGGCCAATTAGATCTGCCTGGAGGAGAGAGGACCCCCGCCCTTGTCCAGGAAGAAGCTTTGGACGTACTGATGTGCACAGAGAAACACACAGCGGGCGAGCGGGATTCGTACCAGTGTGTTTCCCGGCTTCAGCAGCAGGGAGGCAGTAGCGCGAACCACCGGGAAGAGACACAGAAGTCTGGTGAGTTTCGAGAAAGCGCTCAAGCAGCGGAGCACTCCTATGGTATCGCAAGTGAACAATGGTCTGTGAAAGTAAGCAAACAAATACATATTGAATACGAAACTAAATGGTATTCAATATTCAGGGGTACAACACCCTTTGGGACTAGAGAGGTGAGCCCGCTATGCTTAACACAAGGGACAGGGCAAGCAGGATCCCACTTGGGGTGACCCTCTGTCTCCCATTAGGGGACAAAGAATACCCAAGCAGGGGTTTTACTTCACCACCCTTTAACACAAAATCCCAAGAGTGTGTTGGCTATATGGGAATTGAGCAGGGCAGTAATGTGCACAGCTTTTTAAAAGTGGATGGTTTGGTTTCTGGCCTGTTGTTGTTGCTGTCTTTGCATGAAGAGCGAAACCAATGGATTCTTCCACCTTGTAACAGCGAGGAATATAAAGTTCTCGGGACCCTGACACACAAGGAGAGAACCAGTCAGACAGTGAAAGAGATAAGTCTGTACAGCAGTGCAGAGGAGGGAACGTGTCCCTCTCAGGAGGAGCCAGGAGGCAGCGCCACACAGACGGTGTGGTGGGTGCAGGGATGCTGACGTTGAAGCTTAGAGCCGCTGAAGGGAAATGAGATGAAGCTGCCCCAGAAATGGCATACCAGCATATTCCATAACTGACACTGAAGTCCTGTCAGTCTTAGACGGGAGGAAACGACGCAAGAAACCTGACAATAAATATCAAAAAGAAGTCAGAGTAGAGGTTCTGCAATGGCCAGAAAGACCACAACCCCAAAGAGCACCGTTGCCAAGAACCAGGTACGTGGCTAAGAGGCGTTGGTGCAGGGTGGTAAGACCACAAGACACCTCATGAGGGGTTGAAAGAACTGACAATACCAGAAGAGCTGAGAAGTGACATAGCCCATGCCGGACTGAGACGCAAGATACCCCATGAGGGGGTGAAAGAACTGAGAATCCCAGAAGGGCTGGGAAGCTGCATAGCCTATGCCGGGCTGAGAACCGAGATACCCCATGAGGGGTGAAAGAATTGAGAATCTCAGAAGGGTTAAGAAGTAACATGGCCCACACCAAGCTGAGAACCGATATACCCTATAAGGGTGTGAAAGAACTGAGACTCTCAGAAGGGTTGAGAAGCCACATAGCCCATGCTGGGCTGAAAATCGAGATGAGGGGGTGACAGAGATAATGCTTCCAGGAGGGCTGAGAAGTCAAATAGCCTAAGTCGGTCTGAAAGCCAAGAACCCCCACAAGGGGATAAGAACCAAGCCATCCCAAGCTGGCATGAGAAAGGATGTGTCCCAGGTCAGGGTAAGAGAGAAGTAGTCCCAAACAGGGGTGAGGGAGAAAGTACCCCAAACGGGGGTGAGAATCAAGCAACACCAAACCTGGTTGAGGGAGAAGTAATTCCACGCTGGGGTAAAAATTCAAAATTCCCCAGCACCAACTCACATAGTCCTCACATTGATGTTCTATCCTTTCACTTTCTTCCTTCTATGCTCCTCCCTTTCTTCCTCACACTCTCCTTCGTCTCTGCATGCCTTATAGTTCTCTTCCCTTCTTTCCCTCTGGTGTTCCCTCCCTCTCTTTTCTTTGCTCTCAACCACTGCTCTCCCCTCTCCTTACTACTACCCTACTACTCTCTCCGCCCCACACTACTACTCTCCCCTCTTCATACTACACTAGCTGGTCAGATAGCACAGCGAGTAGAGCGCTCGCTTTGACATCGTGCAGAGCCTGCTGACGCAGGTTCGAATCCCAGCAGGGCCAACTCAGCCTTTCATCCTTCCGAGGTCGATAAATGAGCACCACACACTGTGGGAAATAGGCAGCGCTCAGATACCTGAGGGTTCGTAGCGCTATATAAATACCCAAACAAAACAAAACATACACTCTCCTTCCCTCATTAATGCTCTCTCTTCTCATGACTACTATTTTATCCTCTATGGGTTCTCTCCCTCAGATGGAGTCTATCTCCCCAAAGGCTGGTTTACAGGTGGACAAGTGAATACAACTGGTTTTAAGCCCAACCCCCTTTTTGTATGCAGGTACACCAGTGTTTAGAAAGGGAAGCCTGCTCAACATATAGTCAATTCGAGAGTTAATATCATAGTAAAATGTAGAGTTATGATTTATGCTTTGATGCACGGACTGTGCTGTGGGCCCATTGAAGGTAAACACATGGTTGCAGTATATGTTATCTGGAGCATCTACATTGTCGGGTTTGACACACGGACCGTTCTGCAGTTATGCTAGCATGAAAACTCAGGTTGCAGTCCGGCTCCTGAAGTGTCTCTGGATGACCGCTTATATGTGAGTATAGCGTGCCACTTCTGCAGTTCCTCGTTGGCTCCCTACCGTTTTGGTTGTTCGCTCTCACCACCGACAGGCCTTCTGGGTGATGAAGTCCTAAGGAAGAAACAGAAAGAAACTGGCCAGCATTGTCCAATACAGGTATGGGGCAGAAAAGGGTAGTACTTGACTCACATAACCAGGCATAGGTAGGTGGCACAGAGACTGGTGCCCTGCCAACTCCCACACCCCACCTCTGGGGCAGGACTGGATCTGGTAATGACCCTGGTAGACCTCCACCCCCAGGGTGAGTGGGGTCCCCATCCTTACTTGAGAGGGTCAGATCCCTGACCCTTTCAAAACAGTGACAAAAGATGATTTGTCCAGGATCACTGTATTGTGCATTAGCAAAGCCAGGATATGAGCCTCAACACTTTAGTTCCACAGTCTCGAATTTGACTACCTAATCACCTCACCCAACTAACACTTTATGCTCTTCCTATGGGGGTGGCAAACAGTTTTTACAGCCCCTGTTTGGAGGAACCAAGCTCTAGACCTTCACCATAGTGATGCATTGTTACTTTTCATAGTTAACACTATCTGGTGCAGGTACATTGGGCCTCATTACAAGTTTGGTGGTGCTGGAAAAAAGTGGAGGTAATTCAGTTACCTCAATTTTTCTGTACTGCCAAATTACAAGTTTTGGCGGAATTGCTACCGGTGGAATTACTGAGTGGTAATTCCACCGACTGTTGGAGAAAAAGTGGAGGATGTACCTCCAGCATTATGCTGTACGTGAATCCTCCACTTTATATCCAAAAATTGGCAGATTTACCACTAGGTAATTCCACTTGTGGTAATTCCACCAAAAATCCCCAGTGGAGTCCTGCGGACTCCAGAAAATGGTGATTTACACCACCTACCACCACTTGTAATCCCGTGGTAATTCAACGGGACCAAGTGGTGGTAACTGTAAATCCATTTGGGGTTATATTGGAGGATTTACCTGCGAAATACCACCAAACTCGTAATGAGGCCCATTGTTTTGTAGCACAGTAGGTACTATCACAAAAGTATATACATACTGTGAGAAACCAAAGGGTATTTTACCTGTTAGTCCTCAGGGAGTTGTCATCCAGGTGGCCAGGACACGGCCATCGCCTTTGGATCCCACGGCCATCGCTTTTTGATCCAGTTCCTGTGGGTTGACCAGTGCGGGAGGATCACCTGGGTGAGAGGTCTTCGGGCAATGGGGTGAGACAGCCAATGGTGAGACTCGGTATTCCCCCTTTTTTGTTCATCTACTTAAGACTAACTCTCTCACATCATACTCGACATGTTGCGTTAATCAGGCCAGGAAAAGTCAGGCACTTTACAATAAGTGCATACACCTGATACCAGTCAGCTCTCCTCACACGAATAAAAGGCACCACCTTAAGACACACTCTGAGCAAGGCGGAAAATGAGCACAAGCAGAACTTCTGGGACAAAGGCACACCTACTGGAGCAGAGCAATGGACCCAGGGATGAGAGCAGCAGGCCGAAAGCCCCAAGGATTCCCTACTGGAGGTTGTTGCCTCAGACAGACCACAAAAGCGACTGAAGTAGCAACATTACATCACAAGTAAATGCTTCACGCGTGTGGATGAGACGCGAAGAAAGGCAGACCCGTAAATGAACTTTGAAGTAAAAGGTTACTGTGAGATCAGCAATACTAAGTAACAGAGTGGTCCGGCGAAAGGAAATAGCCCATTCGAAAGTCTCTGTGACAGGTACACTATTCGAAGTTATAAAGAGAGCAAAGAGCGAAAGTAAATTAAGCAAGCGAAAACATGAATTTTGAGTCGAAGCGGTCCTGCGGTGGTCTGTAAAGAGAGGACCTACATAATCTGTGTGCTGTAAGGTCTGGGCCCGGCAGAAGGGGACATTTGTGAACTTTACGTTGGAATACAATATTGAGAGTCAAGAAAGAGACTTTAACATGGAAGGCCACGCAGGCCTCAATGCACGGTTCGGAACTGCTTAGAGTGTCAGAAACCAAGCCACAGCATGTCATCCTGCCTACAAGGACAGCTTTACTCCGTGAAGTTTAACGCGAGGAGGAGAGCTGGTTCACCAACCTCTATTCTTTTGAACTCTGATTTTTCCTCTGCATACATTTCTCCTTTTTACACTTTTCGTACAAGAGGGCATGCATTAGGTTTTTGTTAGTATAGGCCGTTTTGATTTGACGGACTCCACTAGTACTGTTTTGTTTATCGTTTGATGGTCAGACTTCTCCCAACTTAGTTATAGGGCTAAATAGGAGTTTCTCCGACCCCAACATTTTCAATAAAGGTTTTACAATTGTATCCATTGTGTCAGTGTCATACTTGTGATACCATGCCTTCCCTACAATACACACAAAGGTTTATAAATCTCAGACAAAGGAAAGGCCGAGTCAGCCTTGCTGGGATTTGTACTGTTATCTGTAGCAAGTGCTTAATACACTGAGCTCTCTTTGGAATAAATCTGGCACTTAAATTTATAAATATGCATTTCAACTTTCAGTATTGCATGTGATCTAAATATTCCCCAAGGAAGGATGAAAATGCTACAGTAGTTGTGTTATAGTGTGCGGAAAAACTGTGTGTACTACATGGAACACACAAAATGCTACAGGATTAATTGATCGGGCAGCATGGAAAGAGCCTCAGCAGTGCACCATCAAACATCCTAGCATGTGTGTGTGTTTTTTTTTAATGGACACTGACTTTTTTAAAAGTAATCAGTCATGTGGGGTCCCCCTCTAAGTGGGGGGTCCCAGGCGCATGCCGCTTTTGCCTTCTCATAAACGCGTCCATAGCAGTGGCATTGAAGAGAGGATTTGTGCAAGAGAACATAGGAAGTACATTGTGGAAAGATTAAAGGATAGTTCCGGGACTTTTTTTGAAATGTGATTTTTTTGAAATGTGATTTAGTGCCGCAAAGGCAGGTGAGCCAGGTCGATGCGGCGGAATGATAGGATTATCACAAAATGGAGGCTGATTTCGAGTGCGATAATGGGCGAAAAGTCGGGTAAGGTCCATAGGAAAGTTTCCTACGATCTACCGATTTATGCTTACAAACACATGGCCGACCCGTAGGGACAATAAAAAAAAAGTCCCGGAACTATCCTTTAAGGAGGTAGAAAATGAAAAGAGAACATGACAAACGAAAACGCCAAGGAAGAATTACATTGTAAGAATTGTGGTTCTTACTCGCCAAAATCCTAATGCAATGGCACAGACAAAGCCAGGAGAACCAAGGAAGAATTGCATTATGGGAATCATGGTTGTAAGATTCCAAAAGCCTAGTGAAGCGGCGCTGACATAGCACAGAGAACCAAAGAAAAACTGCCTTGTGGGAGTTGCGGTTCTAAAATTGCAAAAGCTTAGAGGAAGGGTGCTGACAAAGACCACAGAAGATGAGAATAACTGCACACTGGAAGCAGTGCTCCTGGCACTCCAACATAGCGGAGTAGTGCATCTGATAAAGTCAAGAGAACCAAAGAGGGATACTTCTCCTGCGTCCACGGGCCACTCGTGTCCCTTCACACCAGGTTTGGTCCCCCCACCTTTGCTCTCCCTCTGCAAAGCCAGGGCCTGCTGCAACGAAGCTCGTAAGAGAGGCCTGCTTAATGAGAGTTTTTCTGCTGAAACATGGACGTGCCATTTATTTCACAATCAACGCAGGTCAGTCTGCCAAAGTCACAGGCGGTGAGTGGGAGCAACTAACAGGAATTAAAAAAGAAATCCCACGAAGGTGGAATATAAGCATTGATAAAGCCATATGGATGTGGCTTTTGATGATGATGTGATTTTATTTCAAAGTGCTGCATAACATGTGCAGGTGCTGCCATCATAGGCAGGCACAGCCTCCAATGTCCCATTAATGCCGCTGAATGTTTGTTCATCTCTGATATGCATCGTTTAGTCGCCAAATGGCCACACATGTCTGGTTGCTGTCATCATGTGCCATGCACAGTCTCAAATGCCACATTAATGCCAGTTATTGTTTTAAGCATGGTATGCCACCAAATTCATGGTGCAGTCCCCTTATCTCCAGCTGCTGCAATCATTTGCCAAGTGCAGCAATACGTGTCTGAATAACACCATCCAATTGCAGTTCCTGCCTCATATGCAGGGTTTGATCATTTGTGTTATTACACAGCCCTTCATGCCACAGTCCTCCTAATTCCTAATCCCTGTACAAACAGGCGCAGTTATTAGCCCTGTTTCTGCTACTCAACATAGCAACCTCGGAAGGATGAAAGCCAGACTCTGCCTTGCCGCGAGATCTGCACTCATAAAGGGCAGACTGGCCTCATGGTAGAGCTGAGCACTCTACTTCTGCGTTAGACAGCCCAGAGAGTTACCACAGCCTCGCACGTGTATGTCACATCATTCCATGCCAAGCAGCGCTTCAACAGCCACAGTAATGCCACTTAGTGGCAGTTAATCCCCCAGATGCATGGCACTGGCCCAATATGCATTAAATGGCATGGCAATATAATCATTTTCTAATATTGTCTTTGCGGAGTTGTCTAACCCCAGCAAAAATGGTTTCTTATTTTTAAATCCCATCATGCTTTAGGGCCAGGCTTACTGGCTCCAAGTGCTTTCTACCTTGGCACAGTTTTTATCCGCACTTATTAATTATGGGGAAACTCCCAAACATCCCTACAAACTGAAATGTGCATCCATTCATTTATTACTAATGTCACTTGCCTGTGTGCTTTATAATGCATCGTGCAGTACATTCAACAACCCCCCATGATATGGTATTTAAATCATTCAATATTTTATCAATATTAATCACTCAATGTTCTTTTAAAAATAAGTACTTGGATAATCCCCTGTCATTACAACAGAGCGATTAGTGGGTTTTTTTGGGTGGTGGGGGGTTGATTTTTGCGGTGGGCAGTGATTAATGGGGCCCCCAGACAAAGACCAAACCGAACATTTGGGACCGCTAGAAACTGTTTGTGAATACTCCAGCCTCAGACCTTGGGACTGGTGATTCTCAGCGGCTATGTCTTCAATGTGAAGCAACTGCGGCGCAGGGGTTTACCACGACGCGACTGCTTCACAGACATGAACTGCACAACAGTTGGGGAGGGTGTGTATGGGGCCATGGGATAGGGGTGCAGCTGGCATGAGTGAGGTATGCATGGGCAGTGGAGTTCCTATCCCTTCTACCTGTATCTGCATGTTTGAAATGAGCACCACCTTTTCTTGCACTGTGGCTCAATGCTGGCTAGTCTCATTCGTATCTAGTAGGACTTCAACAACCAGCATGCCTAGTGGCGGAATAGCGATTAACCCATCTGACCGGGAGAGAGAAAGAGACAGTGAAGACCTGCCCTGACACAGAGCAGTCCACTCAATAGCTCAGCAGAAAAAAACGCTGTGCACACCGACCAGCAAGAGAAAAATGACGCCAGCGTCAGCAAATACGTGGAGAGCTTCACTTTCCAGCAATCTCAACAGGCTCAACCACAAAGTCAATATATGTATAGTGAAGGGGCTGCAAAACGGTCCTCTACCAAACCAGCATCCCAAACACGTTGGTGAGTCCTCACCCAACCTGGGACACTGAATATGATTCTGACTGCAGCGAGCCTCCATTGCCTAGAGCCGGCAGACCTGTGTACCAGAAAGGGGCTGGGCTAAAGACCCCGTTTATATTTTTCCTCACTGGTAACACCTCCCCAGGGGAAATGAAAGACAGCGGCTGGCCTGGGGAAGCAGGTGAGTAGAGGGCCAATGGAGAGGGAAGGAGGAGGGTAAAAGGGGACACAGGAAACAGGGACATGTGGGTAAAGTCAAGGAAGGAGAAGGACATTCTAGAGGAAGATTGCTTAAGGAGTGTGCAAGGTGAGGTATTGGTTGGCGAGAGAAAGTGGTACTTTGGTTTTTAGTGTGTGTGCAAGGTGTGTGAGTGGAACAGGTGAGGAAGAGAGAGCAGAAAAACAGTGGGTGGAGTAGTAGGGAGGATAGTAGGAAGAGAAAGGAGCAAGTGAGGCCTCAGTGACTGGAAGGCACCAATATCTACGTTGTACTGCATTGGGGAACTTAGGTCAGGGACCACCTAGGTTGTTGCCAGAGGGAGATAGTGAGAAAGGGTGTTTGCCCTTAAGCCACCACAACCAGGCAGGCAGAACATTAGACAGTAGGGATTACTGATCGCTGGAGACTTTTCCTGGGGTTGAGGGACACCTGGACTCCTGAGGGAATGGCTCGCACTAGACGAGCGAGACACAGAGGGACTTACCTTAGTGAGCACCTTTATGGTTCTTAAAATAAAAACCCTTGATCTATCTTCAAGATTTGGCGTGTTCTTAAGGCTATCTGTGACACAAACTAGCCAAAGATGTTGCAAAGCACCACTTGCACAAACTGAGCATCTACCCTCAAGCTAGTGACCATCACATAATGTTAGCAAAAGGTATGTGGAGGAGCCCACATAACTGCTTTACAGATGTCTTAAAGGGGTACCGATCATTAAAAAGCCACAAGGCCTCTTTAACTCTAAATGTATGGGTGTCTAGACCTTTTGGAGGAGGAGTTTTCCGCATAGCGCAAGAATGGAGACAGAAGGCCACTATCAAGTACGTGAAAGAGCTTCTAGCTACTTCAGCTCCCAGCAAAGAACCCCCGTAAGTGGTGAACCGCTGTGGGAAGATAACATATTACTAATACTCTCAGGTAGAATTTGAATGCTTTGCTCAGGTATATGGTGTGCAAAGATCGTACTGCCTCCATACCTGGATTAGGAACAAACAGAATCTCATGAAATAATTTGTTGTTGCTTTGATCCCCTACATGTTGCCTTAGGAAAGTCCTATCATGTCCCAAGCTAGGACCTCAAGAGCTGAAGAACCAACGCCATTGTTGAGATAGCAGATCTTCCTGTGGAGGGAGCTCTACATATAGAGTCACCACCAGGAACCACAGGTTAGAGTACCAAAAGAGTTTCAGCCAGCATTGGACCACATGGATCACAAGACACCGATGACTGCTCTTGAGAATGTGCGTCGGAAATTGAGGAAGTGGTGAAAAAGCATAGACTGTCTTATTGTTCCAGTGGAGGACAAAGTAATCTCCCAGAGACTGGAAACCGTTCCCTTCCATGAAGCATAGAAGGGATGCTTTTTGTTCATCCAGGACGCAAACAGGTCCAGAATATTGCAACCACAAAGGTCGAACAGGGAGTTCACCACGTTCTTCCACCTATTCCCATTTGTGATCTGCTGGGCTGAGCCTGCTTGAGGGGTCTGCCTTACATTGAGTTTCCCTGCCAGCAGGGTGGCCACTAGAAATATCTTGTTCTGTATTGTCCAGCAGCATAGCTGTAATGTACGTTAAGGTGACCTTGAACCCCGCTGGTTGCTGAAATAAAACATTATTGCCATAGTATATTGTCTGAATAAATCAGCTTCCTTGCTTCAATGATTGAGGAAAGAAAATCTGAGGGACATACAATTGGCCTTGAATTCCACAACACTTATACGTCAGATCTGGTCTTAAGGAAACCACGAATCATGCACTTCAATGAGCCCTAGTGTGGCCCCCACTAGAAAAGAGAGGTGTCTGGTTGAATCACCACCGAAGGTATGGTTCCAAAAATGGAATCCCCTCCTTAGGTAGTGATTCAGTTGTCCACCACAGTATACCCTCCTTAACTGTGTCTGGTACAGAGATCAGTTTGGTCTGAGAATCCATCTCCTGATTCCAGTGTATAAGGAGGAGTAGTTGAGTGTTTAGTGTGGCGTTTCTCACTACAAGAACACACACAGACATGAGGCTAGCATTCACAGATAGAGGAGATCCATCACAAACATGGCCTGGAGCATATCGAAAGCTGTCCTATGAAGTGCCTCTTTCCTGTCATCTGGGAACAATAACAAATCCAGCTGGGTGTCTGAATTTAGGCCAATGTAGAGGAGAATGTGAGTTGGGAAGAGGGTAAAATCAAATCCACAGAGATCTGGAGAGTTTGCATTCATAAGGTGGTGGGGGCCTGGATGAGCCAATCTTCAAGTAGGGAGAAATGTAAATCCCTACTTCCTTAGGTGGGCCTTGACAGCAACAATTACCTTTGTGAATCCTCTGGTGCAGAGCCAAGATCAAACTGAAGCACCTAGTAATGATAGCACTGCGTTTACATAGCAAACCACAGGAATTTGCAGTGGGGAGCCCAGATAGGAACATATAAGTAGACAGCTTGCGAGTCCCCCTTTCTCCTTCTTGGGAACTACCAAGAACCTCACAGAAAATCGGTCCTGAGAATCTGAAAAAATGGAACCTCTTCTATTTCCCACATCTCCAGTGACTTGCCAATCTTCTGTGAAAGATTAAATTTACCTTGTTGAGGGTAAGAGGTAGAGGATTAGGCCATGGTTGGTGGGCCAGGGGGAATCGGAAGACTTTGATACAACCAAGATGATCCATTCCTTCCCCAACTGCGTTGGTTTCTACTTGGGCATAAATCCATCAGATTTTAGTTTTGTCACCTGTGGTGAAAGAGGAGAGGAATAAACCTTTAGTAGCTTTGTCACTTCTTGGATTAGGAGCAAGACGATGAACCTAGCTGGATGTATTTTTGACAGTGGGCCTTAAAACCTCTGAATCCCGAGGGAACCCTGCCCTTGTTGCTCTTCTTGGAGGACAGAGTAGAAGGCATGATATGATATGATATGATATGACATGGCATTTATAACGCGCCTATACACAAGTGTTTCAAGGCAGAAGATTTTGTGGTGGTGGTTGAAAGATATTTTATTGTCAGGATATTCAATTTGACAAGGGACCAATAAAACAGTTTCTGTCTGTCAAAGGGAAGAGTTCTACTTTTTCTTGGGTATCTGGAACCAGCTTTGCTCATTCTAACCATGCACACCTATACAGCTACTCAATCAACATAGCCGGTTGCAGACCCCAGCATGTCTATAGCCACTTGCTTGACCTTAGTCTCGTTCATCTTGGAAAACGTTTGCCATTTTTCTAAGGTTAACTTCGTCCTGGTATTCCTTCAGGATCTCATACATCTTCTGATAGTTCTTTTCTTTGATTGCATCTGCTGATTTTATTTCCGAGATCTCTTTCTTGATGGTTTATGTCTGTTCCACAGATCTCGATGGCTCCCTTGTTGCGTGTTCTATCAACAATTCTAACCTCTTCTTGGCACTGGTGTTTACGTTCTCTACCCATTTATTGGCAAGATATGTGTCCTCGTCATTAAAAAAATCTTTGAAAAATTAGGATTCTGAGTCCTCTGGGTATTTGGTTTATTTGCATGTAATTTTTCAGTGAGGCCATCTCCCAATATTTGTTGATAATTTTGACAGAAGCTTGTTCCAGTTTTACGAATTTGAAACGCAAATCTTCACATATGTTAGTAGAAGGTCTGAAAGCATGTTACATGCTTCCTCCCGGTGCAAAAAGATTTGTTGCATCTTCCTCTCTTGAGATTAAGTTTTCAGCCATGTTGGCTCTGTTCCGTCAGCGGTAAGATTTTCCTTTGAAGATATTTAACTCTATGCAAGGCAGGCTGGTTAAGGTGAATCTTTCTGCGACTAGGAATCAAAAAATGGTATGTAACAAAAATCTTCAAATAAAGTGTCCTGTCGCATTGTGAGTGGACTGTGAGTAGACCCACTACTCTCTTCAAAATGGGAAATATTAAATTGCCACTATCACAGATTGCGCCAGAAAGAGATTTTTAATCAATATATGCGTCCTATGGTTTACACGTGTTTCGGCCCCTGGCCTTTTTCAAAACCGGGCACTAGCTATACAAAAAATGAAACATAGATACAACAGAAATGTGTAACAACAGAGAAATAGGGTTGGAGTTGGTATGTATTCAGAGGAAAAGAAACATAAAACAATAAAAAACACCATTAGTAAAATGACCACTAATCTGGTCAATATTCAAGGATTCAAGGATTAATCACACATGATGTGGGGTTTAACTGTCCCGTGTGCTATTACACATCATTGCAGTTCAGGGTCGTCCAATGTTGTGACAAAAAATAAAGTTGTGAATCAATGATTATTGTATAAGCACACATACAGGGTATTATTCAACCCTAAGGTTGAAAAAATGATATATTCTTTGAGCTTATTGGATCTGTTCTTGATCGGTCATGAAGCACTGAGATAATCCTTGTTCCTAAAATGCAGATATTACGCATGAAAACTGCCTAACAATAAATGTTTGTCATTTCTGAATCTGTGGTTATACATATGTGATAGCTATATCCCAAATATAGCTAACCATTTTTATGCAGATATTGATTTTGATTTTGTCCATTTCTAAGCGCGCAACGGACTAATTCAATTGTGATTGGGCGCAGGTGTATCATTAGCAATTAGAACGTGCCTTAATCAAGTTCATTATATGAGATAGATATAAATCAACTCAAGGTCCAGGACTCTAGCAGAACAAGTGGGTCTTCAAAGCCCTGCGGAATGCCGGGAGAGTTGTGATCTCCCGGATTTCTCTGGGTAGTTTATTCCATGCTCTTGGACGGTAGACTCCAAATCTACGGTCCCCTTTACTGACATACCTGGTACGTGGTATCTGAAGCAGATCATAATCTGCTGAGCGCAGCTGTCGGGTAGGAACATACTTCCTAATGTTGTCTGATAGATATCCTGGCCCTATCTTGTTGACACACTTATAGACCAAGCAAAGAACCTTGAACTCAATTATCTGCTTTATTGCCAACCAGTAAGACTCTCCTTAAATTAGAGGTTGGGGCTGATTTTTTTACCCTATAGACTAACCTGACTGCTGCATTTTAGGCCACTTGCAGTCTGCGTAGCAGATAGGCTGGAATACCCGACAATAGTGCATTTTTATAGTCTAGTCTAGAATTGACCAGAGTACCAATGACCACCATTCTATCATCATTCGCAATGAATGGTAAGATATGTTTCAACAGGCGTAGTGAGTAAAATGCTGCCTGCACCTTCACACTAAACTGAGCTCCACTTCCCATGTCATCCTCCCAGACACATCCCAAGTTCTTAATTTTCTTAGATAATTTCAGCTGTGTGTCATGATGCCTACCTCCAAGGAGCCAGACAGGGCCCGGCACCCTCAGAGGCAGGCAACATGTATACTAGGGAAGTCCCAGCCACCCCAGATAGGGACTCTTTGGACTCAGTCCTGGCGCCATTGGTGTCAGGCTCATAAGGGATAACAGTCCTGGCACCATCGGCGCCAGGCTCATACAAGATATGGAAGGAATAGTGTTTGGTGCAAACTTACCTGGCAGACCATGCTGCAATTTCCTTACCTGGCAGATCATTCTACAACTTCCAGATGAAAAAGGAACTATTTAACCACAAGGGTGTGGCTGGTGGCAGGATACATACCTTCAGTGGAAGGATACATACCTGGGACTACTTGAAAGGCTATTTAAGCCACGCCCAGACAGCAAACCACGCTTCGTGTTGTTCTGCTCATAGCAGCTGGACGCTCACCGTGCCTGCTCCTGCTCCAGTCCTCGACCACGCCTGCCAGCATCCTGGAAACACCTAAGGATAGAAAAGGGAAGAAGAAACAGGTGAAAACAAACCTTACCTGTTAAAGCTGCATTCCGGATTCAGCGCGCCAACGTTCCTGCAAAAAGACATAATTTTAAATACTCACCGCGTCGCATACATCTCGGCGCACTTCTCTACCTGCACGTGGCGCCTTCGGCTCTGCGACGCCCATCCGGATCTCCTGCAGCATTCCAGCACCTACGGGGAGACGAAGAGAAGAAAGCAAGGTGAGAAGGGGAAAATAACCAAGAAGCACTTACCCGCCAAGCTAATTCTTCTTACCTTCGGGTCAATGCCATTCCTTGGGCATTTCAGCACCCCGGCCCCTATGGGGAAAAAGCAAACATCACATTAGTGAATGCAAGAACCGTAGCAGACGAACTATTTTAAACTTACCTGCTTACAGGTCGGACTCAGCTTCTGCTTCGTACCGGCTCCATTTCTTCGGCATTCTCGAACTCCGGCCCCTAACGAAAAAGAAACAGGAAAAGACAGTAGTGGGCCTACACCAAAACTCACCTGAAATCAGGTTTTCGACGGAAACCGCCCTCAGCCCGGAGTCTTCCAATACCTGCAAAAGAGAAGAGGAACAGTTTAGACTCAAGCTTGCCATAAACATTTACGGTACTTACCGGAACAGACAAGCAAACTCGAACTTACTATCCAGTGACGTAACTGGATCCCAACACGCCCCTGCATCAGAAGCAGGATGGAGAGCTCGCCTTTTCAATCCCTAAGTTGAGTCTCCACAGGGAATTACAGAAGGGTTGCAAGGAGGGTGAGAAGGGGAACGGGAGATCAACACAAAACCCGCAGAGTATTAACCCTTCCTTTTCGCTCACAGAAGGGTATTCATCCGAGCCAGACAAGCCAGATTTGGGAACCCAGCCCACTCCATCTTCAGGGTGCTGAACATCTCCTTCGAAGAGGCCACTGCCGTCCAGACCACGCCCGTTCCTCCGTGGGAACCAGGTGAGCGTTACAGAACACGAAGCCTACCCACAATTACCCACCCAGGCGCCATGGAGACTTCCGAAACAGACCAACTGGCCCAACTATTGGGGGAATTACGGGCGGAAGTTCACGCCGTCCGCCAAGAAACCAACGTTCTTCGAAGAGAACTGATCTTGTCCAAAGAACGAACCGATGACCTGGCTAAACAGCTTTTGCAGAATCAGGCTGGACAAACGCCATTACCTGCTTCCGGGAGAGAGTCCACTCCTATGGTTTCCACTAACCCGGTGCAAATTAACCTGCCGGGAAACATGCCTTTGGCCCCACCTGAACGTTTTGCGGGGGACCCCAAGAAATACGCTTTTTTCATGAACCAATGTCGTTTACACTTTTTATGTAAACCTGGGGCCTTCCCTAATGACCAAACTAGGGTGGCTTTTGTTTTATCCTATCTCAGCGGCTGTGCAGCCGATTGGTCTATTCCGTTGGTAAATCAAGACAATCCTATCCTTCGTGACTTTCAACGCTTCCAGGCTAGTATGGAGAGATTATTTGCCCGGCACGCCCAGGGTGAGGCCTTGGATAACGAACTTCTGTCTTTGCGTCAAGGGAACCAAGACCTCCTATCTTATATCGCCACATTTAACAGACTGATCATGGAAACTGGGTGGCCTGAGAATAAAAGAATCACCTTGTTTCATCGAGGACGTCGTGGAGAGCTAAAAGACGTTCTGGCTCAAATTGTGAATCCACCCCAACTCTGTGAGGAATACATTGATTTAGTGATCCAACTTGATCATAGACTCCAGAATAGAAAGACTGATCGGACTAGATTTGAAACTCGGGCTTTGGTAAAAACCCACGCAAACCCCAAGAGTACCGACACTTCAGAGCCAATGCAAATTGGGGGAGTAAAAGGACCCCTAACGCAGAAAGAACGAGAAAGAAGACGGCAAAACCAGTTATGTCTCTATTGCGGAGAGTCTGGACACTTTCTACGAAATTGCCTGGTAAAACCACCCAAGAAGGTGGTTGGAGCCACAGACCAAAACCTTCCAAAATCTGATTCGGCAAACGATCAAGCCCGACAAGCGTAGAGGTCCGCTTGCCGAGCGTGAAGACAAACTCTTTGACCTCGTATTTCTTCATGCCAATGACCCTCGTGGATCCAAAGCAGCCTCAACGATTACATGGCATAAAGGCCTATCTCGACAGTGGGGCTATTGGGAACTATGTTGATCTTGAATTGGCTTCCAGGATTGGTCTCCCTCTCCAGCCAAAAATCACCAAAGATGTCATTACCACGGTTGATGGGACCGAAATTGCCTCTGGGCCGGTAACACATTCTACCACAGAAATGACACTGGTTGGCCAAGATGGTCATAGGGAAACCATAGTGTTCGATGTAATCAAGGCTCCACAATTTCAGGTAATCTTGGGGATCCCTTGGTTAGAAGCACATAATCCTCGAATTGACTGGCGAGCAAAGAGTATCACCTTTCCTAACTGCAGACAAACTTGTTATTCCGGAAATCCACAAGTGGGTCTAGCCTCAGTAACCTCTGTGTCAGCACAACTACCACTTGAGTATCAGGACTTTCAGGACGTTTTTCAAAAAGAACAGGCCAACACCTTACCACCTCACCGGCCATACGATTGTCAAATTGATCTGGTACCCAATGCTCAACCGCCTTGTAGTAGGATTTATGCCCTTACCGAACCAGAGAATCTTCATTTACGCCAGTATTTGGATCAGTATCTTGCCAATGCGTTTATTCGCCCGTCAAAGTCACCGGCTTCTTCAGCTTTGTTCTTCGTGCAGAAAAAGGAAGGCGACCTTAGAACATGTATTGACTATCGCGCCTTAAATCAGATAACGGTTAAGAATCGTTACCCCCTGCCTCTGATCCCTGAACTCCTCGACCAGGTGAAAGATGCCTGCATCTTTACCAAGCTGGATTTAAGAGGGGCTTACCATCTGGTGCGCGTCAGAGACGGCGATGAATGGAAAACGGCCTTCCGCACCAAATACGGACTCTTTGAATACCAAGTGATGCCCTTCGGGTTGTGCAATGCACCTGCTGCCTTCCAGTATTTTATGAATGACATCTTTCGAGAACTCATAGATGTTTGTGTCATCATATATATTGACGACATCCTAGTGTACTCTTCTTCGGAATCTGATCACCGAAAACATGTTAAGGCCGTCCTGGAGAAACTACGCCAGCACAAACTATTTGCAAAGCTCGAAAAGTGCATTTTTCACGTCACGGAGGTTGATTTTCTTGGTTTCGTCCTAAAGCCAAAGGGAGTTCGAATGGACTCACGGAAAGTGGACGCGATCCTCAAATGGCCATCCCCTAGTTCTGTGAAAGGGGTTCAGAGCATACTTGGTTTTGCCAATTTCTATCGAAGGTTTATCCCGGAGTTTTCTCGAGTGGTTCAACCCATCACAGCCCTCTTACGGAAAAACAAACGCTTCAAATGGACTACGGAAGCAGAACAAGCATTTCAGGAACTAAAAACTAAATTCACCTCCGCACCTGTGTTAAAACACCCCCGTCCAGATCTCCCTTATGTTGTGGAAACTGACGCATCAAGTCTAGCCATGGGAGCGGTTCTATCACAGAGGGACCCAGTCTCGAACCAACTGCATCCTGTGGCCTTTTGGTCCAGAAAATTCTCAGCTTCAGAAGTTAACTACGCAATCACAGATAAAGAACTATTAGCTATCAAGTCAGCTTTCAAGGCTTGGCGTCATTACCTTCTCGGCGCAAGACATACTGTTACCGTAATTACAGACCACAGGAATTTGCAATACTTAAAAACGGCCAAAGCTCAATCCTCACGCCAACTCCGTTGGGCCCTGTTCTTTGCAGAATTTGACTTTGTGATCACCTATCGCCCCGGCTGCAAGAATGGCAAGGCGGACGCACTATCTCGAATAGGAATGGGCGATTCTACCCCAACTCTAGATCCAGTTCCGATTATTCCCGAACAGAGAATTTTGGGGGTGATCTCCTCACAAACTCTAGAGGATATTCAAACTAGAGTTAAATTGCTTTTCGACACTGCAGCCTTGCAAGAATGGAGCCTGAAAGATCCCAGATTTTCAATTAATAACGATTTACCTTATTTCCAGGGGCGACTGTTCTTGCCTCAAAAGGATTTGCAAGATCTCGTTCTTGCCCATCATCATGAGACACTAATGGAAGGACACCCGGGCATCGCTAAGACTGAAGAAAAAATTAAAAGGCATTTCTGGTGGCCCTCCTGGCGAAAGGATATAAAATCTTTCGTGATGACATGCGCAGTGTGCGCCCAAAATAAAAGTCAAAAGCAAAACCCAGCCGGTCCGTTACGACCTCTGGACATCCCACCGGCACCTTGGCACACTTTATCGGTGGATTTTATAACTGACCTACCTCCTTGTCATGGATTTAATACTATACTGGTAATTGTAGACCTCTTCTCCAAGATGGCCCATTTTATTCCCTTGAAAGGGCTGCCTTCAGCCTCCACCCTAGCCAAGGAATTTCTTGAGAACGTCGTTCGTCTACGTGGTTTTCCATCCATATTAATCTCCGATCGGGGAAGCCAGTTTATTTCTCGGTTCTGGAACAGATGTTGCCAAATGGCACAAGTTGATGTGTGTTTATCTACCAGCCACCATCCTGGCTAGTCTCATTCGTATCTAGTAGGACTTCAACAACCAGCATGCCTAGTGGCGGAATAGCGATTAACCCATCTGACCGGGAGAGAGAAAGAGACAGTGAAGACCTGCCCTGACACAGAGCAGTCCACTCAATAGCTCAGCAGAAAAAAACGCTTTGCACACCGACCAGCAAGAGAAAAATGACGCCAGCGTCAGCAAGTACGTGGAGAGCTTCACTTTCCAGCAATCTCAACAGGCTCACCCACAAAGTCAATATATGTATAGTGAAGGGGCTGCAAAACGGTCCTCTACCAAACCAGCATCCCAAACACGTTGGTGAGTCCTCACCCAACCTGGGACACTGAATATGATTCTGACTGCAGCGAGCCTCCATTGCCTAGAGCCGGCAGACCTGTGTACCAGAAAGGGGCTGGGCTAAAGACCCCGTTTATATTTTTCCTCACTGGTAACACCTCCCCAGGGGAAATTAAAGACACCGGCTGGCCTGGGGAAGCAGGTGAGTAGAGGGCCAATGGAGAGGGAAGGAGGAGGGTAAAAGGGGACACAGGAAACAGGGACATGTGGGTAAAGTCAAGGAAGGAGAAGGACAGTCTAGAGGAAGATTGCTTAAGGAGTGTGCAAGGTGAGGTATTGGTTGGCGAGAGAAAGTGGTACTTTGGTTTTTAGTGTGTGTGCGCAAGGTGTGTGAGTGGAACAGGTGAGGAAGAGAGCAGAAAAACAGTGGGTGGAGTAGTAGGGAGGATAGTAGGAAGAGAAAGGAGCAAGTGAGGCCTCAGTGACTGGAAGGCACAAATATCTACGTTGTACTGCATTGGGGAACTTAGGTCAGGGACCACCTAGGTTGTTGCCAGAGGGAGATAGTGAGAAAGGGTGTTTGCCCTTAAGCCACCACAACCAGGCAGGCAGAACATTAGACAGTAGGGATTACTGATCCCTGGAGACTTTTCCTGGGGTTGAGGGACACCTGGACTCCTGAGGGAATGGCTCGCACTAGACGAGCGAGACACAGAGGGACTTACCTTAGTGAGCACCTTTATGGTTCTTAAAATAAAAACCCTTGATCTATCTTCAAGATTTGGCGTGTTCTTAAGGCTATCTGTGACACAAACTAGCCAAAGATGTTGCAAAGCACCACTTGCACAAACTGAGCATCTACCCTCAAGCTAGTGACCATCACATAATGTTAGCAAAAGGTATGTGGAGGAGCCCACATAACTGCTTTACAGATGTCTTAAAGGGGTACCGATCATTAAAAAGCCACAAGGCCTCTTTAACTCTAAATGTATGGGTGTCTAGACCTTTTGGAGGAGGAGTTTTCCGCATAGCGCAAGAATGGAGACAGAAGGCCACTATCAAGTACGTGAAAGAGCTCTTAGCTACTTCAGCTCCCAGCAAAGAACCCCCGTAAGTGGTGAACGGCTGTGGGAAGATAACATATTACTAATACTCTCAGGTAGAATTTGAATGCTTTGCTCAGGTATATGGTGTGCAAAGATCGTACTGCCTCCATACCTGGATTAGGAACAAACAGAATCTCATGAAATAATTTGTTGTTGCTTTGATCACCTACATGTTGCCTTAGGAAAGTCCTATCATGTCCCAAGCTAGGACCTCAAGAGCTGAAGAACCAACGCCATTGTTGAGATAGCAGATCTTCCTGTGGAGGGAGCTCTACATATAGAGTCACCACCAGGAACCACAGGTTAGAGTACCAAAAGAGTTTCAGCCAGCATTGGACCACATGGATCACAAGACACCGATGACTGCTCTTGAGAATGTGCGTCGGAAATTGAGGAAGAGGTGAAAAAGCATAGACTGTCTTATTGTTCCAGTGGAGGACAAAGTAATCTCCCAGAGACTGGAAACCGTTCCCTTCCATGTAGCATAGAAGGGATGCTTTTTGTTCATCCAGGACGCAAACAGGTCCAGAATATTGCAACCACAAAGGTCGAACAGGGAGTTCACCACGTTCTTCCACCTATTCCCATTTGTGATCTGCTGGGCTGAGCCTGCTTGAGGGGTCTGCCTTACATTGAGTTTCCCTGCCAGCAGGGTGGCCACTAGAAATATCTTGTTCTGTATTGTCCAGCAGCATAGCTGTAATGTACGTTAAGGTGACCTTGAACCCAGCTGGTTGCTGAAATAAAACATTATTGCCATAGTATATTGTCTGAATAAATCAGCTTCCTTGCCTCAATGATTGAGGAAAGAAAATCTGAGGGACATACAATTGGCCTTGAATTCCACAACACTTATACGTCAGATCTGGTCTTAAGGAAACCACGAATCATGCACTTCAATGAGCCCTAGTGTGGCCCCCACTAGAAAAGAGAGGTGTCTGGTTAAATCACCACCGAAGGTATGGTTCCAAAAATGGAATCCCCTCCTTAGGTAGTGATTCAGTTGTCCACCACAGTATACCCTCCTTAACTGTGTCTGGTACAGAGATCAGTTAGGTCTGAGAATCCATCTCCTGATTCCAGTGTATAAGGAGGAGTAGTTGAGTGTTTAGTGTGGCGTTTCTCACTACAAGAACACACACAGACATGAGGCTAGCATTCACAGATAGAGGAGATCCATCACAAACATGGCCTGGAGCATATCGAAAGCTGTCCTATGAAGTGCCTCTTTCCTGTCATCTGGGAACAATAACAAATCCAGCTGGGTGTCTGAATTTAGGCCAATGTAGAGGAGAATGTGAGTTGGGAAGAGGGTACAATCAAATCCACAGAGATCTGGAGAGTTTGCATTCATAAGGTGGTGGGGGCCTGGATGAGCCAATCTTCAAGTAGGGAGAAATGTAAATCCCTACTTCCTTAGGTGGGCCTTGACAGCAACAATTACCTTTGTGAATCCTCTGGTGCAGAGCCAAGATCAAACTGAAGCACCTAGTAATGATAGCACTGCGTTTACATAGCAAACCACAGGAATTTGCAGTGGGGAGCCCAGATAGGAACATATAAGTAGACAGCTTTCGAGTCCCCCTTTCTCCTTCTTGGAAACTACCAAGAACCTCACAGAAAATCGGTCCTGAGAATCTGAAAAAATGGAACCTCTTCTATTTCCCACATCTCCAGTGACTTGCCAATCTTCTGTGAAAGATTAAATTTACCTTGTTGAGGGTAAGAGGTAGAGGATTAGGCCATGGTTGGTGGGCCAGGGGGAATCGGAAGACTTTGATACAACCAAGATGATCCATTCCTTCCCCAACTGCGTTGGTTTACTACTTGGGCATAAGTCCATCAGATTTTAGTTTTGTCACCTGTGGTGAAAGAGGAGAGGAATAAACCTTTAGTAGCTTTGTCACTTCTTGGAATAGGAGCAAGACGATGAACCTAGCTGGATGTATTTTTGACAGTGGGCCTTAAAACCTCTGAATCCCGAGGGAACCCTGCCCTTGTTGCTCTTCTTGGAGGACAGAGTAGAAGGCATGATATGGTATGATATGACATGGCATTTATAACGCGCCTATACACAAGTGTTTCAAGGCAGAAGATTTTGTGGTGGTGGTTGAAAGATATTTTATTGTCAGGATATTCAATTTGACAAGGGACCAATAAAACAGTTTCTGTCTGTCAAAGGGAAGAGTTCTACTTTTTCTTGGGTATCTGGAACCAGCTTTGCTCATTCTAACCATGCACACCTATACAGCTACTCAATCAACATAGCCGGTTGCAGACCCTAGCATGTCTATAGCCACTTGCTTGACCTTAGTCTCGTTCATCTTGGAAAACGTTTGCCATTTTTCTAAGGTTAACTTCGTCCTGGTATTCCTTCAGGATCTCATACATCTTCTGATAGTTCTTTTCTTTGATTGCATCTGCTGATTTTATTTCCGAGATCTCTTTCTTGATGGTTTATGTCTGTTCCACAGATCTCGATGGCTCCCTTGTTGCGTGTTCTATCAACAATTCTAACCTCTTCTTGGCACTGGTGTTTACGTTCTCTTCCCATTTATTGGCAAGATATGTGTCCTCGTCATTAAAAAAATCTTTGAAAAATTAGGATTCTGAGTCCTCTGGGTATTTGGTTCATTTGCATGTAATTTTTCAGTGAGGCCATCTCCCAATATTTGTTGATAATTTTGACAGAAGCTTGTTCCAGTTTTACGAATTTGAAACGCAAATCTTCACATATGTTAGAAGAAGGTCTGAAAGCATGTTCCATGCTTCCTCCCGGTGCAAAAAGATTTGTTGCATCTTCCTCTCTTGAGATTAAGTTTTCAGCCATGTTGGGTCTGTTCCGTCAGCGGTAAGATTTTCCTTTGAAGATATTTAACTCTATGCAAGGCAGGCTGGTTAAGGTGGATCTTTCTGCGACTAGGAATCAAAAAATGGTATGTAACAAAAATCTTCAAATAAAGTGTCCTGTCGCATTGTGAGTGGACTGTGAGTAGACCCACTACTCTCTTCAAAATGGGAAATATTAAATTGCCACTATCACAGATTGTGCCATAAAGAGATTTTTAATCAATATATGCGTCCTATGGTTTACACGTGTTTCGGCCCCTGGCCTTTTTCAAAACCGGGCACTAGCTATACAAAAAATGAAACATAGATACAACAGAAATGTGTAACAACAGAGAAATAGGGTTGGAGGTTGGTATGTATTCAGAGGAAAAGAAACATGAAACAATAAAAAACACCATTAGTAAAATGACCACTAATCTGGTCAATATTCAAGGATTCAAGGATTAATCACACATGATGTGGGGTTTAACTGTCCCGTGTGCTATTACACATCATTGCAGTTCAGGGTCGTCCAATGTTGTGACAATAAATAAAGTTGTGAATCAATGATTATTGTATAAGCACACATACAGGGTATTATTCAACCCTAAGGTTGAAAAAATGATATATTCTTTGAGTTTATTGGATCTGTTCTTGATCGGTCATGAAGCACCGGGATAATCCTTGTTCCTAAAATGCAGATATTATGCATGAAAACTGCCTAACAATAAATGTTTGTCATTTCTGAATCTGTGGTTATACATATGTGATAGCTATATCCCAAATATAGCTAACCATTTTTATGCAGATATTGATTTTGATTTTGTCCATTTCTAAGCGCGCAACGGACTAATTCAATTGTGATTGGGCGCAGATGTATCATTAGCAATTAGAACGTGCCTTAATCAAGTTCATTATATGAGATAGATATAAATCAACTCAAGGTCCAGGACTCTAGCAGAACAAGTGGGTCTTCAAAGCCCTGCGGAATGCCGGGAGAGTTGTGATCTCCCGGATTTCTCTGGGTAGTTTATTCCATGCTCTTGGACGGTAGACTCCAAATCTACGGTCCCCTTTACTGACATACCTGGTACGTGGTATCTGAAGCAGATCATAATCTGCTGAGCGCAGCTGTCGGGTAGGAACATACTTCCTAATGTTGTCTGATAGATATCCTGGCCCTATCTTGTTGACACACTTATAGACCAAGCAAAGAACCTTGAACTCAATTATCTGTTTTATTGCCAACCAGTAAGACTCTCCTTAAATTAGAGGTTGGGGCTGATTATTTTACCCTATGGACTAACCCAACTGCTGCATTTTAGGCCACTTGCAGTCTGCGTAGCAGATAGGCTGGAATACCCGACAATAGTGCATTTTTATAGTCTAGTCTAGAATTGACCAGAGTACCAATGACCACCATTCTATCATCATTCGCAATGAATGGTAAGATATGTTTCAACAGGCGTAGTGAGTAAAATGCTGCCTGCACCTTCACACTAACCTGAGCTCCACTTCCCATGTCATCCTCCCAGACACATCCCAAGTTCTTCATTTTCTTAGATAATTTCAGCTGTGTCCCAGGAGGCATGGGGGTGTAATTACTCCCGCTGTAGATGGTATTTTGAGGCAAATAGAGCCACTTTTGTTTTTCTGGCATTCAGCAATAACTGATTGACACACATCCAGGTCTGAATTTCCTGCAGGCATCGTTCCACTTTCTCACACGTTTCCTCTAAATTATGTATCCTCATGAACACCTGGGTGTCATCTGCATATGAGTGGAAATGTATGCCATGCTTCCTGGGGATGTCCATGAATAATTTGACATATAAATTGAAGAGCGGCGGGGAGAGGGAGGATCCCTGCGGGACTCCAAAATTTAATAGTACTGAGTCCGACAGGAAATCTCCAAGTCAGACTCTTTGTTCTCTTTTAAAGAGAGACGATTCAAACCATCAAAGGGCTGCCTCCCCCACCCCACCTACTTATCTCAAACGTTTCAGTAGAATCCAATGGTCCACTGTATCAAACGCGGTGGACAGGTCCAACATGACCAACAGGGACAGACCCCTCTGGTCCGCTGTCTCCAGCAAATCATCCCATACTGTCAACAACGCCCTCGGCGTCCCAAAACCTGGTTGAAAACCAGATTTCAACAGATCCAACAAGTTCTCTTGGTCCACATGTTTCTGCAACTGGGCTGTCACCATTTTTTCCAGGGTTGTAGCTGGCCATGACAGTACTGCTACTGTTAGGTAGTTCTGAAAGTTCTTAGGATCTAAATTTTTTTTTTTAACAATGGCGTAACCACAGATTTCTTCACAATCATTGGTACTACCCCTGATGTAAGAGTTTTAGTAACACATTTAGTAATAAAAGGGGTAATATCTGAGGCTATTTGCTTGGCTACTGAAGATGGAATAACGAAGAGTGCATCATTGGTTGCCTTCAACGCAGAGAGCAGGGAACAGAAACGTTCCTCTGATACTTCGGTGAAAATAAATTACTTCTGATCCGCCCCAGTATCCACATGCTGGGCTAAAAAATGTAGGTTGGTCTCCTCAATTACTCCTGGAGCCTCATGAGGATCTAATGTTTTAATTTCCATAATCTTACCCTGTATTAGTTCTATTTTGTTTATAAAATAATTATTAAAAGCATCCGCCTGTACTTGTGATGATTCTGGTGCTACTGACGCACACCCAGGATTTACTACCTGAGAGATTGCTGCATACAGTTCCCGTGGGCCTATTCATGACTTTGTTTTCCCAGTTATAAATTTGGATTTGGCTTCAAGTATAGCTTTTCCATATTCTCTTTGTGAACTCTTAACCTGTCGTAAGTTGCTCTCTGTATGATTTTTCTCCATTTTTTTCTCTAGAGATCTACACTGTCCCCTTTTTTTGCCCAAATCTGGCGAGAACCAGGAGTTAGTGGACTTCCTAGTTTTTAGATATCTCGCGCCCCATGTTGAAATTCAATTCTATTTATGTTTACTGATATATCGTCACTCTGTGAAAATATGTCCCCAAGGGCTCATGCTTTCCCCACTCACCGCACGATTACATGCAGAGCAAGAACCCATTAGAAAGCTGTAATGCTATTTGAGTTCCTAAAGCATGATTTGGGCCTTTCAACACTACCAAGGTTTCCAGGCGCACAATTCAGGTAAATCCGGAAGCAGCAGCAGAGGAAATGACCAGATCTACCAGAAGCAGTTGATCTATGACATTTCAATGGTTTTTGGCAAGTGCAACAACATTTGTTAGTTCTTTGTGTGTGTTTTTTTGCATTTACATTCCTCCATCCTTTATTCCTTTTTATGCGCCTACTGACCTCTTGCTGCGCTGTACTCTTTTATTTGCGTTCTCTTGTCTTTCTCCTATTTACGTCGTATTCCCACTTGCTATTCATTATTTTTGAAATGTCATTGAGTTGTGATGAAACTCGATGTTTCTACATTTGCTGAAATCGCCTTGTATTGAAATGGGTTGTCGCTGCAATCGGCTGTAATGAAATGGATTTCATTGGCATCTATGAGGTGAAATAGTGGCACACCAGGGGACATGCGGCAGCCTGCAGCCATGACTCGAAACCTGTGGTAACAAAGTCGTCGCCTGCCTGGCCTCCCTAATACCAGTGGTCAAGGGACATGTCTTCTCTATGGGTTCAAGGCTACTACTCATGAACTCACTGTTGGATTATGTTTACCTTTGAACCTTTGATGATCCTCTGAGTAATGTGTTGGGGTTTCCAAACCCAAAGTAAGCTCACTGGGGCAGGGTGAACTGACTGAAAATCCTAAGCTGAAGAATAACTAATAACTGTGGTATAGGCACTTACAACAGACCTGGTCACCTGTTCCATTATGTGCCGTCAATAATATTTGTATAACCCCAGTTGTAAATGTCATTTCACATTCTTGGGACAGAGTCGTTCAATGTATTTTTACATTGTGTCATTTCGTTTTCTGTGTCATGAGGCAACACATCTGGATACACTATTTGTTTTAAAGCCCATTGCAAACTATACATTATTAGAACGCTTACAGTTTAATTGTTTGCAGACCGGAACATTTGTATGTTAATGGTCATCTTAAATCAGAATTGTGTTCAGTGCCTTCAGTGGACTTGAGAGTGCATATATTTTCTTAACGGTTCTCTAGTGAGTCACCTGCACCTTCCATAATTTCATACTCCCCAACATAGCACACGGCTCTATGACCTTTTTTGGGGGGAATTGTGTTTCTGTAAAATTGATCCAGATGGTTCCTTAATGGAACACAAGTGTCATTTGTGGGAAACGGACTGTTTTGGTCGACCTGTTTATCGCTTGCTATTTATCAAGTCCAGCAACATGTGCGCGCCATTCCTTTCCTATTGTCTAAGAGGGCGGGTCTTTGGGCGGATGGGTTGCTTCCCCAGGCTCCGCTGCTTTCAAGAATTCCACAACAGACAAACTGCACGCACCTGCTCCCCAATTAAGTGTTTAGAGAAATCTGTGGCTTGACATTAATATTGGCCTTGATTTTTTTTTTTTAGTGTTCTCAGCTGGGGATGGAGTGGCGCAGAAAACGTTTTGAGGCACGTTTCTTCTGCAGTGCACATCTGCAGGCAGTTCATACGATTATGAGCCCATGCAAATGCACCCTCACGAGGGCCTTTTTTGAACACAGCTTCTATTTAGCATCTGCAATGAGGACAATAAGCATTTGCCTTGATGACACGGTTGGGTAAGGGGCGGAAATCACGTGAAGCGGCCCAGCCTCTGTGTTAATCCGCAGGTGAGAGATATTGTGCATTTTAAAATGTACGCCTCGAATTTGCCTTGAATTTAGTGTCGTGTGTTATTCAGGCAGAGGCATGCAGGGCTGGTGCAAGAATCTGCGCTAAAATGGTGCCCCATTACCCGTCCATGATGGCTTTTGAATCACCTATTTGTAATTGCCTTATAGTCCTGCATACTTGCATCAGAAACGGGAATGAGCTACGTGTTCGGAAGGCCAGAGACTGGCTGGGACCTAACGCATCCATGGCTAGGCTCCTTGTTGGCGTTAATCAATGCCACCGTTGCCTTGTGGAATCACTAGTTGACTCAGTATGTTTTTCTTCTGCATCTTGTTGCAGCGCATGGGTTCTTCGATTTAGGCTTCATATTTCTGGTGGAAAAACACAAGGGGAATTTTAGGAGTTCAATAAAAAATGGCAACTGAAATGCATCAATAACCAATTGCAAAATGTAAGTGGGATCATTAGCAAGACACCCTAGATGGGCCTGAAACCATGGATGACACCAAGTGGATTCGCTTGACAGCATGTGTAGCTGGTCCATTGTAAGTGCATCGTTAAGTAATCAGCTTCTACACGGTTATGTTTTGTGGTTGTCTTGTCCTGTCCTTTCAGCGCTATGAGGCCTCCTGGTGAGTTGCGCTAAACAACAAATATAGATAGATAGATAGATAGATAGATAGATAGATAGATAGATAGATAGATAGATAGATAGATAGATAGCTAGATCTCGAATTAGGACTATGGCAGAACCTCTTTTTTTTTAAAACTTTATTTTTAACTTTTTACTGTATCAAATAAAAAGTGCTCCAACAGGGAGCCGCATAATGCAATTCCCAACGACAGTTCCCCCGCCCCTCCACCCCCCATCCCCCATGTCCACTGTAACTTTGATTGCCTCCATCCTTTGTCTGAGTCAAATGGAAAGCTTTCCACGTTGCCCTCGTGTACCTTCATCCTATGGTCTCTCGCTCTGGGTGCTCGGATTGTCCGAGTCTGAAGCTTCAGCATTGTTCATCAGGTAAGTGATGTATGGCCCCCAGATGTCGGGAGGGCGTGCATGCTAAGGCAGCCTTCGAATAAATTCGGTGTCCATATCTTGGCAGTATGTTATATCCTTTTCCCAGTCAACAATCTTGGGGAGTGGGCCCCGACCCCACGACATAGCAATTCTTCTTCGTGCCAGCACCATGAGGAGTGCTGCCAGCTTGCGTGACGCTGGCTGTAGATATTTAGTGAGGCCGAGAAGAGGTCCCAGCGGTAAGGGGGTCATCTGCTCACCTATAATGTCGGATGTTATTTGTATAACGGAAGTCCAGAAGCGCCGAATACCAGGACAGCCCCATGCCAGATGAAGAAAACCAGCGTTGGCAAATGCGCATCTCTCGCACTGGGCTGACGCTTCTGGGTGGTGCCTATGTTTCCTGACTGGAGTGTAGTATGTTTGGTGCACAAAGTTGAAGTGTATTAGCTTGTATCGGGAATTTAACGCTACCTTTTGAGTCTGTCGAAGGATATAGGCCCAGTCCTCCTCATTAATCGGTTCTTGTAAAGCCGATTCCCACTTTCGTTGCACTTTAGGTTGAAGTTTCCGAGTGTCTCTAACCAAGGTTTTGTACAGAGTTGACACCAGTCTACCTTTACCTTGTGCTAAAATTGTGTTATGTAACAGATCCCACGTGGGGGGTTGCTTAGGGAATGTGGGAAATAGCCCTTGAAGGGTGTGGCGGAGTCTAAAATAGAGAAAGACATCTAAGGATGTGTTCCCTCCTCTGTCTTTAGCCATTTGTGGGGTCAGAAAGGTGCCCTCTCGGAAGAGGTCTCCCAGCGATTTTATCCCTATTTTATCTATCCATAACAGGAATACTCTTTCATTCGTGAGGGAGATGCCGGGGATGAATTTTATCGGTAGTAGGGGGGAAAATCGTATAGCCACTCCGTATTCGCCAGCGATCTTCTTCCATATCGCATATGTGGATAGGACTGTGTTCAGCGTTTTATGCGGCACGGGAATGTGGCTTATTATGACTGCAGCTAACAGGTCGGGGGAAGCCAGGGCTCGTTCCACTTGCACATGTGGTCTGATGTAGTGGGTTGAGTACCAGTGGCTTAGGAATTGGGCTTGAGCCGCCCAGTAGTATTTTTCTATATCGGGGAGAGCCAGGCCTCCACTTGATATAGGTAAAGTAAGTGTGTTGTACGCTACCCGTGCTGGTTTCCCCGCCCATAATAACTCTAGGATCGAGCTCTTGATTTTTGTTAAGAAGGATTTGGGGAGAAGTAGCGGGATATTCGTAAAGAGATATAGAAGTTTGGGGAGAATAACCATTTTTGTTAGTGAGGTCCTGCCCCACAGCGTTAGTGGTAGAGATTTCCATCTCTGAATACATTCTTGTAATAACTGCAGTGTAGTTACATAATTGTCTCTAAATATCTCGTGATGGCTTCGCGACATATTGATCCCCAGATAGCGCACCTTCGAGTTTTCCCATTTGAACCCGTGGTCGTCTGCAAACTCTGAAGTGCAAGGGGTCAGGGGGAACACTATCGATTTAGAATGATTGGTTTTGAGGCCTGACATTAACCTGAATTTTATCACCTCTCGCATTACAGGGTTGAGACTGGTTTGGGGGTCACTGACGAACAACATGACGTCGTCAGCATATAAAGAGACGATTAGTCTGTGAGGATCCAGCTTTAACCCTCGACATAACTGCTCGGCTCTCAGCCTTGAGGCCAGGGGTTCCATCACCAGGGCAAAGATAAGGGCCGAGAGTGGGCAACCCTGTCTCGTTCCGCGTTCCAATGTGATCCCTGTGGATCTGGTGTTCCCTAATGTGATGTATGAGCGTGGTTCGTTATATAACAAAGCTACTAGTTTCAGGAAGAAGTTACCCAGACCCATCTGCCTTAGTGTTGCGAACATGAAGGGCCACTCTACTGAGTCAAACGCCTTTTCGGCATCTAACAGTACTGCTATTGCCTGTTGTGTCGGGTCCAGGGCCTCAATGACGCCAAATAGTCTCCTGATGCCGTATGTTGTACTACGCCCCGGGATGAACCCGGCCTGGTCGCCCAGTACCAGTGCCGGCATCAAGGGGAGTAATCTGGACGCCAGAATTTTAGCTAGGATTTTGTTGTCTAAGTTGATCAATGAGATCGGCCTGTACGAAGCACAGTTCTCTGTAGGTTTTCCAGCTTTGTGCAACATCATTACGTTAGCCTCACGCATCGTGGGAGGGAGTGACCCTCGTTCCACCGCCTCTTCATAGACTTGAAGAAGAAGGGGGGCCACCATGTCCGCGTGTGCTTTGTAGAACTCGCCATTGAGTCCATCAGGTCCGGGGGCTTTGGTGTTAGGCAAGGATTTGATTGCTATATGAATTTCTTCGAGTGATATGGGCGCGTTCAAGGGTTCGCGCAGGTCCTGGCTCACCCAATATAGTTCCGTGTCATTGAGGTACTCTTGTATCGTTTCGGGATCTGATGCTCCTTTTGAGCTATACAGGTTTTGATAGAATTCTCGGAAAACATTGGCGATTTCCTCCTCTGTGTAAACCTTTTGACCTTGCGCATCCGCGATACAGTCAATGTGGGGTGGGACTTTGTCTATCGTTAGTAGCCGGGCCAGCAGTGCACCTGGTTTTTGCCCCTCTCCGTACTGCCTGACCTGTTGCCTGCAACCCAGGAACTTCAATTCGCGGTCTGCTGTCTCCTTGAACCCCAAGAGTTCTTTTTTGAGCTCGGCTTGGGTACGTGGATCTGGGGTATTGGAGAGGTTTTGTTCTAGTTCCTTCAGACGAAGCTCTTTGCTGAATAATTCCCCCCCGATCGATTTCAATAAGCTATTTTCTTTAGTCAGGCAAATTCCTCGTACATAGCACTTGAGCGTTTCCCAGATGGTGCTTGCCGAGTCGACTGAGTCTTGGTTGATGTCCAGAAAGGAGACTATCTCTTGTCGCAGTTCTGCTGCAAATATGGCGTCTGTGAGTGAACCGGGTTTGAACCTCCAATTGAGGCCAGGCACTGCTACGCCCGCCAAGGTAACCTCCAGTACAACCATCGAATGGTCGGAGTAAGACCTTGGAAGGATATGGCACGCACCCCATTTGAATGGGCTATGGGAGGAAGCCAGGATATAATCGATTCTGGAACTGGTGTTGTGCACGGCTGATCGGAAAGGTGTAGTCCCTGCTGTCTCGGTTGTGTCTTCTCCACATGTCAGATAGATTGAAGGTCTGACAAATCTCTCGAACCTGAGTACTGGCTTTGGATGGGTTTCCCGATGTATTATGGGATTTGTCGAGCTTTGGAACAAGTGTGGTATTGAGGTCCGCACCCCACACCACAGTCGTCGCGTTGGTCGTGTCTAGATGGGGCATTATCCAGTTGAAATTATCAGGTCCATCTGTGTTCGGTGCGTATGAGTTCACGACCACCACCTCTTTCCCGGTGATTATCCCTTTCACCATTAGGGCCCTCCCCTCAGTGTCTTTCTTTGACTCAATAAAGCTGAAATTAGTTCTCTTGTCGATCAGGATTGCGACCCCTCTGGCAAATGAGGAGTAGGATGAGAAGTACCGATGGCATCCCCATGATCTGGCCGAATGTTGTTCCGACGAGGGCAGCAGGTGAGTCTCTTGGAGTATCGCTATGTTGATTTTGTGTCTCCGAAGATATTGAAGAATTCTCCTCATTTCCGTAGGCTGGTTGCCGCCACGTATGTTCCAGGTGGCGATTTTCAACGTTGCCGATGCCATCTAGAGGGGTCAATGTAATCATGTCGAGCCGGGGCTCGCTGGATTGACTGGAGTCGCTTTCCATAGAGGAACAGGGAGGACGTGACAGTTGTTAGATGCATAGTTCTTCGTGTGACTGTCGTGGAACAGGGGTATGCGGGTTGTGGCGGTTTTGCTGAACTAACTTCCCTCCCCTGCACGGGCAACCCCCAACAGGCCCGTGATAAACAATCCCATGATAACAGTACAACTAGCATTGCTGTGCTCGGGGCGCAGGTGGCCCTCCAAGAGGAGGCTGGCTCCCTTCTTCGGATGCAATATTGATCTGTGGTGGTCGTTTCTAGTCAACCATGAAGTCTCGTGCCGCCGCTTTGGGTGTCCTGTGGGTAGATTTTATGGCGGGTTTCTTCTTGGTCTGTCGCCCCTTTGTGGTCTTCCGTTGAAAGTAGCGAGTCTACAGCCAGAGCGATCCAAGTAGTCGCTTGTCTCTTCTGGGGTGTTAAAGAACTGAGTCCTGCCCTCGTGTTGAATACAGAGTTTGGCCGGGAAGAGCATGGAATATTGTATCTGGTTCTCTTGTAACCTTCGCTTTACTGCCGTGAACGATCTTCTTTGCACTTGGACAGCTTGGGAGAAGTCCGGGAAAAACTGGATCTTGCCGCCATCGTATTGGAGATCCCCTTTTTCCCTAGCCGCCCGTAGGATGGCATCTCGATCCTTATAGTTGAGCAATCTCGCTATGATTGGGCGGGGATTTGCCCCCGGGATCGGTCTGGTGTTGGGGACTCGATGAGCTCTCTCCACGACAAACAGTTTGGACAGGATCTCTGTACCAAAGAGGTCCATACATAACTTCTCAACGTAGTCTTCCATTTTTGCGGTGAGTTGTTGTTCCCTAACTCCCACGATCCTGATGTTATTACGCCGAGAGCGGCCTTCTAAGTCCTCGTTCTTTGCGTTTACTGCTTTCATTTGCACTTCTAGGGAGGCCACTCTGGATGTTAGGGCCGCTGCACCATCGTCGAGGTCAGACACTCTCTGCTCGACTGTGTCCAGTCTATTGGCGTGTTTGTCCAGCCGGTGCTGGAGTAGGTCAACCTTGGAGGAGAGTGCGTCGAGTTTGCTTCCTAGACCCCTGATCCCGGCCTTGAGTTCAAGGAGGATTTCCCTGATGTCGAACCCGTGGGCCTCCTCTTCATCCTGGGCTGCAACCTGGATGGGAGACTGCGCTCTGCTGTTCGAGGTGGTTGCTTTGGTCGTGGAGCTACCCTCGAAGTTCAGCTTTCTTTGAGATCTCTCCGTTTTCCTCGAGGTCGCCATTGGTGCTCGCGTTGCGGGAGCCAGGGGGCAGAGGGAGGCAGGCCAGGGGGATGGGGTCTCCCGACTTGTCGTTTTTCCACCTACTTTCTGTAGGTCTTGCCGTTGGGCCGGTTCGGGCCGTTTGGCCACAGTCCGTGCTGTTTATTACGCTTCCTCTGGCGGTGTTACACGGAGGTGTCGGGGATTCACCCGGTGTCTCTTCTGCGAATGAGTGCTTGCGAAAGCGGGGGGGGGCGCCGGATTTGCCCGCCGATCCACCGTGGGCGTTATCTACAGCTTGTTATCGGCTGAGCGGCTCGCCCGTAGGAGGCCCTGAGTCGCTTCACCCCGAGTAAGTCTTTCGGATATGTTGTTTACTGTTCATGTGGGCCCAGGCTCGTGGACCCCCGCGCTCCTGCGCTTTCTCGTAAACTGAATGTCACTCGGGGGAGCCGGGGATCCACCTGGGACGCGCGAGCGAGGGTGCGAGGGCGCACGGGGCTCGCGTACCTGATCCTCGGCGGCGCTCGGAGAGCCCCCCGGAGTTCGTCCGTGTTGGTTCTTCCAGGACTCTGCAGGATTTTCCTTCGTCTCGGCAGCTCCGCGCCCGCCGCCTCCTCAGGGGGCTTGTGCACCGACGGGGCTCAGCCGGCGCCGCCCGATCGGCACCCTCGAGTCCCGGGCCCGCTCTGCCACCAGCAGTCCCCCCCACGCCTGGCCCGCGCCCGTGCCCCGCTCACACGGGGATGGGAGGGGGAGCTCTTCACCGTCGAGGAGTCGGGACTCGGTGTCCGAGGGTCGACGGATGAAATACCACGTTCTGCTCAGATTCGCCTCGGCTACAAACTGGAGGCGACTGCAGACAATTTGCACACCACAGATGCTTCGATTGGTCACGATTTTAGGGGAGCCCCGCGGAGCTCACAGGGAGGCCGCCATCTTGGACGGCTCTCTAGCGCCCTCTTGGCAGAACCTCTTTGAAATTGCAGCCCTGTTCCTTAGGGATCTCCATCTTTTAGGCCAAAAGATGCATATCATTAAGTGCATTTTACACAACTTAGCTATTTAATTTGGTGGAAGAGTGCCGATTTCTTTAGCCTCCAAAGTTTTTAATGCACTTAGGTTCTTTGTGACGCTTTAAAACCATTTGGTACTGTGAATTTCAATGATAAAGTTAAGGCTTATGAACCAAAGCTACTGTTTAACCCCAAAAGATGTTCCTTGAAACGTTCAAATGCATGATTCAGTTATGAAAGCATATAGTTGCCAACTAGCAGAGGTATGTTGAGAAAAAGGACCCCTCACTGTATTGTTTGTATTGAAAACAAAGGAGGAAACCAGTCCAACGGATTGCAGTGAATCCCATCATGATCCATGTCGCAGAGGCCACTGACTGTCTACCCTTGCATCACTCAGGCTAGAAATCTAGACCAGGGAAGATCCTCTCCCAGAGAGGTGGTGCAGCGCAGTCACAATGCAACCATGCGTGTGGTCAAGGAAGGCAAATTGAAAAAAGGAGATATTATTACTTTTCAATCTTCTTCAGGTCTCAGGCTGACCAAGAAAATCCCGATGATAAAAGAACCATTTTAGAGTATTTTAATTAAAAATCTACCCTTGCATCACTCAGGCTAGAAATCTAGACCAGGGAAGATCCTCTCCCAGAGAGGTGGTGCAGCGCAGTCACAATGCGACCATGCGTGTGGTCAAGGAAGGCAAATTGAAAAAAGGAGATATTATTACTTTTCAATCTTCTTCAGGTCTCAGGCTGACCAAGAAAATCCTGATGATAAAAGAACCATTTTAGAGTATTTTAATTAAAAATACTTGTAAAAAAAAATATTGGTTTTGTGTGAGCTTCTTCCAAAACTCGAAAAGTGTTATACTTTATCAACTTAGCATGGCCAGAGTATTATATATAAGTCCATGACCCAACCCCTTTGCTACTTTTGGGCGATAGTCTGCTTTGGAGATGGGACTCCCCTTTCCTAGTTCTGGGCGATAGTCTGCTTTGGAGACCGGACTCCTCTTTCCTACTTGTGGGCGATAATGTACTTTGGGGATGCGACTCCCCTTTCCTACTTGTGGGCGATAGTGTACTTTGGAGATGGGACTCCCCTTTCCTAGTTCTGGGCGATAGTCTGCTTTGGAGATGGGACTCCTCTTTCCTACTTGTGGGCGATAGTCTGCTTTGGAGATGGGACTCCTCTTTCCTACATGTGGGTGATAGTGTACTTTGGAGATGGGACTCCCCTTTCCTACTTGTGGGCGATAGTCTGCTTTGGAGATGGGACTCCCCTTTCCTACTTGTGGGCGATAGTGTACTTTGGAGATGGGACTCCCCTTTCCTACTTGTGGGCGATAGTCTGCTTTGGAGATGGGACTCCTCTTTCCTACTTGTGGGCGATAGTGTACTTTGGAGATGGGACTCCCCTTTTCTACTTGTGGGCGATAGTCTGCTTTGGAGATGGGACTCCCCTTTCCTACTTGTGGGCGATAGTCTGCTTTGGAGATGGGACTCCTCTTTCCTACTTGTGGGCGATAGTCTGCTTTGGAGACCGGACTCCTCTTTCCTACTTGTGGGCGATAGTGTACTTTGGAGACGGGACTCCTCTTTCCTACTTGTGGGCGATAGTCTGCTTTGGAGACCGGACTCCTCTTTCCTACTTGTGGGCGATAGTGTACTTTGGAGATGGGACACCCCTTTCCTACTTGTGGGCGATAGTTGGCTCTGGAGACAGGGCTCCTCTTTCCTACTTATAGGCGATAGTCTGCTGCTTTGGAGACCAGACTCCTCTTTCCTACTTGTGGACAATAGTCTGCTTTGGAGACAAGACTAGGCTTGATGCAGAGTAACATTACATCAAAAAATAATTCTTGTGATTGAGCGCATGTGCAGCAGTAGACATGCCCGTCACAGATCCTCCCTTGTGCATGCTCTTGGCCCCACCCTTCAACTATTTTGTATCTGCGCGCACCGGAAAGAAGCATCTATGAGTGACTGGAATTTTTTCCTACCGCACTAAATTACTCTCCTCTTTTTTCATCCTCCCACGGGTTTGTGGACCAGCGGTCAGACTGTAGATGCTGCATTAGCTGCAGGTGAGCTTTCACTACCTAAGGTGCCCAAACTGCCTCTTCTTTCTGAGCCTACAAAGTCACTTCTCAGCCCACATCTCTCAAGCTAGTGGGGAGACTAGTGATCCCCCAGGTCTGCCCTCCTCAGAGGGAATTTCTTAGGGGATACAGCAACTGGACATGACAAGCTTCCACATAGGGGTCAGGTTTTTCACAAAAGCATGTAAGGTGGAGGGAATACAGGCCACAGCATTGTCAGGTCGAATTGGCATAGTGAAACAGAAATTTCACTACAGATGGATGTGCTGAAGGGGGCCCGACATCTGTGGCTATCTCCCATTCTACTACAGCCAGAAACATGAGATTGGATGCAAAATGTAGGACCCCATTGGCAAAGAAGCTCTGCTGCATGGGCTTTCGCCCTCCAGCACAGTAAGCAATCATCGAAGTGACTCTAGCTCAGAGCAGGAGTGGTGGAACAATGATATCTGTGATGGAAACCACCACATCTTCAAAGGAGGAGAAAGCTGTAAACAAAGGTCTGCAGCAATATTGCCCTCCACTTGAGACACGCCAGTAGCAATCCCATCCTTGTCTGCAATCTGAAGTTATGGCGGGACCTCATCGAGCTGTCGGGTGACCTCCCTGTCCCTGACAAACGGGAGCCATGCCTCTCAGGTATTTGTGGGGTATCTGGGGTTACCTTTCAGAGTAAGTATGATCAGAGGCCATCATCAGGGTCTACGGGAGGCACGCCCAATGTGTCGACAGGCAGCTCTGATATTGAATCTGATCAAGAAGGCTCTGCCACTGGCAGTGATATTACTATGGCGCCCAGCAATGGTTTTATGAATCAAATCAGGAGATACAAGAAAGGGAATGGGCTCATTCCAATGAAGCAAGTCTGTTTTCAACTTCCATCAGCAGTAGGTACGACAACTCCAAACACAGGAGTAGAGGAAGCAGGGGAGGAAACGACAGAACAAACCCAGGAAATGTTTCAAATTCAAGCAAAAGATTAACCAGAGCGTGCGACAAAGGTATGTCCAACAGACGCACTTGAACAACTAAGTGTTGCATTTATCCAGCAGGCACATCACCAATGATGAACTTACTGTTCTCAATAGGGGTCTGTCTTTTGCACCAACAATAGGCACAGACCCAATCGAATTGCAGATTGACATTTTCAAATTAATCCGCAAACTCAAACTTAAAATCTTTTTTGCCACTCGAGTACCAACATGGCAGGAATCACCATCATCAGATGTAGCTAGTAAGCTCACTATAACGGACATTGAGAATACATTTCTATTGCGATCATTGGTGGAAAGTGAAGATTTTGAAATGAGGGATCAATTTTCGGATTTGAGGATCAAACCCATCAATTATAGTTTGCAATAATTCAAACCCAAATCGGAATTTGTACCTCAGATTGCTCAAGACAATGGGCCTCATTACGACTTCGGCGGTAGCCGTACCGGTAACTACCAGCACGGATGCCGCCGGAGTCACGAATTTACCGGCACCCCGGAATGGGCAATTACCAGGGCATTACAGACCCAGTAATTGCCCATTCCCAGGCGCCAGTAAATATTAGTCCCCATTCCCATTTGAGTCCCATTGGATTCAATGGGAATGGGGAAGTCGGATGCACCGGCACCATTCTTGAATGGTGCCGGTGCATCCAACATGGCCTGCGAGCGGGTGCCGTTCCGCTTCGGCAGATTAGACCTGCCGGGCTGACAGGCACCCGCTCGCAGACCTCGTAGTTTGCCAGTCCGGTAACAACGGCACGGGCAAGCTTACCGCTGCCATTGTTACCGGACCGATAACCCTGTAATGAGGCCCAATATCATTGATATATTTTCTAAAGCTGTTAAAAGGGACATAAACCAAGAACGGCACAGCTTCAAAAGATACCAGCGGAAATCTTTAAACTCAGGGAATCTGTTCCTACAAGAAACACATTCCAGACTCCACCCCAGCAACTGTAAGATGGCACATCGGCCACCACGGAAGCACAGGTCTACACACAGAGACCAGGATTAAGGTAATCAGGCATCACTAGCCCGATACTCCAAATTCACTACCCTTATCTAAACTAGGGTTCTGACAAGAGTTGACCCCTTTTCTCCCTTCTCTACTTTTTGTCCCCTTCTTCCACATTGTTACGGGCCGGCGTTCACCTCGTCCTGTGCGGAAGCCCCTGCCACCTGCATCCTTAGCAGCTCGGCTCCCTAGTGCAGTCGGTTTCCCAAGTACGGCTACCAGGAAGGTCAGGAGGGTTGTAGCGCTCCCCAAAGGGATACGGCATAATGCTGCTCCATTCTATACGGTGGCAGCTACCGTGGACGTTAGCAACACAAAACTACACTTCCCAGAAAACCTAGCTCCGTGCTGAAGTTCGGCTGTGGAGCCTTGCATTGGCTTGCCCCGCCTCCTTTACTGATGTATTCCGCGGTTGCAGCCAGGATGCTGCTTCTGTTTAAAGCTACTCCCGGCTACTAAAAGTTCCTCCTTCATGTGCCAACCCTTTAATTCTTTAAGGTATCGACCCGGATTTGTTTACTGGACTTTGTTATTGGATTTCCCTGGCTAATACCTGTCTACCCGTGTACCGGACCTTTGCTTATCTTCCTGGAACCCGCACTAACGTTTTGCCATTGTTCCTGTACGTACGTGTACCGAAACCCTGCTTGCTTCCACGGACTCCGTAAGATAAGGTTCTGTCTTTGTCTTTGCCTGCACGTGTATAGACCCCTGTTTGCTCCCAGACTGCTTTTCTAGACGTTTTTGCCATGGTTGCTGCCCGCTAGTGTGCCAGACCTTGCCTGCCTTCGAACTACCTTTCCTCCATGAACTACCATTCCGTCTGGTCGTTGCCTTCATTCTACAGTCACCAGTGGTAAGACTATTCTGCTTTTGTGAACTGAACATTGGATTGAACTTTGTTTTGCTTGTGCACTTAAGGACGCTCTGCAGCTGTGCACCATCCCGAAACCAGTGCGACCCTCGTGCCGCTCGGGTATTAGTATCCTACTAATATTCCCCTTTTTCTTATTTTATCCCTGCCGTTGTGTTCTGATTTCCTCCAATCCTTCAGTCCTTCTCCACTGGTAAGATCCTGTCCACCTCCTGATTTATGTTAAAGCTTAATCCAGTTAGATTCTAAGTCTTGTTATTTTTCTAGGTGATTTCCTGTGTTGTGCCATACTTTCCATACAACTGGGGGGAAAAGCTCAGGTATTCCATTGGTTAGTAAGACTTTCAGGGGATAAGTGCTGCCTTCAAAACACTTACTTGTTGTTCTTTCCTTTGCAGCCTGGTCCGTGGCGGTGCGTTCTCCCCGCTCTTTTGGGTGATCGGTCCACTTGCCTGGTTATTAGACAGCAAGAGGTCATATCATTTAAAAGGTCTTATTCCCTCACAGAGAGGAGGCTTGGGTGGAGGCTCCACCCAAAGCTCTTCAAGCAACTTCTCCGTTTTCACGCACTCCCCTCACCGGTGAGTAACACACATCGTATCTCCAGTGGTACTGAGGACTATACCAAAAAGCTCTCTGCAGTCTGCACCAGCAGCCGTCTGCCACGGGTCCTTTGCGAGTGCCCCACCCTCCCCGGATTTCCCAGGAGACTTGGGATCTTGATACCGACGACGCCACGAGCACAGCCGGTACCTAGAGCTTTTAAATCACTCGATACAAGCTGCACTATCAGCTCTATAAACCTGAGGTAACCCCACATTTTTCTTCCCCCCAACCCCTTGTTTTTCTGATCTTGACACAGGGTCTACAAATTGGACGCCCTGAAGAAGGTGCCTTGTACTTTGCAAGTACTTTAAAGCACCGAAACGTGCACACACTAATCAGCGCACAGATGAAGACTATGGACAGAATATTTACCTTTTCTTCACCCATTAGTGTGTTAAACAAATGTTTTTTTAACACGTTGGCTAAATCTAGAGATATCCCTAAAGTCCAAAGACCTAGACTTTAAAAAGTCAACCTTGAGCACTGAAGTTGAGAGAACTGTTAATAATACTCTGCTCAAATAACCAACCCTCGAGGAAACCACGCCTCAGAACTCATGTGACACTCCATACATGTTCTACAATTGTTCTGTTTGATTGTATGTCACGAAAAATATGTTGTAGGAAATATTTAGGCTGAATTTATGCTTATTCCTTCTTTGTACATTGATTGTTTGGCACTAAGAATTTAAAGTGCAACACGGTTATATTTAGTTTTGTTTTATTTTGGTTACACACTGTATATATGTGTCAATGTAAATTGGTCGCTACACACTTGTACCATATAAATTGTTTTTTTACTATATCAATTGTTTTCTCAATACACTTGGTTGCATATGGTAATTCTTCTTTAGTTTGGCAGCCACAGGGCCCGAATCAATAGAGACATTTGTACAAACTATAGAAACAGACATAGACCGCGACCAATGCAGAGAAATGTGAAGAGCTCCTCAGTAGTCCCCTTGCCTAAACATCCAGTGACGATTCAGACAAAGACAAGGCAGGAACAAGTTTATGCCCCCATCAATCTAAGGAGGGCCACATAGAATTTGTAAAATGGGAAAGAGGACAACCTTTTCTTTGTTGGCACCTACAAGAAACAAAGGCACTTAATGCACTCAAAAATGATGATACAATTGTGATTAAAGAGGCAGACAAATGGGGCAATATTATTATAATGAACTTTGATGACTACATACAAATGGCCATTCAACAACTTAATACCCCGGGTTATTATACAGTTTTACAATCCAATCCGATGAAAGAAGTGGTCACACATTTGAATGAATTTATCAGCAAATTGCATAGGCTGGGATTAATAATTGATGGAGAGAAATCCTTCTTTAGTATCAAAGCACCGACCCTGCCAACTATGTATTTCCTGCCTAAAATCCACAAACCATTTAACAATATACCAGAGGCCAGACCCATTCTCAGTGGGATTGGGTGTGCTAGCCATTATCGGAATACATTGATGCATTATTAGCTCTGCATGTTCCACAACATAAATCTTACTTGAAGGACACTACCAATATATTGAACATAGTGAAACATAAATGGGAGAAAGAATGGCTGTTGGCTACCTTTGATGTTCAGGCACTTTATACCTCAATAAGACATGAGCTAGCAATGAAAACCATTAATATGTATACAGGGATAGCTCAGCTTCTCATTACCATTATATGTTAATGGACATATGGGAGATGACTTTGGAACATAACAATTTTGTTTTTAACCTTACATATTACCAACAAAAACAGGGTGTTGCCATGGGCACCAAATATGCGCCAGCACTGGCCAATCTCTTCATGGGAGCCTTTGAGGATATGGTTATCTATGCCAATTCCAAGTACCAGAGGCATGTGATCTTATGGACAATGTATATCGACGATGTGTTTCTAATCTGGAACGGTAATGCAACCCAGATGGAAGAGTTCATGAAGAAAACCAACGAGAATTACTATGGCATAACATTCGTGGGAAACTGATGCAAATAAAATCAGTTTCTTAGATCTAGAAATGTATGTATCTGACAACATGTTAGACACATGCACTTTTAGAAAGAGGTTAATTCCACGTTGTATGCTACGAACTGTCACCATAAAAGGGTGATACGCAACATCCCAGTCAGGGAATTTATCAGGGCAAAAAGGAATTGTCATGACTCAAGGATAGTCCAAAGTGAATGTCAACTGCTCTTTGACAGATTTCAGCAAAGAGGTTACTCGAGGGACAACATACGGGCAGCATTTAATAAAGCCCAAAAAATGCACAGGGCAGAAGCTCTAATACAAAAGACCAAGAGACCTCAAGATTTGCAACGAATGAAAGTGAAATTCATAACCAAGTACTGCACTAATCATTTCAAGATTCGCAAGATACTGAGAAAACATTAGCATGTATTACTTCTGGACAAAGACTTAGCTGAACATTTGGGTAAAGAACCAACATTAGTCTTCAAGTGAGCACAAACATTACAAAATTGACTGAGTCCGTCATTTCTAACAAGCCCTTTGTCAAGAGGAACCCTGAGCTGTTTGAATCCAAGGAGATCTGTTTTTTTTTACAAATGTGGCATTTGCACAATGTGCAAGCATGCACATGATACAGCGGAAACATTTGTGGACTACAATGGTACAAGCTGGGTGATAAAAGATTTCATCAACTGCAAAACTACGCATGTAGTTTACGCAATAATCTGTGCATGCAACAGGATTTACATTGGGAGCACAATCAGAACATTGAAGACTAGGATCTGTGAAAATTTCTCATCCATCAGCAGTCAAGATCCAAGACTACCTTTGGCAGTGCACTGGCAAGTGCCCCATCAGATACAAAACAAAAGTCTGATCAAATTTGCTGGTCTGAAAAGAATCACTATGAATATAAGAGGTGGCAACCAAGAGCGTCTGCTAAGACACACTGAAGCAAAATTAATTGCCATTTCAGGGCAACTGAAATTGTACTCAATTTTGATCACAAAAGGGGTTCCTTTTTATAAGGAAATTCGCTTGTAATCTTAAAGGAATGTGACAAGATGTTTCTCTCTCTAAAACCAGTTTATATTTTTTGACTTTAAACTAAAACATATTGCAATCATGACAAGGCAATAAGCTAAGCTTGTATACACATCATGCACATCATACACTTGCCCCATTATACAATTTAGCATAAGATTGCATTTGTGAAACAATTAAGTAGCGTCATTGTAGGATAATAGAAAGATGGACTTAATTTCAAAATGTTAAACTGATTCTACAAAGAAACATTTGCGTAACTTTAAACACAGGTGGTAGGACATATCTGCAAATACTAACTTGTTGACTTGACCTTTCAGTAAATAATGTGCAGTGAGGATTAGGCAAAGTTTAAACTGTTACATATTCTAACATTTATTAACATGACCTATATTATGACCCAGCCTGACAGTTTATAACGTAATGATTTGCGACAGAATATACGTGCACCATTTACTTCTCGTTACACAATTCACTTCTTTATAAAAAAGCAACTGACCATATGCCCAGCACCATACTTGCTCTGGCATCTTTAAGACACGCAATAAACCCCGCAAATTGGTTTGTACCTTGAGGGGGCGGGGCTTAATCCCACGTGATCGCTAGAAAAGAGAAGCAAAATGGCAGCCGCGTTTTTGTTTGCAAAAACATGGCCACAAGGGGATTGTAGCTCTGCAATTACAGGTAAGGGAATCTGGTAGCTCGGCATTTCACAGCTGAATAGCAGCCAATGGGTAGCACGATAGATATGTCCCAATAAGGAAGGGGGAAGGGGTGAGTATTATTTGATCTAACACATTATGGACTTAGATATATTATCATTTTGCTCAAATAGGAGCCACAGGATTTCTGTTGATTGGATACTCTTATGTCTGAATATTGTAAGACTAGAGTGTAGAGCGCTTTTTGCTGGTTAAACAGGACGTTTTTGTTACACATGAATGTGCGACAAGCGGCACTATTTGTGCATAACTCTGAATTTGCAGAGTATGTTAAGTCAAAGAAAGCTAAAGGCCACACACATTTTGTTACTACTTTAGGAACTCAAATAGCATTACAGCTTTCTAATGGGTTCTTGCTCTGCATGTAATCGTGCGGTGAGTGGGGAAAGCATGAGCCCTTGGGGACATATTTTCACAGAGTGACGATATATCAGTAAACATAAATAGAATTGAATTTCAACAGGGGTCACAAGATATATGCATAACAATGCTTAGCTATATTTGGGATATAGCTATCACATACGTATAACCACAGATTCAGAAATGACAAACATTTATTGTTAGGCTGGTTTCATGCATACTATCTGCATTTTAGGAACAAGGATTATCCCGGTGCTTCATGACCGATCAAGAACAGATCCAATAAGCTCAAAGAATATATCATTTTTTAAACCTTTGGGTGAGTAATAGCCTGTATTTGTGAATATACAATAATCATTGATTCACAACTTTATTTTTTGTCACAACATTGGACGATCCGAAGTGCAATGATGTGTAATATCACATGGGACGTGCATGAAGTTGTTAACTGACTGTTCATGTTATGTGCTATCGAATTTTCGAATGGAATGTGTTCAGTTGAACCACACATCGTGTGTGATTTATCCTTGAATATTGCCCAGATTAGAGGTCATTTTACTAATGGTGTTTTCTATTGTTTCATCTCTCTCTTCCACTGAATCCATACCCACCTCCAACCCTATTTCTCTGTGGTTACGCATTTCTGTTGTATCTATATTTCATTTTTTGGAAAATATACTCTTTGTATAGCTAGTGTCCCGTTTTGAAAAAGGCTAGGGGCCGAAACAAGTCATAAACCATAGGACGCATATATTGATTAAAAATCTCTTTCCGGTGCAATCTGTGATAGTGGCAAGTGATTTTTTCCCATTTTGAAGAGAGGAGTGGGTCTACTCACAGTCCACTCACAATGGACAGGACACTTTATTTGAATATTTTTGTTACATACTATTTTTTGATTCCTAGTCGCAGAAAGATTCACCTTAACCAGCCCGCCTTGCATAGAGTTAAACCAATCCCGGGAAATCCCTTGCTGTACTGTTAAAATAAATAATTGGTACCAAAATACACTTAATATACTGGAACCACGCTACAATTCATGTAGTGCTACGAAATGTCTAGGCATTAACGCCCAGGATTCCCCTGATTACTCCATGATCAAGCAAATATCCTTATATTAATGATCCAGATTGGTCTACAAAATTAAGAACTTCTTCAAAAACATCTCAGCCTCACAATAGCCTGGTTTGTGTTGCACACCTACTTAAGAGTGTGTGTGGCTTATATGCGGATTCCCCCAGTATCTCCCTATTTCTCCCACTGATTAGCAATATAGCTGTAGTTCCACTGCTTCTTCGCAATAAAATATGTAACTAGTTAAACCTCACATCCTTTTCCAAAATACAAGACCATTTCAACGTGTTCCTAAAAATTGACCATTCTCTGAACTTACCATTGTTCACATGGTTTAGATCCCCTCCCGGCCGCAATGCCAGTAAGAATCGTGGCCTACATCTTAAGTGTGCTATTTATGTTAAAGCCGGCATTAGGCCACGCCCCCTGCTCAGTTGTACCGTTGCCCGCGAGGATGCTGCATCCCACCGCTCACCCCTCTTTACGGGATTCGCTTGAAATTGCTATGTTGCCTTAAATGTTTGCAAGGACTTATTGCTTTTCTCCGCACCCATTAACAAAAATAATACCCCTTTGGGTCTCAGGGAATACATTTACTTCAATTATAACATTTCAGCTCTCTGTTAGGAATTCCCATAACCCATGCTGTAATGCATTTCATTATAAAACTAGCTCCGTACTTATTTGCAAACCCCATGTAGGTCGTCAACAATGCGTTAAGTTCATTCATAAAGTCCCGGCCATTCCTTGTATTTATGATATACCATTTACTTGTCAGATTGTTTCTAATATTTAAATGGATGATATCCTTGTCTTTCCGCTCACGTAGCTGACCCCTAATTCGACTAAGAAACGCGTTTGATTCACTTTTAGATCTCTGGCAATAGTGAGTGCATGTTACTTACAGTTATTATACTCCTCCATGTCTCACTAGAAATCCTTCATCTGAAATATTGCCGTGTTGCCAGATATACATGTATCAACTGACCACTTTTGTAGAATAGAATTGTACAAAAAAAAACACATGCTACATCATGAATAATCATTAAGTTACTGCATCCTTCATTGCATTTCCTGCCCACAGTTTACCCCCAGCTCCTTGTGACAAATGCATTGTCCACAGCATTCATACGTGTGCAGATTAGAATTAAATTCTAGGTTCACCCAATAATCATTCTAACACTAGAACTTGTTCTCATAGAAATGCACTGAGTTCATGATCGAAATTCAAACCTGTCTCAGTTGCTCGAAAGTGACGGATTATTCTCGCCTCCATTTGCCGCAGGAGTTTCTCTTTATTACACCCTCACTTACTCATTGTTATTTTGTGCAAACCTGTAAACTTAATGTCATTTTTGTGTTCCAGTTGGTGATTCTTCTGCCAGTGGGAGTCTCGGGTCCTGGCTATTGATTGATGAGATGTGTTCTATCATTAACAGAACGGGAGCATAGCTCTGTGGCAACGGACAGGTCTTGGAAACAAAACCACGCTGAGTAAAAACAGGTTCGAATCCCGGACGCGTTTGGAAAAGAAAAAAAAGCACAAGCGTGTTATAAAAAAACCTACCCTTCCACAATCAAACTAGTGCCTAGGTACCTACGGGTTTTGTGTGCTGTAAATAAATAAATAAATAAAAAATACTGATCCACAAGCACTGAATAATGTTTGCAATGTAGATCTTGGCACATATACATGTAATTGTGTGAACAACATGCGTAGTTTGACAGTTTGTAAAGTCCGCTATTGGCCATGTGATACCTGCCTGGTCTGTAAAGTTGCCCATTGCACCTCGTGCATTTTTGCACATTGTGCAAATTCCACACTTGCAAAGGCCCTTCCTTTTCGGATTCAGCCAGGTTATACCGGTTTCTTTCATTGGGCTCGGTAGTAAAGATGGACTCAAACTATTCTTCAAAGTTTTAGTTTTGCTAAACACCATATTTCGCTTGTTTCCCAACTTTCTAATGCTGTTTTAATATGTAAAAAAAAAACAATAATACCTTGATGCTAAACTATGGAGCGATACCTGCCCTGAAAAGGCACATTTGTAGAGGCTGGAGACTTATACCTAACCAATCAGGGGTGTTGCTAGGTCTGGAAAAGATCTGGGGCTACACTCATGTCAGAACTGTCGGGACTCAGGTTAGCTAGCCTTTTTGTTGCAGTCCCTGAGCTTCTATCCTGGGCTACAACCAAAAGACTATAGCCCACCCAGCTTTCCCCTAGCAACGCCTCTGTAACCAATTAAGTACCCGGCTGTGCAAAGGCAGATAAAATGGGTCCAAGGGGATGGACGTTGGTCTCTTGCCTAAAGGTGCACTGACCGAAAATGAATATCATCATGGAAGAAAGAGATAATGATGTCTCTATGAAAAATATGGGCTATCGTCAATAACTGTGAGAGAGATAACTAAATAGCGGAACACAAACCGGCAAAGCCACTGTATTTTCTGCACCTGCTATGCCCGCCAGTTATATCGCATGCACGGAAGTCTGGTGGAAGAGCAAATTCTTAGCAATCGTCTCATATTTGGAAGACCTCGGTCCAGTTAATATGCTAGTTCTGAAATCAGATACATATAGGTACATGTTGGCTTAGATCTCTTTTGGGAGAACAGGGACGGAAGATGGGTCTATAGAAGCAGACGCAAGAACAGAGGGTGTTATTGTGAGATGGTTTTCAGCTGCATCCTGTTCTGTGCTTAGGTCAGGCATCACCACTTCCATCCTACTTTTCCACACAGAAACATCCAGCAGCTAGAGTTATCTTTTCTGGAAAGCCAGAGCCTTAAGACTGACCATAGTGGAAACCAAAAAACGCTGTTAAATGGATCACCATCTGTTGGTCAGAGAACACACTTTTAAAGATTCATGTTAAAAACAAGTCCCTCTAATTCAATGTAAACTCTTTCTTGGATGCAATATCCTGAAACTCCCTGCTTCCTGCAAACACCTCTCCTCGCTCAGGCTCAGCAGCCCAAAAACACATACCTCTACCCTAAGCTGCAATGACCGAAAACATCATTAAGGCTTTGCTAGCTATACCAGCAGGTTCCTCTTGATAAAGCCCTCCGCATCCCGTATCAAGTACAACTCAGTAGGGCCCACTGGCCACTAGACAATGACAACAACCCACCTAACAGGGCCAGCACAAAAAGGCATCACTCTAAAGGGTGATAAATGCTAGGTTAGTCACTATCAAACGTGCAGCCAATCTAGCTAGGTACCGTAGAAACCTAGCAAGTCTCATTGAAGAACCTTACATGAGCCATCTAGTCATTACTGAAGTGTAATGCAGCCTAACTACCCCGCACTTCAACAAGCTCAAATCCCACAGGGCTGAACGATGGGCAGCGAACATCAGACTAACAGACCTGGAGGTAGGATGGCTTGGATTTACTGGGAGAAATTCCCAAGCCATGCCATCAATCCTGGGCCCTACAAATCCTTTAAACAGCTCTCTGTTCAATGAATGCCAGTGTGTCTATTGTGGTGATTATAGCCATGCTTTGACCAGATTTTCTCACACACTGGCATAACCACATGACAGCAGCAGCCAATGTCGCAGCCAGAGTACTAGTATTGGGGGACTGCAACACAACGTAGATGAGGAAGCAAACAACCACACAGCTATCCTCCTCGACAATATGGCAACTTTGGGTTTCTCACAACTATGTCATGGCCCAACTCATAAACATGGCCACACCTTAAAGGTTATATTCTCCCTTAACAAGGCAATCCCAAATACGGTATGCAGTGGTCAACCCAGAAGAGAGGGGTGGACATGATATTTGAGAATGGCTTGCTTAGGTAGACTGTGCTATTAAATGGATGGACAATAAAGGTTCTGACAAGCAGGTGACACCCCAATTTCATGCACTAGGACCCCTACCCCAGTACCTGCCTCCCCTCCACGTCCCCCCATCCCCCTGTAACCGCCTTTACCCTTGCGTGTTCCGATTGCACCATGCCCAAAGATGGTCTGTGTGTTCCACCCCGTCTTTACTCCCTGCATGGTTACGCCTTATTATGCACTTGGGAAAACTGCAGAATCGTCATCAGGCTTAGTTGCTATTATCCCCAATGTTAACAGTACTATATGCACTTACTCTGCCTCTGCAGACTATTATCGTTTCAGAATTTCAAGGGTTCTGAACGACTGTTTTTCCCATGCTCCCTCACTCCTTGAGCGCTTTCAAAGACTTACCTGTGTATAGGCGCTTTATAAATAAATATTACCCTACCATATCTGAAATCCTCCCACTACTGGACATGTTCTAGAAAATTAAAATCGCCCAGGCAATGGTCCGATCGAAGATCAACAAGTGCTAACAAATGACCATTTGACTTCCCAAGAAAGACATCTAAAGACTGCAGACTATTCAAAACAGAGCTGCTCAGCTTATGCCGGGCCGTCAAAGGCCTACACTGGTTCCCGGTCCTCCCGGAACGTAGGCCTGGCATACATATGCAGTCAATGACACTTGCCACCCGGGAATCTTTGGCTGCTTTTGCACAGACGTCTTACCCGTGCAAGAGGTTTGGAAAAGCCACGAGACCATGAGCTGGGGCTCAAACTCCCACAGGACGAAGGCTCAAACAGGACCACATACAATTCCTGTTGCCAAGGCCTTTTACATGAATGCTGAAACTCTCCAGACTATGATTGCTGAGCTATTTTCTGTGATGCATTCCATATTGTGATGTAATATGTTATGTCATTTTGGATTTGTATAGCGCTTCCTGCCATAATGTAAAGGGTCAAAGCAGAGGTGGACCGGCCAATAGTGAACTCCGGAGATTTCCCGGTGGGACTCTTCACCCTGTGTGGTATTTTCCCATTTTCCCATAGGATAAAGGGTTGAGCTTGCTGAAAATGTGTAACATGAGGCAACTTTGAAAATTATTTCCAGGGCTTCTTTTGCTTCCCAGTGCACCTATGTGTCAAATTGTTTTGCAAGGTATATCTGGAATGTGTTTCTACCAAGTGCTGTGAATCTTACCTATCAATCTTCCCCCATTGCCCACCCCCTTCTCTTGGCACCGCTTGCTCACAAACAACCATGTAAGCATGAACACAACTAAATAAATACATAAAACATACATAAATAAATGAACTAGTTAGAAAGTAGGTATGGATTTATACTGGAGTGAATGCCCAACTGAGATGGCATATTCCAACACACAGCTGCTTACTCTTATGTATTTTTTATGTGGATTGATTTGCATTAAGTGTGGTATGCCACCTTTCCAGTGGAAATAATCAACCTTTCACGAACATTTTGAATCTTCAAAAAATAATGTACTCCACATGCTCTGTATGCAATGCCAGCAGCCCAGTATTGAATTCTCCAACTTTTCCATTAATGAGAAAGCTTAAGCTGCTTTTTAACTGTAAACCAAAGGTTAGATAGATAATTAGCTCGTTAGTGCCACCTTAGTGATGGTTACCTGTAATTGTTTCTGAACCTATCCTAATTAAAGAGGTGTCTCCGCCTGAGGGGTAATTCCAATAATCAAGCCTCGCACTTAATCTGAGGCCCTGTCAGGAAGTGTGCAAGGTAAACCTACTGTACAAGTTTCAATCGACATGGAGAGAGGACTGATGCTGCATTTGAATGGTTGCAATCTGTACGTCAATTTTCTAACTGGTTAATTGCTTTTCAGGAACATGCACAGCCAAACAATTTCTTACGCACCAAGAATCAATTATCACTCGCAAGTGCAATTCTTGAGGCCTGTAATAGGATCTGAGCTAGAGTTCCTGTCGAGAGTTTATCAGAGCAGAGAAGGACGGAGTTGGATGGAGAGACCAGCAGAGCGTAGGAGAGTAATATTTGATATTAATCCTGCTGGGTCTGTCCAGGGGCAATGATCCGGCGTGAAAGGAAGTGGTCAGTGCTGCATTATGGAGAGCTTGATGGCCGATGTACAGCCAAGGGCAGCGTTTGCTCTCCAGCAAAGACTGGAAACAGAAGCATGCAAAGTGAATTTGGAGGAGCCCTTTACACCAAACTTGCGGACAGGAAGCCGAGGTCAGGGACTCTTAGGTATTAGCCTGGAGAAGAGATGACCAAGGCAAACACCAACATTCACCTGCAGGGCAGCTGTTTGTTGCAGCCAGGACAGTAGGGCATGAAGAGAGTGTACTTGTGTACATATGAAAAGTAAGAAAGAGACCGTTTGATCTACCATGAAGTAAAGGAGCCATTTAGAAGAGTGACCGGTATTGCGGAAGATAGGTGGCTGTCCATCTGGGAAGACGCCACCCTTCTCTAAGCTCCTTCCCATCCGGTCTTCCCAGATGATCTGCTGTCCAAATCGTTGCAGTGCCCAAGATTGCACTGTTTACCAGACATGTGTCATTCGCAGTTGGAGGACCCTGCCACGCCTCAACAAACCACACTTTAGCTAATGAGTAGCGAGTATCCCCTGCTGGGCCAAAAAAACATCCACACTTCGTCACTCATCCCCAAACAAGTTTATGGTCCCATGTTTTAGATGCTGGCAAGCCAGCCATTGTGCACACACCATCAGGCAGGAAGTGGGGTATCTCTCAGGCACTGGCATCATCTACAGTCACAGAAGCCGTGGAATTCCCATTGATAAGATGGACGCCCTTAGTCCATTCCGCAATCAGTACCACATCCTCCTGGTTCCGCAGGTAGGGACCCTTCTTTGCCTATTCCGAATAGACATCCAGAATAGACCCGACTTGAAATGTACAACTATGTGTGTGTCCTAGGTTACCACGAATTAGAGAATTGGAAACCTGAAGCCACTGCCCCCTACAGCTGACCAGGAGAATCGCGTGATCTGGATCAGGTGATTGTCTAAGCAGTACACATGAGAAGAATTCTTTGAATGTATTGTGATTTTAGATTATAGCGTAAAAATTAGCCAATAGACATCTTCGTTTATCATTTCTTCCCTTTTTAGAAAAGAAATATATGTCATTTCAGATTGAACATTAAATGAGGGAAAACGAATGAATCGTTGCTCCTGACGAAGGGATCACAGTCCCGAAACTCGTTGAGCTCATGTTTTTAGACAATGAACACGCTGTATATGCAGTAATTGAGTATATCTAATGTATTATGCAATATGATGTAAATAGTGTATGCTATGCATTATACGGTATGCTGATTTGATTAAATAATTTGAAGTGAATCAATTTGAAGTTATATTTCTAAAACTCACATTTTGTGTATTACTTCTGTACAAACTAATTGCGTTTCTTTTTTTTTAAAAACGTATGTTGAGTGAATTTACATTTTTTTTAAATAAACAATAAGAATTGTTCGTTTTAGACAAACACATCGAGTGTGCATGGGACGCAAGTGTTCCACGAACAGTGGACACCGATTTCGCTTGTTTCTTGTAACTGCAGTCTAGTGTCAGGGCAGCTACACACTCCCCTGCACCTCATTACACTCTTGAATACACTAAATAATCTCCTTTGTATGTATACATTTGAGTGCACCTGTTGAGCTTTCTTTTTTCAGGTCCAGGGTTAGGGTCACATATCTGTACATGTTTAGAAAGGTGCTGACACATTTTCTCCACTAGAAGCAGCCAATAAAATGTGTTTGTTATAGTTCATTGGTCTAGCGCTGGTGCGGATTGGTCCTGGGTCATATTGTGTAACCTTATTGATGGCAGGTTCAGGTCAAGTGAACTCCCAATGCTCCAATTGGCCTCTTATCCAATTCCACAGGTGGAGAAATCCTACAGATCTATTCCCTTGTCCCAGATACTGCCATGGATGTGCATAGATCAGGCCCTTCAAGAGGAACTTGCATGATCCCCTTACTGCTGAGAACTCAAGGCTAGCACCCTCTCCTGGGGTAACCTATAAAATCAAGACTACAGTGAAGTGTTCACAGGGAATTTCTCTTTTTATTTCAAAAGATGCATTTCCATAGGGAACACCACCCACTAACAAAGTCTTTGCAATGGCTCATTACATAAGTGCTTCATGGATTTTCTTTGGAGTGGCTTCCTACCAGATGGATCACATCAATCCATTAACCTCCTCAGCAGAGCCTGAGGAAGGAGGAGGTGAGGGCAGGAGCAATTTATTTGAGGTAAAATGGGACAGAAATGTGGGTTTTCCCAGGAATCCCCTCCATCAATTGAGGGTAAATCTTTCTCAGCGAAAGCACCCAGAATGTGCCACATCCTCTAAGCACATGCTGAAATGCAGTTCCAAAATATTTGGAAGACCTGGCTCTACTTAAGAGTCTTTCCCCATGGTCTTGGATGAGCTTCCCAATCCTTCAATGGTTACCATTTTTAAAGTTCTCAATAATAAGGAACTTGTTCCACAGGCATGGAGATGTGTGTTCCCAGAAACATACAATTGTAAACTAGTATTTTACAGATGATAAATTGTAATTTGCTGCACTTTTGAAAAACCACAAGGTCAATTTACATCCCAGAACAGAATGATATACACAATCATCAATGCGATCCAGAGATTGGCAACCATATCTACGTGTTTGCTGCTCTTCGTTTCAGCCGAGAATAGTTTTTGCGTGCTCTCTGTTTTTGGATTGTCCCTTCCCATATTAGGCTGTTTCTCCCCAATGGGAGTTCTTTTCCTTCTTGTTCTTGCCTGTATCTTGGCCTGGAGTCTGATGGAGGTTCTCTTTGTTTAGATTTTCCTTACTGTGTTGATTCTTTTAGTTCTCGATCGTGCTTCTCCATTGCACTACTGGCCAAGATCTTTTTTTTTCACTTCTGTTTGCATGCTTTCCCATCATGGCATCCTCCTCCGCTTCCCTGCCTAGTGTGACAAGGTCTCATTGAGTGGACAACCTGCAGAGGTGAACCAAACTCTGAGGGCCGGGGATGCTCAGAGGCTTTGGAATGCACCTACCTAGAGGAGGGACATGGGGGATCCCTCCGAGTCCCTCCCCACTGCCCAACCTCGTGCCCTTTTTGGAAAGTAGGGTAGGGGGTTGCACACTTTTTAGAGCTCACTCAGGAAGATAGGAAAAGAACAAGTGAAGCAGCCTTCCAGCCGATCCAGACGCGCCCTTCCCCATTCAAAGATGGTTACTGTGCTCCTTCTGGGTGTCCTTTCTACTCCCCAACCTCAAGCTAGACTGCAATTCCACACTCCACTAATAAGCCAGCCAGGGAAGGATATTTCCAGTGTGCAACAGATGTAGTTGCTTACTGCTCCACCAGCAACGTAACTTCCTGCATTTTGTATCAGCCATACTTTCACTGAGCACCACTGGCACCCCTCTCCCTGACTTGCAAAGCTCAGATTAGCCATCTCAGTGGAATACCACTTTGCTGTGGGTACTTTCACATGACTTCAAAATGCCACACCAGGTCTTTAAATCTTCAGCCCCCAAAAGGAGAAAAAGTCAGGCATCCAATCAAGTTGAGGGGGATGAGGGGGGTATGAAGGACCGCACCTGATGAATTAAATGGGGGAAAAAAACTTCCCTATTGTGACGAATCCCTAGATGTCGTGACTTCTCCCGAAGGGGGAGTCTCTTCCCATGAGGCTAGGGTGGTGAGGCCGCTATCCAACAGTCTTCCGTGGGGGGTAGTACACAGCAGCAGGACTTCAAGGTGAAAGCCTCCCCCTCTGGGAAAAGGGACGACCATCTAGGGTATGGCCCAGGACAGCACCACAAACACACATCCTGACTCTCCTTTCTCCCCTTCTGAGATCTCAGTACCTTGTAGAAGCAAGTACTATCATCTTATTAGCTCTATTAAACCAGGAAGTACTGGGAAGAGGTGGCCCTCAGGAGTCATGAAGAGTGATGCCATGAACCAAAAAGAGTGGTACAGACCTCTGTGTAGGCAGAGGCAGAGTCCTATGGAACAACTAAAAACCAACAAAGGACTCCAGAAAAAAAGCCAGGAAGAGGCACAGAAACCATCAAGAAGGACCGTCGAATCGGGAGATCCGAAGGAGACGTGGAGAAGGCAGAGCAGCAGAAAGCAGTCCGGTTACAGAGTTTGGAGAAAGGTGGCGGGAATCCTGGTCCCGGGGTGTGAAGAAGACTGGAAAAGTGCCTGGAAGCTGGAGAACGGTGGCGTGGATTCGAGGAGGCAGACAGAGCGGTCACATAATGGCGCACCCACTACCCAGCCTGAGACTAGGAGAAGCTTACGCAGGGCGAAAACCAGAGATGCCAGGAACACCCACACAAAGTAAACAAAGAAGAATATAACTCACACTGTAAGTTGACAAAGAAGTTAAGGTCTAATTTATACTAAATTTACCAATTCACGATGGAGTGTAGTGACTCCGAAATCAATTTTTTGGACCTTAAAATCCAAATAGACAATGGTTCCTTGAAATGTAATTTGTTTTGCAAACCTAGCGATAGAAATACACTTTTGCACTTCAAAAGTGACCACCCTAGATATATTAGAGAAAATCTGCCATTCGGACAATACCTCAGAATTAGAAGAAATTGCACTGAGCTAAAAGATTTTTATGAACATGCCAATGACCTCGACCACAGATTGATTGAGAGAGGTTACCCTCACAATGTGATCTCCAGACCACGGAAAAGAGCCAGATTTTTCAATAGAGACGCACTCCTGATGGACAAAATAACTACCAACAATGAGAAACCAACAACAACCTGTGTGATAACACATGGTGCTCACACATCATTAATTCGTAAATCTGTAACCAAACATTGGGCTTTGACTAGATTGTGCTTACCCAATGAACCTACACCACGATTTGCATATAAGCGGGGCAAAAACCTTAGGGATCAATTGGTACATTCCAAATTCTCTAACCCTGCCCCAAAATTGGGTTTGTGGAATTTGAGATCACCTGTGGGACATTTCCCTTGTGGGAATTGCACCTCATGCAAATTTACTAAAAAGATAAAAGACTTCAAGATCAATGACAGACAGTGGATCTTGAAAAGCCTGACAAACTGTAAAACTAAAAATGCAATTTATATAATTGAATGCCCGTGTGGCTTAAGATATGTCGGGCAAACTGAGAGACCTATTCATATTCGGATCTGTGAGCACCGCTCAAGAATAAGATGCAAACATGCAAGTGCTCCATTGGTGAAACATTACATGGAAGCCAAACACACAGCTGATGACATTTTATGGTGGGTAGTTGACACCATCACATCCTCCACAAATCTCACAATGAGTCTACTACAAAAAGAGGCACAATGGATCTATAGAGTAGATTCTTTCCAACATGGCCTCAACGAAGAATATATTTGTCCTACATAACCTTACCTCCCTTTATATGCCCCTTATATTATTTTGTTGGCATTTTTCTTCATTCTGATGGCCCGTGCTAAATTGAGCCTTCTTTTCTCTCTAGTCTCTGCGGCACGTCCCATTGATCCCCATTTTTTTGGCCCATTTAGTCGGTAGGTCCTGTTTCTGCTTTTTTCTTCTCTCTCTGCCCCTTCTGCCTTGCCTGCCGTGCTCTTCTGCATGCAATTTCTTGACATCAGATTAATCCGCCATTGTTTGACACCACGGTAACTACAGCAACTTTTCTTGCTGACACCGCGAGACACGTCTGCAAAGCAAGACCCAGGAATGTACCATATGCTCCCAGGGTCCGCTCCACTTTCTTGCAGCACATCTCGGTTAACGGGAAATACATCCCCTGTTACGTATCTCATTCTGACATTTTCCTAACCAGGTGCAGTTTATTCGGCAAAATGTTTATTGCCGCTCTGACTGAATTACAGCATTTTAATTTCACATGATCGCAGAACTTTATTAGAGCTTTCACACCCCTTGGTCCCGTGATTGGTATAGTCCAACCGCACGGCATCATGGGGAGTGTAACATCAAGGGTTTCCTTGACTACCAGACGCCTTCGAACACGGTGTACTCTCGGCCAGGTTTACTTTCTCTCCGGTGCTTCGTGAGCCTCATCCCATTCGCATTCAGTGGAACTTCAGTAAGTGTTTTTTACGCTTGACCACGTCCTTTGCAGTGCGAATCTTATCCGCTTTTTTTGAAGGATTCGTCTCCTTATGTCTGTCTTGTCTCTACAGACACCTCGCCGCCACCAGCGGCTAACGGGAATGTGAGCCAAGGCGGTTTTTCCTCGTCACTCCACATGAACTTTGTCATCATTTGGGACATCTTGCCCAGCGACCTCCACATTTTAGGAGCGCCCCAGTCGACAGCAGTTTGGTGTACTTATTTCTAAGACACCTATGCTTCGGTATGCATCTCCCGTATTTTCACTATGTCATCGCCAATTCCTTGGCTAGGTGTGTGATGGCTTTATCTGCCCCCTTTTACAAATGTTCCTGTCCCGAGTTTTCAGCTTGGTCACCATTAACCATCCCGCATGACATCTTGTCTTGCCCCTTCTTCACCTATCTCTTTTCACCAATTAAATTGTGAATTTATTTCTTTATATTTTCTCTATAAAATAGTGCATCCATTTTCAGATTTTCAAGTGTTTCGGGCCTATCATTCGGAGACTCATCCCTCGCAGCTCCAGGGAGAGGGATTTCTGCCACCTACAAATCACAAAGGCTGATAAGTCTGCACATCCCTGTGCCATATACAGGGTGAGTACAGTGCAGTCCTTTCACCTTTGTTTTAGCTAGCAGTACTGTTATTTTCCTACAATGTTTTAACCTTAATAGGAAATATTGTTGACAAATTGAGCTGTTTGCATTTATTGCATTTACTGACCTTATATACCTGCCTTACCCCTCCCAATTGTTTGTCTTCTTGGACTCTATTTAGATCCAATTTGCCCTGAGAAAGGCTCTTCAATCAATGCCAAGAAAGATGGCAGTAGCCGAAACGTGCCTTTAGTACAGCGCATATCAAAATTGCAAGGACTAATGTTTCTGTATGCATTACTACTTATCCATAGTTTCAATACTGGCACGTAGGCAGCTCCACAAAACATGATCATACCTTGATCATGAATACACACAAAGGATAGGAATCTTTGATAAAAGACAGTCTGAATAATACTGTGCAAAAACTAAATACTAAGTCTAATTTTGCAATTTGTATGCTAAATGTGATTTTTGTCCATGCTTTGAACAAATCTCTTTCTTAGTATGTTTTAACCATCTACTTTGACAATTCTGTTTAATTCACTGTTTATGTATCTGAACAATCTATGTACAAATCCTTATTGTATTGTTTAGAACTATTTTCTTTCATTTTTGTTGTACATTGGACATTTTAACCAATATCCTTTTTGTTTCATTAAAATTCATGGTCAGTTTCGCTCCAGTTGTTCTTCCTGGTACTTTCCTATTTTCTGACTCTTTAGGAGCAGAACACACATTGGTTTGGTAAATTTAGCATAAATTAGACCTTAACTTCTTTGTCAACTTACAGTGTGAGTTATATTCTTCTTTGTTAACTTTGTACTTTGCCCCGAACCCACACTGAACACGCTGGGGGCTCCCCTATTGTTTCGTAAAACAGGAACACCCACACAGCCCGGTGGAAGAAGAGAAGAGAAGACCCTTGGAAGAAATGGGCAAGCTTTCCCGACATAAGCAAGGTACAGGTAATGTGGCAGAAACTGGTGGGGGTGTAAGGGTGTGGGAAGGGAATACCCTGCACTGGAATCTAGAGAGAGAGACATGAGTGCTCTTCCTCATGGCAGTACTTGGCAGGTTAGTGAAGCAAGTCTGCCGAACCGAATAAGAAGAGAGACCAGGGTCAGGGAACCCCAACTAGACAGTGACACAAGTCATCTTCCTCGTGGCAGTACTTAGCCAAGAGTAGAGGCAAGCGAGGCGCACCAAAAAAGAAGAGAGACCAGGATCGGGTCCTACCCTCCCTAGCATCAGGGCGGCTCCCCTTGGGAACAATGGATAAATTCCCGTGATTCATCACAGAGGGTATTCTCATACCTCTATCTTTTGGAAATTGCATTGTGCTCTGCCCTATACACTCAATTGAACTACTTTTTCTGTTCTGCAATTTTGATAAAATGAATACAAACAAAAAATTAAAAAAACTGCACATAATATTTGGTCTTGAATACCATCATACAGTTAGCTTTGAAAATGGCAATTTCCGTTTTTCTAATCTCATTTAAACTATTCCCCTTGATTACAGATTACAACATATTCAACTATTGAACCAGCTGAAATGTTTTTGCTCGAATGCCCTCATAATTCGAGAAGTTTAAACTAGTGAAAATGTAGGACTATTGGGTTTTGCTCCAATTGCGTTGACTATGCTTGCCAAAGAGCACTGTATTTTCAGATCATGTTGAACGTAATTATGTTCAGTTTTAGCTGCTTGAAACTTCAAGTGATGGAGAACTATGGCTTGAAAAAGACAACTAGATATTTTCATTTCTTTTTCTTTGTGTGGTGGCCTTTCTTTTAACCAAGGAGCATGGCCATGCACAAGGCTGGATGCATGCCTCTCTTCCTAACATGAGTACCTCTGCTTTAGCTGCATTTAGATGTAGCCAGCAGTCATTTATTGACTGTAGTCCAGGTATTCTATAACTGGGTGTGAGTATGCATGTAGCGAGCACACGGCTGAAATTGGAAGTGAAATTGCTTGTTCATCTGGGCCAACGGGTGCCGATGTAGGTAAAACAATAAGCGTGGCATGCCTGATCCCATAAGTACCTAACACTATTTTCTCTCTGGATTTGAGAGGCAATATCCTCACCTGTTAGCTATTATTTCATCCACACCAGACCAATTCCAGGAGGATATTGTACTGAAATATGCAATCTGGGGTGCTGAGAAGGCCTTCTCTAAACGCTGCCAGTACTCCTCTACCGCCCAATTAACACCAAAGGTTAGATTTTCAAAAATTAGCACAAATGAAAGGAGTCAGCCAATATCTTCAGCAGCAGGCTAATCTGAGCCACGCAGTCTTCCCATATACTGAGTGACTGCAGTTCTTGGCAGAGGAGGCTGTGCGGGGGAGTCTTTCTTCCCTGGACACTGTGTGGAGGTGGAGCTCTCTACATAGACCCTGGAATAGCACAGAGCACAGCGGAGTCACTGCAGATTGACTGCAGTTCTTGGAAGAGGAGACAGAGAAGGCTGTGCGGGAGAGTATTTCTTCCGTGGACACTCTGTGGAGGTGGCGCTCTCTACATAGACCGTGTAATAGCGCAGAGTGCAGCAGAGTCACTGCAGTTCTTGGCAGAGGAGGCTGTGCGGGAGAGTCTTTCTTCCCTGGACACTGTGTGAAGGTGGCCCTCTCTACTTAGACCCTGGAACAGCAGGGAGCACAGCGGAGTCACTGAAGAGTGACAGCAGTTCTTGGCAGTTACTGGGGGTGACGGCATGGCTCCCGGACTGGGAGAATCTTCTGAAGACCCCTACTGATCTTCCCCCCTCCTAGGGGTAAGAGGACAGTGAGCGCTGCTTTTTGCTACATTGGCTGCCCATTGACATTGACGTTTCCCCTGCCCCCGCTCCCTCTCCCCCCCTCCTCTCCCTCCTTACCTGCTCCTCACTCGCTGGGATACAAGTCGAGTGCAGCAGGAGTGGACTGTTAGGCAAAGTTTGTATGCAGTACCCTCTGGGACCACTACACACAACCAGGACTACAGGTGTAAGCAAAACCAACCTTTGGTACAAGTCTGTACCACACTGTGTTTGGTAGCGAGCTGAGCAGCCACGCTTATCTCAAGAGTGAATGTGAGCTTGTAAGGGTGTTACACAGAGGTCTATAATTACAAGTATTCAGATAGACACTTGTACACAAGGTTTCTTGGTAAAATAATTCCAAATTTATTACAGTCAGTTAGAAAACATTCACTAGAAGGAAGCAATAAATATCTCATGGAAATACTTTGCACTATAAGGTTCTGAGACATTTAAACTGCGTTAAAGTAGGAGCAAAATGGCATTCAGAGAATTTGAAGTGAGAGCAAAAAGGCATAAGTTAATTAAACAAATAAGAGAGTTGCTGTTCAACAGTGCAAATAGTTTGAGTTCACCAAAGGAGTTGATTCAATGCAATAGGTAGGCCAAAGTCAATGGGCTAGTGTCTTCTATAGGTCAAAAGAGTTCTGGTATTTAAACGGAGCCACTGTTCTCAGAGGTAGTTCACGGAAGAAAGGTTCATATGTCAGGCCACAAGCTGACTAGGCCTGCAAGTTGCCCAAGTTGTATTCACTTTCACAGTGAGAGGTACGTTTTCTCGGTCGGTTTTTCACAGTACCTTGTATAGAAGAAAAAGATGCAGCTGAAGATTTCTGTTCTTGGCAGTTCCTGCAGATCTCATTGTTTACTGAGCCTCAGTCGTGGGGACAAGAGGGAGGACGTGGCGGACTGCTGCACTGCACAGGGACTGGTCACAAAGCTGGTTAACTGGCAAATCTTTGGTTACGGTAGCTGTCTTAAAGCGCACAAACTGGTGTCCTTCTCCCTGGCTATTCCGTTTCCTGCAGCACTCTGAGGAAAATACAACCAGCTCTGAGAATGGTGTCCAGGTGGCTTACGAGTTGATTGGTCCCACCAACTCAAAGGGAGAAGTCGTCCTTGAAGGGCTTCCCTGTCGAGATGAACTTGGCAATTCAAACCTGCAGCAGGGCTTCACCGGGCAAACCAATGGTTCAGCAGCCGTCCTCTTCCAGCTCGTCTTCGGTTCTTTCGTTCCAGTGGTCGACTCTGCCATTCAGTCCAAGAGACTCGCCTTTTAAACAGTTTCCTCCAATTCATTCCATCCTAGCTGCCACTCACCCAGCAGGGTGGCTCTCCTTGCCGGGCAGTCAGCCAACCAATCACGCCAGAGTGCATTTTGGTCTCACTTCCTGCCCACCCAAGACACTCGGGCGCCAGAGGGGGTCTTCAGTCCCGAAGCCTGCCAAAGGCGTAGGAACAAAGGGACCAAACCTGGTTTGGCGTCCAGAGACAAACTCTAGAAAACCCTTCCAAAAAGAAATGGCGAAAAAAGAAGACCGGCTCTGTTTAAACAAAGGGGGCTCAGACGCCATCTTGAAAAACATGGCTCCCGTGATTTAACGCTACCGGTGTTCACGGTCGGGAAAAATCATGGTAGTTCGTTGTAAAACCACTGCCACCAGCCATTTTGATAGGAAAGGGTAGCATTTGACTTCTACATGAGTTTCTAGACATAGGGGATGCTAGGTAAACCCTCCATCCCTCTATTGTAAGATAGTGTGTGCTGGGGCTAGGAATTTAAAAAGACTAGTAAAGTCAATTTGACTTTACATTCTCTGGGAAATAGTAGTTTATTCCAGATCAGGTATTTAAATCTTGGGACAGCCTAAAAGCCTTCCCTGTGTCACTGCACTGAGGGTGCTGTGTGACACACCTGAAAAGATGATGCCTATGGAGTTGTCTAAAACTCCATAATCAAAGAACACAAGAGTAAAACACACATCAAAATACATGAAAGAGTGGGAGAAAAGGCTCACACTCTTTCCAGGTAAAAACAATCAAGTCCTCAAAATCCAGCAAAGTTGCTGGGGGTTTCTAAGGGGAAGGAAATTAGCATATTTATGAGAATTCTCCCTAACTTGGACGTCCCGGTGACCATTTGGGGTGTCAGGAGTAATACAATGGGGAAAGCCAATCCTCCCAAACCCGCCCCTAGCAGGGCGGTGACTCGTGCTACCAAGCAGGCATGTCCCTCCCTCTCCCTAAACAAACTCAAATCAACAAACCAGCTGCTTTCCAAAGCTAAACATGGAATGAATAAACCCCAGTCTGCTGCCCAAAAGAAAATGACAACATACTTTGAAACCAAGCCTCATCCGGCCAAGACTGGGAGTGAGCGGAGTGTGAAAGTGGCACAACAGCAGTGTGATGCCACCCAGTTCATCTACTGCAAAGCTCCTTCTTGATTGATAATAATCAATCCCTTCTGAAGAATTGCCTACATTTGAAACGGCTTTGTCTTGCCCCCAATGACTGCAGCCAGATAAACACTGGGAACTAAAATCTGTCAGATACACCCAATCTGGAACAATTGGTATCGCCTGAATGTTCTTATTATTCGGAGAGTGAAGGGGGGGGGCAGAATTTGCCCAGGAAGTTAATCCTAAATACCCTATTGGAGAGGCCTTAGATGTGACAGATTCTCCTCTGGATATCATCATAGTCAAACTTGATGTGCTATTCTCACTCTGTCTAAAGCTGGGCGAGGAACATTTATCAACCAAACTTATGATGGGGCAGATATCTGAATTCTTGAAAGCCCAATCTAAGATCGATAAAGCTGCATCCTCCCTCACCAGAGATACTTTTCACACAGTACCGCAGGAGGAGATGAACAGCATGGAAAAGGGGGTGACTGCAATGACCAGCAAACCTACTTCGATGTTTTTTGCCTCTAACAAGAAAGTGGCTTCTCACTCAGTGATTCTGCAGGGTCCCTCGTTGAGGGTAACAGCGGCTTCCAGAAAGCAAGCCATTGAGGCCATTGATGTTGAACGGTCACTTCTTGCCAGCCCTGGTGTTTTGCCCAGGAAGAATAAGAGGCGCAGGACGAAGACCAGTGGGGGGATCACCTACAACTCAGGGGGAGGCTCCTGCTAACTTGGCAGTGGCGCTCCCTACTTTAAGCTGCAGAATCCCAAAGGGGATCCATCCCGGACTGGCAAATATTTGCCTGTTAATACTCTCCCGGATAGCTCTATACGACAAGTGGTTTTGAATGGAGCTTTGGATGGAAAGCTGCCCGCCACTGATTCAATGGTGGATAGGGCTCTCTCCCTCAGAGACAAAGACGCACCTGGCCTATGCTGAGGCTCATCATATTTGGCATAACACTGGGGCCTCTGGGCAGGCACTCCCTCTGCCTATCTCTACCATGGTGAGGGCAGGTCGAATCCCTACTTGTTACATGGCAATCTTGTGTGAAGTCTGGGAGTAGATCCTTAGTAAATGGGATTCTGCATTTGGATATTATCTGGAAACACGCTTGTACAACATTTATTAAGATAGTTGAACGAGATCCCTCTGCAACTAGTCCCTTATTGAACCGAACATGACTACTCCAGCTGTTACAGCTCATTCCTGACCTCAGTGGACTCACCTCGAGGAGACTGAGTCTAGAACTGCCTCATTATCATAGCACTACTAATTGGGTCCTGATGAAATTGGCCTCCATTTTGATTGCAGAATGTGGCTGTAAAAACGCTAAATTACTCTGTGATTTGGGTTTTGACATCTTTGCTTTCCATCCTGCTGCAGATCAGATTGCCTGGGTCTGCAAGACACATGGCGTCCCCATTGGACCCAGCTGGGCAGCAACACAGGCTAAGGGTAATGAACAAGGCACACTGAACCTCATTATAAGTTTGCCGGTTCAGAAACAACGGTGCAGGTGCTTCCGTAGTCCCCATCCCCTTAGAGTCCTCTAGGACTCTAAGGGAATGGAGATTTACAATTTGGCAGCACCTGACTTCCCAGACCACCAGCGTTGTAATCCCCTGGTGTTACTGGGAAGTCAGGCACCATTAAATGATTACAGGTCCGGCGGAAACCTGCCGGTAGCACCGGCACAATTATCGCCACACCCGTAATGAGACCCACTGTCTGCTAAGGGGAGAATGACCAGGGCATGGTTGCAAGTCCTCCCATTGGACTGAATTCTGGCTACTGCTCCCATCCTATTTACATTACTCTTTTGGAAAACTCGTGGCCACCGCTCATTCCTGACAAATCGCTTGGGAGCAAATTAACTATTGTCTTCTCACATTTTCTGTCTCCAGGAAACACGGCTTACTTCCCCCTTTTCATTAGATGGTTACACCATGTTTTTCCGCCTCCCCCCCAATGTTGGGCCATCCTAAAGGTGGGCTCTGCATTGGGGTTAGGTTTAAATATTTCCCTTCCCCTTTCTATGTTGGAAAGGAGGACGATAACTTCTTGGCAGTTAGCATTCCGGACTTCCACACAAAGGTGGGGGGTACATTGGTGGTAACATTATATGACCCCCCACCCCAGGGGCTCAAAACTGAAAACGTTATCAACACTGCACATGACACCTTGTATGCGTGGTTAGACCAAGCAAAGTTGGGGAGTATTATTCTCACCACTGACTTTAATGTGGACTGCTTGGCCAAGGCCACGTCCCCAGCAGGGGCACAAATGGGGCCTGCTACAATAAAATGAGCAAGCGGTGGAGGGAGCTTTTGTCTGTCTTCAACCTCACACCCTTGGCTGTTACCCCCCCCACACACCCTCCAAGAGAACATTACATTGTCAAATGGCGTAAATCGCAGCAGAATCGATTACATTTTTGTAAATAAGGCAATTAGAAATCTAGCGCCACAACTTTGCACGCAACTAGTAAACTTGAGTGACCATGTCACATTGAGAATGGTCTGTAAAAAGACTAATACCAAACCCACTGATTTTCTTCGGATTAATCCTCAGGTTAACCTATCAGGGAACAGATTACTTTGGTCAACGGCCAACATTGGCTGTTTTAATCTCGCATTGACCAGGGATGATTCCACGATGGAATCTGTTCTAGACAGATGCCATTGGGATTTGGGTCAGCTAATGGATAGATGTTGACCTCAGGGGCTTAAACACCTGTCTAAACGTATTAAATCTTCTAAGCAGGGAACCCCCTATGATGCGATAATCGCTGCTAAGAAAAGAGAATTGCAACCCGTGCTGAGATACATCAAGCGCGACATGGCTAAGCAGCCATTGGCAGGCAGAGAGCAACCCAAAATCATAAAAAAACAATATTGGGCATGGCTAAAGGGTCACCAAGGAAGCTACATATCTGCGAGATGCTAGCTTATGCACACCTGTATTGCAAACCACGACTCCCAGAAATGTTGGCACATGCTGGGTGTCTTTCGAGCTAACTCGGAGGCCCAGGAAGTCTGCTGTGTCGCAGAAGCATACTGGGATAGATACATGCAGGAGAAGTGACTTGAGGCACACCTTATTACTGCGCCAAAATTAATAAGTACCAAGCGATAGTCCAATGCTGGTGTATTTATTTACAGTTGCCCTTTAAGCATGACACGTGTTTCGGCAAAAGTGCCTTTCTCAAATCAGGGCATGTCTAATTAGACCAGATCAACATTAGCAAATGAAAACAAGAAAATAAATAAAAAATAAAAGATAGAAAATATGATGTTAACAATGATTTATATGCAATCATTGAACCCAGACCAAATTTAAAGTAAATCGAAAGTGTGTAATAAATCCAGATTATAATGTGATAAACACAAAAGATGTCACCCAAAAATATGCCGGGTTGACAAATTGGTTCCAATTCCATACCTAATGACAGTGAGAAATACACAATATATATGCAATTGCATAGTAATATGTTACATAACGTACATTTACGTATACATACCAATTCCAGTGTTTGAAAACAATGGCAACGCGTTGTGTATATATATAAAAATAACGACAGAGATTCAGGGAGGGGGGGAAGGGGCGGATCATAAGGTTGACAAATAATGCACGAGAACGGTTAGAAACCCTGATACATACTGCTCCGAATAAATGGCATGATTGCGCTGAGTGTTTGGTGTGAAAAAAGCCGTACGTCTAGCTTGCCCCATGTTCCTTCTTAACGTCGTATTGCTTTAATACAGCGAGTAATAACTGGGTTCAAATCCCAAACACCTGATGGAGAAGACATTAGAAAACGGATTATCTCAGTAAAACTCGTGTGGAGGACAATAGATAGCATGTTATTTCGATAGACCTAGTTCGTTCATAATCCTATATGGAAGACCAGTCGCCATTATCGGGTGCTGTGTGTTCCACATACATCCTGTGCTTATGTAGCTCATGCGGGTGCCCGCGCTCAGATACCCACAAATGCGGCCAGAATTATAAATTCTATAGGGCCATGTTTCGTTCGTAAAATAATATAGTACAGTCTTTACTATTCTATGTACATGGTTTTAAGACTGCGATTGTAAAGCTAGTCATGTTCTTAATGCCGAAGAGGTGTGCTTTAACACCCAAAAACAAATAAATTGAAAAATATGTATGCCTCCGTGCATTCGTTTTGAGCCGCGCATCAGAGTGCGATTGGCTGAAACACATGGGTGGGTTCTGGTGGTCCCCCCAAGGGTTTACCTGCAAAGTCACGTATTGCGCGTCCCGCGTAGAACAAGAGATGATGGCGGAGCCCCTGTGGTCTGTGTTGATATGCGGGTTGTCATGGAAACTAAGTCCATCATTGCTTTCGTTGCTCCCTAGTCTACGGCACCGGCCATATTGGAAGATCTAAAATGTATGTAAGGCTGTGTATTCTACCTGCAAATTTTAGTTCCTGACATTGCATGGCTTACAAGACACGTTGATAAGTAGTTCTATATTACGTTCGTAATTTTAAATAACACTTATGTTTCCTTAATGGTGTCTTGTGGGAAATTACGTCTACAGTTTCGCACTTAAATTTTCCTGTGGAACATTGCCGGTCTGATCCAGCAATAGTGTGTGCAAAACATTTGTATATCAAACGTATGTACTTGAATCCAATTCTATGCTTGTGACCATGAGAACTCAATCTACTCATATTATTTCTAAATGATGTGTTATGATAGTAGTAATTTGGCAACTTGTAAGTATTACGCATAATGCAAAGATGTGTGTAAATGGTAAGTGTTTAAAATGTTTAGATTTTAACATTTTAAATTTTACAGAAAGTTAACTCTAACATTTACAGAAAATAGGCCATCTCATTGTCCGTGTTGAGGCCTAGATTTACACTTTTGAAGCGGCAGATTAGTTTGGCTTCTTCTCGACGGAGAAGCAATTCTTGATTACCGCCCCTTGGCCTCAAAACTACTTTCTTTAGTCCAATAAATCGAATGTCTCTTTTATCCTCCAGTTGATGTGATTTCTGCCAATGCTCTGCTAGGGGTAGGTTTTTATCTTGACTGCTGATTGCCGACAAATGTTCTCTGATCCTGATTCGTAGCTCTCTAATCGTACTCCTGATATAGATTTGTTTACACACACAAACAATCGCATAAATCACATGTTTTGTCCTACAATTGATTTGTTCCTTGATTTTTAGTTCAGTGCCATGGAGATCTTTGAACATCTCAATGCTATTTATTGAATATTTGCACATCGTGCAAGTGCCACATTTTCGAAAACCTGGTCTTATGTCCTCTAACCAGGTCAGTGCTTTTGCTTTTTCCTTTTCTGGTAACAAGGAGGGACTTAAGCTTGAGCGCAGTGTTCTTGCTTTACGGTAGATGATGGTGGGATGTTCATGTATGAAATCTCCTATGTGAGGGTCGAGTTTGAGTAAGTACACATTTTTCTTGAGGATTCTCCTAATTTCCCGGTTGTTAGTGCAATAGGTTGTGATAAACTGTATTTTATTATCCTGTATGGGTTTCTCCTTTTGTGTTAGGGTAAGTGCTCTTGGTATGGCTTGTGCTTTGTTTTGAGCCGCTTTGATGCATTTGGTGGAGTACCCTCTGGCCTTGAATCTAGTTCTTCCTGAAAATGTGTTGGATTTGCACAGTTCCTTTTAGCCCTAATAAATTCTCCTTTAGGGATGTTTCTAATAACAGGTTGATGGTGGCAGCTAGTTGCAAATAAAGTGGAATTGACCTCTGTCGTTTTCCGATAAGTTCTTGTTCTAAGTCGGTTTCCCATTGGAAAAATGGTCAGGTCTAAAAAGTTTATTTTCGATTGGCTACTAGAGCCAGTAAATTCAATTCCCCAGTTGCTGTTGTTGATTTGTTTTCTGAAATCTTCCAGGTCCTCTGGTGAACCATCCCAAATAAAAAACACATCATCAATGTATCGTACCCATTTGATCACTCTGTTCTTGTATGGATTGGTAGGGTATATCAAGAGGTCCTCGAACATCCCCATCACTAGATTGGCCAATGATGGCGCATATTTGGTGCCCATTGCCACCCATTTTTTCTGTTTATAATATTGATTCTCAAAAATGAAGATGCTGCTTTCTAGAGTGGCCATGAGCATTTCTTTTAGCATGCATATATAGGGAAAATGTGATGCTGATTCTTGTTTAAATGTATAGTTTAGTGCTTCTAATGCCAGATTGTGTCAAATGGAAGTATATAACGCCTTGACATCCCATGTTGCAAGGTGATATGTGGTGAGCCATTCTATACTTACTACGATATGTATAGCTGAGGTAGTGTCTTTAAGATATGCTTTTACTTCTAGTACCTTAGGTCGTAGAATATGGTCAATATACTCTGCTAATGGCTCTGTAGCCCAGCCGATGCCGCTGAGGATGGGTCTTCCCTCCGGGATATTGGTGAAGGGTTTATGTACCTTCGGAAGAAAGTAAATCGTTGGTAAGGTAGGTTTGCTCACTAGTAAGAAACTTTTCTCCTCATCTGTAATAAGTCCTTGGCGGTGCCATCCTTGTATTAGGTTACTCAAATCTGTGATAATTTCCATTTTAGGATTGGCGGGCAGTATCTCATAGCAATCAGGTGTCTGTAAATGTTGTTGGGCCATCTTGACGTAATCTTGTCTATTCATCACAACGATATTGCTGCCCTTGTCGGCTTCTTTGATAACCAATTCCTTGTTAGAACTCAAAAGTCGAAGTGCTTACTTTTCTGGTACTGTTAGATTGTCTTGTTTAGATATCTTCTTTGCTCTCCCTTGTCTATATTGCATTTTGTTAAGATCTTGCGTGACTGACTTGTAAAAAGCGTCCAACATATTGTCTGGTGCCATCTGTGGGAGATTTTTTTGATTGAGGTTTAAGGTTTTTTTGTATTAATCCAATGGGATGAATATCAAGTTCCTGTAGAGTCTGGTGCATTGGGAAGGTATCTGTTTCCTGAAGTGATCTAAGTAGATGTATGTTGTCTAGGTCCTCAATAGTGACCTCGTTGATGGTGACTAGCTCTTTTGGTTTGAAATGTTTCCCTGTTTGAGTAGCAAAAAACTTTTTTAGCTTAAGTTTCCTCACAAATTTGAAAAGGTCTATATGCACTTGGACGGGTTCTAGGTAGGACGTCGGTGCAAATGATAAACCTCTGTTCAGCAATCTTGTCTGTTCTCCAGAAAGTTCGGCGCCCAGTTACCCCAGGGTTCGGCGCGCGGTACAAATAAATAAACTAAACTAAACTAAACTGTGTCGGATAAGTTCATCACCAAGTTGTTCATTTCGTTTTTTTCGCTGCTTGTCTGGCTGCTGCTCTCGTCAGTCTGCGATCGTCCTATAATGCATCTGGGTTGCCGGTGTCTACCTGACCCCCTCCTTCCTCTCCTCCTGGTAAAGGTTGCCTCTTCTCTGGTAAAACTCAAACATATTTGAAAGGGGCAAACCTCTAACGGGCCCCTCCAACTCAGAAAATCCCGGGATCAAACTGGCCCCCGGCGCCGCTGCAGGACAAGAAGAATACGTTCTCTTCGTACTCCCCTTCCCCCATATCATACAGTGCTTCTCTGGGACTCTCCGCCACCTGTACCACCGCCACCTTGGGGGTATTTTTCCCGTTCGCCTCACTCCCCCCTGATGCCCCCACCATGCCGGCTGGGGCTGGAGCGAGACATACTCGTGCGAAGTGATCTCCTTTCCCGCACCTCCCACAGATTTGTCCTATCGCCGGGCAGTCCTGTGGGTGTGGAAGATCCCACCCACACTGATGACACATTGTGGCATTGGGGTCTCTCTTCGGCCAGTCTCCCCTCCTCATCACTCTTCGTCCTGGCCACCTGCCAACAGCCGCCACCTCCTCAACCTTCATCCGCTGCATGGGGGCCTCCATCTTTAGGTGGTGTCTAGAGGAGTCCATGACCAAGGCCCGCACCTCCGCCAGTTCCTGGGCCCGGCCAAGCTCCAGTATTTGATCGAGGGTCAGCGCTGGGTCCCTCAGAACCTGTTTGCGCAGTTTGGTGGAGCTGCAGCCATAGATGATTTGCGCCCGTATCTCGTCCTCCTCGAAATTCCCCAGGTCACAGGACAGTGCAATACCACGCAGCTTCCCATGGAATGCATCGAGGCTTTCCCCCTCCTCCTGCCTCGCACAGCTCATCCTGAACCTCTCATAGTCCCTGTTGACTATGGGTCTGAAGTACTCGTTCAGGGCTGCGACGGCTGCGCCGTACGATTGATCTCGGGGGCCTTAATGTCTTGAACAGTCTATGGACGGCCAGCCCGGCAGAGTACAGGAGTGTCGGGCGTTTGGCTGCGTCTTTGATCTCCATTGCAGCGAAGTACAACTCCAGGTTCTCCACCCAGGCCACCCACCGAGCCCCTAGGCTTGCCGGCGCAACCCAGGACATCAAAATGGGGTATTGGTGCCAGCTGTCCCCGACATACTCCGTCGTCCGACATTCTAGGTACAGGTGAGGAAGTCATGTGCAAATCACCTGTGTTGATGGGCGCCTGCCGTGGCTGGTAACATGCAGGGTGCCCCCACCACAATGTTCACCCCTCTTAGTGCCCACGTACTTCCTGCCCAGGGGCGCACGAGCACTCCAGGTGGAGCCGCAACCCCTCGGGCCTTATTGGGTACTACTGTGGGGGTTTGGACGACACCCCTCTTCTCTGTCCACGGGGCTGGGCCAGCGCTGGGGCCACGCCCCTTACATGTAGTTGGCCACCGCTGGGCCAGGCCCCTTTTTGGAGCAACCTCCGGTGTGTTCTCTGGCTGGGTATTTGCACAAAGAAAAGAAAGCTGTTTTTTTTCTTTTCTTCCCTTGGTCCGGATGTTGATTGGGACCCCAGTTCACTGTGGACCACGGCAGGCTCCACCCCACCGCGGCCCCGATGTCGGAATGTTTTTATTCCTTTTTCCACGGGCGAGGCGGAGATGTAGCACCGGCCCGCTCCTTTTGTTTGGGGCCTCAGAGAGGGCACGCCCCTTTTCCGGGCTGATCTCTAGTGCCTCTTCCACCTGGGGCACACATTGCGGGACTTCAGCCTGCCCCCTTTCTTTGTTCAGGGGCCGGGGACTTACGCTCTTCCGCCGCTGTGTTTTTCTTCCACCGCCGGGTCCGGGTCTGCATGGGCCACGCCCCCCCTTTCTTCAGGGCCGCGCCGATCCTCCGCAGGCACCAGGCGACCTGTGCCGTTCAGCAGCGCCAGGTCCCTGGGCCGCCCACTACGCGGCGACCACCCAACACGTGGGTTCCTCGCCTCGCCTCCACCGCACCGGCACCCGGATCTCCTGTGGCCTCGCACTCCGACGTGCGCGTGCGGCGAGTTCTCCTTGTCGCCATTGTTGTGGGCTGCCTCCGGTCTCTGGGGCAGCCCACAGATGCTGTCGGGATCACCCGACTGGATGTCCACACCGGTGGGTGACCGGCGAATCCTTAGTAGGGTGGCACCCTACGGCGCCCGGAACACCGAGCGCAGTGTCAGTAGTGCGGGGGTGTCACCCCCACTCACAAGCAGCCGCGGCTCCGAGGGCACTCGGGCCACGCTGCACACACAAGGCCCCGACCAGGGGCAGGCCTCAGACACAAGGAACACAGACACGAGTTGCCACTTCCTGGGGCTCTGCTGCTCTGCCCTCGCAGCGCCAGCAGGGCCCCTTTTATTAAATGGGCACGTGGGCGTCATGACGCAGTCACGGCGCTCACGTTGCCAAACAACTAGACCCCCACACAACACCACCCTCTGGGCTGCCTTGCTGAAACAGCTTTTCTTGCGCATTTGCGAAGTAGTTCACATCCCACAATCTTGGCGAGATTCGATATTTGTCCCTGTCTTTAAACAGGGATCTTGTGCCGATCCCACCTGCTATCGCTTATTAGCAATGCTAGACTGCAGTTCTAAAATCTTTGCGGGTTTGCTACTTCAACTGTTGAATGAGTGGGTGGAAAGTGAGCATCTTCTTGGCCCACACTAGTCAGGCTTCAGAAGGGGGTTTAATACCGCCCACTCTATCTGGACTCACCAGACACTTATATCTGATGCTTACAAATATCCAGGTAGGCCACTTATTTTTGTGGATTATAGAGCTGCCTTTGACAATGTAATCCGCTCCTGTCTATGGGATAAACTGGCAGCGTGGGGAATTGACAGCACATTGTTGCACTTTATAAACTCCTGTATTGCGATACCAGGGTTAGAGTCAGACTCTCGCAGGAGGGAGCATTGTCAGGGTTCTATCACACTAATACAGGACTGAAGCAGGTGTGTGCCTTGGAACCCCTCTTTTATAACCTATATGTCTCTGACATGTAGCAGTTTTTAAAATTGACACACAACTTCCCTCCTCGATTTGGCAAAGTGGAGAGAGTCTGCCTTATGTAAGCCGACGACGCAGTGGTCATGGACAGGACCCCATGGGATTGCAGCGATCTTTAAATGAGCTGCAAGCATATTCTAAACGTAATGGTTTGAAAATTAACATTTCTAAGACCAAGGTCATGATTTGTAGTAGGAGGCATAAGGGTAAGGAAGCATTTTCGTGGGTGCTTGATAGTGTCCAGCTGGAGTCTGTCCATGCCTCAGTGTGCATGTACAGGCCTCTCTGTCTTTATATCATCTGGAAGATAGGATAGTTAAGAAAACTTGGGCCAAGTGGTCGGCTATCAGGAGGGTTATTCTTAATAAATGGGGCACATCTAAAGAAGGCCTCATTATTGCATACAGGGTGTGCATCATACCAACAATCCTATATGCTCTTGATGTTTTCCCCGTGAAGGCAGTGTTGTGACTGCCAAAACTTGAGGTCCAAAATCTGATGCTCTGTACTCAATCTACCCAGCTCTGTTCAAGTTGAGGCCTTGCGACTGGAATTGGGCCTCCAGTAACTCTTGACCTGCTAGAAAGTGGTGGCATGACCGTTTTAAGTGGAGATCAAATACAACTGGAGTTCGACGCCCTGCTTGCTATACTCTACACTAGCCCACAGCAATTTTCGATCTGAAAGCGCCTGGTACAGGGAATTGGAGACCAGGGTGGGAATAAAATGTCGAGACATCAATTTACTTGCTCTAAAATGTGTGATGTCCCTATATTCTTTAGTGGGTTGAGTGAAAAATCCCACATATTCGATCCCATTACATCCCTCATTAGAATGGTGACGATGAGCAAGTACGCTGTGTATTCCCAGCAGGGTTTATTTGGGGATTATCCTCATAAATATCTTGTCACTCTTTACCTCCCCACCCTTATAAGATTCATACTCTATCTACGATTTGACATACTTCCGGTTGTGGTCAAAAGAGATGAGCGCCTATGTCGGATATGTACCACCCATATTGAAATGGTGCGACAATTCCTCACAGACTACAAGGTTCTGAATGCTATTTACTTATGGGCATAAACAAAATTCGTAAATGTTGGCTTGGATCAGTTTTGGAGCATGTTATATTGTGGCGAATCTTATGTTATCTCTGCTTCTGTCTTTCATGTCTGGCTCAAAATTAACTCAGAGTACCCATTTTTTCAGTGACCGCACATCGAGAGAGAATTGTTGAATTCATGATTAATGTGAAACGTGTAAAACGAAATGTTCACTTATGACTATTTCCTTGGTTTTTGATGATGTATTTTTATACTTTTTAAAGTCACTGTTCTGTATTTTATCGATTTTAAGTACGAAAGCACTCAATGGGCCTCATTACGAGCATTGCGATAGCCGTGCCTGTATGGCAGGCATGGCTACCGCCATGCTCGCTACTGGCACCGCCTCCCGTGATTGGGCAATAACCGGCCCATTACAAGTTGAATGGGCCGGTAATTGCCCATTCGCGGGTGGCGGTAATGCCGGGCTCCTGATCCCCATTCTGCCCCATATGGTAGAATGGCGGTGGGGAGCATGGATGCGCCGGCACCATTGAAAACGATGCCGGCACAATTACGAGTTATGCTCGCAAGTGCCGCACAGCCCGCCAGGTAAGACCTGGCGGGCTGTCTGGCACCCGCAAGCAGAACTAGTAATTCGGCAGGACGGTATGAACGGTGCCGGTGCCTTACTAGCACTGTTCATACCATCACCGCCACCCTTATAATGATGCCTAATGTTTCCTAAATGCACAAAATAATAAAGAAATAAAAAAGCAACAAGTGCAGAGGATGTGCTCGAGTAATTTGCGCTACTTTTAGAAATGCGCCTGTCACCTTAATCTCAAATGTGAATTTATTCTCAAATTCATTACTGACACAAGCCTTGAATGATAGGCTCCCAGCAGCCATGTGGCGCATTGAAGCATCTGGTATTGTGCAACACCAGATGTTTCACCACTACCGCCTAACTTGTAATCAGGCCCTAGGTGTGTACCCGTGTTTGCTAGCGGCAATCACCCTGAGACAATACAGTAGGTCTACCAGCAATCATTTTGACTTGAAACACTTTAGTAAAAACGAGATTTTGGTGGATATTAAGCACTGCTTTTCTTCTACTGCCACCCATGTTTTGATGTTTGTATACCCAAACGGGCTAGTGGCGCTGCTGGGAGTATCTGTGTTTCTTCATTGCATGTAGTATGTTCTGCATGTGCCGGCTAGTATGTAAAATCTTCCACTGCACTTTCTGGTAGCAGGTTCTCTGTTTAACAACTTTTCCAGAACATTTAGTCCTCTTGAAGATTAAGAAATGCCTCACATTCTGTATTCTTTGCTGTCCAGACCCATTATGAGTTTGCTGCGGCAAGGGTGTGTGGTAATTCGGAATCAGGAAACAGACAACTTATTGTGGTTTGCAAAGTGACTGTTTTATTTTGTGTCAAACCCCTATACTAGCCTTACACTTCTAGACCAAATGCAAAGAGAAAGAAAAGAGTTTGAAAGGATGGACTGCCAAGGGTGAACTGCCGAAAGATTACCCAAGGGCCATCTGCCCGAATGACAGGCTCTTGCCTATTTCTGCCCTTCACTGTACTGTCTCTGAATTAAACAGGGCGGCTCACCCCCAGGACGGATCTCCTTCAATCACCAGCAAGTGTCTCTGGTGCGTTTACCCCCTCTGCAGTTCGGTTAGAAGTTTGTTAACTCTTTTCAGGGCTTTCTACCTGATGTACAAAAGAATAGGAAATGGCTCTTGGCCTCCTGGCCACTCATACAGTTCAAATCCTATATACCAAACAGTTCCTATCAATGTCTCTATATAACTGGCATCTTCTGACTTGGTTCAGAGTCCTTTGATTCCTACCCCTCTTTGTAGTCTCAGGATTCACACAACCTCCTGTGGTCAGTAGGTGGATCTTGGCCTGTATGGGCTCAACTGGCTCTCAGCCCACCCTGGGGCCTCGTGTTTGACATCCCCTTCTGGGGTATTTGCTCTTTCAGCACCTCTTGGGCTCCTCTGCTTCTCAGCCCCTCTTGGGCTCTTCAGTCTCTCGCCTCCTCTTGGGGTATTGCCGGGCCTGTTCATCGTTCTCCCACTTCCCGAGACACACAGCGTGCCTGTTTTAATGCAGTGGCGCCCTTTCGGGAAAGCAGTCTTCTCAGTGGAGGAGTGGGCACAATTCCGGTTCTCCTCAGTCCTCTGCGTCATTGTGCAGGTTTTGGTGTTTCCCGCCGGTTCAGCGAGGGATTTCGGCGTCAGTTCTAGCAGGTGCCAGTGAACCACCCTCTGTTTGGTCGCATATCTTCACTTGGTGGCAGGCCAGAGGTTTTCCAACTCCCAGGCTCCTTCGTAAGCTTTCTCGCTCCTCCATGCACCACGCCGTCTGCATGGGGCTCTATCCTGGCTCTGCCTCTGAGGTGGGCAGGCTCTCTTCTGTGTGGCTCCACAGGCTTCTGACTCTCTTTCCTGCTCTCCCATCATGTGTTGTAATCACGTGCCCTTTTTCTTCCTCCCTCTAGGGAGAGGATGCATTTCACTGGTCTGGGGCTTCATTCAGAATTGGAGACAGTACAGGGTCAGAAACCATACCAACTAATGCAGAATGAAGGGTGGAAGGTCCTGGTTACCTTGCAGAAAGTAAGTTTCATTGGATCTTGTGACTACAAAGATTCGGATGCTGGATGCAGTGTTTCAAGGTGTGTTTCTTTAATATCCGTAATGTAGACACATGGTCTAAAGAGTGGTCAGCTGACACGTGTTTCGAACCCGAAGTTTGCTTCTCAAGGCAAGTTTTGTAATGAAGATCAGGGATGGGGAGCGTTTGACTCAGAATTAGTTCAGTAGAAGCTGTGCGGCAGATTAGTCAAGATAGGTCTTGTTCATATTCATGGCCGTTCATAAGGTGTGCTGCAAAAAAATTGAATGAATATTCACAGAATTGTCTTGTGCAATTCCCACATAACCCATGAAGACATTATCTGCCTGGGACAAGGGAGGATAACAAGTATCCAAGTTATGGAATGGCCTGACCTCTAAGGGGTGGGGGGGTTTACCCCGGATGGGATCCCGCTTACCCTGTCGCCTAGAGGGTGTTAGGCTTAGCGGACTGTCCTGCTTATTCCCAAAGGGGGGGGGGGCTCCCGCTTAGGGAGGGGTGAAAAATTACCTGGATTCGTCACAGGTGATGAAAGAAGAGGGCATATGTGGTAAATCAGAAATACTGCATGCAGTAAAAAATATACTGCACGTGGTATTCCATTACTGAATACAACGTAGGAACCATGACGGCTGAAATTCTAAGTGATAATGCTCATTCTCCTGGGATAGGGGGTGCCAGTATATGTAGAACAATCAGCACTCTATGTATGGTTACAGAGGTACCCAGCAAGTTATTAATTCCTCGCTGTATTTGAGGGAGAATATCACACCAGGCTGATATCTGAGATTCTCTAATGTACTATGCCATAAACTGTGAAGTGTAGACCTATTGATGCCGCAGAATGTACACTGTCTGGGGTGGTGAGAAGGTCTTCCAATATTGGCAGTGATGGTTTACCCACTCACAGGACTGAAGCCATATGTGCTTACATTGAGTTGGTTATGGTGTTCTACATATCCCTGTACTTGGTTTGCTACGGCAGCGTCATGTTACGGCCTCAAGGATAAGGGGCGCCCGAGCCTTTTCATTCCAGGATTCACTTCTCTGGCTCGACTTTCCAGCCTATATATCAGTGCACTGAATGACCATCTAGCATTGTTGGGATCCATTTAGAAGTGGCGCTACCAGTACATAGCGCCTAGAAGCTTGATGACATGTGTGTGCCACAAATCTATCTGTACCCACAGCCCCACATCCATGCAAAGCCTTTGCAGCAATAGCTCCTCTCCCGCAGTTATCAGAACCTTTAGATTACTAAACGGTGCAATTCTAGCGCACTTCTGGTATATCCATTTCTTTCAGATAGGTTCTAGGACTCAAGAGGCACAGATATATCTAAGAGGAGCGTGAATGGGTGCATAGGTGTAACACTCGTGGTCTGTTTGTCCGCTACAAACCACACAGCTACCGGCAGTGCCGCGGCTCAGATAAACATAATCACGTGCAAACCATGCCAAAAATAGAGCGTAGCTGAACAGATCAGGTCCCCCCAACATCTCTTACATGATTACATGCACAGTGGCATTCAATGTCCTTTACACCCCAAACATGAAAGCCACAGACTAGTTATAGAACATTACACATAAGCGCAATGCAACAATATATCTCTTCAAAGCTCGGCTTAGACTTCCTCCCTACCTGACCCCAGCATTGCCTCCAGTGAAGTTTAACAATGTGATTTTGTATATTTAATAAGTACTCCTCTGAGGTTTGAAGCACTTGAAGCACTTGACCCCTTAGGTTAATATTGCCTTTGTAAGTCACCTGTTTTCTTATATAGATTGTTTATTTAGTTTTTGTCCCTGGTATATGTCCTATTTTTTTACACCCTCCTAAACTGGGTCACTGCTTGTTCTCGTCTTTATCCCATCACCCTTTGTGGGAATGCTTCTGCCATCTGTAAATGTGTTATTGTAAGTCATTTCTGATCGAAATTGGCATCCCTGTTCTTCAAAATGAGTACATACAAATACAAATATGTATTCCCACAGTGGGGAGTCTGGGTAATGTTTTAGACTTTCTGTAGCATCCAATTTATTTTTATTTTTCCTTGCAGACTAAAATATTATGTTTCTTGCATTGAACATTTGTTATTATTGGCCTGATCTGCTGTGTGCTGGTTTGAATACTAGCAACATGACGTAGTGTGGATACATATGTCTATATGCATATGCAGTAAAACTTAATATTCAGAAAACTCTTCTGCAATTAGCCGCCTAGCTCTGAAGGCCCTCGCTATAGTGCGGTCTGGCTTCTGCGTGAACCCATTTTTGAGTCCCGCTACGCCACTTTCTAAACCCCCCCCCCCAGTGTCAAGGAAACGCCACAAACACATGCTCTGATTCCATTTACAGCACAGTTGGCAAGACTGACAATTGTGAAGGGCTCGAGGAACTCCAGCAATTTGTGGTAACATACATTTCCAGCAGTTTTACAGCACTCCCAAGCCCTGCCTGTGTCTCCAAATTGCGTGTGGGCCAACAATGAGAGGGTGGCCCGGCCTTGTGGGATCTGCAGGAAATGCAGAGATGAAAAGTTGCTTTTGCGGTGCCGAGAGGTTTAGAAACCCCACCACCAGGAAGGGTTGTATTACAGCAGAAGGTTTGAGTTTCTTTGCAAAGCAATATAAAGGCAGCCTCTGAACGACACCCAACACTACCATTAGCTCGGAGTCTGTTGACATGTAAATCACTCTGCCATCTCCCTCTCTCTCTCTGACTTGGTTTATGGCTTGCCAAAAGCCCTTTCTGCAATTAGATTTTTTTAGATCTGCAGTTTAGAGCACGCTAATGCAGGCCTTGCACGTCTGATTGCTTAATTGTTCAACTAAAAAGCAATCAATTCCTTAAAAGTAGACAAGGTCTTTGTAATCATGAAAGTCAGTAGACTGTTAAGATCTCCCGCGAGAGGTTTTCCAATTCATAAACCTGTTAAATGCGTGAAGTATCAGTGGATGCCCAGTATGTCTCCCCAGGACACCATGCCTTTTTGTCTGAGGGGGGCTATCATGGGAATGCGCTCTGCCGTCCTCCATGACCAGTTTGATCAATGGCGTCGCCCTGTTTTCAGCGCTGTAACAGAGGGGGAAATGAACACATTCCGCAGCCATTACAGAGATAATTCTTCCACTTCATACCTCTTTGTGACACATTCCTTTAAGGGTGTGCTGCGACCATAGTCGGCATGCAAGTTCAGCGGCACAGGGAGAAATGGAGGCAGAAGAATTACTGCCACTTTGCCCGCATCACCGAACTCTAGAAGTGAGGTGGATGGCTCACCCTCAGCAGACAGCTGGAGGTCAATTCGCCACTATTCCTCCAGAAATCAGGATATTTACCACAGCAGTATTTCCGCTCACTGTAACTCCGATCGATATTCGCATGGAGCCCAAGGGATCTGTGATTTGAACTGCACCACATGCACACGGAACTGGGCAATTACACCGTCAAACCACCACGTGTGATCCCATGGTAAATTTGAGCAGCCAATGAACTGGTAGTAATGGCAATGAAGTTTGGCTGCAATTCCAACAGAATGACTACCAAACTCATGTTGAGTCTGTAGGTTTCTTAGTCTAGGCCTTTTCTCATTGAGGTTGAATACGTGTTCATTTCAAATAATTTCAGTTCAAGTTTCTTTTTTTAGAAAAAATAACTGTAGCCCATAGATTATATAAATAATCACACTTGTAACTTGTAGTATAATATACACCATACCACAAAAAAGAAGTGATTGCTGGAAGGTTTAGAGTTAATCTTAACCTCTGGCATTGCACTGGCCAACCCTCCAGACCATCTGCAAATTAGGCTCGGCCCCACCCCAAAGAGGGCAGTGCAGCCCAAACTGCTTGGTCACATCTATTCTGCACGAGGCCACGAGCAACCCCAGACGTGTTTCAGCTTCACTGGACGTCATCAATGAGGAGTAGTTTGAGTCCTAGGCCCAGCAGGCTCGGGCTCACATCTGAGCATACCTGACCTAGCAGTTTGTTTGGGCTGGACTGCCTATTATGGGATAGGACCAATCCTTATTTGCGTATGGTCTTTCTCCTTCTGTAATGGCTTGGAAAGCAAAGAACAATGGTCTAGAGGGATTCCTGGAGCTGTGCAAGTGGTTATTTTATGGCTCCTATACACAGGTGTTTTCAGGCGCCACAAGACAAGATGGGCTTGGGGAGGGAGAAGGGCATGGAAATCAAAAAAACAGAACAACAAAAACGGTTATATTGGTCTAGTAACAATCCTACCGTGCAAGTGCATTTTATTTTTTATTTTATTGCTTTTTTATAACGCGCTTAATACTGGAGTTTGGTTTCTAAGCGCAGATCCGGGATTCAAACCTATGTTGCTCTGCGTGGTCTTGCTTCCAAGACCAAGGTGGTAAGTGCAAGGGGCATAATGTAGAGGGAGCAGAGTGGGGTACCCCCAAGGGCCAAGGCGGCAAGTGCCAGGGGAAGTGGGTGCTAGGGGGAGGGGTGAGGGAGGATGAGTGCACTGGACAGGGAGGACCAAGTTGGGATAGTCCGAGGAAGGAACAGGCCCCAGCCGCAGCAGCAGATGGAGAGTTAGCAAGGGAGGGAGGGACGGAAGGAAGAGGAGAAAAGGAAAGTCTTGAGAAGTTTCCAGAATTTAAGAAGATCCAGCTCAAGCCTGAGGGGGCAGGGAGGCCGTTCCAGTGGGAGGAGCCAGCTAAGGAAAGGGATCTACCTCCCACTCTCTGCTTGGAGAAACGTTTGACTTGGAAAGAGATGGAGCCAGAAGACCAAATGACTTATTTGAGGGAAAGCTGAAAGTAAAGAGGTCCCAGGCCCCAGCCAACCTTGTGGATGATGCAAAGGGTCTTGAATGTGATCCTTGGAGTCACCGGGAGCCAATGGAGAGATGTTAGGGCTGGAGAGATGCAGTCCCTGGGCTTGAGGCCAAGGGTAAGTCTCAAAGTCCTATTCTGAATTGGTTGAAGGGGGCAAAGGGAGGAAAGAGGCAGATTGTGGAAGAGGCTGTTGCAGTAGTCTACCTAATTGAGAACCAGGGCTCTGGAGGTGATGTTGAGCTTCTGGGGGAAGGTGAGGCAAGGAAGAATGCCCCTGAGGAGATGCAACTGAAAATTGGACTTCTTGGCAACGTCCAGGACGTGTGGAGAGAATGAGAGAGGAGTCAAAGATGATCCCAAGGTTGTTTGCCTCAAAAGTGGGTGAGGGGAGAGGACCCAGTGAGTCTGGCCAGAGAGTGGGGGTAAACAAGCAGAAGGCGTTCCAATGAGAAGAATCTCTGTCTCGCTGGCATTAAGGCAGAGCACCATGCCTGAATAGCAGTCAGACAGTCAGGTATGAGGGGGGAAGAGGAGGGGAAGGTAGAGGAAGGCTTGAAAGAGAGCTATGTGTGCATCTGCGTTACACTGGAAATGATGGGAGAAAGTGGAGATATGATATGATATGATATGGCATTTGTAATGCGCCTATGCACAAGTTATTGTGGGCCTGGTGAGTGGGTTATGCCTGGTTCAATACTTTCCATCCATCAACTTTTAGCTTTGTATAATGTATACCTGTCAAAGTTTCGGGGGGTCAGGGGGGCGTTTGACATTGACAGTTTTGCCTAACTTACACTTTCCTTTGAAATACATTAGATCCGAAGAATATTGTTTGTGGTCAGAGCAGGAAACTGGTTGTGGAATGACGGGTTTCCTAGCTTTAATGGCCATACAATCTACGTTTTATTACAGGCCCAGAGGCCAGGATTATACAGAACATAACATTTTGGGAGCAATTCACAATGAGATTACCAGAGAGTTTTCTGCAGAGGGACTGTTTGATTCAGAAAGAGGTTGCTGGTAGCAGCTCTTACTTAGCCTCCTCTTTCCAAGAGTTAATCAGGGTTACTTCTAGTAACACTTTTGGATAGTAATTACACATATAAAGCACACCACATTCAGTGACATGAAATCCCGATCGGGTCCTACGGGACCCCAACATGGGGACGAACTGAAGAATCACGAGGACCCTTCAAATTACTGTGTGCTTACTGCACGTGTTAACAGTATTACCCTGGAGCGTTGTTCTCAGAGGAAATACTTAAAAAACTCAAAATCAGGCCCTTAGTCTGACAGTGAGCAGGAGGAGCGTCTAGTTTCTGAATGTCAGGGCCCCAGCCTGGGACACCCACTACTCCAATACAGGCATATGCTGCATTGCCATTATAGCTTAAGCTTGTTTTGATATTCCTTAAATCAATTTATAGACATTGCTAAATGCTTTCATCTTTCAATTCAGTCACATTGTGCATTGCTTCGCATCCCAAAACACTTCACACTGATTTCAATTGTCCAGCTGGCGAGTGAAAAAAACTAAATACATAACCGTGTTTTGCCCACTTGTTTGCTGCTCCCCTCATACTTGCCAACCCTACTGATCTAGGCAGTAGGCTACTGCTTTTTAAGCAGTCCTACCACTTACATATTTGGGGCACAGATCCTACTGCTTTTTACAGGGGCAGGTAATGTATGTGACTCTGGCAGGATCCTTGATATTAAACCGGCCCAGGACAAAGCATGCAACACATTCGCCGTCTGTGCGGTGGGCGGGTAAGTGATTACTTTGAGTGATGAGTTTAGACCAATCCATTGACCTGACAGCTACATGACTCTGCCCTGCACTCTGGCCAGACAGGCTGTAGGTGAACCACCAGTGAAGGCAAGTGGCAGAGCGTACCACCATCACACAACATCTGCCTATCACACTGATGGGATATCAGTCTCCATGTTGTTCAGTGTTCAACCTGCACTGCAGAAATACTGCCCGGGCTGCTGCTACAGAGCAGTGGCAAACGTTGCCTACCAGCTCTGTGTGATTACCTTCTGTGAAGTTAGGTAATTGAATTCAGTGTTAATTTACCATTACATTTGAATATCTTTCCATGTTGTGCTGTTTGATGGGTTGCGTATTTTTTAATGCTCCAGAGGTGCCAACAATGTATGTTTTGTATTTTTCTGTGATGTAATTATGTGAAGTATTATTTTTGAAACTTGAAAAATCCTACATCTTTTTGGTCACAGAATGTTGGCAAGTATGTCCCCTGATGCTTTACATTCATGGGGACCCCCCGAATGGAGTGAGGAAACTTTAGATTGCAATCGCCCGCCCAACATGATTTCCGCAAACGTCTCGCATCCCTGCAGCGTGTGCACATACATCTGCGCCATAAAAGGTCGCGCACTTGGCTCCCAGAGTGTTGCGCTTCTCAGGCGAGCGATAAAGCATGTCAGACTATGAAACATGCTTTCACACCACAACCATATTTTCAATTATTAACTGTGACACCACATAAATCTAGCATCCACCCAATTGCTTTGCTATGACAATATCACACATGGAAAACAAACTTAGCTCCAACAAAACGCAGCTGCGACTGAAGGTCACAGACTGTGTTTAATAGCGCGATATCTCAGGCGGCTGTTAAAGCCAATCCACAGTGCAGAGATAAGAACAGAAAGCGACGAGGGCCAGTGACCACTTCGCATATTCAGGGCTCCATAGTAATAGTCCAAGATTTCCTTCCAGCGATTTGCCCCATTTAGCAATAATCAAAGCAACCTTCTTTGCCAAACAGTATCGCTGTGCTTCGCCAGGAGTAAACTCACATTACCTATACTGCAGGTAGTTTCCGGGTCACTGGAGGGAGTGCCTCCTCCCCACTGCAGATCTGTGGTAGGCTTACTGTGTTTGCTGCAGACCAATTCAAATACCCGATTTGTTCAAAGTAATGAGGGTCACTAGAGAGTTTACAATATTCAAATGTACCACATATAAGACTGCAGAAGGGTTTGCAAATAGACGGGTCATACCACGTGGTGCAAGCTTCGCCTCTGGTGTGGGCCCAGCCTGTATTTGGCAAGTTTGGATCCCAATAGGATTGACTCAGCCATTCCTCCCCAGTGAGGTCAATAAATGGAGTAACTGGGCCTCATTATGACTTTGCCGGTGCAGTAATAACATGCCCGTAATTCAGTTTACCCCATATTACCGCACCAGCAAAGTACAAGTTTGCAGGTGGGGCACCTGATTTAGCTCCAGCTAAGAGTTCGAGGTAAGTCAGGTGGCTTACCGACAAAAATCAACGGTATTACCAGCAAATCCCCCCCATGGAGTCCAATGGGACTCCATGGAATGGGGATTTACAACTGCTGCCGGCACTCATAATCCAGTGGTGATTTCGCCAGACCTAGTGCCGGTAACGGTAGTACAGTTTACCGGTATCCTGGTAGTATTACCGCGGGATACCTGTGAACTCATAATGAGGCCCATTGGGTATTGACAGCAGCTATTACTACAGTGTTTAGAAGCAGGTGGATTCCAGCCAGAAGCACTACATAAACACTTATATTACCATTTGTTGGGGTTGGAAGAATTAGGGGTTGAAATAGTCACAGAAGGAAGATACTTTACATTTAGTATCAAAGATATAAGTTGAAGGTAAAAATGTTTGTTTAGTGGGAAGTCAATAGTTATGATGCGGTTTTCACTTTCAGGTGGATATTTTAGTAGTACTTAATGGTGTTTTGAGATATTTCGGCAGGTGATGTGCACGTCAGTGAGCGGGAACGCTGACAGTGGACCTCTCCACGTTCGCCTAATATGGAGCAAGTGTGAGAGAAGTAATAGAAATGTGACCTTCAAGGTGGCAAATATTGCCCCCATTGCTACTGGTCCTTTTTGTAGAGCTTATGTCGTCACACCAATGGGAGGCATACCAATACCCCAAGACAAAACAATCTTTCTACCACTCTGGTTAAGGAGGGGAACACAACCTTTCAAGTGGTGATTAGTCAAAGTAGTGGAAGATGAAAACTATGAACAGTGAGTGTTGGATAAAGCACAAGATTGAATTAAAAGCAACATCTGAGAACCAGCTATCTATATGAAGTCCCAAGTCTCCAAACAGAGCCAGTATATATAGCCTACAAGCAATGTGAGGCTTTATGGTTCATACATGCCACCATAATCAAGGTAACGGGTTCAGAAATGTGCAAAAAACCTTTCAGTCTCCGACTGGAATCCTAGGGGGTCCTTAACATTTGAGTTAAGGTACGTAGGAAAAAGTATCAACATATATAATTTAAGCATCAAGAGGATCTGCGCTATATGCAAGTGGTCAGTACTAATATGCAGATTAATTCACCCTGACTTTAGATTATACGGATATTAAACGTCACCAATGAGATCTTGGACAAATAAAGCACAGGGCATACAGTGCACATGTTATTGCAGTAAAGGGCAGCAAGGGCCCGTCTTTAAAAAACAATGCACCATTTCCATTCACTAAGGGGTGACCCCCTTCGAAATGAGGGTATTGCACATTTAAAAGAAGACATCCCCATTGGGTGGTGAATGGTTACAATAAGAAGAAGAAACTCAGTGGCATGTCTAGTAAATATGCCAACCAGGGGGTGGTTTACATGTCACATCCTAAGTTCAGATGGTTTTTGGGTAGAAGTCGGGAAGATCCAATTGACTGCGCCATCCCCATTTAAAAGGGAGGCAAAGGCCCAGCACCCCGGTCCCCCATGGTTCTTGGTACAGTACTAGTTCTAAGGTGTAGCAAAGCCGAACCTTCATTGGGGGGACGGGTTACAGTGGTGCTCTCAGAGGATGCATGGATGCACCTCAACTTAATAGGCACCAGTTAACCAGACTGGGGCATACATAATGGGCACCCCATTATCATGAGATCAGTTACATTTCCCAATACTACGGGGGGTGCAAACCGCACATTGTCTAATGTAGGGTTAAATGGTGATTTATCAGACTAGTTACTTTTTGAATATAAATGATTCATGGTAACAACACTTAAATGTTAGGGCGAGTGTTGTGAAAAATAAAATGAGCTCCAATCCTACTGTTCAAGTACTTAGTGATTGAAGCGCACAACCCTTTATTCACACGTACATATTTTTCAATATGAACATCTGTGGTAGTGCTTATGCTCCTAAATTTACATTTGATTTCAAGCAAAGCAGCCAGGAATCCTCATTGGTGTTATGTCTCCCATTCCCTTTTTTCAAAGGGGTGTTTCAAAACAGCACAACATGTGTGTCCCAGACTGTCCATCTGGGAATGATAACTTTCTATCTTCTATCAGAAAATGTGTAGGATTATTCTAGGTTTTGATAATGTTCTCTGCTCAGTAAGACACGTCACCTGCTTATTAGAACTACAATATATACTGGAAGAGATAATTAGAAATGAATATTGTAACATTTTAAAAAGAGACAGTTTACAATGTTAGTACAATGAAATAATGTGATTTTGTTAATATCTTGTATTGCTGAGAATATATTTTGTCTTTCTTTCAAAATCACTCTACTTCTTGAAAAGGGCCCCACCCAGATTAAAACCAATGATCTGTTTCTTCTGTGAGCACCAAAAGCAATGTTTAATGTTGCATGTTGGCCCCTATTACACAAACACTAGGGCATTAAGTACACGTTCCATGGGCTTTACCGGGAGGGTAGGGGAGGGGATAACAACCCAGGGAACTTGTCAAAGTTTAACTCAGGCCCCGGGACATTACCCTCCCCCGATATAGCCTGTGGAACCGGTACTTACTGCTATTAGCACCCTTTCCACGGGCTGGAATGGGTCTAATGTGAAGTATTTGCCGGTTTGAGAACGGGATGCTGCGGATATAAAATACTGTACCAAGATGGGCGCCATAGATTGGGAAGGCAAGGATCCGTACGGAGCCCCTGTTCCATTTCCATGGCGTCCTCAAGGAGCGGAAGGCGCAGAGGTAAGTGGGGAGGGGTGCTTGATAAATAGGAAGCAGATGGTTGGTTGAAAATGGCGGGCAGGGTAACCGGCCATCAGGCGACTTGGGATGTGGGCTAGAACGGCAGTTTCACCCTGCGTTCCTAGCCTCCTGATTGGTGGCCCACTGCACCCCTTTGCAGGGTGCTAATAACAATTAACACACATTTTAAATGACAAATCCAGACGTAGAGCCAGGTCCTCTGGTATCTTAAAATGGCTGTCATCACCCCAGGTACCCAGGCAGAGAGCCTATCTCTGTCCTCCTCACCCCTCTCCATCCGTGTCAGGGCAACATTCCTGCGGGATACAAGCTATGACAATACATAGAAGGCAGGTCCTGTCAGTGCTGCGCTCATTCTAATTTTAGCCACAAAAAAGAGAGCACCCTTTTCACCCCCACTCCTTCAAGATGTCTGATTTTTTCCCTACAACAGCTGAGCTGGCTCTAGGAAACACGCTGACAACACAACTACTGCTCGCAGTGAGAGAAAGAAAGAGACATAGAGATACAGAGAAAGAAACTGCAGAGATAGACAGAGAGTGAGAAAGAGTAAGAGTACTAGATCGATGCAGGATATTTCAGATACAGCTAGTGGGTATTATTTTCTCCCAGCAGGTGGTTGCGCGTGACTAAAATCATGCTGCTGATCAGGCACTCATTTGTAACCAAATATGATTGGTCATAAAAACTCACGTGACCAATCGCATTGAAGTGTGTGGCGCGTTATAACAGTCTCTCTGTTGCTTTCCTTGGACTGTCCATGAAAGCTCAGACAGGAGCAGAGGAGTGGGCAAGCCTGTAAGAGCCCTCAGGCAGTGTTGGTACAGGTTTTTAGGAACCAGGACCATAACATCTGATGGGGCCCATTAACATAGCTTCCATTTTAAGATCATATTTCAGTCAATCTCTGAAACATCTTACCCAGCCAACTCCGCCCATCACAATGAATACTTCTTTCATAACCTCTACTCCTTCCATTCGTCGAGGCTGCTCAACAACATTAGCGTGTACTTTGTGTAAGTTTGAAATCGCAGATTTGCTGCTCCACCGAAAACTACAGTAAAAAACAACAGCTATTCCAATTACCCAACTCACTGCTACTTAAAGTATCCACTGCTTAAGGAGGAAGTTATGAGTTATCGCCCATCACTAATGTCAGCTTCCTTTTGAAATTTTAGATAAAACTGTGTGTCTACAAATACAAGATGTTGCCATGCACAAGCTACCTGGGACATATCAATCGGGCTTCCGCTCTGTGTATGGCACAGAAGCGTCTTTGCTAGATATGCAATCAAATATATTGGACATTTTTGATGAAGGCAGAGCAGGGCTACTGATATTTTTAGATCTGTCAGCTGCCTTTGATGTCCTTGATCACAATATCCTCATGGCACGTCTTACCTTCGATCTTATCCTGAGTCCACTGTTATTTAATTGGATTGACTCCAACTTGCAAAGCAGGTCTGCTGCCTCAGTAGTGTTGGGAGATCCATCATCTAAAGCTCACCCTATCTTGCAAGGAGTTCCCCATCCTGCATGGTTATCCTCCTTGCTATTTAATGTGTACATCAAGCCATGCCACAATTTACTTCTGTAAAGGAAAATCACATGGGAGAAGTATGCCAACCCACAACTGCTCTTCACGTTGTCTGGAAATGAGCCTATGGACACCTGCCTGATTAACGATACGCTCAAAGTGGTCAGCAACTGGATGAAAGCCAACTGGCTCTGTTTGAACGATCAGAAAACTGAGCTACTGCTGCTGGCCACACCAAATATGATATGATATATGTCATTTATAACGCGCCTGTACACAAGTGTTTCTAGGTGTGACGAGATAAGGGAGGGATGACAGAGGGAGGACAAGACAGACCATCTTACTAGGCCATGTGTCATTCAGATCGTGCAACATCTGACAAATTATGACAAAGAAATTGGGAAAGGTCTATGACTCCTTTTCACCAGCTCTTATTCTAGTCCAATAATGAAAAAGTCCAAGTGCAAGGCATTTTCCTTAACTCACATATGAGCTTCAATGCTCACATCTCGGCCACAGTTAGTGATTACATTCGGTTTCTCCGACCGATTAAGCCTTTCATCACAGATACCAACGCTGCCACCATTGCTAGAGCGATCATGGGGCGTAAACTAGAAGATGGAACTGCCCTGTTGTTGGGGGGCTCCAGCTTATGGAGTGGCTCGACTCCAAGTAGTGCAACAACTCGGCTGCCAGGATAGTGCCCTCACATCTCTACTGCACTAAAAGAAAACTCCACTTGCTGGCGATTGTGCTGCGGATCAAGTTCAACATTCTAACCATTCCCCATAAATGCTTGTATGGCAAAGCACCAGCCTATCTTAAAGACCAAAGTCCTCCCGTGCCCTGTGTCCCAGCTCCCGGCATCAAGCGGACCCGTTTCAATGTCTTGCACCCGCACTATGGGATATGCTACCAATGTGCGCCGGATCAGATTCCATTCCCTCTTCTTTTAGGAAAAAATGGAAAACCTTTCTCTTTTCCGAACCTTTCACGTAGGCGTACTCTGGATCTTGCGGAGGGGGACTGTTCTATGTTTTGTTCTTTTACAGCGCTTTGATGCCCACAGACTTTAAGCGCTATATAAATAAATACAATAAATAAAGGCAGAGAAGGGCACGTAGAAGGGAGCAGACCAATGGAGAACTAAGTATATTTGCACCTGGACCCAGAGGGAGAACAACATTAAAAGACAGATAGGTGCGGTTACTGTTCTGTCACACAAAAGTAATCTGCATGAAATAACCACCGAGAGAGAGAACGATAATGCCTGCTAAGGCTAGTAACCCAACCACGGTGCATTATCACTTCTTCCTTCAGACTCTTGTTTCTCCATAATATTCAGAAACGAAGCGGTTACATCATGATTTGCAAGTGCTGCCTTTACTGGTGCAGTCATTTTATGTTCTTGCACAGTAAAGTGTTTTTTCGACATTGCACACAAATCAGAATGCAATATCAGGGCTGGTCTTTTATAGCAAAATTATTCTGCTGGCCCCTAATTTGCATCAGCACTGACATCGCCGGAAGTGACAACACAGAAAAGTGACCGGGAGTGACAGCAGACGTTCTACTCTGGAGCAATGTAGGAAGTCACATTACAGGAACCTAATATCAATAGACAAAACCCTTTGTGATGAGAAAATGAAGCGTTTCTATTATTTTTGAACACAGAGCAACACTTATTGTTGCTTAAGTACGAATGATGCTTTTCAGAAATGTGTCACTTTTATGGACTCAATTTTGGCCGATAAGGGCGAAGAAATGATTTGCACAAGGTCACACAGTTAAGTGGTAAAGCTGGGGATTGAGCCCAGTCTTCAATTTAGGCCATTGACGATTTGGGTTGGAAAACACGTATAACCAGCTGACAAATATAAAAAATACTTATATCTTGGTGTTGCACCTTACTTTCAAGCCTTAAAGACACACAGCAAAAGAGACTGTGGCAAGGTGACCTGCTTGAAGTCCATGTGCAGAAATACATCTACAGCTTGTAATTATGCAAAACGTCAAGAAACTGTAAAATTCCCAAAAAAAGAAAACCTTGGCTGTTCGTGTCAAGCATATATCAAAGAAATCAATTAGCCTGTTTGAATAGGGGTAACGGGTGATCTTGGGCTCCATTTAAGTGCCCTGAAAGAAGAGGTTGGTTTAGGTAACCAAGCAGAGCTATGTTGGGGCTTTCAGATGCAAAAACCACATTGGCCAATTGACAGGCAGCTCAAAAAGAGACACAATGCAATCAACCTGGTGGACCCTCAGGTGTGCTTAATTGACAAAGCACCTTTTCCAGTGGGGGTTCGTATAAATGGCAATATAGATCCACCCTGAGTCAAGCAGATGTATGGAAGTGAGGGATGTTGGTTGACAGATTGATGGGAGAGTAGGTTCTGGTAGTGGAGGGACAGCAGGAAAGTCTGGTCAGAAAAAGGCTGCATCCGGGGGTGACAAGTGTGGCTGTGGAATGATGTTGAAGGAAGCCTGAGGTTTCTTACATTCCTTCCCATCTGACCATTAGTGGATGACAGTGCAGTGCATGCTGATGGATAGGGATGGAGAGGTTGAATTCCTACGGGTGGGGATTTAGGGAGTGAAAGGTCACGCGAGGCTTCAGTATCCAGTGGGCCCATGGGAGGAGCTAGGGAAGCTTATGTTAGGAGCTCCCAATTTCATGAGATTAAGTGGGTTCTGGGAGGAGCTGGAACAGCTTAAGTTAAGAAAGCTTAGATTCATTGAAGTCAGGTAGTAGGTTTGCTCTGGGAGGGGTTAGAATGGCTTATGTTAGGAGAGCCTGAATCCATTCAATGTAATTTGCTGGCTCTTGTCGCAGCGGCCGGGTCTGGATTTGTTAAATAAGAAGGCTGGTGACTGGGTTATGTAGCATGCAGGTGGGAGCGCTAGTTTTGGGGTGGTTTGAGGCATATGAGGGTGTTTGTTGTCTAGAGGCAAATGGATCAGATCAGGTATGCAAGGGCAGATAAGAAGGGAAAGAACCATGTTTTGAGAGCTTTCCTGGAAACAAGGGGGTCCTCTAAGCGGCTGATGTTTAAAGGGAGTGAGTTCCAAACTGAGGGTGCTTGTCATATCATATGCTTTTGTGGGCAGTGTGAGCGACACCTCAAGACAACAAGCAGTGCTGGAAATGGAAAAGCTACTCCCCCTTGCAGGGGACAGTCGGGGGTGGGAGGGATGAGATGGCAGGGTCGAGGGGCATGGCTCCCAGGCCAGGTCCCGCAACACAGTATCTCTTCATAGAAATCAATCCTAGCAATTTGCATAAAAGCAAAGAGCGCTATGGGAACTTAAGAATGCCCACCATTTTAAATTTGAAACATGCCTTACAGTGATTCAGTAAGAAACCCTTTTAACCGAATAATTGAAGGTAACTTTGCAGTTTTCATTGGTCACAATACTGACCCTAACAAAAAAATGTCTGTAAATTGCAGGACATATATACCAGTTTGGACAGTGGCAACAAATATGTGAGGCTTTGTAAGTTTCTGTCTTCAGTTTCCTGTGCCGAGTCTTCTGAAAGGCAGTTTGTTGTTGGAACATGAGTTGCTCCTGCATGCACAGACGAGCAACCTGCGCTTCAACACACCTCTGAAAGCTGTCTGCTTGTTGAAGGGCAGGTTGCTCGTCTGGGCCATAGCTCCGTCTCAGAACAGATCTAGGTGAGTCCTGTGCTAGCCCTTTGGTCTGGTGGCAGGGCAGCGCTCTGGCAAGACAGGTTTTGTGGGAGCGCTGCTCCATCTTGTTCTGGCCCATTTCCTGCACCACATGAGAGTCCATCACAGCATGTATACAAGTCTATGGGGACTCTCTTTGAGAATACAGTCAGAAATGCCCACGTTTAAACAGCAGTTTGCTCTGTCCTGTCTCATCTCCCTGGCTGATCCAATGCACAGTTGGATCTCATGCAACTTTAGAATAGGATGTATCAAATGCATATAAGTGGGGCTAGGGCCGGCCGAGCCCTACTTAGGGCTCTGACCTAACAGTACCTGGCCACAAGCCGCACCAGAGGATCGCCCACTCCCTGGATACAAAAAAAGACATGCTCCTGTAAGTGTGTTGACAGCACTTACAGGAGTGTCTGGGTCACGGCCACCTGACTGCCTGTCCCTCCCCAGCCCCTCATTGATGGGCTGGGCAGGGTGGCAGGACAGGAAGGCACTCATTTGGCTGGGACAGGACTGGAACACTTCCTGGTGGTGCTGTGAGGCAGCAGCGAATTCAAAAAAGGTAAGTGAGCCACTTAATTTCTCCTCCCCATATCCTTTGTCCCCTTTTGTTGCCCCAGACATGTTTTGCCTCTGCCCTTGAGCCCAGTCCCATTTAGCCTCTTTTCTTGCCCCTTAACCCTTTTAGTTGCCCCCAGGCCCGTTTCGCCCCTTTTCTGGACACCCAGTCCCATTTAGCCTCTTTTCTTGCCCCTAGCCCCTGCTCTTGTCCCCTTTAATCCCACTGTGTTGCTCACAGAAACTTCTGTTGCCCCACCACCCTTTAGCCCCGTTCATTCTCCTTTTGTTGCCCCTTAACTCGTTTAGCTGACCTGGACCAGGTTTGCCCCTTTTCTTGACCCTCAGTCCCAATTAGGCTCTTGTGTTGCTCCTCAACCCCTTTAACTGCCCCATGCATGTTTTGCCCCTTTTCTTAATTCCCCCAGTCCCTTTAGCCCATTTTCTTCATCCTCACTTCTTTACCCCTTGTGTCGCCCAGACCCATTAAGCCCCTTTTCTTGCTCCAGTCCATTTTAGCCCTTTTTTCTTGTCCCTTTATCATTTGTTGTTGCCTCCCCAACCCCTTTAGCTCATTTTCTTGCCCACCCACTTTTCTTGCCTCCCAACCAGGCCCCTTCCCTGTTCCGCATGGCCATTTCTCAGGTTCGGCTCGTGCTTGGCCCTAAGAGCCAGGTCAGGCCCCCTGGCTCGGCCCTACCCACAAATTCCCTGGCTCCCCCAGCTCTACAAATGCAAGGGTGTAATTTGGTCTATCACGAGAACGCTCTAAGCATCTGCCCAAAGTGCTCTCTCAAAGGAGTTCTGCAAAGAAGGGGCTGCATTCCCGAAGAGGCGTTGGCTAGTCGTCGCTGGGCTCACAAAGGCACGCAAAAGTTGTGGAGCAGTCTGCCAGGACAAAGATGGAGACAACACAGCTCCTCATTGTGCTGCCCTGGGCAGGGAAATGGGCATGTGAGAAAGGCCAGGTGGCACTTTCTGTGACTACTTTTTCACAACTGCTGGGACATACTGAGCCAATATATCAGCTTTCCAGAAGACACATTTCAGTGCTCGTATGAATGATAGAGTGATTGCTGTGTGAATGTGTGTGTATGTGTGTTTGTTTTGGTTCGTTGAGGTGATTTTGGCGAGTGGGGGGGTAGAGGGTTGAAAGAGGGTTGTACAACAAAGGCATTTTAAAAATGCCTTTGTTGCAAAATCCCTCTACTCACCTGGCAAAATCAGCTCTCCTTCTGTGGCGCTGTGGAACCCAGGGTACAGGGATGGTATTTTCTTTACTGGATATCTATCATAGATGTCCAGTCAAAAATACCATGCTTTCCCCCTTGGCCCCCCCAACGCCAATTGCAAACTGTTTCGCTACAACATTTTAACCCATTATTTAAACAAAAACGGTGTAAAAACCCCCAAACCCCCTTTTTATTATTTCGGGTTCCCTCGCAGCGCTCGGTTTTTGTGGGAAATACTTATGCCCCTACACTCAAAAAATTCACCAGCTCCCACTGGCCCTCAGACTGTGTTGGGAATGGGGTGGGGGGAGCCCAGGAACTGTGGTGGGAGCAGGATGGGCGAGAGCATTGGGATAGTGGTGGGAGCAGGGTGGGGAGAGCCCAGGGTCTGTGATGGGGTGGGGAGAGCCTAGAGACTGGGAAGGAGTGGGATGAGGGAGCCCCGCGACACTGATGAGAGAAGGTGGTGAGCACAGGGACAGGAGGGTGCGGTGACTGCGCGCAATAGTTCATTGCCATTTGTACATACTGTGCATTTGGCATTTTTGGGGGGGCCAGCCTGCTAAAACTTTGCTCAGGGGGACCCAGGCCAAAAAAGTTTGAAGACCACTGCACTAGAGCATGGCTGCGTCGAAATCATAACTGTATTGCTTTTACTCCAAATTCCACTTTGCTAGCAAGTGTTGACCGTCAACAGAATAATGGGTGTTGTTTCAAAAACTTGGTACCGCTTATATAAGAATGGCAAATTGTGTTATTCCAAATCACATAAGTCTTCATCGCAAGCGTCAAACAAGGTATGTATGACCCACATATTGTAAAAACGGTCCTTCTGAACCACGTACTTTAAAGAAGTGTTTGACAAAAATAGAGAAATGTTAGCTTTTTGAATAACGAAATGCAACACTTCCCCCTGCTGTCCATTTGGAAAACAGCAGCAATTCTCCTTGCGGCAAGGACTATTGAATTGACACACAATGTGGAACTTACTTAAATTATTCTTACCCAAAAGCGTGTAAAAAAAATAAGGAATGATCGCATTTCAATTTAAGGATGTATTCGAGATCTCTGCAGGGGCGCAGTAGGAACAATATAGAAGGTGCTCGAATGTCTGGGTAGTTTGATCCCTCTATTTTGGTGCAAGGCAAAGCGAAAAAGCATCTTATAACACATATCCCTCAACGTATTACCAACAGCCCCAAATGCGTACCCTTCATTTTTAGTTTCATCTACTTTTTTGTTGGTTCATGACGTTATACGTCTGTGTTCAAGGTTTTCAGTGGATAGCATTTTTCTAATAGGTCCTACACACTCCACGCTTTTTGTAACAAACTGTTGGGTTATTCAGTAAATTAAAACCCATACCCAAACGTAGCCAAATATGGGCTTTGCATGGAACTATTATGTCACAGTTTGAGAGAAAATATGACTTTTCAACATATGATCTTCGAGCATTGCAGCTCCTTGCCTAGATTTGCAATGGCCAGATTACTTATTGGTAATAAAGATTACCCCTGCTAACTGCGCAGGGAGTATTAATTCTATTAAAGATTAGGAGGCGAGCATTATGCTTCAACTTCTTTATTACTACCCTTCAGCAGTTTCAACAACTGTATCAAACAACAACAAAGAAATGTCCATGTCACTCACTTTAAACTACAAATCCCAAAGTCTCTGTAGTCCTTCCTTCTCTCCAGCTCAGTTATGACCACATCCTGTCCCTGAGCTCCTCCTCTCTTTTACGTGCTCTTAATGTCTTGATACCAAAACTTCACGTCCCGCCAACCGAGCAAGGACTTCATAACTCCGACATAACTCCGAAACGACTGAACTCTCGTCGTCTTTCCTAGTCCATCCCCTCAATTGTTCTTCTGCTCCTCCCCTAGAGAAAACAGAAAACGTATAATGTCAGGGTGGCACTTAGTTTGTCATCATAACCATACACTGTTACATACAATATGATTATCAAACAGTCGCGGGTGGGAACTAATGCTCTCCTCCTAGTCTTTAATAGAATTAATACTCCCTGCACAGTTAGCAGGGGTAATATTTATTCTATGACAAGACTGGAGGCGAGCATTATGCTTGTTCAAAGCTGTCCCAATACTGCACTCGCTATACTTTCAGCTGGTTTAAAAGAAAATTCTCTGAAGGTACGATCACACGCCCAGTCTGCTGCTGCCATAATATCTTGCAAGGGAACTCCTGTCGTATATGCTTTAGATGCCATGGCCCCTCTCACTGAATGCGCCCCATACTGTCGCAAATCAATTCCTGCTGCTAACATCACTTCTCTAACCCATCTCGCTATGGTAGCTGTTTTGACCGCCTGAAAAGGCTTCCTACGCGCAATTAACAACTGATTTGTCCCCATCGCTCTGTTCTCTGCCGTCCTAGCTTCGTATTCCTTGATGCAGCTAGCGACGCAGTATTTAGCATTATCTGGGAAATAGGGGTAATGCACTGTGGATGTATTCGATTTGGTCCTCTGCACCACTATGAAGGTAACGCCTTCCGGCCCAAACGTCCTCCTATTAATCTCCAATGCTCTAACATCGGACACCCTCTTACAGGACACGAGGCACAAAAGCATCGCTAACTTGCCCGATAACTGCTTGAGCGACAAATATCTATTAGCTGGCCAACTTTCTAATAATCTCAGAACTTTCGTCGCGTCCCACAGTACCGTATATCTGGGAACTGGCGGCACTTTAAACTTAGCTCCTCTGACGAGCCTACAGACTGCTGGGTGTTCACCTGCTGGCACGCCTTCAATCGGTACATGACCTGCGGAGATCGCAGATCTGTACACCCCTATAGTGCGGAATGTTTCCCATCTTGCAGTAGTTGTGCTAGAAAATTCAGAATCGCCACTACAGGCGCCGAAATGGGATGAAAACCTCTCCCTCTGCACCAGCTCGTCCACCTAGCCCAAGCCGTGTCGTAGCTCCTCCTAGTCGATGGAGCCCAGGATTCGGCGATAAGCTCTGCAGCCTGCTGCGAAATGCCTGGCAGCTCCCATCGTCGCCTGATATCCTGCACGCGATGAGCGGGAGAGTCCCTTTCGCTCTCAGAGGATGACACTGCCCAACTGGGTCCGTGAGCAATCGCTCCCCTTCTGGGAGGACCCTCGGCAGATCTATTAGGCGCTCTATCAGCGTCGGGAACCACACTTGTGCTTTCCACAGTGGTGCTATCAGCACTAGTTCTGCTCTCTCCCTCCAACACTTCGCTAGCACTCTGCTCAGCATCATGAATGGGGGAAACGCGTAGTGCGCTCCGCCTGCCCAGTCCTGCAGGAATGCGTCCGTACCTCTTGCGTCTGGGTCTAGTCTCCAACTGAAGTAGTTGGGTATCTGGGCGTTGAGGCGAGAGGCAAACAGATCTGTGTGAAACGGACCCCATCTCTGATTCAGAGTTTGAAATACTGCCGGATCCAGCTTCCAATCGCTGGAGTCCGTGAGGTAGCGAGAGTTCCAGTCCGCTACCACATTCAGAGTTCCGGGTAAGTATTCCGCTGTCACTGACGTCCCGGACCTCAGGCAGTAATGCCAGAAATCCTTCGCTAGCTCGGCTAGCATCTTGGATTTCGTCCCTCCTAAGTGGTTTATATAACGTACCGCCGAAATGTTGTCCATCTTTAACAGTACGCACGACTTCACCTTGTCTCTCGTGAATGTCTTTATCGCGAAAGAGCCCGCTAGGAGTTCTAAGCAATTTATGTGTAGGCTCAGCTCCTCTGAGCTCCATTTCCCTCCAGTTTGCAACTCTCCGCATCGAGCTCCCCATCCTATACGACTGGCGTCTGACTCTATCACTAGGTCCGGCCGGTCTCCGAATATGGCACGCCCATTCCAGGCATCCATATTCTGCAACCACCATTCCAGCTCTGTGATGGATTCCTGGTCCAGCAGGACCGATTGATGGTATCTCAACCCTTGTCGTACATGTCTGATTTTCAATCTTTGCAAGGCTCGATAGTGTAATGGACCTGGACAAATAGCTTGTATGGAGGCCGCTAGGAGGCCCACAATTCTCGCTAAAACTCTCAGAGAAATCACTTTCTTCCCTAAACATGCTCTGATTTCTCTCTTGATGTCTCGGATCTTCCTTGCTGGAAGTTCCAGGGAGGCTTTCCTTGTGTCCAGGATGAAGCCGAGAAAGTCTAACCTTTGTGCCGGCTTGGTATCCGATTTCTCTGTGTTCACTAGGAACCCCAGTGATCGCAACAGGTCTAGGACCCACTGCGTCTGATACTCCAGCGCTCCCCGATCCTCTGCTAGCAGCAATAGATCGTCCAAATATATGATCAGCCAAATCCCTTTCTCTCAGATGGCTGCGGCTACTGGTTTCATTAACTTCGTGAACGCCCAAGGCGCTGACGCAAGCCCGAATGGCATTGTCTTGAATTGCCAGAACTGTTCCTTCCAGCGAACAGCTAGGAAACCTCTGAAACGCGCCTGCACAGGCACTGTCAGGTATGCGTCCTTTAGATCTAACCTTGTCAGCCAGTCTCCCTCTTTCAGGGAATCTCTGAGCTGATGGATCCCCTCCATCTTGAAATGATGGTACACTATCCATCCGTTCAGCTCCTTTAAATTGATAACTGGGCGAACCTTCTCCTTCCTGTGAACGAGAAACATGTTGCTGAGGAAGTTCGGGGCCCCGGGGCATCTCTCTATTGCTCTTTTCCTCACTAACTGCTCCAATTCGGCATTGAGGGCCTTTAGCTCTGCCTTCGCTAGCTGCGGGCGATGGGGCGCCCTTGCCTACACTGGGTCCTGAATGAACTCTAATTGCAGGCCCCTGACAGTTTGCAAAATCCAGGCATCGCTGGAAAGCGCGCGCCAGTTTCCCCAGAACATACTTGTCCTCCCTCCCACCGGAGGGTAAGTAATGGCCCTTACCTGGCGTGAACCCTTGGCCACGTCCGGCACCTCTTCCTCGCCGTCCTCTCGCATTGTGACCTCTGGCCGGGAAGAAGGTGTCTTGCTGCCTGTTCTCCCAGTAGTGGGCTCTGTTATTCGGGGGTCTCCTTCCTCCCTGTTGGCGACCGGTCGAGCGACCCCTGTAACGGCCGGTCCCGGCAAAAACTCTCTGCGGGAAGATCTTGCGAATAGATGCCTGTGCTTTTTCCAGGGACGTGTATGTGCCCACGAAGCGGCCCATCTCTTTCCCGAAAGTCGTTCCAAATAAGAAGCCTTGGGCTGCTTCTCCGGCCTCATAAGATGCCAGGTCACTGAGCTTCGAGTCAATCTTTAGAAGTATCCCTCTTCTTCTCTCGGAGGCTATAGCGCAATTCGCGTTTCCCAAGAGGCAAACCACTCTTTGGGCCCATCCGGCAAGAGCGTCCGGGTCCACTTCTTCGCCCGTGTCTCTCGCTCTCTCCGCTAAGTCCATGATCTTAGCGAGAGGGCCGGCTAAATCCAGGACCTTCTCCTGGCAGCTTTTCCATGACCGATCAATCCCTTTACGGGGATCCTTATTGGTTTTCGAAACAAAGGTGAGCATCTTCGGATCTAGCTCGGGGGTTTCCGCTACCTTCCCCGGCAAGTCTGGTCAGGGGCATTCTGCTCGAAGCCGCTGTCGCACTTCTTTATCTAGGGCTTTCCGCAGCCTTGCTGTCATATATTGAGCCACTCTTGGGGAAGGCTGCCAGTCGGAAGACCTCGGGTTTCTGATAGTATCCGGGTCGAACATATCGTCCTGCTCCTCATCGAGGTGCTTCTCTTTTCGGGCTTTCTTGCCCCCACTGGGTTTCACCCACTCTTCCTCGACTGGCTCCTCCGGCTCCAGAGGGGACGAACCCCTTTCCTCTGGCTCTTCTTCCGAGCCTAGGTCATCATCTCCTTCATTTTCTTCCCCAGGAGAGGGGGTCATGAGGTCCGGCACGGCCTGACGCAGTAAATATGCTTGCTTAAGCTTCGCAAAGGCGTCGGCGACCTCCGGGGCCTTATCCTCCGCCCCATCCGTAGGGCCCTGAGGGTCTGCAGAGGCTTTCCTCTTGCGGGCCTGAATACTCCCCGTAGACCCTGCTCCAGAGGGTTCGATGGGCAAGCTGCGAGTCTTCTTGGTGCTTTGGGTAGGCTGGTGAAGCATGGCTTCCAGTGTTTCAAGCCTTTCTTGTAAGGCCCTTGTGCCACTGCATCTACTAGGGAATTCCCCAGCACCTCCTTGAAACTGGCAGCCAAGTCAAGGGACTGCTCCTCCTCACTTCACTCGAATTCTGACATGATAGGGGTGCTGCGTGCCTCAATACCTTGTTATAGGTGTCTTATGCTGCCCACTTCCTAGCAGATGCTCTGAGACAACTTCTGTGTCTTTTTTTTTTTTTTTTTTTGTGGCTGCACCGACTCACTTGATCTGTTGAGCCTGTATCGGCTTATGGGTCTGAATCTTGTCCTCTGAGGCAGAAGCCTTGTATATGTGTGCTTGCTCGCACTGCTCTGCACATTTTTCTTTTTTTTTTTACACCGCGGGAAGCTCCCGCGCCTGCCGCCTTCTCTCGAGATCACACAGGCCCTCGCTCGCCGTGCGCCTCACGGCGAGCGAGGGCCTCACGGGTGCGGGTAGGAAAACGTGCCTTCAGGAGCGATAAGAGGAAGGATCTTGCTGCCGGGGCCGCGTCGCAGAATGAGTGCGACGCGGCTTGGCGCCTCGAAAAACTCCGCCCCCACGAGGGTGGGGCCCGGAGTCCTCCCTCTCGGCCCTCTGCGAGGGCTCGATGCGTCTGACGCCCACCTCGCCTCCCTGTGGGGGAGGGGAGGAACCCAAGCGCGTCCGCTCCCGCTGTACGGGCGGCTCGAGGGAGCTCCGGGAATACGGCACGGGGCTAGCAGCCGCCGGAGCTCCTGGTGCTGCTATGAGGCAGCCTACTATAATCGCGCCCAACGCTCGCGCACGCCATGACGCCACCGAGGCTACTCACGCTCGGACCGAAGTCCTGCAAAAAACCTTCCTATCTGCGTAAAGCTAATAAAATAAAACACATAATATGCTGCGTAAGCATGCTATGAATCCTCTCATATCCTCAACTTCAATAAATCGTACAGTAATCCTATCTAACACACAATAGTTGGGAGGTAGAAGGAAAATCACTTATCTGCTTGAAGAGCAGTAAAAGAGAGGAGGAGCTCAGGGACAGGATGTGGTCATAACTGAGCTGGAGAGAAGGAAGGACTACAGAGACTTTGGGATTTGTAGTTTAAAGTGAAAGTCACATGGACATTTCTTTGTTGTTGTTTGATACAGTTGTTGAAACTGCTGAAGGGTAGTAATAAAGAAGTTGAAGCATAATGCTCGCCTCCAGTCTTGTCATAGAATCCCATTTGACTGTGCCCTTCTCTTTCTCGTCCCAGTCCTTGTCTAATGAGGCATCCCGCCTTAGGGACAGACAGGAAACCCAGCACAAAAGAAAAGAAAACACATTTTACAAGGGGCCTGTCAGCTTTGCCGCCCCTCCACCCCCAGCCCTGCCAATCCCGGTCGCCTGAGGGTGGGGTATAACTGAATGTTGTGTTATTTGGACTTGTACTGTGCACCACTGCCATTTTCATGGTCTCCGTGCGCTCTGATTGGTCTGAAGGGGCAGGGTGGGTGGTTGGGGAGTTAACAGACATTGTGCTCGACAGTTGGTGCCAGGTGAGTTTTCTAGGTGGTTTGTGGTGTTTTCCCAGAGGTCTATGTTGCCATATGGGAGATCAGAATGGGTGGGGAAGTTTGTGGGCTGTTAGTTGGTTTTAGCAGTTGGTTGGAGAGGTGTAGAGCTTTGACTAAGTTATGATGCTTCAGAGTATTTGTTTTGCCGTATTTTGTGTCAGTAAATTGGTGAGCGTGTGTTGAGTAATGTGTTTGAAAGGTGAACTTGTTAGTAGGTTGAATCACTGGATAGGTCTGCTGAACACAGATATGATATGATATGGCATTTATAACACGCCTATACACAAGTGTTTCGGATGTGCTTTTTGCTTTCTACCGAGTACATATTTGTAGCTTTCTTCCTCGTACAAAACCTGTGAGGTTTGTTGGTGATGTGTGTGGTTTGAGTAGAAGTATGTAGTATCTTCGGAATGATTGGCTTTGTTTGTTGGTGTTCGTTTGCTCTACAGTTTTGTTGTGTTGCCTCTTAAAAGGCAGTTTTGCTCACTGTGCTAGTTTTGATGTGCTGTATGGTAGGAGGCGTCGATATATCCAGTACTGGCCTTGTTTTTACCGACCTGCTTTTTGTTTGCTATGTTGCGGTGGTCAGGAAGGGTCTCCATGATTGTGAGGGGTTCATGTCGAGCACACCGTATTGATGACGGGGGGATGGCAGCGAACTGGGCACAATGTTGCAAATTCAGTTAATTATGGATGGGATATGTTACTTTTAGAGTTACTGTTGTTTAGAATCTATACATATTAGATCTTCATGCTCATAGAAAGATACAATATTAAAACTGTAAACGCAACATGAACACAATCTACACACTAGGTGCTTTGCAAAACATGTGGTAGTGGGGGCTCTGTTGTGAAATGCATTTTGACTTATAAACTGACTTTCTCAAGTTTTCCGATGGCAGACAATGAGTAAATTAGTAACTTTGACCTTTGTGGTTAACTTCTGCATATTAATTTTAAGTAGCAGGGACATTTGTTGACAGGAAGAAGAATGAGTCATTTAGATTTAGTAAGAAGGTGACTGGTGTGGTGATGGTGGTTATTTTGGGGAGAGATACAATTGAGATGATCCCCCTATCACAGTCCCTCACCGGGTACTTGTGATTTCTTCATTGGAAGGACGTAGTGGGGTTTTGAGTACCCCATGGTGTGCACCCCGCTTATTGATTTAGTGGGTGTTGCAGTTCTTAATTGGTAAAATTATGCATTCGAGCCCGATTAAGTGTGTTTCTCTGTGTTTTTATTTTTCAGGTAAGCTCTGTGTCCTGTCCACACGTCTGTATCTCTATTCCAACTCCCCTGAAAATACTGGACCCACTTACCCCTGAGGAATTTCTAAAGAAACTGAATATATATAGAAAGAAACATGTTGGGCCGGGGAATTTGATGTTGTAGTAAAGACAGAAGTTTATATCACAGTGTTCTGTATTATGTAGAATATTTTGTTATTCCACTGTGATACTCTCCGATATATTGTTGGTATTGGAGTTTGTATTTTAGTACACTGTTTTATAGTAGTCTGTGAATTGTTATAAATGAAGGAAACAACAATTACAATTGAAAGAAACAATAGTGAATTGATTTTGAATGTTTGAGTATGAGTGAAGTGTGTTTGCAGTATGGTCTCTGGGAGAGGATTGTAATATAGTGTTGTATGAGATTGACTTTGAGTGTCTGATATATATTTTTAGAGGTGCTATTAGGTTGGCACGATGGATGATTTTTAGATATATATTATGACTTTGTATTGGTATATCTTTTTCTAAACATTTATTATTAAATAATAAAATTAAAAATTAAAAATGAGTTTAGTAAAGTAAATTGGATTGATTGACTTTATATATTTTGTTTTTACATTATATATTTCTTGTGTAAGTGTGTTCACTGGTCTAGAGCTTACCACACAGAGTACCCCGCTTTATGGTCTTTTGTTTGCCTTTATAAATTTTACGGTTCTCTCCAGGTTAGACCATATAGCTTGGATAGACCTGGTATTCTCTGTTACTTTAGTTTCTTGCAGCTTACAAACAGGACAAAGGTTTATGATTTAACAGTTCCGCAGGGGAACATATGTTATCTCGCTCATTGTATTGAAGTCGCGTAGAGGGAGTTGATCATTTCTTTAGGCTGCTAATAAAATGGGGGTGTAAGGGCAGGCTGTCCAGCAGTTAATTGTTTTTACAGGTCGAAACCAGAGGCTGCATGTTCTGGAGTTCTAGTCGCAAAAATGAGTATGTTGTCAGAAGCGCCAGGAGTCTGGGGTAGTTCAGATCGCAATTAGTAGTACAAAGAAGATCCTGTTTATTCAGGCCTTCCTCATATTTGCTAAACTAAGCAGACCATGTCAATCACCCTTAAAGTTAAAAACTGTATGCCAGTTTTTCCTAGTAATGAATTATGTTTCAATACCAATGCTTAACCATGTACTGACATCATGGCCTACTATGGATGAATCCAAGAAGAGGCGTGCTCAGATTATGATCTTAAGATGACTATCAAGATAAGAATGGTCAATGAAAACTGAAGAATTGGGAAAAGATGGGATTTCTTTGAAGAGATTTTCTGTCGAATCATGTTTGCGGGGGGGGTGGACTGCAATAAAGTATTTGGCAGTGTTTTAAATGTTGCAAAGCTGTATGAAAGATGTCAACTGATGTGGTATTGTTGAGACTTGAGCTAGTTTGGTCCTGCAACACCAACTAACCACTCCCCAGAGCTTTGTACAATAAACTTTCTTCATGTACAACTGTGTAATCACTTCTTAAGTGGTAGGCCTGTTTGCGTTGAGGCGATTAAAGGCCCATCTGCACACTATTTGAGGGACTATTGGTTTTTAAGAGTCTCTGAATGTCAGAGTCAGACAGTTTTCTGTCATCCTGATTTCTTTTAAGAATGAGTTTCATATTTTTGATATGAGGATGCGGAATGTGGTTCCTCCATACTTGTTTGTATCATAGTGTTTTGATTCTATCACTAATTTGCTGCTCCACTCAGGTCCGAAGCTCAGGGCAACCTCGTAACCACCAGAAAAATCAGCAAATCCTTTTACACCAAAGCTGCGACCTTATGGAACAACCTCGCACCACAAATAAGACTAGAGCTCTCATATAGCACCTTCTGAAAGAAACTCAAGACCCACTTGTTTAGATAACTCTCTCAATCTAATCCAAAACCCCCCTGAACATCTATCGACTAATGTTGTCCAGTGACCTGTGTGTCTAATGTGATTCTGCATGCACATGTGGCGCCCTAATGCCTGCGGGCTCCGGCGCGGTAGAAATAAATAAATCTCTCCTGTTTAACCTTAGAAGAAGTCTTGCTGCTGTGTTGTGGATGCGTTGCGATTTCTTGGTGAGGTAATTGGGCATTCTTAGGTATAGGTAATTTGTGTAGTCTATTCATGACAGTATCAAAGAGTTTATGGCGAGGGTCCGGTGTGAAAAGCTTAGGCATGGAAGGATTTGCCTGATTAAGCATAGCTGTTAGAAGCATTTTTGTACAATTGGGTTGATCTTGTTCCAGTGTGAGACTGTTGCCTATGAGTATTCTCAGGTTTTTAATTACTGTTGATGTTTCGGTCTTATTCCCATTAACGTCGGCGAGGGGAGTCAAAACTGTGGTTGATTGTTGTTGTGCAGGATGAATAGTATTTTTGGTTTTGTTTGGGTTCAGTTTTAGATTGTTGTTGGTCATCCAGACGTTTATCTAGTTGAGGCATTTGTTGAGTGAGTTGTTTGAGCCAGCGTAAGAAGTCATTTTGAAAATTAGTTGCATGTCATCTGTGTAATTGTAACATGTTACTTCATGTTTTTTATTAGTTGAATAAGGGGGTTCACGTAGACTTGATCTTTGTGAGACACTGCAGTTAGTGGATGTGGTTGTTGAGGTGAAAGGAGGAAAGTAGGTGGTTTCAGTTCTGTCTGTGGGAAGGAATTTAGCCATTGCAGTGCTGAGTTGTGATTGAATACCCGATTACTGACGTTTTTTGATTATGGTTGTGTGACGGATGGTGATGAAGACTGGCGAAACGTCTAGCAGGATAAGTGTTGATGGAATTTTGTTGTTCGCATTAATCTTAAGGTCACCCCAAATGGTGAGGAGTAGGATTCGTTCCTCTCATTGGTCTGAAGCCTACTTTGGACTGGTCCATTAGTCCATTCGATTGAACAGCAGGGTATGTTTGATATGGGCCTGTAGCTCGTTGGATCGTCTGTTTTTCCCGCTTAGTTCTTTAGGGGGGGTTTAATGTAGGAGATTTGGAAGCTTTTGATACAATCTCGATTTCCAGTTATGGATTGCTCAATTTCTGGAAGGAGGTTTGGTTTTCTTTGGCCAATATGTGTTTGGGGATATCTGATGGACAAGGGTCCTTGGGTGATACAATCATATTGCTCTGCTTTTTTAGCTTATTGAAAGGTTTGTCCAAGATTGGTTTGAAGTGGTTAAGTTCCGTTGAGGTTCTCTGGTTTCCTTTTTGGGAGGTTGTTGGTTGGACTTGGGGTGGTTTCGTCAATGGCCTTTTGAATTTGTTTATTTTGGTTTTGAGGTGGTGTGCGATGTTGTTGCGTAGCGGTTGAGAGGATGTGGGTTTATTAATGCATGCAATAGGGTTTCTTATTTATTCAATGATTTTGTACATTTCTTTTTGGGGGTTTGCTGCTGATTCGATTCTTTCGGCATTGTGAGATTTCTTGGTCTTCAATACTGCTGCTTTGTATAGGCAGATCTTTTGTTGGTACTTCATTTTTGGGCCTGATTGTAATGTTTTCTCCATGTTTTTTCTAATTTTCATTTGGTTTGTTTGAGTGTTCTCAGATCTAGTTTGAACCATCTTGCTGCTCCTTTTTTAAATGGGTTAAAAGGTTTTAGCTGCGTTAGTTTGTCTAGGGAGTTATTGATCCATGTTTGAAGTTTATTTTCAAAAATGTCTGGCAACAATGGGTCCATCAGCTAGATGTCTTGTTTGGTGTTTTCCATCAATTGTGCTAGATTGTTTATGTTAAGTTTTTTCCAGTGTCTTTTAGTTGTGGCCACTAGATTTATGTTTGTGACGGTTGTGCGACTTGGGATGTTGATAGTAAACAGTACGATGTCGTGGCTGCTCCATATGAATGGTATTGGTGAGCAGGGTAGGGGTGAGTCCATCCCTGCAGAAGATTGTATTGAGGGTGTGTGCGGCCTGGTGGATGACTCTGATGACCATTTTTTTAAGATGAAGGCTTGCCAGGCGGGCACAGAGAAAGTTTGACGATGATTCATTTTCTCTCTCAAACCAAATGTTAAAATCTCCTAGTAGAATGATTTTATCGTGCTACATCGCAATGGCGGCTATGGCATCTGTAAATTTTGCTGCAAAGTTCGAGTTGTATGTGGGTTGTCTGTATAGGAGTAAAAAAAGTATGTTTGCTTGGTCACTGAGTTTGAAGTGGATGGAGTGATTCACACTCTTCAATGACAGTGGATGGTAGGGATATGGCAGTGATGTGGTTTTTGTAGGTCACAGCAATGTCTCCTCCTCATCTGCTTTCTGTTTACTTGTAGAAGTTTAAACTTGCTCAAGATGCTTTCATGAGCTACTGCCTTGTAGTCATCTGATAGCTAGGATAGGCATCTGCGCCACCTTCACTTAGATTTTTTATTTTAATGTAAATTGATTAGGCTGCAGTGTAATGTGTTGGTTTTGGATGGTGCATTGATGTTTAGCCTTTGGATTGATATTGGTTGGGTCAAGTTTTTGTGTTGTGTATACAGTGTTTGATTGTTGCTGGGTCTTCCAGTGTTTGTTGTGGTTTTATCTGTTTCCATGCTGAGGAGTTCTAATAGGCTACGGCTGGGATCAGTCTGGCCAGTATCGTCGTCTGTGGGCTGGGTTTGTGGTGTGGTTTATCCAGTGTTCTGTTATGAAAGGGTTATTAAAAGCATCATGCCCATGTGTTGTTGTAATTCTCAGAGCAACATGTTCTGGAGTAAAATGTTATGGAGTGTTTTTGGCAATGCATACTTCTGATGGGCTGGTTCTATTTGAGGTTCTGGTGCTGTTCTCCACCATGTCTCTTTGCTTGTTGTCTCTGTGTTGTGGTTCTTTTTCTTTACCGGTGGATAGATATCGAACTTTGTAAGATGTTTTGTGTATCGTTTTTGCAAACAGGCATTGATGGAGGCTCTGCAATGTTGTGAGAATGGGAGGGAAGTTGTTTCAGTTTATCAGGGGTTTAGTACTCAATTCCTTTCTTGCTCTGTTTTCTCTCCTTGTCTGTTTAGCTTTCATGTATTGTAGCAGTGTCTTTAGGCTTTTGGAGTCAGCTTGGCTGTGTTGTTTCCCGGTTGTGCCACTTTGGTTGATATTTGTGGTTATGTTGCGTTGTTATTCAGGTGGATAGTTTTCCACTATGTTCAGTTTTCTGGTGGAGTTCTTTTTGTGAGGGTATATGAGCCCGTACTCTGTTTGGTGGACGAGCGATAGGGTATTATGTACATAGTATTATGAAATAGCCCATCTCTGTACTAGAAGGTGCAGTCACTCATAATAGATAGTCTTTCTATGTGCTAAGTGGGTAGATAGTTGATGGAGTTTTGATCCACGTTGAGTTACATCACTACCTGTCAATCCAAGTAGTACTCCTTTCAATATCCACCCAGGCTAGTGAGGGTTGGTTGTTGGACTGAGACAAGGAAGAGAATGACTCAGTGAAATGGGATTACTGGTAAGTAATCTGTACAGTTCCTCTTTGTCCCTCTTCCTCATCCCAGTGCTTACCTAATGAGAGCTCAAAAGCAGTACACTGTATATTGGTCAAGAACACACCAGGCAGAAGGCAGTGCAATGTATGCCTTTATTGTGAGAAATGAATCATTCATGCAAAACAACAAAGCAGATCGAAAAGAAGGATGGGGAACAACGTACAACTTGTAGTGAGTGATGAACATGTCCAGAGATGACCATGTGACCACCACAAAATTGTCATCAATAAAACTAAATTGTTTTTAGTATTGCACTTCTTTGTGGAGTCCCGCCTTTCAGCGCAGGATCGGATATCAAACCCATGCTGCTCAGCATTGCCTTACTTCTAAGATGAGCACATTGTATCATAATCTCTCCTCCCAGCCGTGCTAGGGACTCCTTGATGGCCTCCCAAGATGCAGCCATAGCCCTTGTGGAGCGTCCTAACACCTTGCCTGAAGGAGCTCATGATCCATATACTCAGGGAATCAGTGGAAGGGTTTTTCACCCACATGGCCAGGACCAACAGAAACAAATAGATGATTCCCTTTCTTATTCTCAGAAGTTGAGTCAACTTAAACTCTAACCACCATACCCCCATCTGGGGCGGGGCGGGACTGTCAGGAGAGACAGGGTCCAATGCAGAAGGATCGGATCCTCGTGAAGGTGAAAGGAGATAGAGACGCAGGATAAATCCCTCAGGAATAATCCTAAAAAAGGATGGGCTACAGATGTGAACCCCTAATTCTGCCAGCCACAATAGCCACCAATAAAGACACTTGTAAGAAAGGAGTGTGATGGGGATCAACTCCAGTGGCTCAAAAGGAGCTGCAGAGGAGGGCCTACGTACCAGCGGGAGGTTCCTGGTGAGAAGTGAGACCCAACGTGGAGATGGGAGATTTTATACTCTCCAAGTAAGCAAGTTTCTAGGTCATCTATTCCAGTAAGGGGAGCCTAGGAATTACACATAACCCGTAATGCCGCCACCTGTGCTCTTAAGGAGGAAATGGTCAAACCCTCCCTGAGGAACTCAAGCACTTTGAAGGGGATCACAAACCACAGGGTCAAGATGGGCCCAGGGATACCAGTTAAAAGGCTCTTCAGTACAGAGATAAGGCAGTTAGAGTGGAGGGCCTCTTCAACCCTGTGACAAACTGCAAGGTCTGTGGACAGCCCCCTCTCTCAAGCCTTAATCTTCCAAGATTAAGGCTTGAGAGAGGGGGTGTGAGTTTAAAGAGGGGGGGCTGAAGAAAGAAGGGAAGCCATGCCTTCCTTGGTCATTGGGAGGAAATAAGAACAATCCATGATATTTCCCTCTTGATGGGCAGCAGGAGCTTTTGGAAAAGAGAGAAGGCATAGAGATGAGCCCAAGGCCAGCTCGCTGACATGGCATCCATCCCCATAGCTCTTGGATTCCAAGCGAGGGAGAAGAAGAGGGTAACAAGAGTGCCTGCTTGGGAAGCAAAGAGATCGACTGAGGGAAAGCCAAATCGGGAGCAGATCAGCTGGAAGGCCTGGACCGAAAGAGAGTACTCCACTGCGGAGGGGGGCTGGTGGCTGAGGGCATCTGCTCTGCTGTTCTGGATGCCCCGAAGATAAGCTGCCCATGCCGCCTGGCTGTCCCCAGCATAAATGTTCGTGTTGTGGGTCTCTGGTGTTTGAAAAGCAATTGCAATGTACAGGAAAACCTCTGTTAAAGTCCCAACCTGTGTAAAATCGGTTTATCTTCGGAAAGGGCAGAAGGTAGCATTTCACCCTGAAATGCTGCAGTTGTAAAATGGGAGGCCAACTGGTAATACTGTTGGAACCTTTGCTTGGCACTTCATTGACTCTCTTAAGGATGACGCTTCTATGTACCAACACCACCACTGGTCATCACTATTTGGTTTCATCTTAATTCCATACAAGCTGTGTATTCTTTTGAAGGTGATCATGCTTGCTTTTTTGCTTTTCTTGTTTTTTCTTCATTGTCAATTGTGTCTCTTTTCTCTAAAATGCCAATAAAAAGATGGGAAAATAAATTCTGCAGTTGTAGGGCGTTGGGGGTAGGTGTTTTCCTTTACAGGCACTGCTGCTCGAGGAGGTAGGGATGAGTAAGGTTTCCCTCTTCAAGTTTCTATGCCTCTAAAGCCCTGGTAGACATTCCAGAATCCGCTTTTGGTTTTGGAGCTTCAAACATGATGCATCCTCGGATATGCAGTCCCGAATATACGGTTTCTTTTTGGAACCTGGTTCCAAACTAGTTGCTCTCTCAGGAGGATGGAGGGGATGGACCAGGAATAGTTAATGGCTGGTTTGTCTGACATCCTGGGTGTGATTGAGAAGGACTCTCTAGTACGGTCCTTGGGGAGGGTTTTGCAGGTTTATTCTGTAAGGGCCTCCCTCCTTCTTTTGCAGTAATTCTTCACCTTGCGCCACATGATATTCGGGATGCTTAGCTGGTAGGGTTAGGGTGTGTATCAGAGTCCTGTCAGCCCCAGTCTCAGGCAGATGTCACTGTACAAAACAAAATCAAGTACTGTCTTTCAATGCCATCAGTGCAGTCATAATGTGCTAAGGACACCCCCAGCAGAGCCATCATGAACTAGGAGAACATTGTTCATATGCGAGTCCAGCTTGATGTGGCCAGTTCTTGACATCTTATGCCAGTTAACTATAGTATAGACATAAAATGCTGAATACAGATACACATGCCCCAGCACTGCCCCCGAACACACTAAACGCATCCTCACATACCCAGGTAGCACCACCTTATGTCAGGTTAAGACTTATATGATAAATATAGCCGGCATACGTAAAGTAGAGGCTCAATTGGCCATTATATGCCAGATAAAGCCTGATAGGCCAGGTATAGTGATCATATGTAAAATACAGCCTCGCAACGACGCTACAGTCATATGCCAGGTTTGGTTTCATTTTCCAAATGGCAACCTAGGGCCTCTGTGCACGCCTCCTACACCTGCAGTGTTGGATTTCAAGTAAGGGGCTCATTGGCAAGAATGTCAAACAGAACCTGGTATAGATGCAGTGAGAAGGGGGGATTGGGTTTGTGGTGTGCAGACTTTGGGTGATCTTTGGTGTGACAATGGTACATTTAGGGATACATTATTCAGCTCCTTGTTTATATTGCAAAGATAATGAATACCGTCTAAGTTAGCTACATTTTTTTTTTAAAAATTACATTTGTTTTGGTTTATAATAAACCTTTACAAAATGTTAAAACCAATTAAACAGTTTGAAATACAAAGAGTTATAAAACATACGTTACATTCATGTTTACAACAAATAAAGAACAGACAAATAATACCAAACAAAGACACAAGAGAAAATAGGTGTTTAACAATTATACTACATCCACCAGCATAGAAAAAACTAAAAATTCAGAGGATTACACCATTCCTTGCTTACAACAGATCATTTGCATTTGGACGACACTAAAGTCAAGAGAGATCCTTTAATACTAATATAAGGCACAAACATTCCTCAGAAAAGTAGAAACCCGTATGTTTATCATGTAGCATCCTACCCCAAATAAACTCTCTATTTACATTTTGGGTAGTTTGTACGTATTGTGCAGAGTAAGTAAGCCTATGAGTCCTCAATGCCGGACATACAAGCAGAATGTGTTGCAACGACTCCACTGTCCCCTCTTTATTACAGAATCTACACCAAATCCAGTCTGCAGAATTACAGTTTCTAATGGACTTCATTTGATTAGTTGGTATAACATTAAATCTAAAGTGCATAAAGTTGTTGTGTATTCTTTTGCATGGATATTTTACTAGGAACCTTTCCATTATGGGATACCATTTCCATGTCGAGCAGACTTGTTTATACAAACTAGATTCCGAAATTCGGTTTTTTGTTTTCAGCCAGTCAAAACCCATAAGACTTTCTTTAATCATTCTTGGCTTATTGATAAGGGTAATGACTGATATGCCTAATTCTTTAAGATGGTACTTCGTTTCTAGGTTTAGGTTCCGAATAAATGGGTTAGTGGAGTCATTACCCGCACATGCATACAGTTCCCTCTCAATAGCCAGTTTGCATTTTCGCCATAAGCAGATTCTTTTCCAGTTAGCATGGGCCAGAAAAGAATGTAGGCCAAATTCATATTTTATCAAATCGAATGGAATACATTTCGGTAGAAAGAAGAGAACTGATCTCCAAATATAACTTTGTAAGTACGTCAAACAATCCTCGCGTTCTTTGGATTGGAATTCCATGCCATACACTAATCGAGGTATAATATTTTTAAGGTAAAATTCCCTAAGTGGTACCATAAAGAATTTACCAAATTTGGCTTCAATGGCACACATTTGTCTCATCGCTATATCAGCCTTCAATTTAAGTTGAGTCTTAATCAAAACCATAGCGTTCGGCCCTGAAATATAGTATCCCAAGTGTTTGAAACAAGGTTGCGCTTTAATCAACTTGTTACCACACAGCCAAGTAAAAGTACTCTCTCTCTTGTTCTTTATCCCAAGACGGACAATCACCGTTTTAGTTGGATTTATTTTAAGTGAAAGACCCAATACAAATCCTTCAAATGCTTTTAAAAGTCTTTGTAGGCCAACCTTGGTTTTGTTCATCAACACAAAATCATCCGCATAAGCCATCCATGACAAACAAACATAACAGTTTAGGAGACACTAAACCTTATTGGTCAAAGCATTGTCTGCACCGCTGACATATAAATTAAATATCATTGGGGCCAACATTCATCCTTGTCGAAGGCCATTGGGAATTATAAGCTCTCTTGAAAGAAGACCTTCTGAATTCAGTCTGACCTTCAACCTGGTGTCAGAATACAGGGCCATGACAATATCCAAAAGAGGGATAGGCATATCTAGGTCACTTAGCACCTGCCATAAGATTTTCCTATCTAACAGGTTAAAGGCCGAACTCAAGTCCATAGATGCAATAAAGGTAGGTCTTGCTCCTATTTTCATTGATTTGGCTGTAATACACTTTAAGAATAGACCGCCACAGTCAGTACCAATATTTTCATAGAATCCTATTTGTTTGGGATCCAAAATGTGCTTCTCTAAAATCCATTTTTGGATATCCTTAAGCACTAAAGAATAAAACAATTTAGATTCTGGGTTGGCTATGGCAATCGGCCTATAACTAGAAGGACATTGACGAGAAACTTTTTTGAAAATTGGGATAACGATCGATACCCTCCATGATTGAGGTATTTGTTACTAATTAAAATATTTTCAAATAGAACAAACAAGATTTTAGCCCATATGGCAGGGTGTAACTTAAAGATGTTATAGGATAAGTTATTAGGGCCAGGTGCAACTGAATTTTTGGATTTTGTAATAAGGTCTTCAATGTCCTTCTTCGTATAGTCCAATAGCCAGGTAGATCTTGTGTTCAAAATCATAGAGTCAATTGACTCATTAGTACTACAGAGTTTTGAAAAATGCCCCAACCAGATATCTTCATTTATGGGATTAAGAATTGCCTCTTTCTGTGGTTTTTCAAGTTCATTAATTAAGTTCCAAAAGTTAGCGGAGTTGGGCCCACTTAAGGATCTTAGCATAGCTTCACCATCTAACTGAGATCTAATACCTTTGTGATGTATTGACCCATTTTTATATCTTTGTCTAATTTTTTTTTCCATACTAAAAATGTGGAGTGATGAGAGCCCTGATTTATTTATGAGTCAAATCTCTTTCCTAAGCTGACGTTTCCGACCCTGTACTTCCATGTCAGTTTGGTGAACCTTAGGGTTCCTAAGGAATGTCTTGTAACTAAAAGACTCCTCCCTTTTAGTAAGAGGAGTATTTACTTAGTCAGTAAGCTTTAAATGAGAGTAATGGTTTACCGGCTGATAATATGAAAACATTTCGTGATCTTTGACCATGGTAGCCGTAAATTTAGCATTTTTTTTCTGATTCCACTTAATTCTGTTTCCCATACAATTTATCAACAATTCATAATTGTGAACATGTTTGGCAGATTGTTGGCCTGGTGTACTCATTTCGATTGTAAGCATGCAATGATCACTAGTCTTTGATTCAATAATTTCAAACTTCTCCATATGATTAAACAGACCTATAGAAAGAAAGATATAATCAATGATTGAATCATGGCCCCTTGCCTTCCAAGTAAAATGATTGTTAAACAACATTTCAAGTCCCCACGTTTTGGCATAGTGGGTCCAAATTCTGCCACGTAATTTTGAATTGCCCCCCGTTCTAACATGCAAGTCTATATTAGAGATACATATATCACCAGCCAGAGAGTCGCCCAAACAGTCCGCGTTCAAATCCCCTGCAACGACCAGGTGTCCCCCAGGATTATCAACTAACCATGTTTCTATAAGAGAGCTTAGTTTATTTAATTCATTCCAAAATTGGAGGTCAGAATGTTCAGCTGGATTCCAGTAAATGTTGACAAGAAAGAGAAGGGTATCTACTTTGTTAATCCTCAACATATAGGAAGCTACTAAAAAATGGTGAAGTAAGCGCCATTCTCCTGTTAATATCAAATTTGTAGAATTTTTGACTGCAATAATGAGGCCAACCTTGGGGCGGCCCACATTACCCCCTTGTGCAAATAGTGTAGTCACTGTATAACTTTCCAACACAGATGTACTCTAGACCATGATTCTTGTATAAGCACAAAATCGTATTGTGAAAGATCATTCATCAAGTTCTCATTGTACAACAAATTAGAGCATCCTCTGGAATTCCAGCTTACTAATTTTAGGTTTGTGTGGGCGCTAGAGAGACTTACCAAGCTGTTTGATGTTATCATTCGAAGTTTTGTTTTTAAAGATTTCAAACATCTCGTTGTTGTTTTTTTTTCAATATGTCACAAAGAGCTAAATCCCCCTCTATAAAAGCACACTGTGTCTCTTGATCCTTAGAACTTTTAGAATCAGAAGACTGTTCGTTTTTTGGTAAAGTCTCTTTAGAATTTGTTCTTTTACTCTCAGATACTTCGATTACATCATGGTAATCCTTAATGGGATCACAATCCCTCAAGAACTTTCTAGAGGATTTTTTAAGGCACCCAATGTTGTTATTGTTATTTTCTTTCTTCATTTTCGCTAATTTTTTCCCCTGTCATTTGGACATTTTTGGTTCACAATTTTCAGTTTCATTCTGTTTGCATGTTTCACTAGCCTCGTTATGTTGGTTGCCGTGCTCTTCTAGGACCTCTTTCATTCCTTCCTTATCCAATTTGGGTAGTTCTTCTTGGGTTATAGGGATGATAATTATCTCATCAGGTATCAAAGCATGCGTTAGTCTCGTATTGATATTGTCAGTATTTCCCTTTCCCTCAGTCTGATCAACCCTTGTCACATTTACTAGTACTTTACTTAATGATTCTGTGAGTTTCAATGGTAGTTGCATAATTTGATGGCCTCTGTTTGCTTTCTTAATTCTGAAAGCATCAGCCTATTGAATATAAACAACATTACTGATAGGTCGGAACCCAAGACTGGTTGAGTTGGATCTCTCTGGCTAGCCAGGGAGTTCAAAACAGGGTTACAGTCATTTGATGGTAAATTATTAGTAGAGTCTAACAAGTTGCCATAGTTGAAATTACTAGAATTGCACAAACCACTCAAAAGATGTTGATCATTAATTATAGGTTTTACTTTTTTTTTTAGTTAATGTGTCTTCAAAGATTTCATCCTCAGCAAACAAGGGTTGGGAGGGATCAATATGATCTTCCATTGGTTTGCCCATTAAGGAGCAGTCCTGCGCACATTCCAGGAGTACTGCTTCCTCGTCGTTGGGCTCAGGAAGAGGTACAGCCGATGTGCGTGCAAGACTAGCACGTCGCGTACTTACAGCGGCGAAGAAATCCGCACCTGCTTCCTTTCTAATTAAAGGAAGTTTATTCTTTCTCATGATGAAAAACAAAGATAGACACAGATCAAATATACAGATGTAATAACTTATAGGCCTACTTTCCGCAGTGCGCCGCTGCCCCCGCCGGCCGAACAGCCCAACAGCCGGACACTTACGCACACTTCCGGATGTGCGCACGAGATGCGCATGCACCGGATTAAAGAGAGCACATAGGGCCAATCAGTGACAAGAAGGGCGGGCCAAAGGGCAGGGCAGTATTGCTGCAAAGAATAGAAAGCGGAAACAGTATCAGAATCAGGGTGCACAAATTGCGTGCCAAAAAGCGTGCAACTTCGCATCAGTAAATGAGCACCCACCTCAGACCCAGTCCCAGCCCATAAAAATTACTTGAACGTAAACTTGCTGAAGACTCGTGTTTCAGTAACCGCAATCTTCCTCTTGCCGACTAGTCATTCCACCGGAATCAGCCTCTTGATGGCAAAAGCAGGACACAGGGCATAAACTGCAGCCCAACAGCCGGACACTTACGCACACTTCCGGATGCGCACGCGAGATGCACGTGCACCGGATTAAAGTGAGTGCACAGGGCCAATCAGTGACAAGAAGGTTGGGCCAGAGCGCAGAGCAGTATTGTTGAATGTAAACTTGCTGAAAACTCGTGTTTCAGTAACCGCAATCTTCCTCTTGCCGACTAGTCAATCCACCGGAATCAGGCTCTTGATGGCAAAAGCAGGACACAGGGCATAAACTCCAGCCCAACAGCCAGACACTTACACACACTTCCGGATGCGCGCTACTTTAAGCAGTTTAGGAAAAGGCAGTCCATTAAGATAAGTGATTTGCCAAAGATCACACAATTGGTCAGATGGAGAAGCAAGGATTTAAGACAAGGTACTCAGGTATCACATTCTCCTATTTAGCTTCTAGACCACATTTCCTACTATACCATCTTTAATTTTACATTCAGATAAATGACTTCAAAACAAGTTCTCAGTTTATAATAACTGTTTGTATGTTAGCACTTGTACAATGAGAATGGGTCACGTGGAACACTTAGGAACAGTTCTGATCTGCACCCGATTGCGACACGTTGGTCCATGTTGTTGTTGTTCCTTGTTAACGTTATAAACGTTAATAAAATAAATACATAACATGGATTCACAAAGCACCAAACCTCATGCTAAATCAGCATGACGCTATGAAATAAACCTATAGAAATAGGTTAGGTGAAACATATGAGTCATTCTCTTATTTTCTATATAGTGCTTGTTAACATTTTGCAGTGCTGCAAATAGAACTTCTGTTGCAACACATAGTACTCAACTTATCAACACTGAATGGATGTAAGGCTGAGTTGGCCCTGGCGGGACAAAAACGTGTGACAAACTCTAGACTGAACACTTACTAAGAGCAAACACTTAACTCACTGAGCCATCAATGTCATTTATACACACAATAGTGTAAATATCCAGTATTTAGACCTTATTTTGGACTAACCAAAAATCATATGCTTAGATGGTTCAATGCAGTAGCTTTCCAAGCTTCAGACCTTTTCACCAGATGCTTCAAAAGCTAATGGCTGTTATAATCACAGTAGATTCTTTTTAAATAGTCTAATACATGGTTTCAAATCTTAGATACCTTAAAACTGGCCTAAAAAATATCAAACATTTTCATGGTACTCAGAAACACCAATCGTATGCAGAGTACCACAAAAACCCTGTCGTGTACTCCTAATGTTGCCCTTGAAATGCCATTTCGCTATTATCCTCATTAGAGCAAGGAGGGAGATGTAAGGGGATATGAAGGCAGTTGCCATGCTTATTTTGCTCGCTGTCGGGGCAGTTTGTCAAGCTATGGGTTGTGAATGTGACAGAGGTGTGGAAGGGAGACTAGAGACGCTGGATCCCTTACTTTCTTTAGTTGGGGAGTAGGGTGCTAGGGTCCTAAAATACCTTAAAATATAAAATTCCCCAGGGTCTGTAAATCCATACTTGCCCACCCTATAGATTTAGGCAGTAAGCTAATTCTTTCATTAACAATCCTCTGCCTGCTAACTGTTGGAACTACCTAAGCTATAACCAGCGCCTAGACTCCCTTGGGTTAAGTGCGCTATACAAATGTGAAAAAAAATAAAGCTGCCACTTTTTATCTAGTTCTACCACACACAGATTGTATTAATTGATCCTACTGCTTTTGTATCTCTACCAGGGTTACTTTAGTACTGTCCAACATTTTGGAGATATTTATGGGATATTTTGCATTGGGAAGTGTGAGTTTTGTTTTTTCATCATTGACCTGAGGCAAAGTAAAAAAAAAATAATAAGTTGAAAAAATCGGAGTCTCCTGGAAAAATGGGGAGGGTTGGTTGGTATGGGTACAGTAGTACTACAAACTCTTCTGTGAATGGTGTGGGAAGGTCATGTTTAAAATACTGAGATTTAGGCAGGGGAAAGGAGTAGTTATACAGCTGTTCAATGAAAAACTCAGGGACGTCATTTAGGGGTCGCCAGAGGTTGCAACTGCGACCTCTGTGGTCTCCCTTGCGACCTCTTAAAAAACTTTTTTTTTTTTTTTGTAATGCAAGCTCCTGGGCTGTTGTTACTCACCGCTCCGTAGGTAGCTCACTGTATCTGGATAAAGGACCTTGGAGACGGATGTTATGCAAGGACTCAATTCCAGCTCCCCTGAATTCAAAGATTCAGGCTTGTTCGAAAGAGGGGCTCTTCGCTATGATGTGCTCCTCTGCTGTTTCAATCTGAACAGACAGAGTTGCCAATCGCCTAAAAGAGCGGGGAGAACACACACCGCAAAACCAATGCTGAAAAGGAATACAAAGATATTAGATATACACTTTAGAGGAAGAAAGGAAATTATGATCACAACAAGTCAAGAAATACCTAGGCAAGGAATGGATTGGTTCACTATATACAAGAAAAGAAAAACCCTATTACCACAAATAATAATGCCACCTAATAGATGCACTTAATGGAACATTAACCCAGAATTCAGACCTGAATAGAGTATCTCCTGAGGATGATTGAAATCCAAAATAGAAGGTAACAACGACAGGAAAAAATAACAAAAGGGGTAGGTTAGTACAGGAAGGTAGACCCGGGCGGCACGAGGGTCGCACTAGTGACGGGTTGGTGCAAACAGGTAAGCGTCAATAATGCACTTGGGAGTTGATTTTCAGAAGGTTGTTTGAAGTCCAAAAGTAAAGTACCAGTAGATTCACACAGAAAGGAGACAAAGTGAGCAGCAGCGTTCAGCAGTGTAGAAAATGCCTAAGGAGTTCAGCGGAGGTGCATAGTCTCTGGAGTAGGGTGTAGCAGTGTAGAAACTGCCTAAGTAGTTCAGCGGGGGTTGGAGTAAATACCCAACTGAAGCAACTAGATTTGGATTACCTTACAATCTCGTACCGGACGTTGAACAGCTGAGCGTGTCCTGAACGAGGTAAGGCGAGGAGCTGCAAGGAGGCAGCGGGCGTGGGCAGGAGCAAACCCAAAGCTTCCCGTGTCAGCCGGAGATGCAGGAAACTCGCAGGAAGTAGTGCAGGCAGTCCGTGGACAGTCCGAGTCGGAAACGTAACGGGCTCAAAACACGCCAGAGGGAGTAAGCAAAGGCAGTTCAGGAAGGCGCTCCGGGGTCGGTAACCAGGAAATCAAAGAGAGTTTTGAAACAGGAATTCACAAGAGGTACGGGACGAAACCGTAAGAGTGTAGTACCACAATTAGCAGCAATGAGCCGGCAGTAGAACGGCACTTTTAAGCTGTAGGAGGGCGTGTCTTCAATATGCGTTCCTTATGCACGGAACGTGTCAGCTGACATGGGTTCCTCCGACACGTGCCCAGGCGCCATGGCAACCTGTATCTGCTCCACAAGGGAGCTTGCATATACTTTTTCCTCAGCAGGGAAGCCGTGGGGTAGGGAAACACGGCTTTCCTTGGCCTGTATGTAACAGAATCCTCCCCCAAAGACACCGGCAACCCCGGGGGGAATGAAATTCCCTCAAAAGTTCAGGACAATGCAAGTTGGACAAGGGTCCCCAAGTCCGGTCCTCAGGCCCGAAACCCTTCCAATCAACCATATACATAACAGTACCCCGAGAAATCCTACAATCCAGAATGCAGGATACCTCGTACTCCTCCTCCCCATCCACCAAGATCAGGAGAGGGCGTTTCGGGAGCCGAGTGGACTGGACAAACGGCTTGATCAGGGAGACATGAAAGACAGGGTGAATGCGCCAGGAACGGGGCAGAGATAACCTGACCGCTGCAGGGTTGATGACAGCGGAAATGACAAAAGGGCCCACAAATCGAGGCAATAGAGAGCGCTTCCCTGTCATCCGCAAATTGCGGGATGATAGCCATACCTTCATCCCAATCTGGTAGGTCGGTGCTGGAGAGCGATGTGCGTCAGCAGATTTTTTTGCACGTTCTTGAGCTCGAAGCAAGTGACAACGTACATCCCGATGTATTTGGTCTAGGTCACGCACACAGTCGCGGGCAGCCGGACTGGAGTCTGGCAAGACCGGATTGAGTGGTAACGCCCTAGGATGACAACCATACAGAGCAAAAAATGGAGGGACCCCTGTGGCAGTGTGCATAGAGTTATTATATGCAAATTCTGCTTGTGGCAACGACGTGAACCAGGACTGTTGGAACTGAAGACATAAGCAACGTAAATACTGTTCAATAGTAGTGTTGGTTCTTTCGGTCTGTCCATCCGTCTGAGGATGGTACGCCAAAGAATATCTGTCTTCAATGCCCAAGGAGGCTGTGAGGGCCCTCCAAAAGCATGAGGTAAACTGCGTACCACGGTCGGAGACAATGATGGATGGCAGTCCAAAGAAGCGAAAAACATTCAACATGAACAACCTAGCCAATCCGGGAGCTGACGGCAATCCGGAACAAGGTATGAACAGTGCATACTTCGTAAAATAGTCCACGACTACCCAGATGGTGTCATGTCCCTGGATTTCGGGTAGGTCAACAATGAAATCCATTGACACCATCTGCCAGGGTTTGTATGGAACCGGTAAAGGTTGTAACAATCCCACCGGTTTGGATCTGGATGATTTACATTGAGCGCATATGGCACAGGTGATGATGTAGTCCTTTACATCTCGGGCCATGGTCGACCACCAAGCCCAACGCCGTAATGCCTCCAGCGTTTTCTGAGTACCCGGATGTGCAGCAACCAGAGAGTCATGAGACCACTGAAGAGCCAAAGTCCATGCCTGACCAGGCGGAATAAAGACACGCCCTTGGATGAAAGGCAAACCACGTACCAGTTCCAGATTGAATTCAGTAATCTCCGCTGGATGGGTAGAGACCCAATCAACAATGACAGAATGTAAAGTAGGTTGAACCGAACAGCCGCAAACGACCTTGTTCGATAGGAGAGGCAAGGGTTCCGTCTGTAGGCAATGTTTCCCAGCATGAAGGCGGGAAAGAGTGTCCACAGAGAGCTGAGCTTTAGCAGGACGGTATGTGATGACGAAGTGGAACTGTGAGAAGAACAAGTGCCAACGCGCCTGCCTTGCAGTGAGACATTTCATGGACTTGAAGGCCAATAGACTTCTGTGGTCAGAGTATACTGTTACAATGTGTTTAGCCCCCAGGAGGTGGTGTCTCCATTCCAGGAAGGCGTCTCTTATGGCTAGCAGTTCACGTTCTGTGATAAAGTAGTTCTTCTCATAAGGCGTAGATTTACGAGAGAAGCAGGCAATGGGATGAACGTCGCCCGAGTGTGGACAGCGCCAACCGCATACCCCGAGGCGTCAGCTTCCACAAAGAACGGATAGTCTGGATCGGGATGCTTAAGAACAGGAGCGGAGGTGAAGGCAGATTTTAACTGGTCAAATGCCTTTTGGGCCTCCGGGGACCATACATACGACACCTTGGCACTGGTCAAAGAGGTAAGAGGTGCGGAAATGTCCGAAACACCATTAAAAAAACGCCTATAAAAATTAGCAAATCCCAGAAACGATTGCAAAGTTTTAATAGACTTGGGCACCGGCCATTCCAAAATAGCTTTAATTTTGGATTGGCTCATACGAACCCCCTGATCAGTAAGGTCATAACCCAGGAACTCCACTTCTGAGCTATGAAAGATAAATTTTTCAGCCTTTACAAATAACTTATGGTCTCTTAGATGTTGAAGCACCATTTTTAAATGTTGGATGTGATCGGTCTGGTTCTGGGAATAGATCAAGATGTCATCCAGGTAAACTAAAACGTATTGATCCAGGATATCATGGAATAGGTCATTCATAAATGCCTGGAAGGTAGCAGGGTCATTACAGAGCCCAAAGGGCATCACAAAGTATTCGTATAGGCCATAGCGCGTCTTGAACGCTGTCTTCCACTCGTCCCCTGCTCTCATTCGTATCAAATTGTAGGCCCCTCTGAGATTGAGTTTGGTGAAGATCTTTGAGGTACCCAGTTGGTCAAGAAGAACTGAAATCAGCGGAAGGGGATATTGATTTTTTATGGTAGCCACGTTCAATGCACGATAACCAATACAGGGACGTAAATCCCCTTCTTTTTTAGGGACAAAGAAGAGTGGGCACGCAATTGGAGACTTAGAAGGGCGAATAAACCCCATAGCAAGAGCCTTGTCTATGTACTCTTTGAGCACCGCGTCTTCCTTGAGAGTGAGAGAGTACATCCTTTCAGATGGTATCTTTATCCCAGGTATTAAGTCTATCGGACAATCATAGATACGGTGTGAAGGAAGAACCTCTGCCATCCCTTTGTCGAACACGTCCGCATATCCAGCATATTGAGAAGGGACCACGGACATAGTTGTGTTAGAAACGGCTCCAAAATGCAGAGTGGATGACACCAGTGCCCTAACGGGGCTACCCTGGCTGATCCCAAGCAATGAAGTGCATTGGGTATTGCAGACGTGGGAAGGAAATTGGATCTGATGTCTCGACCAATCAATGGCATGGTTATGGAACTGCAACCAAGGAATACCAAGGATAACCTTGTAATCAGGAGTCTGGATGATGTCAAACGATATCTCTTCAGTGTGTCCTTCATCGGTGATCACGATCAAAGGAACCGTCTGATGAGTTACCATACCAGAGACAAGAACAGACCCGTCCACGGCATTAACTGTTTCAGGGATAGGTTTGCGAATTAGTGGTATCCTCGTGACAGAGGCAAAGCTTTGATCTATATAATTACCCGTTGCTCCCAAGTCAATCACTGCCAGTGCCTTAAATGAACCTCCCTGGGTCCAAGAAAAACTGACAGGAAGGTGGAACAATGAAATTGGATTCTGTGAAGTTGAGTCCAGTGGTGGTCCTCCTGATGTAGGGACTCAATCGTTTAGGTTTTTTGGGACATTCGGGCAACAAATGATTAGAAGACCCACAATACATGCATAGGTTGTGTGATCTACGATATTCTCTTTGGGCGGATGTAAGTGGACCTCTAACAACACCAATCTGCATAGGCTCTGGAGCAGGAAGAGGGGTGGACGAGGATTCCGCTGAGGCTGAAGAGAATAAGACAGGTTTCTTCTCACCCTTCCTTTCAGCCTTGCGGGCATCAATTTGAAGGACTAGCATCTCTCCAAATGCTGTGGGAACAACTGGAACCATGGAGAGGATGTCCTTTAGTTTGTCAGAAAGACCTTTGTAGAATACCGCCGTCTTCTTCTCTTCAGGTCAGTCTGTCTCAGCTGCCAGCTGATTAAAGCGGGCTAAATAGACTAATAGGGAATTGTTCCCTTGTCTGTGCTTCAATAACTCTAAGACAGTAGCTTGAGTAGTATATCGTGTGTCAAACACTTTAGTCATCATAGTGAGAAGGGCATCACAGTTTTAAAGCACATGACTATTGGATTCTAACAATGGATTTGCCCAGGCGGCCGCAGTGCCAACCAAATGTGACAAGACAAATGCAGCCTTAGTAGTGGAGGTACGAAAAGAGGCGGGGCGACACAAGAAGTGCAGCTAACACTGATTGATGAAAGTCCTATACTGCTTGGGATCACCCAGAAAACGTTCTGGGGGGGCAGAGGAAATTGGTTGGTAAGCATAACAGGAGGTGTTCCCTTAGTGGGAGCTGGAAAGCCGGACCCTGAAGCCATAGCTCCAGTAACAGCTGCCTGTGAGGCGGGAGTAGTCACCAATGCCTGGATAGCGTCCATGCGTTGGCATAATGCCTCCTGTGCGTTGGTCAGATCAGTCCGTAGATCAGTGACCATTTGCACGATCTGCGTCAAGGCATCATTAGCCTCCGTAGACATTATAAGGCTGCTAATTCTGTTACTCACCGCTCCGTAGGTAGGTCACTGTATCTGGATAAAGGACCTTGAAGACGGATGTTATGCAAGGACTCGTGATTCCGCCTCAATTCCAGCTCCCCTGAATTCAAAGATTCATGCTTCCTCGAAAGAGGGGCTCTTCTCTATGATGTGCCCCTCTGCTGTTTCAATCTGAACAGACAGAGTTGCCAATCGCCTAAAAGAGCGGGGAGAACACACCGCAAAACCAATGCTGAAAAAGAATACAAAGATATTACATATACACTTTAGAGGTAGAAAGGAAATTATGATCACAACAAGTCAAGGAATGGATTGGTTCACTATAGGGAAGTACCTACAAGAAAAGAAAAACCCTATTACCATAAATAATAATGCCACCTAATACATGTACTTAATAGAACATTAACCCGGAATTCAGACCTGAATGGAGTATCTCCTGAGGATGATTGAAGTCTAAAATAGAAGGAAACAACGACAGGAAAAAATAACAAAAGGGGTAGGTTAGTACAGGAAGGTAGACCCGGGCGGCACGAGGGTCGCACTAGTGACGGGTTGGTGCAAACAGGTAAGCGTCAATAATGCACTTGGAGTTGATTTTCCGAAGGTTGTTTGAAGTCCAAAAGTAAAGTACCAGTAGATTCACACAGAAAGGAGACAAAGTGAGCAGCAGCGTTCAGCAGTGTAGAAAATGCCTAAGGAGTTCAGCGGAGGTGCATAGTCTCTGGAGTAGGGTGTAGCAGTGTAGAAACTTCCTAAGTAGTTCAGCGGAGGTTGGAGTAAATACCCAACTGAAGCAACTAGATTTGGATTACCTTACAATCTCGTACCTGGACGTTGAACAGCTGAGCGTGTCCTGAACGAGGTAAGGCGAGGAGCTGCAAGGAGGCAGCGGGCGCGGGCAGGAGCAAACCCAAAGCTTCCTGTGTCAGCCGGAGATGCAGGAAACTCACAGAAAGTAGTGCAGGCAGTCCGTGGACAATCCGAGTCGGAAACGTAACGGGCTCAAAACACGCCAGAAGGAGTAAGCAAAGGCAGTCCAGGAAGGCGTTCCGGGGTCGGGGTCGGTAACCAGGAAATCAAAGAGCGTTTCGAAACAGGAATTCACAAGAGGTACGGGACGAAACCGTAAGAGCGTAGTACTGCAATTAGCAGCAATGAGCCGGCAGGAGAACGGCACTTTTAAGCTGTAGGAGGGCGTGGCTTCAATACGCGTTCCTTACACACGGAACGTGTCAGCTGACATGGGTTCCTCCGATGCGTGCCCAGGTGCCATGGCAACCTGTATCTGCTCCACAAGGGAGCTTGCGTATACTTTTTCCTCAGCAGGGAAGCCGTGGGGTAGGGAAACACGGCTTTCCTTGGCCTGTATGTAACAGCTTTGTCCATCACCATGTGGCTCTTTACTTCTGGAGTGGCTGGCTTTCTTCTTAGGCCCCTTAAAAAAAAGAAGAAAAATAAGAACAGGAGTGCCACAAGTCTAACACTTTCAGCACTGACCTTAAATAAGAAAGAATAGGAATACCAAATAATGTGTCTTTCTGAAATTCTATACAATAATTGCTAGACTGATTAAAGGTTTATTTCAAGCACACTTCAGGGGGTGAGAGTCACTGATTTAGTCTGTTCTTAAACGCCTCAACTCAGCCTTTCATCCTTCTGAGTTCGATAAATGAGTACATCACAGGTTGGTTGATACTGGGTGAATATTTTTTTTATGTAAAGCGCTTAAGAGTAAGTGCTATATAATAACACATCATTATCATTTGGTCATGGACGTCTGCTTACATTCAGAAATATTTGGTAATATTGGCCTATACACAATGATCTTAACAATACATATGGCGATCCATCCTTGTATGAAATGTACATCACATTATAGTTTTATCGTAACCATATTTTTCATAGTGTACAATGCTATGTGATGCCACTTCCTGTTTTGTCAACGGGTGAAAGGTCCTGTTCCATCGCTTCCTGTGATGGGTGGGGTCAAATGACATCACTTCCTGTGATGTCATCAGGGGGTTAAGGGTCGTGTGATGTCACTTCCGCTACCCCTGGCATTTTGGTAAAATGACGTCCCTGGAAAAACTCCATATTGTTGAGTATTCAACTACATATTGTGCATCTTGAAAATCGGGAAGGAACATCGAAGTCCAACTGGACAGACAACCTGTATGTTTTTTTTTATACGATTGATTGCTGTGATGAGGATGTCCGATATATACTCGATGTTGTGTACTACGTACACGAAGTACGCATGCGCGAGCTGCTACGGGGCTCGCGCATGTGCGTTAGTTTAATAAAGGAGGTGCCCGGCAGTTCGCGCCGGAGACCGGAGCCATCACACGTCTCCGGCGTGTCTTCCCTGCATGTATGGGTGCGTGTGGCTGTATGCGTGTGTGACGGCTGGAGGCCGACCCCCAGCACATACAAAATTGGCGACGAGGATGGGATCGGAGCTGTTCTTCCCGTTTTCCGACGACACCGGCGAAACGAAGCACAACTCCGCAGTCGCGGACCCGCTCTAACAGCCGGCGGCCATTTTGAGTGCTCACTCACTACGACACACGCAGTGGTTGCGGCCCGTTCCGGGTGCTCGTGCGCCATCTGCCCGTTGCAAGCAGTTGCAGCAATTTTTGGACACTCCACAGCCCAGCTGAACCAGGGCTGTGACACAGAAAGTGGCAGAAGAGCCAACAGGTAGACTCTGCCACAGTTGGGAGTTGGATCACCCATCAACCTGCCAAGACAATACTGTGAGTACCTATCGTGATGGGTGAAGAAACAGATGATGAGGGCGCTGTTGCCCCAATACCACGCAGAGTGCGCACCACTCTGGCTCTGGCTCCCATGCCCGAATTTGATACTACGGGGCCCCCATCAAAACTTGGCCCAAAATGGCTCACATGGGTCAAAAGACTGGAAATGATGTTCAGAGCCTCGGGGGAGACAGAAGACGAGGCAAAGATCGCCATCATGATGTACTCCGCAGGCACTGAAGTCCAGAAAATATATGACTCCCTTGACATTCCAGTGGCGACGTATGACGCTGTCAAGCAAGCACTTCGGGATCACTTCCTACCATTAGCGAATGTTGATTTCAACAGGTTTGTCATGGGGGCAGAAAAAAAACGAAGCGAAGAGTCACTGGACCAGTTTTGTGCCCGGTTGAGACACCTAGCGAGCTCCTGCAGGTGGGTCAACGAAGAGGAAATGGTCCGCAAGCAACTGCTGCAAGGTTGCTGCTCAGGAAAACTTAGGAGGCAAGTCCTGAGGGAACCAGGGCTGACCCTCTGGCAAATCCTGGACATGGGAAGATTGTATGAGCTGTCGGAGGCCAGAGGATCGAAAATGGACGCAGCCACGCATCCCAAGAATGAGGAGGAGGCTCTAGCAGTCGAACGGTTCACACCTGGGAAGGCCAGATGGACACCGAAGAAGGGAGAAGGACCCACGACTTCAGGTACCCCTCAGTCGTGCTCCTATTGTGGATATGACCTCCCACACAGGGGCGAATGCTCAGCCAAATCACAAACATGCGGCAGGTGTGGGATACCGGGGCATTACGCCAGGATGTGTAGGGCCGCCATGCCCGTGGCAGCAAGCAGAGGACCAGAGAGGGCCGGTAGAGGTGGCGCTCGCACGGCAAGGGGCATATCGTCCCTTGAACAGGACGTGCACGACCTACACATTGCCGAAGAAGAGGAAGAAGAGGAGGAAGGAAGACATTTTCTTCATTTCCAGCATCGCAAATGGCCCTGGTACTAGACGAAGACCCATATGTACTATGGACATTGGAGAGATTCCCACCCCAGTCCTCATTGACACAGGAGCTTCAGTCTGCGTACTGGCGGAGAGACATTACAACGCACTGGCAGGCCCACCAACCCTGTCGCCCTCTAAAGCCCAGATATACGCTTTTGGTGAAGATACTCCGCTACCCATCCAAGGGGTATTTGTAGCCCCAGTGATCCATGGCCAAAACAGCATCAAAGCGAGGTTTTTTGTAACCAACGTCAGTCTGCACTCTCTTTTAAGCTGCGCAGCATCTGAAGCACTCGACCTGGTTCATTTCACTTTTGCTGTGTATCACACAGATCTGGACAGCATGCTGACACGCTTTGAGAAGCTCTTCAGGGGCATAGGGAAACTGAAGGCTGAGCCAATAAGGCTCCACATTGATGAGTCAGTCAGACCAACGGCGCTGAAACATCGTCGCATACCGTTTCATCTGAGGGCTCAGGTGGAAAAGGAGCTGCAAGACTTAGTGGAACGAGATATCATTGAAAAGGTGGAAGGGCCCACCCCGTGGGTCTCTCCTATTGTAGTGGCCCCAAAGCCCAAACAGCCTGGGGCTGTACGCATTTGCGTAGACATGAGACTTCCTAATCTGGCCATAAAAAGAGAACGTCATCTCACTCCCACTCTGGACGACATCGTTGGAGAACTTCAGGGTGCGAAATTCTTTTCGAAACTAGACCTGAGAGCGGGTTATCACCAGTTGGAGCTCAACCCAGAGTCTAGATATATTACAACCTTTACAACACACGAAGGACTGTATCAATATAAAAGGCTCAGTTTTGGAATTTCCTCGGCGGCAGAAGTCTTCCAAAATGCCATCAGGGGGGCTCTGTCCGGACTAAAAGGAGCAATAAACATGTCAGACGATATCCTAGTCTTTGCCAGATCTGAAGCAGAGCATATCAAGCGTCTGGAAAACACTTTTCACAGGCTCCACAACCTCGGCCTGACGCTGCACCAAGAAAAGTGCGAATTCCTGAAGGACAGCCTGGAATTTTTTGGATTTGTCTTCCATGCGGGAGGCATATCCGCAGATCCTGAGAAGGTGAGAGACATTCGAGAGGCGTCACCTCCCACGTCCCCGGCAGAAGTCCGCAGTTTCTTAGGGATGGTGAACTACTGTGGGCAGTTTATTCGAGACTTAGCATCTCTCTCTGAACCCCTGAGAGCACTCACGAGGAATGAAGTGGCATGGACGTGGACTGGAAAGGAACAGAGAGCATTCACGGCCATCAAGGATGCCCTGTCTGAACAAGACACCATGGCGTATTTCAACCCAGCCCGGGAGTCCGAAATCATAGTGGACGCCAGTCCAGTGGGACTTGGGGCGGTTCTCGTGCAGGCGGATCAACAAGGATCCATGCGACCCGTTGCATACGCCAGCAAGGCTCTAACAGACACAGAGAGAAGATATTCTCAAATTGAATGCGAAGCCCTCGCAATACTATGGGGCTGTAAACATTTTAGACTATATATTCTGGGGAAACCTGTTGTAGTGGTGACGGACTACAAGCCCCTATTGCCCATTCTGGCAGGCGCTTCGTCCAAACCGCCACCTCGGGTAGAGAGGTGGATTATATCCCTCATGGAGTACGGGGTGAAGCTGGTATACCGCCCAGGTTCGCACAACCCATTTGTCTCGCCACCCCGGCGCAGAAAGACCCAGAGACACTACGGAGGTTGCAAACTGTATGGACACCATTCACATGGTCGTCGAGTCTGCGCTTCCCATTGCTTTGACAAGACAAGAAATTGCCAACGAATCGAACTCGGATGAGGCGTTTCTGAGAGTGAAAGGTGCGGTAGCCACAGAAGCATGGCGGGAGCTCCTTCTGAACAATGCCCGGAGGAACGCAGAAACGCAAAGGGACTTGCAATTGCTCTGGGGTGCACGACAGAAACTGTCAGTGATTGCCGATGGTCTCCTGCTGAGAGGGCACCGGATTGTGATCCCCAGGTCGCTCGTGCCGAAGGTCCTTCAGTTGGCACACAACGGACACCAGGGGATGACCAGAATGAAGGCACGTCTCAGACTCAAAGTTTGGTTCCCCGAATTGGAAAAGAGAGTGGAAGAGTATGTAAGGGCATGCATCCCGTGACAAGCAACGAGCCCGGCGGAGAAGGGACCCCCGATTCAGACCATGGCAAGGAGCGATTTACCCTGGGGGACAGTACATGCCGATTTTGGCTCTACCGGAAGAGGACTACACTTCCTAGTAGTGACTGACCAATGGTCCCGATATCCAGAGGTGGAACTGGTCGAGTCCCAGGCCACTGACCACACCACCCTGGCCTTGGACAAGATATTTGCTACCCATGGGTTTCCCCTCGAGTTATGTTCCGACAATGGGTCACCTTTCCAAGGACAATCGTTTGCTCGATACTGCGAAGAGAGAGGCATAAAACACCGAAAGGTCACCCCACTATGGCCAAGAGCCAATGGAGAAGGGGAGCGCTTCATGCGGACACTAAACAAGGTGTTTCGCATATCCGAAAATGGAGGTGAAGACCTCCGACGGAATTTGTTCGACTTTCTCCGCATCGATCAACTGGAATAGCCCCTGCGGAGGCACTTTTCAAGAGGATCCCAAGAGGACTCATACCGGAGTCAGAGGGGAGACAACCAGGAGTGATCGACAATGACCAAGTACAACTAGAAAGGTCATGGAGAAACGAGAATGAAACAGCACGGAGGAGACTGCCAGAAAAACAGATCGCGGTTGGGGATACCGTGTTGGTACGAAACAGAAGAGCAGAAGGAAAGCTGTCGACAACGTACGAGACCCAACCACTGGGGGTAACACACGTGAAAGGTACAATGGTCACCGCAGCCAATGCCAGAGGAACCGTCACCAGAAACGTGTCGTTTTTCAAGCGCATCAAGGCCGCTAGTGACGAGGCAACAGCAGAACAAGTCCCGGAACAAGGAGAAGAGACAAGGGTGGAAGAAGCTACCCCAACTGCAGATCACGAGACATCGGAGGCCCCTGGTGACGGGACACAACGATACCCGAGCAGGGCCGGACGACGACTTCCCCACAGGTTCAGAGACTTTATTATGGACCCTGCACCATAGGCGGGGAAAGGTGTTGTTGCAAATCCGAAGAAGGAACCAGGTTGTACTTCTGCAGTCCGTTGTTAATTGTTGTTGTTTCTGCAGTGAAGTGTTAATTGTTTGTTTCCGGGGAAAAGGAGGGATGTTGTGTACTGCGTACACGAAGTACGCATGCGCGAGCTGCTACGGGGCTCGCGCATGCGCGTTAGTTTAATAAAGGTGGTGCCCGGAAGTTCGCGCCGGACACCGGAGCCATCACACGTCTCCGGCGTGTCTTCCCTGCATGTATGGGTGCGTGTGGCTGTATGCGTGTGTGACGGCTGGAGGCCGACCCCCAGCACATACAAAACTCAGAAGGTCATAATTGAGCTGCAACGGAGTGGGCAGTAATTGACCCACAGATCCGAGAAGGAGAAGGAAAGTACCCATACAATCATGTCTTAGAGATCTTCTAATAAGGATCTTAGCAGAAAAGCATAAGTAAGACCTTACATGAGTTCTATTTCAAACTTGCATTTAATACGTTTTTCAGTGTTATAGAAGTTCTTATTATAAGTCCGAAAAAACGCACTCGTTTCCAACAAGTTTTTATAAGCTACTTATAAGAACCTTATAAGAGATTTGTATATGGGTCCCTGAATATTTTTACAAAAAATACAGCGACATATGATATGGGGTGGCATTTTCACAGGGTGATTTGTTTACTGCTGTCCAGAAATTGTCCGGCAGAGACTATCCGTTTTGAAAGGCTTCTACTCTGAGAAAACTCTTATATGAGGTCATTGGTCAAAGGTCGCGTGATGTCATACCCTGTAATGTCATCATTGTGCCGATGACTACTTTTAAAATGTTTAAAATCTTTCTTCTTTTTGGTCACACAATGTTGGCAAATATGGCTCCTGACTTCCTAAAATATGAACCCGTTCTCACAATTGCAACACTATTTTTTAATGCTGAAAGTGTAAATTAAATGGCCACGCTAATGAACTCCCATCCGCACGTGTATCCAGGAAAAAGAGCTTTTGTTCGGGAAAACGCAGTAACCGTATTAAACGAAAACGACTGCCTTCATCGTTACAGGATACAGAGCGATTTTCGGCTGCGTCACTGCACTTGTTTGGGCCCGCTCGTCTCAGAAAATGGCTTTCGCTGTTTGCCGCCTTTGAAGTGGCGAGGCAACCAGGGAAAGCCAAAAGTGATATTACTGGCCCCCGACACACTCTCTCTAAACGGGGGGGAACCACAACAAACGACAACACTGAAAGCAATACAGGACGGAACTGTGTGGAAATACGATAACTAGCGCCTCGAGCAATGATATTTTAGTCACGCATGCTTGATATGAAGCGGCTGCCCCACCCATCAACCTGCATGTGACTCTTCCTGTCACGATCCTGTTTGATTAAGGTTCATCGTTTTCCAAGTTAAATTAATGATTCTCGGCATGGCGCGACTACATTAACCTCAATGATGTGCGACATTGAGACGCTAATGTATTAACCCCCATAAATAGAATGAGATCAGGCAGATTTCCTTTTATCGTGTATCAACAAGCTCTATTATCTTAGCCTACATGGGGCTGCAGAAAAGAGGCACCAGTGACAAAGTACCAGGCAAAGCAATGTACCCTGTTGCTCACAAGGCACACCCGGGAGAACCCCCTTTCCTTATGTTCAATGATTGAACTCTTGCTGATTCCTTTTACGCAATTGTAATCTTTAATACAGAAGTTTGGTTTGGATACATGTGGTGAATTGGGAACAATGTAATGGGAGTCTCGGTTTCTTTTGGGGGATAAATTGATATGGTACTTTTAGGATTCTTTAAAGTTTAGGTTGGTAATGTGATGGCCATCATCGTCAATGAAAATTGAGAAGGCCTTTGCCTGTCTAATATGACCAGCATTACCTTATCGGGAAACATTAAGTTTTATGTCAAACAGTACCTTTAGGAGTGATGGTGTGATCGAGTTTAAAAATTCTGCTGGTCGTCAGTCTCCAAAGATCACTTTTGGTGAAGTGGTGCATGTGTGTTGTGTGAGCTTTCCGTTTACGTCTTGCTTTTTTAATATGGGAGACAACTATGTTTTTGGCACTTTAGAAAGGTTCTCCATGCATGACGTTACCCACGACGCTACCCATACATGACGTTCTCCGTGCACGACAGGAGGATTGTTTATGCGCTGGTTTAGGCCAGTGTGGATTGAGATTAGGCTGGTAATCTAACCAGAGGAATTCCTCACTTTGCTGTAAAATCTCCATAGTCACAGGTAACTGTGATGAATAGGGTTTCCTAGACTTTCAAAGTTAATAGGCCATTCCTCCTCTGTGTGTGTGTGTGTGTGTGTGTGTGTTGGCCTTTCATCTGCTTATTGCTAATTGGTTCAGAATGTGTATTGTGTCTTTTCTGTTTGTGGTCGCCTGTAGGAGGTGCTAGTGCTCAATCAACACGTCTGTTCACATTGCTGGAATCAAGTCACCCCTACAGGCTTCCGTGGACAAGGAGATCAAGGGATATATGCGCCATGCTGGACTATTAGCTAGATATGTGACTAAATGCAAATTAACATGCTAGCGCAAGGTGGAAACCAAAGGATAAACGCTGTACACTGTACCGCACAGAGGTGTGCCTGCAGGCTGCACTGGTCACCTGGTCTTTGAAGGATGTGGACTGTGGTGTGGAAAGGCAGTGAGTGGGTGGAGGGCATGAGAGGGGAAGGCACAGCGAACAGTCAGCAGGCTATAAATCGTATAGTCTGTGGATTGTGCAATAGGCCTTGCGCTAGGACGTTCAAAAAGTACTAACTAAATTTACTCAGCGGTGTCCATTCTTTGTCAAGACCGGAGGGAAGCATTGTGCTTCACTTCTTTTATTGCTACTCTCCGGCAGCTCTTCAAAACTGTAATAATATTTGTTTTTAAAAGAAATTTTATAACCACTGTATTCAAACTCATTCAGAAAAATGCTAGAAGAAAACGACCATCTCCCTTAAGTTCTTTCTTCACGGTAGTTTTCCTGTTTCTAACTTTGACCAATCAGGACCCTCTCCTTCTCTATGTGTCATGTCCTGCATGGGTCCCTGCCTTTTATTTTGGCTGCTCTTGAAGCAGAAAAGTACTTCCATCTCTTAGTGTGAATTTTTCTCTAAAGATGATTAATAAGGTTGACATACTAATAATTTAAGTGAAGTGTTAGGGCGCGAGATAACTAGCACGTAGATATTGATCAACCATACACTTTATTACAAATGATGCCTTGAAGAGCACAACAACCCTGCGTCGTGTGACGTGGGAGATCATGAAGAATAAAACAGTCAGGTAGGTAATTAAGGAAACAGACACTGTTGCTACCACAGAGGAGCGGCAGCTCCACAGCAAGCAGAGAGCACAAGCCGGATCCATGAGCGGATTCGCCCACGTCGGGAGACCGTCTTATGGCTCTCTCACTAGCGTCCATTAATACTTCACACACTTCCAGAAGTCGCATCACTGGAAGGCGAGCGGACACCTGTTACATGCATCCACGCTGCATCAGCGATAGCATGACAAAAATGGAACGCAATGGCGCAACAAAGTTATGTGTCACACGCGCGAACACCGAGCACAGAGAGCAGCTGTTATAAAAGAAGGGATGACCGTTACCAATTACAGAATATTGAAGCCTCTGCAGCATAGTGTAAGGGTATCGAAGAAGGAAGCTGACACAAAGGTGACATGGTGGTGGTTATAAACTTTTATTTGTGCAAGAAAAAAAGGTCCTCACTATCCCGATCTTCTAAGAGGGTGTTCTCTGCCTCAAAACAAGGTCCTCACTATCCCAATCTTCTAAGAGGGTGTTCTCTGCCTCAAAACAAACACTAAAGGATCTGTCAGAATGTCCGTCAAAATCAAACTCCGCCATCCTGTGTCACAACTTATTTCTTTCCCTTACACTACAACTAAAGAATAATTCAACAAAAAGATTCTTCTACAAGAGAATGTCTCTCTTTTCCTGATGCTCGGACAGTGTTTAAAAGAATGTACTCTTGCAACAGGAAGGCCAGGGTGAATGACTCCCTGCCCCTTGCTTGCGGGTCCCACAGAGCCTTTACACAACTGCTTCTCCTGGTATTGGTCTATAAAGTTTACAATAACGCCAGGGGGAATTACTTCATTCCCCTGATGTCTCTAGAGTATGTTCCAATGGTTTTAGCCTCCTCTCCATGAGAATGACTTCCTTCTCCTGGTGTCTAAAACGCTCTTTCTTCAGACCTTCAGCTTGGTGTACACTTTGTCGCCATGTCTTGGTGTTAGCAAAGTCTCAAATCCTTTGTTGGTGTTCAACAGGCTTATCTTGATTACTGTGGCACGGAGGTTCAGCTTGGACGCTCAGTTCACTTATGTTGGGGTCCCAGACCCTGCTCTGTTGGTCAGCCGGCATATTGCTGCCACTGCGATGAGGAAGTTCTCCTTGATTACTCAGTTCTCTTTTGTTGGGGTCACAGACTTTCTCTGGTGGTCAGTGGGCTTATTGCTGCCACTGTGATGAGTAACTTCTCCTCAGATGCTCAGTTTGCCCAGAGATAAAGTCTCCTGGGAAACGGTCACCAAGGGGCGACATTTCCCCAAATTTCCACTCCCAAGAAAATCAAGCATCTTCCTCTAATATTCTAGGACTGGAGTTAGAATAGTAAATAACACTCGTCCTAGAATATGTGGGGGAAGGAGTGCAAAGAAAAACAATACCCTGCCTGGCCACTTTTTCCCAGGGGACATTTTCACATAGGACCGATTACTGCTGTTCAGAAATTGTTCGGCAGAGACTGTCAGGGGTACAAATATTAAGTTGCAAACTACTAGCCAGCCTTAAAAAATCACTCGCCAGCTCTATTCTTATACATACAGACAGCACACCATTTCTTACTCGCCAAGAGGCAATTCTCAATAGCCGATGGCTAGTGGGGAGTGCACATGTTGTGCCCGGATATGATGTCATTGGCCAAAGGTCCCTTTATGTCATTCCCTGTAATGTCATCACTGTGCTAATGCCTACTTTTGAAACTGCAAAAATCATATTTCTTTTAAGCCACAGAGTGTTGACAAATAAGATCCTATTCAGTTTTCACTTCTCTATGCCCGACACACTGCCCTAGAGCACACCTAAGCCAAAAATAACCGCGTGGGAGGTGTAGAGGAAATTAAAACGGACATGGCTTTCATTGTGGAATCGGTTACTTCTGCTGTCCGTCTTTCCTGCGGTGCTGCTTTTCGTAAATACTGATAAAATCATCTATGCTGTATCAGCGATGGATGAAGCAGAGGGACAAGTTTGTAAACTAGAATGATTAACCTTAAAAGACGTTAATTCATAACTCCTCAAAGGGCATGGAAGAGACTGCGTGAGCAGCACAGAAACGGATAAGATTCACGTTCAGGCTGCTGACATTTCTCGGGAACAATTGCAAGACATGACTCGTGCGCCACCATGTGTTCCTTTTGGGAATGCCAATGGATTTACAGACAAGCCCACAAGCAATGGTGTTTTGCCTTTTGTACAGCGACACGGTGTCTCGGCCAATACAAGTACACACAGTACAGGAATTCGGTGACGAATGGACAAGGGATCAGTAATTGCGCCCTAACCTCATACTGAGAAAAGTAAAGCTATCACCCTTAGCCCACTCCCGACGGTTTAGGATCGCATGGGATATTTGCCACCTGTCAGACAGAGAAAGTACTGTTTGGAAAAAATAACGCACATTTGTCCCACGCATGCTGGTTTTTTTTAAAACAGGACCTACTTAAAAAAACACTTGTTTCGACAGTTACCACCATAGCTGTAAAGAGGATGTAATTGCTCCATTGGGGATGTAATTGCTCCAAGCTGATTGCCGGACAAAAACCTTTTTGGAAATAGCGCACATTTAAAAAATATACAATTGAATGAATATACAAAGGAATACGTCAATAATTAATTTAGAAAATGCCCTATGGAAATACTGTGACAAACACAAACTGAGTACAGGGGTGAGTAGTGGATTCTGAACTCCTACTCAGCGCCGCACTGCTACTAAACCAACAATGATATCAATTATAAAGGCAAAACAGGCACACCATGTTACACCTTCTTCACCTCTAAGTCAGCATGGGCTGAGAGCACGCACTGCATTATAAAAATGAAAAAAAGGTAGAAACGGTAAAAAGGAGCTTTCGTTTTTCTGTGACATGGATTCGGTGAAATCTCCATTAGGAGAAATATATTCAAAGAAGTCACATAAATCCTGATTTCCAGTGCTTCTGGAACTGACTTTGGGCCTCATCACGAGTTTGGCGGTAACCCTTAAATCTGGCAGTAGCGCTATTACTGCTGGATTTAAGGGTACGCCAAATCAGGGCTTCAGCGGATTTCTCCCCAGCTCTGAGCTGGGGGGAAATCCACTGAAAATTCACGCTTATACCGCCGGCGGGAAATCCGCCAGTGGTATGAGCGTGAAATTTCCCCATTGAGCCCAAATAGCGCCGGTGGGTTTGGCGGTAGGACAGATAGCGCCGGCGTTACCGCCCAACTCTTGATGAGGCCCTTTGTCAACAGTGTGGATTCTCCCTCTTGGCCTTCCCCCTCGAGAGCTCGGGACTGGGGGCTGCAGGCGAGTGCACTGGGCGGTCTGGAGATTGAGAGGCTGTGGTTCATGAACCTGGGTATGTCTGATTGAGTGGCATGCTCGCTGCTGAAATGTCGGCGGCCTGCTACCCTCAAGTGGTATGAGAGGCACTGGAGTAATTTCAGGGGCTAGTGTCAGCAGCTTGGGTTGTCGGCATTAGAGTGTGTTTTTCCCTGTGTTGCAATTCCTACAGGATGGGTATAACAGAGGGCTGGCGGTGTCATCTTCCAGGGGTCAGTAGGCGACCATTAGGGCATTTAGGGAGAACTAGGTCTCTGAGGAAGAGGGGGATCCTCTTTTGGGCAAGCTGTTCAGGAGCTTTTCCGTCTTTTGTCCTCTGGAATGTGCGGTATCTCTGAGTTGGGATCTCCCCTTGGTATTGGCCTTCATTCAGGTGGGCCCTTTTGCCCCTTTAGAGGAGATAGATCTCAAGTTCTTAATTCTAAAGGCTGCATTTCTTATTGCCATTACATCAGCTCTCCGGGTGGGTGAGATAGGGTCTCTTGTCTGTTTCCAGCCTTTCCTCCCAAAGTTTCTGTCCAGGTTACACAGGTCCCAGGATGTCATTTTCCCAGTCTTCTTTCAGAATCCTTCCTCCCTGGAGGAAGTGGCCTGGCATTGTTTGGACGTACGGAGAACTGTCTTGGAATAGCTGCGATGATCTGCAGCCATCATGATACCCGATAGTCTCTTGGTAGCATTTGGACAGCCAGGGGCTGGTCACAAAGCTTTGGCTGCTACTATCAGTCCATAGATGAGATTGGTCATTTCCATGGCTTACGTAAAGGTTAGAATGTCCTTTCTGAGGAGGGTTTAGGGTCACTCCATCAGGAGTGTGGCAGCATCCTGGGCTAAAGCTTGTGGGGTCTCCCTGCAGGAGATATGTAGGGCAACCATGTAGGCAGATGCCAACAGTTTCATCAAATACTACAGGCTGAATGTACAGCATGATGCCAGTGGGTCATTTTGTGCAGGAGTTGTGAGCTCGGGGATCAACTTGTCGGGGGGAAAATTCTCCCGGGGGTCGGCTGGGCCGCCCGCGGACCTCCGGGCAGGGAGGCCCCAACTCCTCCCGCGCATCCCAAAAATGAGTATGAGGCACACACAAGAAGCAAGGTGGTTCTGCTGTTTATTGAACAACGGCAGGGATGGGTCTAGGATCGTACGCGTCCGTCCTGACTCTCGAAATTCGTGGGGCTCGCAGGCCCCTTTTTGCTTCATTATGACGCGCTACTTGCGTCACCTGGGAAAGTTATCAAAAAACCTATCGCCACTCTGGATCGGTTCCTCGAGTGGTAGGGTTAGTATAGCATACATATAGAGGAGATTGTTAGTGGTTAAGGGTCAGTCAGGTGGTATACTTGGGTTGTCCCTTCTATTAGATAAATGGAAATTGTTACACGAAGACCCCTGATGATTGGTTAATGTTAGTGGCGTCAGTGATGAGTGCCCCATGTTCTGATTGGTCCACTCGCGAGCCCCCCAGCCTGGGACCATCGTTGTTCCCAGCTCGCGGTGTACCTGTCATTTGCAACAATATGTAACTATGTGTTTATGCAGACAATGCGTGGATTTGCTCATATGCTTGAGAGCAGACCATTCCCACCGCTGTAGGTGTACATTGGGTCATTTCATTGTTGCAGCCTGTGTCCCAGACGTGGGACCCAGGCGACTTCTCCCTCGGGGGCTGGCACCCTGTCAGGTTCGGCTTGGTCACGATAGGAGAGACCGTGGTTGAGGCAGAATTCTGCACATTTAATGTTGTATTTTCCACTGTGTGTCTGGCTTAGTTTGCAGGTGTGGCCTTGGCTTCGGCTTGTGGCATGCGAGTTGCAACATTGCCCCCTTGGCTGTCAGTTCTCGCTGGGCTCATTCTGCAGGGTCAGCAATTGTACTCTTGCTCGTTCAATGTTCGTGGAGGCTCTTGCTTGCGGCCTACTTGGGCCTGGTGCATAGGTGGGGATGTTCAACGTACGGCACTTTAAGTTACGGTATCATATTGCTACATATCCAGTATCATGTCTTTGTTGCATTTCTCATCACAATGCATGGGTTAGGAGAAGCGTCAGCAAGCATTTTAGATGAGTTCTTTGTGCGTCTTGCGTTTCTGCGTTTTGAAAAACCTATGTGAAAAATAATAAAGATGCGCGTCAGTGGGTGTGTCCGTCACCTACGTCATAGCACTGAATATGTTCTTCGTGTGGATTGGTGTGGGAGTGTCCAGTGTGCATGGTTGCACAGGTGTTCTGACCGTTGGCTAGGTCGTCATGGCATCTCTAATGATGTGTTTATTTACTGTTGAATGGTTCAGTCGAGTTCATCCATGCCGCAGGTGTCGGCTTGAGCAGGGCAGGCTGGTGGGCAGGCTGGTGGGCACATCCGTATGTTCCTGTACCAGGGTATTTGGTCGTCTGGTAGATAGGCAAATTCCTCTCGTGGCGGGTGTCTGGGCCGCGATCCTCTAGGCCAGGGGCGCAAGGGGATTGGGGGGAGTCTTTTGTCCCATTCTCCCACTTCAATCTGAGGTCCGACTACCTGAGCTAAGGGTTAATAAAGTGTGTGTTTTTCAGTGGCATTTTGGGTGGGTTAAGTGATTTGTTCTCGTTGACCACTCCTAGGATGCATTGGTATATCTCACAGGTAAGTACTTGGACAAGGAAGAGGGACGTGGAGGTAATGTTATGATTACTTACTGGTAATCTTCATTACTCCTGGTCCTAGCCTTCCTCGTCCCAGTACTAACTTCCCTATCTGTGGTGGAGTGGCCCACCGTCCCGGTGGGTACATTAAAACTGGTAATTGCAGGTATCACCAGAGGGGGAGGGGCCAGGAGGAAAATACATTGGGATAAGGGACCCGTCGTAGAGGCTGGAGCCTCACAGTTAAGTACTGGATGTAGAAGAGTAGGACTAGGAGTAATGAGATTCCCAGTAAATAATCATGACATTCGCACATGGCTCTTCTAAGCCTTTATGAGGCATATATTGCTGGGCTGGTGCATATGCGACTTTTTTATTTTCAACTCTGTGACGAAGCTGATCATTACATGCCCTTGCTTTTGCGCAGTGGAGGCAGCCAGACGGCCTGGACTCGGGAAGGCCTTGATAGCAAAAAAGGCATAGCGTATGCCGTCAAAACGTTTGACATCACTGGGTGTTGGACCAAAGTTGCAAGGAACCATAGACTTGGCCGGTTCTGTGGTGAACTGGTCTTGGAATGTGTTCATCACCTTCTGTTTGACTGCTGCGCAATGACAGGTCTTCAGCTCAAAGCAATCAAAGCCCCGGTCCTTGAGATGATGGCAAACTCCAATGAGCTGGGGGCCCTATTTATGTCTGGGAACCATGAGGGATGCACAATATACTTTACTGGGTTATGGAAAGAAATCTATGCAATAATAGCTGTCATCGAAGCATGAATGAGCAGACTAAAGGTTGATATACTTATGTCGGTGACATGATATACTTGTCTTTTATGATGTGATGTATGTGTTTTATGCATTAAAAAGTTATTAATTTAACTATACAAAAAAAAGGCACCATAAAAACTCTATGTTCCAAGGAACCAGTACCTTTCTACCATTTGTGCGTGTTTGCTTTCACAAGAATGGAAGAGAAAGCCTGTAAACAGCATTTGGTTGTGGCACCAGCATCTTCAGGAATAAACCGTACATCTTGATGCCGTGTGGTACCTGGTGGGTGGGAGGCGTGGCCTCTGAGACCAGCGCTGCTCAACGAGTAGCAGTGCATGTTTCAACAGATTCCCTGATGGCCTGATGAAATCCTTGCTCGTGTGCCTCTCTCCTCAGATGTAGAGTACTTTCTGCACCAACGCAAGGGGGTGAGGGTGCAGGGGCTTCGAGCTCTGCAGGACCACTGCATCTTGATTCCCATAAAGGGGAGCGCCTATTTGTTTTTCATTGGTTCTACTTGGGGTCCGGGGAGAGCTGGATGTATCCTCGTGGCTGATGAGGGAAGGCCCTATCTGCAGGGGAGCCCTTGAAGGGCCAGTGTCAAGCCTGGGTGCTCTGTGGCTGTGCCCTGCCATAATCACCTGCCCGGGGACTTCACCAGATGAGGGGACTCAGAAAAGACCAATGAGCAGCATCCAAGGAAGACACCACAGCCCTGAAATGTATGCGCAAGAAGCTACATTTGCAGACCCACGGCAACCTGATGATGGACAGACTAACATGACATTAAATGCCAAAATATGGCGTCAAGACGGACAATTCAAATCTATCAAAGCATTCATTTTGTTCAATCATTCTCAGCAAATCAACCAATGTTTGAGTTGCCAGTCTCTGGTAAAAGGCAAAATGGCGCTTCCGGCAGTTACTGCCTTCCACCACTGTGGACATTTTCAGGGGAAGTGTAAGAGCAGCAGAAGAAATCCTTTTTCTAAGTTTACAAGCACGCGCCATTGTCTCTCTCTCTCCAGAAGCGGCGGAGTGAAAAGAGAGTGAAAGGCTGATGACCTTGCCTTCTTTATTCAACTTTAATGAGTGTTATTTGTTACAAATGTACTTGGGTATAACTCACGGGTCCCGTAAATCATACGTCATGAGAATAACCTTAACCTTTCAAGGCACTTCACTACAACCACTGATGGCAGAGTAGGAGAATAAATATTGATGCCAAGGTCTCTGTGTAACCGAAAGCAAGGCAACAAGCTGGAAAAAATGAAGTGCGCCACAGCAAGTTATCAACAGAAATGATGTCAAATGCGATCTGATTTACAGAAGCTTTTAAAATTGCGAGAAATGTTTTTGAGGTTGAATTCTGACAGCAGTAAATTAAAGTAGTGTAGACACAAACATGGGCTAAAAACGCGTCATGTGTTGCTGTATCTGCTGCTCTCGGAAATGCTCTTTTTGTCTGAATTGCAATGTCACACACTATTTAAAGCGAAACTTAGGATAGGCATCAGTTTTAACGCTCAACGTCACGCATGCCAACCAAAACTAAAAGCTCACTGTGTCTATGCATCACTCCTCTCACCCCCAAGAAACCAACGTCAAACCACAAACCTAGCTAATCCTCAGACTGGCGTTGGAAGTTTTTCTCGCTCGATGGTGTGCTGGAAAGCATAGGTTTTAGTCATGTCCATCTGCTATCAATATGTCTATATTTAAGACAAATGATGGGAACATTCAAATTTTTTTACAGGGCAAATCTTTTTGCCCCTTGGAAAGGAAGATTATTTTTATGCAATTCTACAGACTTGTAAAGAAAGCAGGTTGTAATCTCAATAACACCGTGAACCCAGAAAATGCCTCATGGTGAGAGGGTGGGGGTGTGGGGTTGGGTTATGGGTCTAAGCATCCTTAGCAAAATCCCCGGAGCGGGAAATGGATTTGGAGTAAACACAGGGGCCAACCTCCTTTTTATGAACTAGCCCAAGTTAGGCAGAACTAGTCCACCACAGAAATGTGTCCTTACACACCTCATTTTGCACATGAAACGCTACATTATGTTTAATAATTGTGAATTATGAATTGTGCCTATCATCACAGACAGCCACTGTAACTTGCAAAATGCTATAGTTGGGATATAAAAGCCTACGATCCACCAAACTATCCCCTTCATGAGGATATCAATTGGCTACGTCATAATACATCTTCCAACGTCATAAATAACTGGAGTTCAGAATGTCTGCAGATTCTGAAAGAGGCGACACACCAATTGAAATATGTATAAATAATTCAACCCAGTCCAAAAGAAAAGCTCTTTCTAGCTGATTGGATACAAACTAGGAAGGAGACTGGGGAGCTCAGAATGGTGGACCAAAAATTAACTGAAGAAAGGAGATTTTGCATTTTACCGGGATATTTTCTGAAATCCCCAAATCGCTCATGGCGGAGCAGCTTCATGAAACTGTGCTTACATTTGTACCCCACTTTAGAAGTTTTAGAACCCAGGGTAGGAATTGAAAGAGCAGAGGGCTCCAAGCTGAAGCTACCGCAAACATAAATATGTTTTAAAAGCTGCGGTTTTATTTCTAAGTTTTCCGGGCTCCTCCAGTCCGGAAAACCTAGGGAAAAAAACGCAGCTACTGCTTATTTAAAAAAAAAAAAATAGCACTTACCGAGATGCAGCTGCAGCTTTCCTGCCTGTATGTAGTCTCTGGTCCCCGTCCTCAGAGTCCGGCACCAATGAAGCAAAAGCCACCCAGTGGTAGCTTTTGTTTACTACAGCTGGCTGGCTTTTGCTTCATTAGTGCCGCAAACGCAAGCACAGGCGGCATCCATTTCACAAAATGGATGCCCCTTAGTGCTTGCAATTTTAAAGTTTGAGCTTCATTTGCTCGAAACTTTGCATAGGGACTTAAAAAATATATATATTTTAGGTATTTGTTTTATTGATGGCCATCTTTTTGGCCAATAATATTTTCTGACCGAACCATTCATTTAACAGGGTTTGGATAAAGGGAAGGAAAAGAAGGTGCAGACAAGAAAGTGGGGGGTGGGGGGTGAGGAAGATAGGAAAATAGACACCAACATTCTTTTTCCAAGACTACTGTTGTTAAAAAGAAAGACGACGATTGAGGAATGCTTTAGTGAAACCATTGCTCTGTAAATATTACACAGGGAACTGTGTACAGGAAGGCTTTACTAGACATCTCTCCATAGAAATGGAACACCATCTTAATGCCTTGTATATGTAAAGCAATGTTTGAAATGGAAGCATTTCAATTTAACATGTACTCGTCTGCATATAGTACTCTGAATATAGCCAAACATTTCCTCTGTACTAGTTCAAAGCACAATATCTGTGACACAGAATCCACATACTGAAATATGCCATAATTGTTTTGTATGGCTATTATACCCTGGATTGTTTATGTCTACAGCTCAATAGGCCTCTGTCTAGGCAAAAAGGCACATATTTTTAACTAGATTAACTAGACTACCAGGCAGTGGTCACTCTCATTCTTGTGGTATGTGGCTCCGAGTGCATGTATTAAAAGTGGAGCAGAACATCAGCAGGAGTACGCCAAGAGGTTGTTCTGGCTCCGCTGTTGTTCTCTCTCTCTCTCTCTATATATATATATATATATATATATGGGATACATTACTCACCGTAATCGTATTTCTGATGCTTGTATCTGCTTAGATTCACATGCTGTGCATAGGCCGACATCTAGTGGAAGCTGCGGAGTATTACAGTTTATTTTTCGAAACTCGAAAATGGGCATCGACACAGGGCGTGCCAGTAATACTATCCGTAGTGTGACATCCACTGTACGGAAGCTCGATGGACTGGTTTACATGGAATTTAGATATAAATTTAGGTGAGAACCTAGGGTGTGTGCATAAAACCAGTTTGTCTTTATGGACAGTAAAGAAGGGATCCTGCACTGACAAAGCCTGAATTTCACTGACCCTTCTTATAGAAGTAATAGCTACTAAGAAGGCCGTTTTATAAGTCTGGTGTTTGAGACTGCTTTTATGCATGGGTTCGAAAGGGGGGCCCATGAGCTTGGCTAGCACCACATTAAGGTCCCACCCTGGTGGTGGGTTTGAAATAGGAGGGTGAAGTCTCTTTACTCCTTCCATGAAGGCTTTAACTACTGGTACTTTCCACCACGAAACCTTGCTATGGGAAGTGGTGTAAGCCGACAGGGCTGCCAGGTGTACTTTCAGTAAGTTAAAAACCAATCCTGCATCCAGCAGGTGGAGCATGTATGTAACAATAGTGGAAGGAGTGCAATCAACGGGGTTGATTGATCTACTCGGGCACCAGATAACGAACTTCTTCCACTTGTCAAAGTAACAGTGCCTTGTGTTTGGTTTCCTAGATTCCTTTAGGATGTCCATACACCTCTGTGGCAAATTGAGATGTCCAAACTCTATGACCTCAGGAGCCATGCTGCCAGGTTCATTGAGTTGGGTTGCTGGTGCACTGTTTCACCTTGGTGCTGGGACAATAGGTTGTACCAGGCTGGAAGTTTGATGGGCTCGGAGACCGCCATCCTGCGTAGGTGTGGGAACCACGGTTGTCTTGCCCACATGGGAGCAACTAGGACGAGCATCATCGACTCTCTGTTCATCTTGTTCACCACTTTCCTGATGAGAGGAGTTGGTGGCAAAGCGTACGCAAACATCCCTGACCAGTTCATCCACAGGGCGTTCCCCTGGGAGTCTGGTTGGGGGAACCTGGATGCAAATCCTGGGCATTGTCTGTTTTCGCTTGTGGCGAATAGGTCTATAGTGGGGAAACCCCACTGAGAGAAGATATCTTCTACGACCTCTCTGTGTAGAACCCATTTGTGTTCCTCTGGGAGGGAGTCTCTGCTCAGAGCATCCGCTAGGGAATTGAGCTCCCCTGGAACATGTTGTGATGACAGGAAGATGTTCCGTCTGAGTGCCCATATCCAGATTATCTGGGCAAGCTTGGACAGATTTGGCGAGCGAGTCCCTCCTTGCTTGTTCAGGTAGAACATGGCTGTTGTGCTGTCCATCGGGATTTGCACTGACAGGTTTAGTAGGTGGGGCTTGAACGCCTGAAGCGCTCTGAATACTGCCAGAAGCTCTAGCAGGTTGATGTGGTTCTTGGCCACTGAGTGAGACCAGAGACCCTGAGCTGTGTGGTGGAGATGGTGAGCTCCCCACCCCGTCAGGCATGCATCTGTAGTGACTATTGCCTGTACCTCGGGATCGTAAAAGGGTTTCCCCTGTGCGAGATTCTCTCTTGTCCACCAGTGAAGGCTTTGTACCAGTGTTGGTGAAACGACTACTAGATCGTCCCACTGACCACTTGCCTGAGACCACTGTTTCGCCAACCATTCCTGCATGGGACGCATGCGCAGGCGCGCGTGGGGGACCAGGTAAATACATGACGCCATCATGCCCAGTAAACGCATTGCTTTGCGTACCATTATTTGTTGACCGGACTGATAATGCGGAATTTGCAGTAGTATATTCCGAATTCTTTCTTCTGAAGGAAAGGTCAACCCCTCTTGGGTATCTAGGATTGCTTCTAGGAATTGTTTTTAGGTGCTTGGCATTAGGCTTGACTTTTTCTCGTTGATTGAGAAGCCTAACTCGTGAAGGAGGTCGATAGTCCTTTGAATGTTTGTCCTGCAAATTCCTTTGGTTTCCCCCGTTATGAGCCAGTCGTCCAGATAAGGGTACACTGGGATTGCCTCCCTGCGTAGGTGTGCAGCCGCCACCGCCAGTACCTTGGTGAATACCCTTGGTGCTGAAGCTATCCCGAAGGGCAGTACCTTGAATTGGTAGTGTCCACTGTCCACCTTGAAGCGCAAATACTTTCTGTGCGGTGGGAACATGGAAATATGAAAATAAGCATCTTTCATATCCAAGGTTGCCATGTAATCCCCCTTTTTTAGGAGGGGGATTACCTCTTGTAGCGTGGTCATACGAAATTTTTGGGGCTTGACATACTTGTTGGCAGGCCGTAAGTCCAATACTGGGCGCATTGTCAAATCTTTCTTTGGCACAAGGAAGTAAGTTGAATAAATACCCTTGTTTACCTGGTGTCCTGGGACGAGTTCTATCGCGTCCTTTTCTAGCAGAATGGCAATCTCCTCGAGGAGAATCTTCTGATGTTCCAAAGAGTGTACTCTTTGTCGTGGAGGATGGTTCCGGGGATGCTGCAGTAGTTCTATACAATATCCTGTGGATACTGTTGACAGCACCAATCTGTCTGATGTGATCCCTTCCCAAGCCTGGGTGAAGTTGGAAATGCGTCCCCCTACTGGGCTTGCGTGAGAAGGGACCCTGAACTGAGTGTCACTGCTTTGGTGGAGGCGTGCCGCCTCCCTTGTTGGGGCTGCCTCTGCCTTTACCACGACCTCTCCTATTACCACTGCCGTAACCCTGGGTAGACTGTTGGTTGTTGTTCCACTGTGTACCCTGTCCCTGGGAATAGGTAGATCCTCTCTGGGAATTTTGGCCGCGTGGGCGACAAAAATTACTATTCCCTCTCTGGTTAGGGGGTTTATTGGTTAACTGGCCAAGGGACTTGAGTGTTTCGTATTCGTCCTTGGCATTCTTCAGTGCGTCTTCGACCGCCTTACCAAACAACAGATCGGTTTCCACCGGTTTGTCCAACAATGATGCCTGGGTTTCTGCCTTAAAACCAGACTGCCGTAACCACGCATGTCTTTTGATAACAGTGCCTTCCGCTATCAATCTGCCTGCTTTGTCCGTGGCGTCGAACGTTGCTTTCAAAATGCAACCAGACACGGCTCTACCCTCTGCGGAAATCCAAGCTAACTGGCCCTTTAAAGGTTCAGGAGCAGAGGCTATGAGTGCCGCGACTTCTTCCCACTGATGGCAGTTGTAGCTGGCCAACAGGGTGGTGGAGTTTGCAATCCTTGCTTGATAGGCGGACGTTGAGGCTACTTTCCTGCCGAAACCGTATAGTTTTTTGCTCTCCTTGTTGGGAGGAGCTTCGGACGATGACAAGGGTGTTCCAGCCCTCTTACGAATGTTGGTGACAACTAGGGAGTCTGGCTTCAGATGTCCTCTTATATAGAGAGGGTCAGACTGGGCCGCCCTGAAAAGTTTTTCAACCCTGGGATTGACTGCTCTGGTGAGGTTCGGGTTCACCAGGGACGGATCTATTCTCCGCTGAATGGACTTAAGGATAGGGATGGTCTGGGCAACAGGCCTCCTTTCTCCCACTAACTCTTCTGCGAAGTCCCTTTCCTCCTGGACACCATGGGTGACAATGTGGAAATGTTCTGCTGCGCGTGCGAGAACCTCGTTTAGGAGGGGTTGGTTATCGACCGGGGAGTCGGTAACCGGGGCTTCGTTCTCTACCGGGGAATCTACTCTGTATGTTTCCGGGTCCTCCTCTTCCTCTTCCTGGTCCTCATCATCCCCATAGTAGCCCGTCCCGGTTTGCTCTTCTATCATACCAAATTCTTGGTCCTCACAAAAGGAAGCCTCTCCTTGATACAGTGAGTATGGTCTTGCGTATGGTTGTACCTCGAGGGGTTCTGACCTCATCAGAGTTTCAAACCGGGGCTTCTTACTCGGGGGGGATAGGATCAGTAGAGCCTGAGGGTGTCGCCCCCTGTGGATCATACGAGAGGAAATGTTCTGGATTTTTATCATAAAAATCTGCCAAAGAAGACATTCTTGACATGACCCTATCTATGTCTTCACTGGACCATTTTTTGGAACTGGGGATGACCCTCTCAGCAAGTCTATGGGATTTATCTTGAGTAGCTTTGCTGGTTTTAGACATATCAGCAGACCTGGTTTTGTCTGTCTGTTTAGGGGGAGTGGTGTGTTTCACAGGTGTGGAAGACTGCAAAGGTTGTTTCTTCTGCTGTTTTCCCCCCTCCCCGTGAGTGGAAAAATGTTTTCCCTGTCCTTTAGTGGCTCTGGAGGTTTTCGACGCCTGGCGTCGAGGATCGGGAGTGGTTTTCCTGTCCTTCGAGCGTGGGGCCTCGCTGGTTTTAACTGCGGGCTCTGACTCCTGGAGCGCGGCCTGGGGGTGGAAGTCGTCTTCGTCTTCCGACGATCGAACTTCTGTTAGCCTAGGGAGTGAGGCACTCTTGGCAAGAGTGGATGATTGACTGGAGTCATGCGGCGATCTTGAAAGAGAGCGCCCAGAGGACACCGAATCGGACCGTTCTGTTTGTGCCTCTTTCCGAGAACTCGACGTCGTCGAGTCTTGGTTGGACTTAGTGTGTTTAGTGTGTGTAGTATGTGAAGCGCTTGTGTCGCCGGGGGTCTTCCCCATAGCCGCCCTGCCGGACGACCTTCCGAGGTCGGGGACCTGCGCTCGGCTGTCTTTCGACGCCGTAATGCCCTCGCCGTCCGAAAGTACGGCGTCGCTGCCGTCGCTGAAGGTGCCCTCCGCTGCCATAGCCGCCTGCCTGGCGTGGTGGGCCCAACACTTCGTCGAACGGTCCTTAAGTGTCTTAGGTTTAAACCTACTACACGCTCTGCAGTTCGCTTCGGGGTGGTCCCTCGGCAAGCAGAGATTGCATGTGGCGTGCCTGTCGACCCAAGGGTATTTGCGATTGCACTTGGGGCAGAATTGAAAAGGGGTACCCTCCATACGCACCTTGAGGCAGCGGGCTGTTAAGTGTGGGAAATGTATAAGGTGTACCTATATACCAAGAGTGTACAGTATGTGCCACCTCCCACTCTCCCTACTTGCAGGGCCGAGGCCAAAGGCCTTCCGAGGCCCAAATCCGTCGTGCAGAAGACAACGGTCGATTTCTTCTCCAGCCGGCGTCGAGTGTCGAAGTTCGACGTTGGGGTGGGGAAGGATGTCAATAGATTATTATTTTAAATTTTTAGCAAAAGTATGGCTAAGGCCAGGGGACTCCGCAAAATGCTTCCGACCAGTATGGCGGAAAAAAACAATCTGAGGATCCTAGACGCGTGAGGGATCTTGGCTACAGTGGACGTCACACTAGGGATAGTATTACTGGCACGCCCTGTGTCGACGCCCATTTTCGAGTTTCGAAAAACAAACTGTAATACTCTGCAGCTTCCACTAGATGTCGACCTATGCACAGCATGCGATCTAAGCAGATTCCACAAGCCTCAGAAATATATATATATATTACATGGTCACAGTAGTGGCCATGTAGTTATGGTTAAGTTGCTGTTTCCATAGGAAGAGCACTTTTTGGGCAGCTTATAACTTCGCTCCCCCTGGACGAATCCTCACCAAACTTTGCAAATAAAGTATATGTCCCACTCCGAATTATTTTGCAAAGTTTGGTGAGGTTTGGTCCAGGGGGGGCAAAGTTATAGGGGGGGTCCCAAAACTTCTTTTTTCCCATAGACATAATGGGAAAAAACTTTGCTCACGTCTACAGCCCAAACCGCTGGACAGATTTACACCAAATTTGCGGCAGGAGCGGCGGCTTGGTCCCGAAAGCGTGCTTTTTTTTATTTGGTGTAAATCCGTCCAGTAGTTTTTTTTTAAATGTCAAAAATGTAAGTGAAAAAGATTAGTGATATCTGTGTCCGCTTCGCGGACCCACTTCCCTGTTCGCTTTGCGGACAGGCCAGGGATTGGGCACGCGGCTTGCGTGATGTCCGCGGACATGTGATGTGCTCTCCCATTGGCTGCTGTAAAGCGTGCAGTGCGTCGTATTTGGAAAGACGCCCGCCATCTTTGTTTATCGTTTGCATGAGAGCCGGAGAGCGGGATCTGCCGCGGGCATAATAAGCTCATGCCCCGTGTCTTCCTCCCGTTCCCCCACCCCGCTCAGGCCCGTGTCTTCCTCCCGTTCCCCCTACCCCCGCTCAAGCCCTGTGTCTCCTTCCTGTCCCCCCACCCCCGCTTATGCCCCGTGTCTCCCTCCTGTCCCCTCCACCCCCGCTCATGCCCCGTGTCTCTCTTCTGTTCCTCCACGCCCGCTCACGCCATCGCCACACGGTGGCCGAGGAGCGGGATCTGCCGCCTGCACAGTAAGCTCATGCCCGTGTCTTCCTCCCGTTCCCCCACCCCCCGCTCATGCCCCATGTCTCCCCTGTTCTCCCCCACCCCCTGCTCATGCCCCGTGTCTCCCTCACGATCCCCCCACCCCCGCTCATGCTCCATGTCTTCCTCCCGATCTCTTCCACCCCCCGCTCATGCCCTGTGTCTTCCTCTTGTTCTCCCCACCCCCCGCTCATGCCCCGTGTCTCCTTCCCGTTCCCCCCACCCCCCGCTCATGCCCCGTGTCTACCTGACATCCCCCCCACCCCTGCACACAATGCATATATTTCTACATGAGTAGCTTAGTATACTGGATAGAACTTCATAATAGAATGCTATTTATATCAACGCATTGCTTAATGCATGTATTAATTAGCACTTGATATTTATTCCAATATTTCTTGCCACTTTTTGGTCAACATTATAATGAGAATACCTTCTACAGAGTTTTCATGAAAAGTATATGTACATGTGATGTCATCAATGACATTTGTGATGTCATCTTTGATGTCCTGGGTGTTAGTGGTGGCACGAGTTATGGTTGCTTAGCTTACCATAACTGGCAAATTTCAGGGGTTTTTCGTTTTTACTTGGAACCATAACGTCCCTTTAACAACGTTTTTTTACTTAATTTCATAGGTTTTTATTAGTGCAACTTTACCATAACGTCCCTTTAACAAAGTTTTTATATTGAATTCATAGGTTTTTATTAGTGCAATTTAAGCATAACGTCCCTTTAACAAAGTTTTTTCATTGAATATATATATATTTATATGGTTTGCACGAGGTCCTCGTGGATGGTGGTATAGATGCACCAAGGATTGGGAATATGTTTTCACCTGTACTCGCCTATGCAGACAAAACTGTGCTCATGGCTCGCACTCCATGAGCACTGCAGCAACTCATTAATGAGTACACCACTTTCATAAATTCTTTCGATCTTTTCAGGTGAACTCTAATAAGTCTGCAGTAATGGTCTGTTCGTTAAAGAGCTGACATTACTAAATACCCCAGATGCAAAGTAACCAATCCCCAATCCCGCAGGTGACAGAATTCGACTACCCTGGCATTAGATGCTCAACAACCCTAACAGTCGGCCCACATATTGTCAAGCAAACACTGAGAACGAAACAAACCCTTGGTGGCATTGCCAGATTTACGAGAATGTATATATCACAACCACTCACATGATTTTAAAAATATATGCCATGAAATTAAAATGTGTTGCACTTTATGGGACCACTCTGTGGAGAATGACGAATGTTTCCTCTTTACAAATATATGAGAACAACTTCCTTAAAAATCAGCTGGGTCTTCCACAATCAGCACCCAACTACACTGTACATTTGGAGCAAGGAAGCCACCATTTGGAGGATGGGGTGAAGCTGGATACGCCTCTGGTCAAACCCCAAATGAAATCTAACACAATTCATTATTATGAACATCTTGAATAAACCTGGTGCTCAATCTATCGCCTGGTTCCGGCATATCAAGCACTCCCTACATGAAATCAATGCTATACCTCATTTTCGCTCTCCAGAATTATTGAATCTTGCAACCAGGGTAGGAACGTCTAATCAACTTAAAGCGTTTTGTTACGAACGGCGTGCGAGCACCGAATTGCAATAACCGGAAATAAGTATTGCTTTCTTCCAACAGAATCTAGAATGATCTGCTATGGAGCAATATGATGGAAGATGGACGCCTGATCATAAGGGCTCGCTTGAACTGTTTACCTCTCAGGGCGATAACAGCAAATTGGACAGGCAATGACCGGGACAAAACGTGCATTAGTACCCGGCACACACTGCGCACCGCGAATGCAGCATGTGGATTGGCTCTTTTCCGAGCCATACCACATGGTATTCCTGTGTATGCCGTGTGTGCCAGATACTCTGTTCCCAGCCCCTTAGCCAATGAAATGGAGCAATCCCCGCTCCGAGCCTCCCCATGGCTGGAGGCTGCCTTCGTCCCCCGCCGGGGACTCAGGTAAGTTTTTTTTTCCTCCACTCCCCACCCCCTCAAACTATCCCCTCCACACCCTCCCAACCCCACTTACCTTCTTTTTCCTTCTTTTCTTGGAGCAAACGCGCTGGAAACAATTCTATTCCCAGCGTATCCGCTCCCGATGGCCGCCATGGAAAGGGAAAACAGACTATGTTTTCCCTTTCCCGGTGGCCATTTTTTAGCACATTTTTTTTTTTTCTGTTTCGAAACGTAGCAGCCTTTCAAAACAGAAAAATATGCCATTAGTACCCCGGTCTAACGGGCCGGGGTACTAATGGCTATAAAACCCTCAGCGGCAGGCCAATACCGCCCACAGTAATGCCCCCGGGGCTTCTTCAAGGCCCTCGCTACGCTCGGGCCTGTAACTATGGCCCCGGGGGCATTATCTGGGGCGCTACTGGCCGGCCGCCTCGGGTCTTATTGCCACAATATGTGCTCTGCTTCATTAGAAGACTTATTCAATGTATGGCATATCAACAGGTTAGAGCAAGAACAATAATACCTATCCTTAAAGTGCTGGTGTCACACAATATCGCCCAGCCCTACACTAACAGGCTGGGCATTATTATGATTCCTTAGACGGGCTCTAAGAATAAGGAATAGAAATGTAATAGCGTAATACAATTCACACCTAACCGGATTTTATGACTGATTGATGTTATTATTCTTCTATAGTCTGTATATTATGAGCGTTTTTAAGGATGCATTTCATATGTATTATTTGTCTGTTTTATGGAATTTTGTTCCGATATAAAAAAACAGACAACAAGCATTGTGTTTCATATGAACCTTTCTTGTCTGTGTTTATGAAATTAAATATAATTATACATCTTCCATCTGGGGGTACATTCAAATTCACTAAACAGTGTTGCCAAACCACAATATTATTTTGCGGTTCTTGGTTTGTCCTGTTTTTATTATTCAATATGGATGAACAGTCCTGTGGGCTCAGTTACCCGCTTGGAACCAGATGAGGTGATTTCTGAGCCTGGCCCACCCAAGTACACAAAATTGTGTGATCTTGGGCAAATCAATCTATGTGCATTTGCCTCAGTTCTGGCAAATTCAATCTAACTAACACTCAAACAGCAGAATTATATGTTGTATTAAGAATACCTTTGAGGAAGATGCTGATACTGTATGGGTTTTCAACTTACTCTTTACAAATGCTCGCAATGCAGTTGTTTTTTTTAAAGCAAACAAGCATTAAGAAATCTGATGAGGAAGGTATGCTATGTGCCAGCCTAACAAATGTGTCTTCTTTTAAACACGACTTCTTTTTCGGAAACCAACTGTATTTTAACTTGTACTGGCATCATTGTTTTAATCTCTTTGGTGCACGTTAATGGTTAACTAAAATTCTTCAGTTTGGTTTTCTCTCGTCCATCGCTGCCTGAGCTAACCTTCAACCACACCTAGTCTAGCCCCCCCAATGGGTATCTCACAGTAGCCCAAGGGGTGCTGGGCTATGCCTTAGCTAGTGCCATTCTGGTAAAATAAGAGAAAGAAGACATACGGCAGGCTTTTTTTCTATTTAAAGACTTCGTCCCACCCCCACCCCACCAGCAGGAGTCTGATGGCCCACTCTTGCTGTAATTTTCTAAATGGCAATTTGGAGATGGATCCTTTCCATCTTGTTAAACAACAGCAGACCCATCATCCGTGCACTGGGGTCAATATGGCGCAAAGAAAACAGAATAGTATTTGCAACAAAAGAAAGAGCCAGCATATTAGACAAACTTACCAGGTGCCTAGGTGAACCAAACATAAAATGCGCCCCTTGCCTCACTCCTTTTACCTGTTATCTCTCTGCCGGTTTGTGTTTTACAAAAGATCAACAGATAGCAAAATAAAAATTGCTCGGAGACAGCAACAGATTGGATGGCGCTTTAGAAAGGAGGAGTCGTTCACACCACTCCAATCAGCTTAATGTCCCCACCTTCAAAAGATCCAAAGCTGGGGGCTCTAGCTTCCTATAACTAGCCCCTAAACATTGGAATGCACTCCCCATGACCCTGAGGAACGAGACTTCCCACTTATCCTTCCGCAAAAGCACTAAAAACTAAGCTCTTCAATTAGGCCACCATCCGAAACACACGCAAACATCTGCACTAGGAAGGTCCTGGGTTCTTCTCTGGCTCCCCTGTAACCTTGGAACCTTTGGAGACCCATCTCCTTTCTTAGCACTGTAACTTTGTTCCACGCTGTCATTGTCAATGTAACCATCAACTCTCCTGTACTAGGTTCACTGCAACCAAGAACCTTAAAAAGACTACCATGCTGTCTTCTGTAACCAAGTAGCATTCTTTGTAACAGCGCCGCGATGTCCCAGGGCCGCTTTGCGCGCTTTATAAATGTAAAAAATAAAAACATTATGGCATCAATCCACAAGACAAGTAATAGTATCAAATACGGCATATTTTTTCCCGTTTCCCCACATATAAGGCCTCAATATTCCTCTCAAATTCACCGAGACCACCTCCCGTCAAACCATGGCGATTCCCTTCTAGTATCAATAGGTCATCTTTTTATTCATTGTACCTTCAGACATATACCCCATATATGATCACATGTGTCCAGTTACACTATTTTGACAAGTTCGAGGAAAGAGTTCATGCCCCACAACCATTCATCCAAGGTAAGTGAATCTGGGCCTGTCCATCACCTAGTGATATCTCATTTAGCTTGTGTGCTTGTATGTGTGCGATTCATGAAGAGCAAACCTAGTTAGGAAGCAACCGAGCACTGTATAGGATGGGACGCATTCAGTGGGCAGCAGAGATTGCAGGGATAGGTGAGGGCAGTAGGGGAAGGACGGGCGCTCCAAGAGGAGAGAAGTAGGGTTGAGTGGAGCAATCACCAGAGCCAGTGTTACCAGTTCCCGGGCATATCTGGGATGTCAGGCCCACCCCCATCCACCTGGGCACCACCTTAAAATCCTATTCCATCAGTGTGCCTCGCTGGGGTCAGATGGTCAAAACCTTCAACCCAGAACCTTTGGATGTCTTAGCAGAGCAAGATCATGTCAACAGTGCCTACACTCTATTCTCCATCGTGTACAGTCTCCCTGGAAAGGTACTCCAGATGAAGAAACTTGAATTCTCTCACTTTTAAGCGTGGGATGATTGACACTTCTTTGTAAAGCATTGGAGACTCCCACTCACCTAAGATTCCTATGCCAGTCTGCCACTTATTTCCTATTTTTGAAGTCCTGATGGAGTAAAAAAGGAGATCACAATATATCAGCTAAATATTGGTTTAAGCTCCAAACCCCCGTGGAAGACATTGGCTCAGAGGTGAGACTTTTCAGTAATCACAGTTAAATTCAAGGCCTAACTGTGCCAGCATGACAGTGCTACATGATTTTGTAAGGGTGCAGAAGGAGGAGACTGACACAGAGGTGGCATAGTGATTGCTATAGACTTTTATTTAAGTTCAAAATAAAGAGAAAACCTACCGTTTCCTATATCTATGAGGGGTTTCCCTGCCTCAACTAAAAGTGCTAATGGGTCTGTCAAGATGTTGTTGCAAATAATAAGAGTCCACTGTGCTGTGTCAAACATCCCTATCCCTGTCCTTCACACTTATAACTAAACTAAAGTTGTTGGTCCAACATTCCTTTGCCAAATCTCTCACCAGGGGGAATGACTCCCTTCCACAGGATCACTGGTTTGATCCTCATTGTAAACTCAAATACCAGGAGAATGACTCCCTTCCCATGGACTCTCTTTTCACTTGGTTTCGCGATTTCACAATGCTAGGGGAATAGATCTCTTCCCCTGGCCTTCCTTGGCTTTGTTCACACACTCTCTGGGCTGTTACTTTCCCAGTTCACAACACCAGGGGGAATTACTCCCTTGCCCTGGCCTTTCTTGGCTTTATTTTCACAGTTCACAATGTAAGGGGATGTCTGCCTTCCCCTAGCCTTTCAAAAACTTTTCATCACAGTTCACAATGCCAGGGGGAATGTGTTGTAGTGTCTTGCTTACATGGTGATGTCACTCACAGTGGAACTGGAACGCGTGATGTCAGGTGGAATGCTGGGGTTGTTGTGATCTGAAGTCTGAGTTCCAAGGGGACAGTTGGAGTATGGAAGCTGGCTCTATGGGGCGTGCCAATGTTATCCGGAATATCTTAATGAATAAACCTACAGGAATAAACCTACAAGTAACTTACCTGCTGGCTCAGGTATCACTTTATTTCACTGGCGACCAGGATGGGATCTGTCGTGGAGGGGGCAGCAGAAAGGTCAGGACATCGCCCTCCGTTGCCCATGTCCCAAGGTGTTGATGCCAGCAGCGCTTAGCTCCAGGAATCCTGAACTGGAAGCTAATCTTCAGCAGACCGGGTGGTGCTAAAGTGCGGTGGCTACTGTTGAGCCCTGCAACCGGAGCCGGGAGGCACAGAGCCCGGTTGCAGTACAGAAGAGTTGTGAGGCAGCAGCTTCAGTTGAAGCAGCGCTGGTTTTTTCTGCATTGAGCCTGTCTCTGGGGGAGCAGAGGACTGTGCCGTCAGGCAGTGCAGAGGTGAGATAAGGCCAGGGGAGCCTCTGATGGCCATGGGCGAGGCAAGGACAGGACAGCCTTCGCTGGCAGTGAGTCAGCCAGCAGTCGGGAGGTGTCCGGCGAATGAGGAGGCACATGGGAGTGTTCCAGTGTGCCAGCATGGCGAGCGACCAGGGGCCCGGTGTGGGCAATGGATTCCTGATGGTCGTTGTGATGGAGGGCGCCGGCGGGGGAGCCGTACAACGCCATGGACTCATGGGGTGTTGCTGCAGTGAGGGGGGCAGCAGAGACGTTACCTCTGCGGAGCCGGCGAGCAAAGTGATGATGTCGGTGGGCCTTCAGCAAATGTTACAGCATGAGCGACTGGAATGTGGAAGGGTTCTGGAACGTGTGCCGTGTGTGATCCCTGAAGGACAAAGCAATGTTGACGTTCTGTTTCCTGAGAGGCGTTACACAACATTGGACTGTGTTTTGATCAGCGGTTATAGGACTGGGAAGGAGCGTGTCCGAGTGATGGCATATTATGGAGACGTGGAGGTGGTGTACTGTGGAAGTGTGGACTCCTGTCTGGAGGATGTGATGAGGGAGTCGTTAAAGACAACAACGTGTTCTATCGGTGTGGCAGACAGGTGTTTCTGCAGATACATTTGCATGTGCGGCAATGATTTATTTGGAGCCCAGGAGATGTCGGGCTTTGACTTTTGTCAGCTCTATGTGTGGAGCACAACATGGAGGTCAACTTCCATCCTAGTGGAACATAAGCGAGCAAGTGTGGAAGGCCGGTCTGAATTCTGTCTTGTGTATGTGTTCTGGTCTTTGTGTATTAGATCGGGTGTCAGTGTGCAGGTCGGTATGGGTGCGTGTGTTTATATCGTGGCCCTAGTGTTACTGATATTGTTCTACAGTTTTGTTAACCTGACTTTTTCTTGCAGGTGAGGTTTGGACTGGCGGGTGTGGGGACCAGTTTTCCTAAATTGTTTCCGGGAAGCCTGTATGAATGGAAATGGAACTGTGGGTGGTTGGAGACCCGGGACTTGTGGGTGGCATGTCATCACATGGTTAAGTATGGTGATTTATAATATTTTCCATACTGTTTTGTGCATTGTGCAACTATGTAGCACTGCAATTAGTGTTCTATGCAATTATTTTGATTTGATTTGTTTATTTATAGAGCGCTTTACACCAAGGCGCTGTTTGTTGCATCTTCTGTGTTGAGGAGTTGTGTGGTGTGTGTGGGGATGCGAGTACTGAGTTGTTAGTATTTGTGCTATTTCTGGGGTTGGGTTCTTTAACGCTGGCCCGGTTCAATGTGGAAGTATAGCTGGTTATAGGGCCTTGGTGTGGGCGCTGAACGACAGGGGGGTTCATGGTGCTTCTTTGGGCACAGGTATGGCCAGTCGTGGACATAGGGGTGTTCATTAAGGATGTGTGTTGTGATTATCATCGGTTGTGTTCTGCTTCCCCTGATTCGGGTTGCTGGCCGGGTCCTGTGGTGGCGGGTTTACAAATTGGTATTGGAGGTGTGTGCTGCGATGGCAGTTCGGCTGGGGCTAAGGGTCCCGTGTTGTGTGGAGGTGTGTACTGCGATGGCAGTTTGGCTGGGGGTAGGGGTCCCGTGTTGTGTGGAGGTGTACTGCGATGGCAGTCCGACTGGGGCTAGGGGTCCCGTGTTGTGTGGAGGTGTACTGCAATGGCAATTCGACTGGGGCTAGGAGTCCTGTGTTGTGTGGAGGTGTACTACAATGGCAGTTCGACTGGGGCTAGGAGTCCTTTGTTGTGTGGAGGTGTGTACTGCGATGGCAGTCCAGCTGGGGTTAGGGGTCCTGCGTTGTGTGGAGGTGTGTACTTTGATGGCAGTTGGCTGGGACTAGGGGTCTCGTGGGTGTGTGTGACGTCCACCCCTATAGAGTGTCTTTCTTGGTTTTGTTTGCGTGTATTGTGGTTCTTCCACGAGTTAGAAGTAGTGGACTGGCTCTAGGATTTAATGCTTGTTGTTGCTCTTGGTAGCTGGAAAGTGCCCAGGCCTGACAGGCTTGGTGCCCTGAAGTGCAGATCGGAGCAGAGGGATGTTAGTGCATGGATGGGTTTGATGGTTAGTGTATTGTGACTTTTGTGGAACGCAGGGGCATGGCAGGCTCTAGGTTTCAATGGGCAGCTTGAAACAGGCGGAGAGCGTAGTTTTTTTTTTTAGTCCTCAATGGTTGTCCAGTCCTGTTTGAGGGGAGCTTGTTTGCCCTTATTCTAATTCGGTGGGTTCCTCTTTTGGTTGTTGTTTTGTATGGGAACGGAGTGGAGTTGAGTGATGTTAACTCTAGGGACAGTTTATGTTGCAGGTTCAATAGGCGTCTTAACTTTGTTGGATTTACTTTTAGCTGAAAGATGAGTTTTTAGTGTTCATGGAGCTTATTGTCTAAAATAAAATGCTCTGATACTAAGTTGTTTGTTTTTAAGAACAATTGTTACTATTTTGTAAAGGTTTGTAATGAACCAAAAACAAATTTAAAAAAAATAAAATGGGTGCTGCGTTAGGTTTATTATAAAACTTTCATTATGTTTTATTGGTGTAGATTGGCATTCTGTGTTAGGTGGGAAGTGTTACATGTTTGAGGTTGTGTGTGAGGTATTTGTTGTGGGGGTAGATTGCGAAGGCTCCAGGTGGACTGTTCTCTGGGTGTTTTAGTCTATGTCCATTTGGAAGTCAGGTGGTGTTGGTGCATTTACGTGCTGGCCACACATACTTGTTGGGGGTTTGTGTGTGTGGGTTCTAAAATATGTAAGGAGGGAGAAGTGTTGTAGTGTCTTGCTTACATGGTGATGTCACTGACAGTGGAACTGGAACGTGTGATGTCAGGCGGAATGCTGGGGTTGTTGTGATCTGAAGTCTGGCTTCCAAGGGGACAGTTGGAGTATGGAAGCTGGCTCTATGGGACGTGCCGATGTTATCCTGACTATCTTACTGAATAAACCTACAGGAATAAACCTACAAGTAACGTACCTGTTGGCTCAGGTATCATTTTATTTCTGATTGCCTCCCTTCCCCTGGCCTCTCTAAGGCTTTTCATCACAGTTCACAATGCCAGGGAGAATGTCTTTGTCTGGGCAGACCCGGTTCACCTGCCTGCCAGTTACTGCCACAAAGAAGATGGCTAGTGAGGATCTCCTCAAGTTGCAGATCCCCAACCCTGTTTTCTCTTCTGTATTGTGTTCCTGATCTACATGGTTCACTCTCCTGCCAGGTACTATCATGTGGCCAATTGCTTGAGATATTCTCTTTGGGTACATCTGGGTCCCAGACTCTGGGTTTGCGGTATCTCGTGCCTCTTTTCTTGACCCTGACAACCCATGTACCTTCTGGGACACTGCCAGTTCTTCTTCGTCGGTTGTGTGATTCTCCAACATCTTGTTCTGCTTCTCCTGCCCTTGTGCTACTTCCGCAATGTCTGCAGCGACTGCGCACTGCTTCTCTTTGGGCAGATTACGCATCTTGCCACAACCACGCAGTCCAGTTACTGCTTCCACCCAAACCTCCACTCTTCCAATTCCTTGGTCTGCCCACGCATAGCAGACCGAATAGGGAAGCCTCTGCCCCTCCGCACGCGTCCTGGTCAGCAGCAGCCTCTCTCTTCCATGCTGGACTTCCTCCAGACTTGCGGATCCTGCTGGGAGGGTCTGACAACCTGGTAAGTTCTTCTTTGTCTTTTATTATGACTGGGCAAAAACAACTAGTATGCCCATTGAGGTTCTCTTGAGTATTCTTCGTCACTCTGTACTTCAGCCTCCTTGTCCCATTACTTAGTAAGGAAGCTCCGGTCAGGTCATCCCTACTCTTCCTTGTCTCAGCAGGTCTTCCTCGTCCCCATAGGGGGAGTCTCACCCCATGAGATCGTCCCGCTGAGCACCACCCCAGATGGACTATTAGGTAGTGGCCGGACCTCCCTGGCCTCATGGCAAGGGGCTCCCCCTCGGGCAGAAGTTACGACATCTCAGAATTTGTCACAGTGTATTGTTTCATATTTGGTGATTGGTCATAATCTCAGGTAGAATATTCATTCCAATCGCCAAGAGCATATTATTATTTTGTCTACAACGGGCTATGTCTAGTTATGTTGCATTTCCAGATCTTTTTCATCAACCTCTTCCAAGCCCTGCATATGGCACCTGTTGCAAGTAGGCTGGTTTATAGAGAACCATCATATTTATTCCCCTCCCTTGTACATGAAATCCAGCTTAAGAGCGATTGCTGGGTCTGTCAGTCAGTCATTGCTAGACACTAGATAGCCCAATAATATTTTGATCTAGGTTAGAATGCAGGCGGAATACATGCAGCATTATACATGCTGCTGCCCTTTGCAGCAGAACAAAATACTGGCAGATCTCTCTGCCACCAGCTCTGCTATGGTGCAGTTCCTTTTTGGGGTGGGAGTTACCCCCATGCCCACTGCTTTTCTGCCTGGCCGTCCCCTTCCGTCCCTGCCCCTGTGCTGTGCCCTAGTTCCTCTCTACCTATCAACCGTACCACACACTTATTGTTGGCAGTGTGTGCTCATCCCCAATTGAAACCTTTCTTCTTGGTTTCCAGCAACCCGGCAGCATTTCTGATATCCTCCACACCAGCATGCTTCTGCTGGCCTTCTGTGCACCAGGGTTTAGTCACCAGCATGTAGCCATATGAGGTGATATTTTTGTATATTCATTAAGCTTTGACACCCCTCCCATATTCAGATTTTAAGGGCCACTGTGACAGATTTTCCCACCCAAAGCAGGTACCTAACTTATTAATCTACCTTGCAAGAAAAGGCATTCAACAATAATTAGGGGGTGTTCTGTACTATGTAAACGAACAGTGAAATGGCTAACATTTTATAAGCAGAGGCTGTAACTGATATTCCCAACGGTGTCCAGTCCTTTTTTTCGAATACAAAAGTTTCGAAAGGCAAACTTTCGAATTTTTTTTTCCAAATGCCATTCTTTCAAATGACAATTTCTTTGAAAAAAATTAGAAAGTGCCGTCGACATGGGTTAGGTTTGGGGCTTGGGTTAGGGTTGGGGGGTGGGAGGGTGGCGTGGGGGTTGGGGGGCTGGGTGGGTGGAACCCCTCCTCCCCCCACAATATACACTAAAACCTTGTAACGTTACATGGAGCTGTCCAGCTCTGAAATTACAGCACTGGACAGCTCCATCTGACGTTTCAACGTTACAAAAAAAAATTTGAAATGCTACTTTTAACATGTAAAAGTGCATTTCAATTGAAACCAATCCATGACTATTGTCGACGGATTGGTTTCGAAAGAAATGCACTTTGCATGTTAAACATAGCATGCCACAGCTTTTGTTTCGAAACTTTTGTTTTTCGAATCTTTTGATTTGAAACTATGACTATAAAACATTCACAACAGAAAATCCAACCCATTTTTTACATTTTATGGGAATCGAGCGAGCAGTGGCACTACATTCAGTTTGAATTGAATTATCTGCACCATTTGTGGATAATTACGCAAGATATTTAAAGTATAGGGATTGACCTTAAAATGGCCTTTTGTTTTGTTGGGGGGCGCTGTTGCGCACGTCGAAAATGGCTGCTTAAACCCTGGGCTCCCGCGCTGCCTCTACATCCTGAACTAATAGATCCTCATTCCGGCTGACTGGTTTGCTGCAATTTGGTTGACCTGCTGCGGCCGGGGTCCTGCACGGGCGGTGGAAGTTTGAGCCCGAAATAGTCCTGCGTTTCCGAGATCTACCCCCACGAAGTTCCTCCGACACGGGCGGTGCTCCCTGGCCGGCTCCCGGCTCCGGAGGAATCCACCCGAGTGCCGCGGCTGCTGTTTCTTGGGGCCTGCGCTGGGCGGAGCTCCCCCTCCTTGGCGCCGGAGCCTGCCATCGGACGGAGAGGACTTGGGGGCCCGGTGCCACGCCGGATGGTCGATCTGTGTCCCGGCCCATCTCTAACCCGTCGCTGCTGTTTTGGACCCCCTCCCCTCGCCCTGATCCTTGCGGCTTCTTCTGGTTCGCGATCCTGTTGCCGCATAGCCCCGCGAGCCGGACGGGCTGCGGGTGGTGCTGTGGGCGCCGCTCCATCTTGAGACCTGGTGCCACTGGCGGGCGTGTGGCCCCCTGCTCTGCCGCCTGCTCCCCGCTGGGCCCCTCCGGCAGGATCGACCGCTGGGCCCGCAATCCTGCTTCTTCTTCGGGCGGCGTGCTTCAGATGCGCCCGTGCTGCTGAGGGACCGCTTCCAACCGGGCCGGACACCTGGGGCGCTCCGCTCGACAGGTGAGGTGGCGTCCGGCGCAGGGGGTTTGCCTCCAGAACTCCTGATTCAGGGCTGCGGTCCTCCTGCCTCTCTAGACCCGCAGTATAGTTGCTGGTTGGGCTGCAATCCACTTGTGCTGTGACGGATCCCCGCTCGTTATAACTACTACTAGTTCTTCGTTACATTGGATACACGGCCGTTCTGATTCCTGCTGGTGGGTACCTCTGGGAGCCGTTATACTGAGTGTCCCGAGGTGAGCTGGACATCATTGACACGGGAGGATACAATCCATCCTTATCCCACATTCAGTTGAGGTCCCCTCGTGTCCGCTCCCGGAGGTGGTGACCTGTTTCAGATCCAATACACGAATAGAGTGGCTACGATCATGGGGGAACCTGGCAGATCCAACAGAGCCCCTAAGACCCCTGGTGGCAGGAAGAAGGGCCCTATGGACACATTCACCAATGCGGTCTGTCACTCTGAGCCGGTTGACACCCAGCGGAGCGGGGGTGAGCAGGGCGAGTGTGAGGTGCTAGACAGAGAGGATAAATTGGCCATGCTAGTCCAGAACGGCTTTCTGGCTGTAAATACCAAACTGGATGGGATAGTTGCTACTATTGGTTCCCTGAAGGCCAGAATCGATAAGGAAAGCGCGCGTGTCACGGAGGCGGAAGGTAGGATAAGTACTACCGAGGATACTGTTGGTCAACACAGTCGTGACATAGCTCATATCAAAGACACTATGAACAAGCTGCAGAGTAAGTGCGAGGATCTTGAATCTAGGTCCAGGAGGAACAATGTCCGAGTGGTAGGTTTGGCCGAATCCTTCGGCAAGGGCCAAATGGAGAAAAATATGGAAGAACTGTTTAAGTCCTTATTTGGGCCAAATGCATTGTCCGAACACTTCCTTGTCGAGAGGGCACACCGCACCCTAGCGCCGGCTCCCAGACCTGGGGCACCACCGCGAACTATAATTGCTCGTCTACTAAATTACAGGGACAGAGACACAATCCTTCGTTTGGCCAGAGAGACGGGCACGCTGCTCTATGAGGATAATCGCATACATATCTACCCTGATTTCTCCGCCTCTGTTCAGGCTAGCAGACGCTCGTATGAACCGGTCAAGAAGCTCCTCAGAGAACGGCAGATCACATATGCCATAATGTTTCCGGCCAAAATGAGAATTCAACACGCTGGTAGGTCGCACTTCTTTGAGAACCCATCCGAAGCCCTATCATATATTGAAGCTTCTATACCCCTCCCTCCAAGAGGAGAGCGACCTGCCCTGAACAATGGACCTCGGCCAGCAGACTAGGAAATGCACACCTTCATGTTTGGCACTGAGCTATTGTGGTCCCCAAGGCATGGGCCATTCTGTTCTGAGATTACAGTCAGCCATCTTCTGTGAGTGGTGGCGTTGGAGACCTGGGATGGCGGTCATGTGAGGCAACATGACTACCCCGGGAGTATTCCACAAGTTTGGGGTTGCACACTGTCGAGTTGGGGGAGACGGTGAGGGTGGCGGGTGGGTTAGGGGAGGGAAAGGTTGGGACTGTTTGTTTCGAACCCTATGTTGTAAAGTGAGTAGGCCCCCCCTCTACATGGGTCACAGCTTTGAGAAGGTTCTTTTGGGAAGTTCATGTTGGTTACTGTTGATACTAGTGGTCTGGAGCTCACTGACACGGTCTGAGATGCATGATACTATGTCTGGGGGTTGTCCGATACTACCCACGCAATCCTTTCGTATAGCTCTCCTCACGCTCTTGTTATTACCCGTAGGTTACATTTCCTGTAAAGGTCTGTTCATGCTCTGAGGGTTAAACTTATCTCATGGAATGTGAGGGGACTGAACAATCGTTCGAAAGCCAAAAAAGTGGGAAATTACATTGTCAGACATGGTGCCCAAATCATTATGCTACAGGAAACCCATACTATGGGAAATGATAATGAGGTCATCATGCCCGGTTGGGGCAAGTCCAGGTTCTATACCAACTATTCATCCCAGTCCAGGGGGGTTGCCATTCTTATACACCCGAATCTTGGGCTCCGGCTTGAGGGCCATAAACTGGACCCTTTGGGCAGATACGTCCTTGTCTGGGGCTCGATATTGGGCCAACGGATACTGTTGGTCAACACATATGGGCCTAACATTGATGATCCCACCTTTTATGCTGATGTATATCAATTGATCGCTGCTGTAAATAGCCCTACCATAATCTGGGGAGGAGATTTCAATGTTACCATAGACCCGGTGCTTGATAGATCCAGCACAATTGCGAGAGCACCTAGCAGGGCCTCTCTTATGGTACAGGATGTTCTGTCTCAGCTTTTCCTTGAAGATGTCTGGCGGGTTCTCCACCCGACTACGAGGAGTTACACGTACTACTCATCGGTACATGATTCCGAATCCAGAATCGATTATTGGTTTGTCTCCCCCTCTCTAATTTCTGGTACAAAGGCATGCGAAATACTAGCCCGCACACTATCTGACCATGCCCCTATAACACTTGAGGTCGCTTTTCACAATAGCCCTAGACCCCCTAGGAGATGGAGGATGCCTGAGGGATTGCTGCGGGACCCCGGGACGGTTGAGGGACTTCACACTGAGATCGCTGAATTTTTTTAAATCAACATAGGCTCAGTCGATAAATACTCCACGGTGTGGGAATCCTTCAAGGTCTGGGTCAGGGGTGCGCTATTGTCTAAATCTTTTGGCCTTCTTAAGGGAGTCAGGGCTGAACTGGCCCTGGCTGAAGGCAAGCTGAAACTACTGGAGGACACTTATTCTCGCACCCATGACAAGAACATATTGGCCGACATACAGACACAACTTCAGGAATTCAGTAAGTTGGCCTCTAGAGAAGTGCAGTACATGGCATCCCCTGTCCGGGCCCGCAGATATGGCGAGGGAAATAAAACGGGCAGGTCACTTTCCAACTTTCTCAAACAAGACAGGCACCCAAATCGCATTACCAGCGTACAGACGCCTGGGGGTACGGTTGTAGTGAATGAAGACGAAATAAATGCTGAATTTGCGGTGTTCTATGAACGATTATATAGTAATAGAGATACTAAATCCGCCACCGAGATAGGGAAATACCTTGCAGCACTTAAGATTCCAAAACTCCAAGAGGAGACCCGCCTTGCACTAGACCAGCCTCTTACTACAGATGAGATTGTTGAGGCGATTAAAGATTTAACGTCCAATAAAGCTCCAGGATTAGACGGCCTCGGTGCTGAGTTCTACAAAGAATTTAGTGCGGAGCTTGCTCCGTTGTTGTTGCGGGTCTGGGAGGAATCCCTTCAATGTAACATACTACCTCCATCCATGAGAGAGGCGTTAATAACTGTTCTCCCTAAACCGCGCCGTCCCCCCCAAGATATGTCGTCTTACAGGCCATTGTCTCTCATTAATACAGATGCCAAAGTATTCGACAAAGTACTGGCCAACAGGCTTTTGCCTGCGGTCCCCACATTGGTCCACCCTGACCAGAATGGGTTTATCCCCGCTAGATCTACGGCACTTAACCTACGTAGGCTCTTTGGAATACTGGCCCAGGTTGACCCAGGCAGGAACGCTGTTGCCGTATCATTAGATGCTGAGAAGGCCTTCGACTCTGTTTCCTGGGCCTACTTGCTGGCAGTGTTGGAGTCGTTTGGGATGGGCCCGAACTTTATTAGATATGTGCAGTTGCTTTACATGAAACCCGGTGCCCGGGTGCTAACAAACCAAACAATCTCGGATATGTTTCTGTTGGGACGTGGCACTAGGCAGGGCTGCCCATTTTCGCCTATATTATTTGCCCTGACAATAGAACCAATGGCAATCGCGATAAGGCTTCGACACGCCAATAAGGGTATTAACCTGAAGGGAGTCACACAGTTAATATCCCTATACACTGATGATACACTCTTATATATTCGTGAGGCCGAAAATAACCTACCCCCCATACTGGCAGAGATTCAAGAATTCACTACATACTCTGGATACACCATAAACAAGGATAAGTCGGAGGTCTTTCCTCTTACACCGGCAACAGCCTGCCCTGTATCTCTGGGCGGGCTGAAGTGGTCCAGCGAGTCCATCAGATATTTGGGTATACTTGTCTCACATGGAAAAAATAGAATATACACTGATAATCATGATGCCACGTTACAGGCCTTGAAGACTAAACTGTTATTGTGGGACCGCCTTCCGTTATCATTGCATGGCAGGGTAGCAGTCCTTAAAATGGTAATCCTCCCCAAATTACTGTACCTGTTTGTGAACATACCGATTTGGCCGGGAAGACTATTTTTCACCAAACTTAGGTCTATGGCCACGGCCTTCCTATGGCATGGACAGACTCCAAGAATAGGGTGGGAAAGGATAACTAAACCATACTCTGCGGGTGGGCTGGCGGCCCCTGATTTTGAACTTTATTATCATGTATCCCAGGCCCAGTTCTCTAAATATTGGTATTCCAGGGATGGGGGCCCCCCACATGTAGATGTAGAAGAACTTACCACGGTACCCACGAACATACAGTCTGTCATTTTTGATGATCGTTACAGGGATTCATGTGATTTTAACCCAGTCAGTAGTACGGTCGCAGCCTGGCGGGCAATATTCAAGAGGCTGGGACTGTCGTGCCTGTATAATCCGGAAGTCTCCCTATGGAGATACCCTGGTATCCCCCCAACATATGACGCCTGCCTGCGGTCGGCCTGGGACCCTGACGACGAGATGTGCTTGGGTGATATGTTTATTGATGCAAAGTTCTTGACCCTTCAGCAGATAACTGGGGCTCTGGGCAGGGGCGCACTTAGAGTTCTGCAATACTATCTTATGAGATCGGCCTTCCAGAAATACTGGGCGTCTTTCCCCGATGAACCCCCTACACACCCTTGCGTTCAGATGATCACATCCGGAGGCCGCTTAGGTGTGTCCAGTCTATATGCCATGGTACAAGCACACTCGCCCACGCCTGGTCCTAGCAGAGATAAATGGGAGAAGGATCTTCAGATCCCTATTGATGATAAGACTTGGGAAAGGTATTGTTCACTTACCAATAAGGTTTCCCTAAATGCTGGGCTACGAGTAATCCAATTTAAAATTCTCAATAGACTACACTACACCCCGGCCAAGTTAGCCAAATTTGTCTCAAGCGCTCCGAGTCAATGCCCAAAGTGCAGAGCAGACTACGCTGGCTCGTTCCATATGTACTGGAGCTGCCCGGTGGTGGCTGGGTTCTGGAGGGAGGTGGCAAATATACTAGAGGAGATCACACAAATCCCCCCGACGCTGTCTCCACAGAAATACTTATTCGGGGACATCGGAAAATGTTCCGAAAAGACCAGACGACTGTTTAATGTCACATGTGCAGTGGCCAAAAAATGTATTCTGCTTCAATGGAAAAATCCGTCGCCACCCACTGTGCAGCAGTTTCTCCGAGAACTGGTCTATGTGAATGAGGCTGAGGAGCAGTTTGTTCTCACACGCCCTTCGGCCTGCAGACCTAAGGATATTTGGGGTCCCCTTAGAATGTTCCTTTGTGATATGACCTCTGATGGTGACAGCGACACTTAGACTCACCGCATTGGGAAAATGTATACTATATGTACTGTGTTCCTCTGCAATACCATACCATGATAATTGCGATCTGTATGATGAAGCTCTAGCTGGGTTTTGTGTTTTTCTCGACCACTAATAAAAAGAGTTTTTAAAAAAAAAAAATGGCCTTTTGTTTGGAGTGCTGTGCTCCATTTAATTGATAGAGTGCCAACATAGCCCAGATGATTTTTCCTCCTGAGCATGGTCTGTATTCTCTAATGACATCAATTATGAGATACACAATGCTGGGTTTACACATGTTTATTTATTGGTATGACTGTGCTTTGTACTGCAATTAACTGACTTTACCAAGGAGTCCCATCTGCAGGGAACAACTGGACTCTTCGGGGACTGGACAATGGACAGGTTTGCCCTGACAGAGAGCTGGACTTTGTACTCCAGGGGACAAAAGGACACTTATAAACGTTAGTTTGGTCTCGAATGGTTTCAGGAAGCAGAGGAAGAAGAGGCTGTGTTGATACTTCCTGGGGGGCTGTGGCCTCGAATGGCAGGGACCCTGTGAGCCAGGCCACCTATGACAGCTGGAGCCGGAAGACCCAGGCTTCGTATTTGCATTTGTATTTATTTTATTTATAAAGTGCAGCCAGGCCCGGGGGCATACGGGCGCGTAAGTTAGATCTGGGTACAGTTACAATTAGGTGCAGTAAACAAGGGTTACGTTACAGTTAGGTGCAGTAAACAAGGGTTACATTACAGTTACAGATAGGTCAATACTTAGTATTGCAAATACATGCATACATAGTCTAAGATAAATACATTAATTACAAGAGTGTGCCGTCAGCAGTCGATCGTGCTGGGATCAGGAGGTTAGGCTGTCATGGAGTCCATGTTGTGAAGCCAACGCTTCGTGTTGTGTTTGAAAAGGTTAAATGAAGGTTCTGCCCTTAAAAGCACGGGGAGTGTGTTCCATAGTTTAGAAGCTTGTACAGGGAAGCTAGCTCCACCCGAGTTATGGAGTTTGAATCTCGGTATGGACATAGTGTTAGCTTGTGCTTCTCTAAGTGGTCTTGATGATGTGTGAAGTGTAAGTTGGTTGGTAAGGTAGGCTGGTGCAAGGTTGGCCCTGGCTTTGTGTGTGAGGGCCAAAGTTTTGAGGGATATTCTGTGCTCTACTGGGAGCCAATGTATCTTGCGTCTAGTCTCAGAGGTATGCGCCTTTTTAAGGATGTTAAGGGCAGCCCTGATGGCATTATTTTGAATTACTTGCAGTTTGTTGATATTTTTGTGGCTAGTGCCTAGGTAAAGGGCATTACAGTAGTCTATTTTGGATAGGACTAATGCTCTAGCAAGAGTAATGCAATTGGGAGAAGAGATGAACGGCCTACATGCAGTGATCAGCTTGCAGGTGTAAGCGGCTGATGAAGCTACTGCATTAGTTTGTTTGGAAAAGGATAAGGTGGCATCAATGTAGATGCCAACGGTTTTAGTATTATTTGAGACGGGGATGAGATTGCCATCTATAGTGAAAGATTTGAATGCAGAATTAAGATTTTTAAGTTTGGGGTGAGTGCCAAGGATGATCAACTCAGTTTTTTCGTCATTTAGACAAAGTCCATGATGTGCCATCCATGCTTGTATTACTGAGTATATTTCATTAAGGGTTTTGCTGTCTGTTTCATAATTACCCGAGATAGGAATGAGTATCTGGGTGTCGTCCGCGTAATTAGTATACGTGACACCCAGATAGTCAAGGATATCAAAGAGGGGCTTTGTGAATACATTATAAAGCGTCGGGGACAAACACGAGCCTTGCGGGACTCCGCAAGGTACTGGTGAGGGTTCAGCAGAATCAGTGCGAGAGAAGACCCTCATGGTTCTGTTCGCCAAGAAGGAACTGATCCAAGCCGTGGCTGCATCTGAAAGGTGTGCTGCAGTTTTCAAGTGGTGACAAAGTGTTTGGTGGTTGACAAAATCAAAAGCTGCGGACAGGTCAAGCAGTAAAAGGAGTGCAAGTTTGCCATTGTCTTTCAGGATTTGGATCTGGGTAGTGAGGTCTATTAATGCAGTTTCCATACCTTGTCTCGGTCGGAAGCCGGATTGCCTAAGTCCCAGGAGATTGTTAGATTCTAGGTAGGCCTGTATTTGTAAATAGGCTGCTCTGTCCAGTATTTTTAATAAGAAAGGTACAGTCATTATCGGCCTATAGTTAGACGGGTTGGCTGGGTCAAGAGTAGGTTTTTTGAAGTGGAATGACTCACGCGTCTTTTAGGTTGTCAGGTACTACTCCAGATTTGAAGGAGGCATTGATGAGGTTGGGAATGAATGGTGCCAGATCGTGCGCGGCTGCTTTGATGATCGGGGCAGGGCAGGCATCACCTTGACAATTTGATGGTTTAAGTTTCCTGATGATGTTCTCTACTTCCCAGATTGAGAGGGGTGAGAAGCTGAAAGGTTTACAAGTTGACTTAAAGGTAGGTGATTTGTTAGGTAATTGTTTGTAGTCAGGGTCAGCTAGTAGCAGGGATTTTTTTGCGTTGATTTTAGCTTGTAGGTGAGCTATTTTATCTAATAAGGCCTTCTGAATATTACTACACCATAGTGCGTCAGTAACACATTTGTCAATACGGGCAATAGGGGATTCTAATTCTTTCAGAATCTTAAAAAGTTATTTTGTGTTGGATTCCGCTTGTGTAATACTTTTGTTATAGGTGTCTTTTTTAGCAAGAAGGATGGCTTCTTCGTAACTAGTGGAAGCTAGGGTTAGCTCAGTCTTATTGGATGCTGTGGGGTACTTTCTCCAATGTGCCTCAGCGGTTCTCTTGGTTTTGCGTAATTCTCTTAACTGCGGCGTGAACCAAGTGTTAAGGTGACGCTGTGGTTTAGGTTTCCGCAATTTTAGGGGGGGGCGATAGTGTTCAGTGCTTTGAGAATAGCCTGGTTGTATATATCCACTAAAACTGTAGGGTCAGCATCTGAGTCAATATTGCTCAGGATGGGGAGTAATATGGGTAGGAGTTTGTCAGGTGTAATGTCTTTCTTATTTCTCGTGCTGGTGGCTGGGGCGATGATAGGATCCGGGTGGGGTGTGTTGGCTTTGATGGAAAAGGTTATTTTATGATGATCCGACCAAATGCATGGGTCATTGTATAGGAGATCAATAGAGCAATTTAGGTGAGTGAGCCAGTCCAGTGTTCTGCCTTTGATATGAGTAGGCTCAAGAATAATGTGGGTGTGACCCAAATCAGATAAGGTGTTGGCTAGGTCATGGGCGTTAGTATTCTTCGGGTCGTTAAAACCAAGATTAAAATCTCCAAGTAGGATGGTTTGTGAATTGGGTTTGGTGTCTGTGGTTATGAGTGATGCAATGTCCTCTATAAAAGAAGAAATGGGACCTGGTGGTCGGTAAATAAGGTGCACTGTTGCCGTGTGGTTAGGTGATAGAGGAAGTTTAATGGACAGGGATTCAGCAGAAGGGATTTGAGCGTCCTGGATGACTTTAATGTCAAAGGTATTTCTGAATATGAGGGCGAGTCCACCTCCCTTTTTCTGAGTGGTGTTTCTGTCGCATCTAATAATGGCATAATCATTAGGTATAGCAAGGGCCAGAGATGGGCCGGAGGCAGCATTAAGCCAGGTTTCCGTGACTGCAAGGAGATCGAGCTTTTCGTGAGTTATAAAGTCAGCGATGTCGAGATCATGGGCAGGGAGAGACCTAGCATTCACCAAGGCTGCTTTCATAGGTTTGTCTTTTTGGGGAATTTTTTCTGGTGGTATGGGTTGGTCATGCAAGAGGATGTTGTCTGGCTTGTCTGAGTCAATGGCCGAATTGGCAAGGTTGTGGTCAATGTGTGAGTGTTTAATGCTACTGTAGGTGTGCAGTTGGGGTTTTTTGGCCAACAGTCGGACTCTTAATCTAGAATTTCTGATTAAAATGCTAGGGTGGTGAGAGCATGGAGAGGTAGGTGGGCTGGTTCTAGAGTTCAATCTAGTGTTTCTATTAGCAGTAGTACAAGGTTGGTTAGGTGTAGGTCTGGTGGCAAAGTGGCGTATCCAAAGTGCTGGATCATCCAAGTACGGGTTAGCAGGTGTCATGGTGCTAGGCCACGAAGAGCGGGTAGTGGTTAGCATGCGTGTGCAGGTGTATGTGTCTTGATTAGAATGTGGGTCAGGTTGACTAGTCCAGCGTCTAGTGTAAATGTACAGTAGGTGGATGAGAGGAGTTAGGCACCAATACATGATGAGGGTAGCGTTGCTAGTAGGCAGGGGTTGCAAGTGTGGTCTATTAGCGACCATAAGGCACAACACAATCAAGTGTAGTCTGCAGGCGACCAAAGGCACAACACGCGTCAATCAAATGTGGTCTATAGGCGACCATAAAGGCACAGTACAATCAAATGGGGTCTATAGGCGACCATAGAGACACAACACAAATCAATTAAGTGTGGTCTAGAGGCGACCATAAAGGCACAATACAGTCAAATGTGGTCTGTAGGCGACCAAAAGCACAACACAAATCAATCAAGTGTGGTCAATGTGCGCCCATAAAAGCACAATACACTCAAATGTGGTCTGTAGGCGACCAAAGGCACCTAAATCCAAGCTAAAATGCAATAGGGTAACACCTAAGTCCAAGCTAAAATGCAGTAGGGTAACACCTAAGTTCAAAATAGCACAGTTTGGCAAAAATGCAATGTGGTAACACCTAAGTTCAAAATAGCACAGTTTGACAAAAATGCAATGTGGTAACACCTAAGTTCAAAATTGCACAGTTTGGCAAAAATGCAATGGGGTAACACCTAAGTTCAAAACAGCACAGTTTGGCAAAAATGCAATAGGGTTCGAGCTCCGTACCCAGCCCCGGGTGACCGACGGTGCTAGCACTGAACGGGGGTCCCACGAGCCGCGAGACCCCACCGTACACTGTGGGAACCTGTGGCCCCCCCGCTACACCACAACTCCGGTGCCAATCCGACACCCCTGAGCCGATTTCTACGGGCCTGAAAGTTCCCGCGGCTCCTCCCCCGCGGCTCGGCGCGGCACATTGGAGGAGGCCGCAGCTGCCGCGCACACGCGGCCACTGTTGGAGTGAGGAAGCTGCGGGTGTGGAGGAGGCGGCGCCGCACGGAGGAAGAACCCGAGGCCGTACACCCGCAGCGCATCGGGGTTTCCCGCCCCGGCCCTCGATACTGCGCACGGATGTGGCAGAGTGCGACTGACGCGGGCCAACGCAGGAGAGGCCTGAATCAGAGAGGGCCAACGGCCCACGGAACGGCAACGTCGCCGGGGGACCGACGCAGGAGAGCACCCCCTAACCCCCCCTTCCCCCGATCGAGGCGGGCTGCGACCCAGAGTGATCCCAGGACCCCGGAGCCAGGGGAAAAGAGACGCGGGTGAGGCCTGAATCAGAGAGGGCCACCGGCCCACAGAGCAGCAACATCGCCGGGGGCAGACGCGGGAGCGCGCCCCCCGACCCCCCCTCTTCCGATCCCACCGGGCCGCAACCGGGGGTGATCCCGGGACCCTGGAGTCAGGTAAAAAGGGGCAGTGTCGGGGCCCTGGAAATTGGATGCCCGCCCTCTCTCCACATTGAGCGGACCTACCGGCCACCAGGAGGCCATTGTCGCACAGCGAGTCCCCCGCGACCCGTGGGGTCCGAGAAGCTGGGGGCCGATGCGTGAGCGCGCCCCCCAATACGCACCCCTCCTCCACGGTCACTAGAGGGGGGCATCCAGGGGCACTTATGATCCACAGCCCCCTAGCCGTAAAATCCGTGAACCGCCACCACAGGGGGAACTGACGGGTCCGGACGGGCCGGACACGCACTGGGACGACCACAGAAAACGCGCTGCCCCGCCGCCCCGCCAATAGCAGGTGGCCAGAACAAACCTCCCATGAGCTGGAAAGAAAACCTGTCGAAATACTAATTTGTGGCCAGCGAGAACGTCATGGCGACCGGGGGCCCCTCCACCCCACCCCCAGACCTGGGTGCTACCCAGAACAATATCCAGACGATTCTGGAGGAGATCCGCGGGATAAGGACGGACATGGGTGCCAAATTGGCGGATCTCACGACTAAAGTCACCACCTTGGAAGACCGAATGGAGGGAGTCGAGAACAGCTCTCCACAACTCTCCTTGAGACCCAAATGGAAATCAGATTCCGGGACATGGAAAGATGCGAAGAAGAACTCCGGCTCAAGGTGGACGATATGGAAAACAGGGAGAGAAGGAATAACCTGTGTATTTTTGGTTTAGTGGAGGCTGAGGGAGAAACCATACAAGGCCTTGAGGGCAAAGTACATGACATCGTAAGGATTGTCTTCGGGCGGACGCCGAAGGTGCGATTAAGTTTGACAGGGTCCATCAGGCGGGAGGAGGGGGCAGAGGCCCGCGTTTGGTCCTGGCCCGGCTACACTATTACAAGGACAAAGCTAAAATTCTGGAAAAGGCGAGGAACCTTGGCAATATTCAATACGGTGACTTCAGGGTGTCCATCTTTCAGGACCTGTCGGCTCTCACCCTGTCAATGAGAAGGAAATGTGGAAACCTCACAAGATGGCTTCAGGGAAAGGGGGTCCGATACCGCTGGGGCCACCCCTTCTGTTTGGAATTTGAATGGCTGGGGGAGAAACATCGCTTGGTGTCTGAGGAAGACATTCAAAGGGCCACGGACGACCTGGTTGGCGACCAGGCGGGCCACTAAAGCGGCCAAGATGGAAGAGCCCGGGACCCCCCCGAGGGGCCCCAACAGACTGGGACAGCTTAGCGGCAAATCTAAAGTCAAGGGGGCCCAGAAATTTCGGAAAACCAGGCACCCGTCAACGACCTCCGAGGACCACCTGAAGCCATAACAGCATCGCCCTTCCGGAGGTCGAGGAAATCCTACGATGAGCATCAGTTCCAGGATATGGCAGTAAGGGGTCCTGGGACCCGGGGGGGCCATGCCTGGGCGCCACGTTAGCGCGGCATGCGGCCTGCCGGTTTGGAGGGCGGGCAGAACTTTATTAAATGTTAGCTGTTTTGTTGTGGTGACCCACGCAGAAAGTCTGAGTTTGGAGTTTACAGGCTGAAGCGGGGGCTCACGGTTCCAGAATTCCACCTCGGTCATTTGCACCGAGGATTTGATGGGGTAGACCTATTTTGATTCTAAGATTTGAGATTCCCTAATACAAAAAAATCCCGGGGCTGGGGTTAGAGTCCTTGGTGGTTCGTTGACTAACCCCGACACTTGTTGGGGGACGTGGACGAACGCCTTACATTACAAGGGAAGGGGGGTGGAGGTAGGGGGCAGAGGTGGAGGCTTGGGCTTGGGGGTGTGGGGGTGGAATGACCAGCGAAAGGGATAGGGAGGAAGGGGGGAAACCAGTTCAAATCACAGATACTTGGTTGGCAGCGGGCTCTGAAACGCAGATGTTACGAGGGGTTCAAGGTGCACGACCTAAAAGACGATAATGATTGAAGGAAGGATAGGCACGCTGAACGTCAAGGGTCTTAACTCCCAAAATAAGAGGTCCCTTACGAGCAACATGTTCCGCAAACAACATCTAACAGTCCTCTTCCTACAAGAAACACATTACAAACGGGGAAGGGAATCCACAATTAAGGGGAAGGATATTGGTTCCAACTACTGGGCCTCACATGTGAACTCCAAGAAGGAGGGGGTAGGTATTCTCCTGGGGAGGGCTTTCCATCTCACGGGGGTAGAAACCAAGAGAGATTTTGGGGGCCGATTCTTGGGCGTCAAGGGGTTCTGCGAGGGACAACGCATCACCCTGGCTACCTTATACGCGCCCAATTCAGGTCAAGTGCAGTTCCTCACTCGGATCTTTAATGTCATGGACGAATGGGCAGAAGGGGCCATGATACTGGGTGGGGATTTCAACCTGGTAGCTGACCCCCGTCTGGACTGGTGGTCTGCCAAGGGAGGGGTGCCCAAGGGGATCTCCAAGAATAATCTGGCCCTGCAGGCCCTCTTGAGGGACCATTACTGGGTGGATGTCTGGCGCAGGGCATATCCGGGTCAGGGAGGTTACACCTTTTTCTCTCCCCCACACTGTACCTATACTAGAATTGACCTCATGCTCATCTCCGAGGAGGGGAATGGGGTGGTTCAACAGCCGAGGGTGGAGGCCATAACATGGTCGGACCATGAATTGCTTGTGGCTGACTGGTCACTGCCTGTCGCCCCAAGATCCTCCCGATGGCGGTGCAACGACACGCTTCTTAGGGACCCCGTATTTCGGGATTTTATGAAACAAGAAATGTCGGCCTATTTTGAGATGAATTATAATGGTGAGACCGACATGTCCACAGTATGGGAAGCCGGGAAAGCCACTTTTAGGGGTCTCCTCATAGCAGAGGGCTCGAGGCGTAAACGGGAGAGGGGCCTGATTGAGGGCAAGCTCCGTGCGGAGTTGGGGGTCTTGCGGGCCAGACTGGGCGTTCCCGGGATGGACAGAGAGGCACTCCTGGAGGAGATGCAGGGCAAAAGACAAGAGCTACACACGGTTCTTATAGGGGAGGTTATTAAGAAAATGCGGTACATCAAGCAAAGATACTATGAACGGGGAGACAGGGTGGGGACACGCTTGGCACAAAGATCCCGGGGCTGCAGGGTGGAAAGGGGGGTTGCCCAGCTTAGCGATGGGGAAGGTAGGATGCACAGGGGCCGGGAGGAAATAGCGGACTGCTTCACCAACTATTACAGCGAACTTTATTCCAGGCAAGTAGGCGAATCACTGGAAGATATCTCAGCCTACTTGGCGGAGCACCCCCTCCCCAAGCTATCCGATGAAGACCTAGGGGCCCTTGAGGGGGAGATTTCAGAGGAAGAGGTGGAGAGCGCCATTAAGAGACTGAAGGCAGGAAAGGCACCGGGTGGGGACGGCTACACGGCTGATTTCTATAAACAGACCCAATCGATCTTGGTGAAGCCCTTGGCCAAACTGTTCAATCAGATTAGGAGCTGTCACGCTCACCTGATTCCCACGGAGGCGCAGGTCTGGCTTCGAGTGCTGATGCTTCTTCAATGGTGAAGCGCAGGACTCTGAAGATGACAGGTAGGGCCCCTCTACTCTGGCTTCTCTGGCTCGTAGGAATATTCCCCTGTGCGTGAAAAGGGAGTATTACCTACTGACTGAATAATGCTCAAGCCTCCCACTCCCTTCCAACCCTCCACAATACCCTTCCACGATTCCCCGTGAAGTCTCACCTTAGGGTCTGGAAGGATGAGTTCTCCATCCTGCTTCTGATGCAGGGGCGCGTTGAAACCCAGTTACTTCACTGGATTGAGGTTTGATGGAAGTTCAAATAAGCTTGACTATTCAGGTAAGGCGCTGTAAGAGTTCTGTTGCAAGTTCAAAAGTTCAAGCTTAATAATAATGTTCATTGTCTTATTGCAGCAAGCGCTAACGCTTATGTCTTTTTCCCCTTAGGGGCCGGGGTTCGGAATGCCGGAGATATGGCGCCGACCCGAAGTGAAACGTGCAGTTCCAAAAAATGACAGGTAAGTTCTGGATGAGCGTTCGGGTAATGTCTTTGCATTCGCTCATTCAATGTCTTTGTCTTTTTTCCCCATAGGGGCCGGGGTCCGGAATGCCAGGAAGCGGCAGGACCCGAAATGAAATGCGAATGACCCAACAGGTAAGTCTTAGAAGGGAAGTGAGCTTTTCCTATTCCCTTCCTTCTCTCACCTTGTGTTCTTGTCTTTTTCTCTCTAGGCTCTGGGAAGTGGCTGCGGATCCGGATGATCGCTGCTGAAGATGGAGGTGCCCAGGAAAGGTGAGTGAAATGCAGCGCTGCAGCGATCGAAGCGAAATGCTTTTAAAAATGATGTCTTCCCTTTCAGGATCGTCGGTGTGATGTCTCCGTGATACAGCTTTAGCAGGTAAGGTCTTCTTTCTCTCCAATTCTCTCTTATCTCCCTTTGCAGGTGACCCAGGATGCTGACAGGCGTGGCTGAAGTCCAGATGCAGGAGCTAACACGGTGAGCGTCCAGCTGCGAGGAGCAGAACAACGCGAAGCGTGAGTTGCTGATCTGGCGTGGTTTAAATAGCTTTGGAAGAAGTTCCAAGTATGTATCCTTCCCCGACCACACCCAGGTGGAAAGTAGTCCCACAGGTAAAGTAGTTCCATTCAGGCCTCAAGAGGGCATGGATGTAGCAGCATGGTCTGCATCAGGTAAGTGCACATTAAAACACTTGAACACATGTCTAGCTTTATGAGCCTGGCACCTAAGGCGCCAGGACAGGGGTCCAACATGAGCCTGGCGCCTAAGGCGCCAGGACTGTGTCCAAAGGGCCCCAGCTTGGGCCCGCTGGCACTTCCCTGGGGGGAATGATGCCTGCCTCTGGGGTTGCTGGGTTCGACCTGGCTCCTTGGAGGTAGGCATCATGACAGGAGCCGAGACTCAATTTCACCGACGTTTCTGCAAGCCCTCATCACTGTCATACCCAAGCCCGGTAAAGACCAGACAGAGTGTGGGTCCTATAGACCCATCTCACTCCTTAACCTAGATGCCAAGATTCTTACCAGAAACTTGGCCTCTATACTTGAGAACTGCCTTCCATGCCTGATACACCCTGACCAAGCGGGATTCGTCCTCAACAGGCAGGGCTCTGACAACGTACGGAAGACACTCCATATACTTGCCACAGTGGGGATGAGGGGGCTCTCCTACTGGCTCTCGTTGCGGGGAAAGCCTTTGACAGGATTAGCTGGGCTTTCATGGGGGAGGTTTTCACTTCTCTGGGGATGGGTCCTAGGTGGCTGGGGTGGATGGCCGCGCTGTACTCTTCCCCCTCGGCTAGAGTGGTGGCAAACGGGACAGAACCGAGAGAGTTCTCCCTCCAACGTGGTACAAGGCATGGATGTCCCCTGTCCCCGCTAATTTATGCACTAGTAATGGAACCATGGGCAATCTCAGTCCGCAATGACGAGGCTATTAGGGGAGTACAGATGGGAGACATGCAATGCAAAATCTGCCTCTTCGCGGACGATGCTCTACTCTACGTCACCAGACCGTCCCAAACAGTCCCCCGGCTATTACAGGGCCTCTCGCGCTATGGAGAGCTATCGGGTTGTAAAGTCAATCTGGATAAGTCAGTGGCGTTTATGGGTGGGAGCCTGTCAGATCCGGAGATGGCCTTTCTGAAAGGGCTCCCCTTTAGACGGACTGAAGAGGGATTCCGGTACTTGGGAGTGCAGATTACGCGTGACCTTGAGGAACTGTACACAGCCAATTCCCCCCCCCCCCACTGGTCCGCAATCAGAAGAGATGTAGAGAGGTGGGCGGGATCGGGGCTCTCCTGGATGGCGCGCCTTAACCTCATAAAAATGGTTCTCCTCCCGAAGTTTTTATTTCTCTTCCAAATGCTCCCGGTGATAATCCCCAAGACCTTCTTTATAGAAACGAAGCGAGTCCTGCTCAACTTCCTCTGGTCGGGTAAAAAGCATAGGATCTCCTACGAAGTGTTGACTAGGGCTAAGGAAGATGGGGGAGTGGGTTATCCTGACCTGGAAACGTATCACAGAGCTTCTCAGCTGAGGGTTTTGGTCGATCACTTCTCCCCAGATACGAAAAAACAATGGGTGGCTATGGATAACAGGCCCCTTGCCCCTGTCACAATAGACAAATGGCTTTGGGTCCCAAGGAAGAAGATCCCCAGAAGCGTCCTGAATCATCCAATCTTGAAGGTGCTGTGGTCCCTGTGGGGAGAGGGAGGTTACTATCGGTGGCTCACGACGTGGCCATCCCAGTTGAGCTGCATTTGGGCCCCTCCCTTCTTGGCCAAAATAGCAGAACCAGCGGCGTATCAGTCGTGGTTCGAGGCAGGCCTTAGCAGGGCCGGCCATCTTTGGGTGAAGGGTTCCTTCCTGCCCTTAAGTGTTCTTGAGGAGGCTGTGGGAATTGGCACCCTGTCCCCCTTTCGCTACCTCCAGCTCAGGGGTGTCCTCACCAAACCATCCTGGGGTGACACCCTCAGGAGGGATCTCACAGAGTTCGAAAAGCTTATCCTATCTGCGAGGGGCTCTAAGGGGATAATATCTCGCCTTTACAAACTCTTCCTGTTCTCTGTCCCCAGGGATCCTCCACCGGCACGCACACGATGGGGTAGGGACCTAGGAGAGGAGATTGATGACGAGAGGTGGGCGGAGATGTGCAGGCGGGCCAACCAATCCACGGCCTCCCTCCAATATCGCCATCAAGCCCTTAAGATACTACACCGATGGCACTACCCCCCGCAGAGGATTGCTAGGATAAAACCAGGATATGACCCACACTGCTGGAAATGCAGGACCGAGAGGGGGGACTACATCCACATGTGGTGGGGATGCCCAGTGGTCCAAAACTATTGGGAAAAGGTACTCGCCTGGATCAAAGGGGTGGACGGGGTTGAGCGGTCTTCCTGCCCTTGGCTCCTCCTCTTTGGAATCGACATTGGGGAAGGTCAGGAGGGCACTCAGGACCATATGCTCCAAATCATGCTGGTGGCAGCCAGATGCTGCCTCGCACAAAAATGGAAAAACCCGGAAATGCCAGGGGGAAAAAAAATGTGGGTGACCAACGTGCGGGCCATATATGACATGGAGTTTCTCACACACCTACTCGATGAGTCCAAGTCCAACGTCGAGGAAATCTGGTTCCCCTTTTCTGACAAATACGGCCGATCAATTTAACGCTCCGCGCCTGGGCCGGGGGTCTTCCCCCGGGGGCGCTGGACCATTGTACAACGACCTGATCGTGAACTTCTCCCAGTCGTCCCCAGGACTTCGGCGCGCCAAGTGCACTGTGTAACGATACTTCTGTCTCAGGAAAGTCCGTCAAACAAGCAACAAGCAACTAATGAGAACTTGAACTGGAGAGGGGTGGGGGGAGGGACGGGGGGAGGGGGGATGGGATGTTACGATTGGTTTTTTGTTAACTCATGCTTACACATGCTATGTAATGTCGTACTACATATACAAAACTTAATAAAAATTGATTTTCCAAAAAAAATGCAATGGGGTAACACCTAAGCTCAGGATATCACAATTAGGCTAAGACACAAGGGCGCCGCGCCGAAGATAGCTAAACACAATGGAATGCATTGGCTAAGGGGACAAGGACTCACCTAGATTCAAAGTCAGGTAGAAGTTTGACATTGGCTATCTGATTGTCTAAATTGACAGCGATTGAAATGGGTGCAGCAGAAGGCACCTAGTTTTAGTGAGCTAAGTCTGGGATGCTGGCAGTAGTGAGTGCCTTCCGGCAGAATCAAGCAGGCTTGTATTTTGAGCATTCAGGCTAAATCAGGTGTACAAGTCATTAATGTACATTAATCAGGACATTAGCAAACAAACTGAAAACCTTTTGGTCTGTTGGCATTTGAGTGGCAGTTTTAACATAACAGTCCAGTGGAGCACACAGATTTTGCACGTTTAGATGCTATTTCCTGGGGTACCACAGACACTCATGGTGGTGGAGGCAGTGGGGTAGCTGGGAGTAGTGCAGTAGTATTGGTCAAGAGTTACCTGGAGTGAGACGGGCATGGGGTATGGCAGACGGCAGACTCAGGCATAAACAGGCACAGAAACAGGTGAAGTCCTTGTCTCCTGTGGTCCTTGGAGGGAGTGGGCCGGCTTCGCCTGCCAGTAGCCAATGGGTCAGGAGATGGGCCCAGTAGCCAATCGGGAGGCTGCTGGTAGCCTAGATAGGCATATGGGGCTGCAGGCAACAAAGGAAGGCCATCTTGAAATGGCTGAGTGCCTTGTGTAAACGAATGGCGGCAAGGGCTCTCAAAAGGCTTTTTCAATGCAAGCTGGGTGGAAATGCCCTTCACTAGCTGGAATCAGTGACTGCACACACGCAGCAAAATGCGGGATGAAAAGCACTTTTAAATATAGAATTAGCGCGGGTGCATCAGCGCTTACCGTATTTCGGTAATAATGAAGCTGGGTTAGTGGATGGCTCCGAGGGTCCTCTGCTCCTGCAGGGACATGGCCAGGAGCTCCTGCTCCTGAGGTAGGTGGTGGGGACTGTCCAGGGGAGAGGGGGCACTTGGGCCCCATATGTCAGGAACGGAACGGCCCACAGCAAGAAGGCCTGTGGATTAGTCCACCCACCCCGGGACCAGTCGGGGCGGTCCCAGAATTACCAACTGTGCCTGGGGTATGAAAGTGTTGCTATGCGGGCAGAAGGTGGTAGCAGCTTGTTGGCCTTGAAGCTCTTGACTGAGTGCGCACTACAGTCCGGGCAGAAGAAGCAACCAGTGTATGTTAGTCAGACTGCACCAAGGCCAGTCAAGGCAGGATGTGAAGATCTGCTGACCTCGCCAACACAGGCTGCGTGTCCGGGGCAGCCTGTACTAGCAAGGTGGCCTGTGAGGCCTCTGCCCACCCTGGATCCAGCCGGGGAGGGCAGATATAGAAAGGTCCAGCCTTGCCAGGGTGCGATAGAGGAATGCGCCTGGACCCCTAGTGAACCTGCATAGGTAGGCGCAGCCTGAGTGGGGCACAGCAAAGGACTCGTTCTCCAAAGCAGGCCCCACTGCCACACAGGAATATAAATAATTGTCAGCTAGTAATGGAGCTCCTCTCAACAGGGGGGCTGCATTGCACTAGCCGGTGACAGCCACCCATGGTAGAAGGGCTGAGAAGAACCAACCAGGCAGGAGGTTCTGCTCACTTTAGTGAAGAAGGTGTTATTGTGCAATAAGCATGTGTTTGTTTATAGGCAAGGACAGTTACCCCGGATGGACACTAGACAATTAGGGCGGACGGCAGCTGCCAATATTAAAGGAAATGTATTTAATTGTTAAACAAAGTGCTAACTAGTGCCCAGGAGAGAGGCATGTTGGTGTCTGCCCAAGGCCGACCGATCAGGGAGTTCTCAAGGGACAGGGGATTTTGGGGGGGCAGGGGTCCTTTAACATTGAGGAAAAAGCACAGCAAGAGTGAGGGCTACACAGAGAATGACGGAAACGAGTAATGGTATAGTGTAGCACATGTTGACCTGTTTTTTCATATGATGGCCCGCAAGGGTTAAGAACCCCATTTGTTATCCGCCTTATTTTCATCCCAGTCCCAGGACCATGGAGAATCAAAGAACCATGTCCAAACAATATCACTTTCAGTTGGTCTGGAAACATCAACATGTTCTTGAATTGTAAATGTCAGAGGCTACATTTATATTCTTTGAAGGATTTCTTCCTATGTTGCACAGTCAGGATGAGGTGGAGAAGAGATGTCAACAGAGTCGAAAATAAGTGGACCTCTTCTGCTGGTTTCACAGAGAATGCTGTCCTTGTCTTAGTAATTGAATATCATCACTATCATTGCTCCAGGTTCTAGCCCAAGCGGAGGCTTTCTGCAGGGTATGTGATGAGCTCTCTAATTGATAGGAGATTGACAAAAGAACTCTGAAACCAAGGGTTCCAATGAATACTCCCAAAACCAGTCAGGCTCGTCACTTTTTGACCCCTGTGGGAATCTGGTGAATGGCAAGTTACTTCTCCAGGCGTCCTCCTGATTCTCCACGTTCTCCTGCAGCCTTACTGTTCTCAGGAGTAGGTCCATAACTTTTCTTTCATATTCCACTGGTATCTTCTGCCTCCAAGATCCTGCCTTTAGTGTCTTTGACTCTTATTGTCAGTGTATGTAAATAGTGTAACATGAATGAGATGCTGAAAGCCCCTGAGCCAATCATTGCTTCCAAATATTCACAAGAGTACACATTAGCTTCAAGCATGCTCATGTTGGGGCCCTACCACACATTCACTGTGGGCCCTGGCTTGACCTTTACTGGAGGACATGTTAACACTGTTGCTGGCTGGAGAACCTATTCAGCTTGGATTGCCTGGACTGATGAGGTTTGTCATTAGTCATTTACACTATCAACTCATTGGCAGCGTGTCAATGGGGCACTCCGAGTGGCATTGCGTTCCAGCATGCTGCAGCCATTCAGGCGTAGGTGATCCGAAGAATGCTTGGTCGTCGCTGCTCTTGCATATTAACAAAGGGATGCTGTTTCTGTGGCCCTCACTGCTTTATCAGGCTTCACTGATGAAACCTTCTTCTTTTTCAGCATGCTCACCAGCAAACCTGGGGTCTGAACAGGAGAGCCCAATTTCAAGGGAGGTCTTGCCCTCCATGTTCACCACCCCCATTCAGCTCTCACCTGTTCTACACTGTCTTTATGATCCTAATCAAATATCAAGTACTGACCTTCTGTATGCCACCTGGTAAACAGAGAATATTAGAGGGGAAGGAGGCTTAAAGGGGAGCCAGACAGGCAGTCATCAACTGCTAAATAAGGCCCCAAGTGTCAGCCCCACACTGGTCCACTGTCCTAACATTCTCCTATTGTATAAGGAGGGGTGCTTCACCCCTGCACGCTGTTCTCTGCACCCGCATTTAGAAGTCATGACTACCAGCAAAGACCAAGGGCAACCGAGGGTTACCCCCTCTCAAATGGACATGAATTGGTAGGGTGAATCAGGAACGTGGGAGGATAATTCACCTACTGCATACTGTAAGGATGCAGAAGTACGGGAATGACACAAAGATGGAATGCTGATTGATATAAACTTTTATTGCAATGAAAAGAAAGGAAGAACCTAACTGTCCCTATTCTGAGAGGGGTTTCCCTGCCACAACGAAAATACGAAGGGTCATGAAATGTCCAAGCAACCAAATAATATCTATAGTCGTGTCAGAAATCTATTTCTGTCCCTTACACTTAATCTAACTAAGGAAATAATGGGCCTCATTATAAGATTGTCGGTCCGGAAACAATCGTACTGGTAAGCTTGCCAGTCCTGTTGTTTCTGGACCAGCAAACTACGAGTTCTGCGAGCGGGTGCCTTTTCGCCTGCCAGGTCCGACCTGGCAGGCGGAACGGCACCCGCTCGCAGACCTTGACTGATGCACCGGCACCATTCAAGAATGGTGCCGGTGCATCCGTCCTCCCCATTGAGTCCAATGCGACTCAAATGGGAATGGGGAGTAATATTTTCCGGCGCCTGGCAATGAGAAATTACCGGGGTCCACCGGGGCTGTAATGCTCCGGTAAGTCCCCATTGCCGGGTGCCGGAAAGAAAATGACTACGGCTGTATCCATGCCGGTATTTACCGGCACAGCTACCACCGGACTCATAATGAGGCCGAAAGTCTATTCTTGGTCCAGAAGAATGTCGCCCTTTTTCTGGATTGTGGATCAGAGTTTCTGCTTAGAATGTGTTTAGATGAAAAGCAAAGTTCTCAAATTACAAAATGTCCAGCTTGAAATACCATTCCTTATTGCCCATAGTTAGTATCTCTATTAGGTTCCCTGGAGAATGACTTCCATCTACCGGATTCCTGATTTGTCATTTTATCAACACCAGTGGGTACTGTAAGGAAGGCATGGTATCAAACAGTGAAGACAGACAAGTGATCACAGTTCAAGGGTGTTTATTGAACTTCAATGAATTGGTTGAAGGCCCATCAGGTCTGAAAAAAGGCCCATCTAATCCTAAATCTAAAGATGGGAGCAAGCTACAACCATCAAATAATAATGCAGTCCTAGTCGAGTGTCAAAATAAAAGGACCTGAAGGAGGGAAGCTCCTGATCGCCACGCAGGAAGAAATGGCCCTTAGCAAGGGCAATCTCCTAACCTGCCTGAAAGGGATGGAAGAGAGGCTCACTGCATCCTATCATGAACAAATGGCCAACCTGAAGGAAGATATAAAGAGCTCACTAAGGGAGGACAGGGAAGAAATCAACGCCCTGGGAAACAGAGTGGACGTGATGGAACAAGGTCTGTCAGAGTTGGATAAGGAAGTACAGCAGAACTCAGACCTTCTAGAGCAGATTGCGACAGGGACGCATAACCTGGAAATCCAGGCCGAAGTCCTGGTGAATCGCTCCAGACGCTCTAACATCAGAATAAAAGGCCTGGCAGAGTCAACCTTCGACGCAGACCCGAAAACAGCAGTTCAGCAATGCTTTGCAGTACTCGTGGCAGATTTGGCTCCTGAGGAGATCCGACTCGATAGAATTCATATAGTGGGCTCTAAGAGGAGCGGCGAGGGAACCAGAACCAGGGACGTGTTGGCAACTCTAGCCTCATACGAAGTTACGGAGAAGATACTCAGGACAGCCAGGAGCCAATCCAAGATAGCAATCAAAGGCTCACAGGTGAGCCTATTTCAGGACCTGGCTGCCATCACATTTCAGAAAAGACAGCAATGGTCCCGGTAACAAGCATCTTAGTGGGGAAAGAAGTCCTATACAAATGGACCTTCCCCTTCGGCTTAACATTTGCATGGGAAAGGAAGCAACAGAGCACCACTACGTGTGCAGAAGGCCTAACAATACTGGGGATGGAGAAGGGAGAGGAAGTACCCAGGGAACAGAGACGCGCGACACAAGACTGGGCATAAATAAAGGGCAGCACCCATCTAAGGCAGTAAGAGATCGATTGGCAGGTATGGCACTGAGAGACCTCTGGGGGTAGAAAAAGGGGTGGGAATCGGGGTACACTTGTTACTCCCACGTACATCAAACATTTTCCAGAATCGATTATGCATGGGGCTCCCCTGGAATCCTAGGAGCTCTAGTCGATATCAAGGTTGACCAGACTGCCCTATCCGATCACGCACCCATGTGGATCTCTCTTGGGGTGCTCAAACCAATTAGCCCATTATGGTCCTGGAGATGCCCAAGTGAATTGGTCAGAGATAGGATGCTGAAGGAAGCGGTGAGGGACAAAATTACAGACTACTTTAGGTTAAACGACGCACAGGGAGTCCCCCTGGGTACAGTTTGGGGCGACTTTAAGGCCTTATTACGGGGGGGAGCTGATCGCTCTAGGAGTGGCTAGATGTAAAGAGAGGCACAGATTGGAAAAGGACCTGGAGGCAGAACTGGGGGAGGCCCAGAAAGACTTAGCAAATGGTAGAGATAGGGTGAAGGCCAGCAGAGTGAAAGAAACCCAGAGGCAGTTTAACAGGTTCAGATCCGTCAAAGCAGAGAGAGACGTGTTGACCCTTAAGCAGCGTTACTATATCGGGGCCAATAAAGTAGAGAGGATGCTCGCAAGGCTGTTAAAACAGCAGAGGGGGCAGCGCCATGTAGGGGGGATTAAGCAGCCAGATGGGCCCATAACCACTGCATCTGAGGAGATAGTAGAAGCTTTCTCCACATACAACCAACAACTCTATTCCTCGGAACACCCGAATGAAGCTAGGACAAACACCTTCTTAGATAGGGTGAAGCTTACCAAGATAACAGAGGAGAGCAGGGGCTATCTGGACAGGGAAACTACGAAGGAGGAGGTGGAAAGAATGATAAAGAACCTCCCACTCAATAAAGCACCGGGCTCCGACGGCTACTCTGGTAATTTGCATAAAACATACTGCAATGAGTCAAAAAACTTCCTTACCAGGTTTTACAATTTACCCTGGGAGGTAGAGGGGGTGACCCGCACAATGACCGAGGCAAAGGTAGTGCTTTTCGAAAAAACCCAACAAAGATCCCATTAACTGCGGATCATACAGGCTTATTACATTACTCAACACCAACGTGAAAATATATACAGGGATTCTAGCAGAAAGAATTAAAGGAGTACTGCCGGGACTCATTGGGCTAGACCAATCAGGCTTATCCCGGGGAGACAAACGTGGGACAATACAAGAAGGGTGGGCCACCTCTTAGAGAAGCTAGAAAGGAACCGACTCCCAGCTACCCTGATCTCTCTCGATGCTCAAAAAGCGTTTGATGGAATAGATAGGGCCATTCTACCCTAATTGATGGAGCTGATGGGATTCAGCCCCGAATATATACGAATGGTGGAAGCAAATTACAGGAACCCCCTCAATCAGGTTGGCAGTGAATGCACAGTTGTCTGACACGATAAGAATGGAGTGAGGAACCAGACAGGAATACCCACTTTCCCCTTATTTATATGCTATCTATCTGGAACCCCTGCTGGCCGCAATCAGACAAACCCAAGGAATTAAAGGGATCCCATTCGGATGGTAGATTCACAAAACAGCCGCCTATGCGGATGATATTCTCGTGACGCTGACAGAGCCGATCTCCTCCATCCCGATACTAGTCGAGATGCTGAGGGAGCAAGAAGGAACAAGTTACTTACCTGTAACTGTTGTTCTCCAGCATGGGTCTGGCATGGATTCACATGCTCATGAATATTCCCCGTCGTCAGGCTGGGAATCCTCGGTAAAGAAAAAACCAGTATCAGTTTCGTTTCTGATCTGTCTTTCGTAGTAATAACCAATCACTGGTCTCTGCGTCATACTGACCACAGCCAATGACTGCCCTCTACCTAAGCACCGCCTCTGGCAGCCATCTTCAGATTTGGAAGCACGTGAAGTGGCAGTATGACCAAGTGAAGAGCCGCAGAGGGGTAGGCGGGAGGGTTCGCATGTGAATCCATGCCAGACCCATGCTGGAGAACAACAGTTACAGGTAAGTAACTTGTTCCTTCTCCAGCATGGGGTCTGGCATGGATTCACATGCTCATGAATAAAGAATACATAGCAGTACACACATGCACAACCACGGGAGGTGGCAAAGGCTCAACATTAAGCATCACATCAAACTCAACATTAAGCATCTTACCTCCTCACCAGGCTCACCTCAGGCGAACAGGTTGCGCAGCACTGCTTGGCCGACCCTGGTCGACGCAGTAGAATTTCGTGAAGGTGTGCGTCGACCTCCACGTAGCAGCCCTGCATATGTCCAGCAGGGGCACACCAGATAGGAACGCCGTGGTAGCTGCGATCGCTCTGGTGGAATGGGCTCTCGGACGGCCAGGCAGCGGTCGGTTTGCCAACCGGTGACAGTACATGATACAGCCGGAGAGCCATCTGGAAATGGAAGCCTTCGAGAGAGCCTTCCCCTGATTGACAGGTCCAAAGTTCACAAAGAGTTGTGACGTCTTCCGAAAACACTTCGTGCGGTCCACGTAGAACTTCAGCGCTCTAGCCACATCCAGCGAGTGCAAAGTCCTCTCAGCCGGCGACGAAGGCGACGGGAAGAACACAGGTAACACCAAGGGTTCGTTGAGATGGAAGTCCGACGGTACCTTGGGCATGAAGGAGGGGTGCGTCCTGAGCACTACCCTCGTGTCGTGGAAAGTCAAGTACGGGGCCTTGCAGGAAAGGGCCTGGATCTCTCCCACTCGTCGTGCGGAGGTGATGGCCACAAGAAAAGCTGTTTTCCACGATAGAAACTTCAACGGGGCCGAGTGCAGAGGCTCGAACGGAGGTCCCATGAGCTTGGTCAGCACCACGTTGAGCTCCCACGCCGGGGCCGGAGCCTTCACCGGCGGGAACGATCTGAACAGTCCCTTCATGAACTCTTTCACCAGACGATGAGACCACAAGGACGTCCGCCCCGTGGTTCTGGTGTATCGGGAGATCGCAGCAAGATGAATCTTGATGGACGCGTGTGCCAGACCAGCTTTGGCCAGCGTCAGCAGGTACGGCAGTACTTGGGGGGCCGTAATCCGTAGAGGGTTAATCTTCTGTGCGTGGCACCAGACAGAGAACCTCTTCCATTTGTGTCCGTAGCATTTAAGAGTCGAGGACGCCCTGGCCTTTGCAAGAACCTCTCTGCAATCGGCCGGTATGTCGTATCCTCCAAACTCTAGCGCTGCAGGAGCCAGGCCTGCAAGTTCAGCGACTTCGGGTCGTGGTGGAGGATGGCGCCTCCTTCCCTGGAGAGTAGATCCGCGTCCGCCGGCAGCTTGATCGGCGGGGACGCTGACAAGTCCAGAAGGTCCGGGAACCATATCTGCCTCGGCCACGCAGGTGCGACGAGGATCATCCTGCACCGTGACCTCTTGAGCTGGTTGACGAGCTGGATTAGCAGAGGCAAGGGAGGGAACGGGTAGAGGAACAGGCCCTCCCAGGGGAACGAGAAAGCATCGCCCATGCTCCTCGTCTGGGGAAACCTGCTGGCGAACCTCCGGCACTTGGTGTTCGTCGCCGTCGCGAACAGGTCGATCAGGGGTGTGCCCCACCGTCGGAAGAGGCGATCCACCAGATCCTGCCGTAGTTCCCACTCGTGGCACGAGCGCAGCTCCCTGCTGAGTGAGTCGGCGATGGTGTTTTTTATCCCTGCCAGATGAAACGGCACCAGAAAAATCCCTTGGGCAACGGCCCAATGCCACAGGTCCTGCGCCTCCTTGGACAGCGCTGGGGACCTGGTTCCGCCCTGTTTCCTGATGTAAAACATGGTGGTGGTGTTGTCGGTGAAGATCCTCACCACCTTGCCCTTGAGGGACGGAAGGAAGGACCTGAGGGCCCAAAACACTGCACGGAGCTCCAGGACGTTGATATGCAGGGACTTCTCCGTCGGGAGCCAGAGTCCCCTTGCGTGCAGATTTTCGGTGTGCGCTCCCCACCCTTCCAGGGAGGCATCCGTGGTCACGGTCTCCTGGTGGGCTGGGGTCTGGAAGTCCATGCCCGCCGTCAAATGCGCGCGGGTGCCCCACCACCGTATCGCTCGTCGGAAACTCTCGTCGAGCTTGATCCTTTCCTCGAAGCTGCCTGTCGTCTGGATCCAGCGCGCATCCAGGAATTCTTGCAACGGGCGCATCCGGAGCCTGCACATGGGAATGAGGTAGATGCAGGAAGACATCATCCCGAGGAGGGACTTGATGGACCTCACTTTGGCCGCGTCGGCCACCAACATCCGTTGCACCTTGCCCAAGATGGTCCTGGTCCTCTCCTCCGACGGGGAGGCCAGAAGGGACACTGTGTCGAGCCTGGCTCCCAGAAACAGTGCGACTTGCGCGGGCACCAGGTGGGATTTGGCGTAGTTCACGGAGAATCCCAGGTCCGTGAGGAGTTGGACGGTCCTTGCCGTGTGGACCACGGCGAGCTCCCTCGTCTTGGCGCGGATGAGCCAGTCGTCCAGGTAGGGGTAGACGTGAATCCCCTCGCGGCGCAGCTGCGCCGCCACCGGTGCGAGGCACTTGGTGAATACCCTGGGTGCCGACCGTAGTCCGAAGGGAAGGGCTTTGAACTGGTAATGACGCCCTTGGACCACGAATCTGAGGAATTTGCGGTGCCCCTTTAGGATGGGAATGTGGAAGTAGGCATCCTCCAAATCCAACGACGATAGGAAGTCTCCTTCCTCCAGCTGACCCAGGACGTGCTGGAGGGTGACCATCCGGAACTTCTGCGCCTTGATGAACTTGTTCAGACGTCGCAGGTCCAGGATGGGGCGCCATCCTCCCGTCTTCTTCTTCACGAGGAAGTATCTCGAGTAGACTCCGGAGCCCCGAAGCCTCTTTGGGACGAGTTCGATGGCGCCCTTTCTGAGCATCGCCTTTACCTCCAGGAGAAGTTGAGGGACGTGAAGTTCTTTCCTGGCCACGGGGGGGACGCGCGGGCACCTTCTTTGAAACTCGAGCGCGTGGCCCCGGGCCAGGGCGTCCAGCACCCAACGGTCGGTGGAGATGGACTCCCACACGCTGACGAAGCCCGCCAGCCGGCCTCCCACCGGGGTGCTTCGGTGGGGGCCCGACCCCACGGCCGGTTCAATCCTGCTTGGGCGCGGCCTTGCCGCCTTGACCTCCTTGGCGACGACGGCGGGGTCCGCTAGACTTGCCTCGTCCTCTGTAGGCCTCTTGCGACGACGAGCGGGCCGCTTGACGGTAGGAAGCGAAACCGCCGCCGGAACCTTTGGAGGCGCCCTTGCCTCCGCCGCTCCGAAAGGGCGTCCGTCGTTGCAGGACTCCAAGGGCCCGGGCCGTCTCAGTATCCGCCTTGATGGCCTGAAGGGAATCGTCCACTGTCTTCCCAAACAGGTTGTTCCCGTCAAAGGGCATGTCCAGGACTCTGGTCTGTACGTCCTGCCGGAAATCCGTAGCTTTGAGCCATCCACGACGTCGAAGGCAAACGCCGTTGCCCAGCTGGCGGAACCCGGTGTCGGCGATGTCCGTCGCCACGGTGATGGCGTGGTCCGAGGCCACCTCACCTTCCTGCAGGATCTCAAGGGCCTCCGCCCTCTTGTCGTCCGGCAGAAAATCCAGCAGGGGAGCTATCTTGTACCAGAGCTCCCTGTCATAGCGGGCCACGATAGCCAAGGCGTTGGCCGCTTTAATCGTCGTCGCTGCCGACGAGATGACTCTACGTCCCATAGCATCCAATTTCTTTCCCTCGCCGTCCGGCGGGGAAGTCGATGTGGAGGCCGCACCCCCCCCCCGCTTTCTTCCTGGCTGCCGCGGAGACGACGGAGTCCGGGGTAGGCTGCGCCCGGAGGCACAGGGGGGCCGTGTCCGGGACCCGGTACTTTTTCTCGTACCGGTCTCTTCTAGCTGGCGTCGTGGAAGGGTTCTTGAGGAGGGAAAGGCCCTCATCCCAAATGTCGTCCAACAGAGGCACTGAGAGGACCGTCTTCCTCTTGGCCTCGCGCCGCTGATAAAGGAAGCCTTCCTTTTTCTTCTCCTCAGGGCAGAGTTGGAAAAGCTCGGAAGCCCTGGAGATCATGGAGTGGAAAGATCCGATCTCGTCGGGCGGAGAAGCCCTGGTGGGAGGGGACGACGGAAAATCCTCGTCGTATGCCTCGTCGTCCGTACCCGTCGCTGCCGTGTCAGTCCCCGTATCATCCCCTCGGGTGGACGGGGAGGAGGGCTGGAAGGGGCGCGACGGTTGAAAAGGAGGTGGTGGATGGATCCTTCTTTTCTTGGTAGGGGGAACACCAGAAGGTCCCGGTTCTGGATCCCCCGACGGGAGAGGTTCCTCCGTCGGTAACGGTAGCCTCGTCCTTATCTCGGAGCATAAGGACTGTATGGCCAACAAAATGGCCGCCGAGTTGTCTTGCGGCGCTGGCAGAGAGGAATCCGACGGGCGAGCAGGGGCGTCGTCGTCACCTGCGTCGGGGTCCATTCCGACGGGCTGGCCTTCTTCCACGCCTAGGCCGTGGCTTAAGACCTCGATCAGCTCCTCTTCTGAGGTTGAGGCCGAATCTCCGACGACGCCCTGCCCCCCCTTCTTCTTCCCCACGGAGGGTTTCACGGGGGTCCTATCGATGGGCACAAAGGAAGACTCCCTCCGAGGAGGCAGGGAGATTCTGGGCCCTGCAGTCGCCACCACTGGTGCAGCCACCACAGGCTGAGCCAGGGCCGCCGCGACCGTTTCGATAGAGGGCTTGGTCGGATGGATCAAGGCCTTCACCACCTTAGGTGCTCTCACCGCGTTATCCTTGAGGGAGGGGGCACTGCCACGCTCCTCCTCTGCCTTAGAGCTCGACCGGGGCCTCTCCAGGAGCTTCGCCGGGTGCTCGGCCTTCCTCTTACCCGACCCAGAGCGTTGGCTCGCGGTTGATGGTGCCGGGGAGGGTGCGCCCTGCCTGGCGCCCATAGAGCCCGACCGTTCGGCGCTCCCGGTGCCAGCGGACTCGCGGTGCTTGGCCTTATGTTGGGCCCCCGTCGCCGGGGCGCCCTCAAAGGTCTTAGAAGACCGCTCGGATTTCTTCTTCTTCTCGCCAGACGGGCTCTTACCCTCCAGCCAGTTGGCGAGACGTTGATGGTGGTCCTTCATGGTCCGTTCCGACATGTTGCCGCAAAACGCACAGTCCTTCTCCACGTGCGTCTTGTCCTCATGAAGGCAATAAAGGCAGAAAGAGTGTTCGTCCTCCTTGAAGACGTTCTGCAGCTGGCATCCAGGGCAGACCCTGAACAGCTTTCCGGGCGTCGAGCTTCCCTTCTCCTGGGCCATCTCCGAGACCGGGCCTGAGAAGCTTCTAGATTCCTCCGAAGTGTAGCTCGACGAAATCTTCACCCTTGAGGGGCACAGATGAATCCGACACGGGTCCCCGTTGATCGGATGTAGGATCGGTGGAGCTTGAGGCTCTTTGACCGAAAGAATCGAAGTTTTTTTGTGAAAAAAGCGCGAAAAAAGCACTAACGCTCGAGAGCAATAGCACGAGGATCCCAACACATGAACGTGCGGTAAAAATCTGAAGATGGCTGCCAGAGGCGGTGCTTAGGTAGAGGGCAGTCATTGGCTGTGGTCAGTATGACGCAGAGACCAGTGATTGGTTATTACTACGAAAGACAGATCAGAAACGAAACTGATACTGGTTTTTTCTTTACCGAGGATTCCCAGCCTGACGACGGGGAATATTCATGAGCATGTGAATCCATGCCAGACCCCATGCTGGAGAAGGGATATCTGGGTTGGAAATAAACATGGGCAAATCTGAGCAGCTAGAGATAAGCCTCTCTGGGGAGATGGCGTCCATCCTCCATAGGTGCTCACCCTTCCGCCCTGCAGAAGGTGGTATAACATATCTAGGGATCAAACTAACTAATAGATACACACCATTGTACAGGGAAAATTTCCCAGACCTAATTCAAAAGACGCAAGCAGACCTGGGCAAGTGGTCGCTGCTGCGAGTATCGTGATTGGGACGCATGAACACGATAAAGATGGTGACCCTCCCTAAACTTCTATTTAAATTCCAATCCCTCCCTATTGCGGTCCCTGGGGTACTGGGGTACTGGGACTGCCCAACCTAGTTGGGTACTACGAGGCTGCCCAACTGAGGGTAGTACGGGAATGGTTCTCAGGTAGCACAGATAAAATTTGGGCCAGGATGGACAGAGCGGTAGCAGAATGCCCTCTGGATGGACTACTGTGGCTGCAAGGGACAGACAGGCCCCCCAGCGCAAGGCAGAGAAGGGTACTCCGAGCCATGTGCGACATCTGGGACAAGTGGCTTAGAAGAGGACACCTGTCCACTATCCCCTCCCCATTTACCCCAATGTTTAATAACCCAGCCTTCTCCCCAGGTATAAAAAGAGGATTGTTTATTGTTTAGGCAGTGGAAGGAGAGTGGGTGCGGGAAGAATCAAGACATGGTGTGAGAAGGGGAAGTTGCAACCTTTGAGGATTGTAAAACACAGGTCGGACTCACAGAGTCCTTTATCACAAGGCACTCGGGGGATAAACACCTGATCATGGATCTATACACTACCCTCCTACAATGCACAGATAGAAAGACGTGGCCCTATCAGCTAGGGCACGTTGAGAGGAGTGATCTCGTATGGGCCCTGGGAGGGGCTTTGGAGGAACATCCCAAAGATGACTAGGTCCCTGCAAACCCGCCAGGCATGGTACAAAATGATGCTCTAGTGACATTATACCGCCAGCAAACTTCAGAAAATGTATAGATCCACTTCAAGGGAATGCAGGAGAGGCTGCCGGGGTTTGAGGGGTTGTAGGGGTGGGGACGGGTAACATATCTGGTGGGGATGCCCCAAGATTAAGGAATTTTGGAAAGAAGTCACTGGATCCCTGCAGAAGATGGACCCAGAATTCTGTCCCCTTACCTTAGGGGAGAAGCTGTGTGACCTGATTGGGCTGCAGCACCAAGACACCCCAAAGCCGCAGAGGAGAGCCCTGATGACATTGCTTATAGCGGCCTGGCAGGTCATAGCAAAACAGTGGAAGCAAAAGGACCCACCATCACAAATTAGCTGGCTACATTAAGTTTGGGCTGTGGCGCCCAGATCTACCCCTCATTGCTAGCGACATAGATGTGCGCTATCTATTTCAACTAAAACCGCCATGTTTAATAAACTAAATACCCTGCAAATTAAAATTCAGGCACACCAAAAAGCTATGACCCTCCTAATCGCCAACCAGAATACTAACACCAACAAAGAGACCAAAGCTCACTCCTGTCCGCCTTTCGACTTCAAAGACATCACTGAATCTGAGGTCATCACGCTCTTAAAAACCATCAAACCATCTAACTGTAAAGGCGACGTATGCCCTGCACAGCTAATCAAAGACTGCGGTCCTACCCTGGCCCCCTTCCTCACAGCCTTCATAAATGCATCCTTTCAGTCTGGCCATGTTCCAACTGACCTTAAGGAAGCCTGGGTCTGTCCGCTCCTCAAAAAGCCCTCACTTGACCCATCAGTACCAGGGAACTACAGACCCATCACTACTGTCCCCTTTCTATTGAAAGTTTTGGATAAAGCGGCCTACCATCAAGTCCAAAAATTCCTCGAAGAGCACCACCTTCTCGGCCTTCGGCAGTCTGGTTTCAGACCTCGTCATGGGACGGAAACAGCCCTACTTGACCTAAAAAATCAAATGGATGACATTCGTGACGCAGGCAAACCAGCGTTCCTGCTCCTCCTCGATCTATCAGCAGCTTTCGATCTCGTTGATCACAACACACTCTGCCACCATCTCTCTATAGCAGCCAACTTCTCCCCAAAAGCATGCGCATGGATCACCTCATTCCTACAGGAAAGGGCCATGAAAGTCTTCTCGGACTCAGCATGCGCATCTCCTAGTCACATCAAATGTGGGGTGCCCCAGGGTTCCTGCATAGCACCCACCCTCTATAACCTGTTCACACATCCTCTCTTCAATCTCCTCGATTCTACGTGCATCTCATACACAAATTATGCGGATGACACCCAAGTACTCATCCCACTTACAGGTGACTATGAGTTGGACAAGAACACCCTCAACTCCATCTACGCCACCATCCAAGCCTGGATGGCTGACAATTGGCTTTGTCTCAATAGCGAGAAGACCGAGCTTTTACTTATTGAGTCACCAACCATTCTAGGCAACCTTGACAAACAATACACCTCCTTTACCATCGACAACATACCGATTGCGGTATCCCATTCAGTCAAGACTCTAGGAGTCTACCTCGACTCTAATCTCACCATGGACAAGCATGTTAATGCCATAGCCTCCTCAGCAGCATACTACTCCAAACTCATCTACGCAGCAAGGCCCTTCCTATCCTCACAAAATGGTCTCACTATTGCTAGGGCCATCATAGGATCTAGGTTGGACTACTGCAACGCTCTCCTTGGTGGGACCTCCGGAAAAAACATCGCTAAACTCCAGCTTGCCCAGAACAACGCCCTCAGGGCCGCTACAGGTTTTTCCAGGAAAGACCACATTTCTGACCTTAGGAGGCAGGTCCACTGGCTGCCCATTAGGCAGAGGATCATCTTTAAAATCCTCTCCCTCACCCATAAATGCCTCCATGACCTTGCTCCCCCCTACCTTGCCCAGAGAATTTCACGACCCACCTCGGCCAGACCCACCAGATCTGCCTACACCAACCTGATTTCTACCCCCAAGACTTGTAGAGTACGTGCGGGCGGTTCGAGCTTCTCAGCCCTAGCAGCCTCACATTGGAACGCCCTACCTCCGCTCCTCAGGGGGATTGACTCTCACCTAGCCTTCCGCAAAGCCTTAAAAACCAGGCTGTTTGTCTAAACCTTCCTGCCTTTATATCTACAGGCATACGAACGTCATTTGTAACTATGCTCCGCTCCTCTCTTTGTAACTAAGTACCTTTATGTTTCCTATGTTTACATAATCTTGCTGCTTACGCCTTCATGTAATAGCGCCTCGATGTCTATGGGCTGCAGTGCGCTCTACAAATGTAAAAAATATATAAATAAATCTCTGCGTTATTAGGGGAAGTGGCGAGGGGGAGAGTTGATACAGTTGAAAATGTTTCTCTTTGAAAATACCAATAAAGATACCTTAAAAAATAAAATTAAAATAAAAGGGCCCATACTAATAAACCTATTGCCAATCCTTACTTCTAAATACAAAATGGTGTGGGGCAATAGTGTATGCAAAAAAAAAAGTGTTCAAGAAATAAAATGTCAAGATAGTTGAGCAGTTTGCTTCCCTTCCCCATGTTTCCAGCACGGGGCAAGGCGGCACGTTCGAGCTTCGCACACACTCTGGCTGCTCTGCCACAAGGATACAGTTCAAAGCATAGGTATCAGGGCCTTTTGTCAAAGCCTTCTTTCCAATAACAGTCTCTTACTGCAGAGGGCCTGTTGTAATAAATAAGCACCAAAGTTCCTTTCTTATCAGGATTTTCACACGGACAAGTTCTCGTTTCCAATATTTATCAGGTATCCTTCCTTCATGCTTGGACCCCTTTTTGCCACAATGTGCACAACTGGCCTCCCTCGTTCGGGCTCAGATCCCTTCAGCTCAATATTCACATTTGGTCTCCCTCGTTCCGGCTCAGACCATGCAATCTCACTTATCACATTTTCCTCTTGACATCAAAATTGAAGACTTTTGAATATGCGATGGGTTTTGATTACACCGTCGTGGCACCAGTTCGATTCACTTCACACAATGTTCTTACTTTCGTTTCTGCCACTTCTTGGCTGGATACCTATACAGAGACCTTTGATTGACCACCCACGTGGCACTGGACCACTTTGTCACTGGTATTGTATCTTTCTTCTGTAAATGTTCAAACATCCATCAGCAATTAAGCTTTACTTGCATATTTCATCAGATGTGTTTCAATCTTTGTTCTTGTGCTCTTTATGCAATGTTGCCGCTTGCAACGTTGACTTCAACCTTCAACACAGACCGGTCTTGTTTCAGGCTCGCCAACTCACCAGCTGTGTTGATCTCTCAGGCGCTGCTTTAATCTTGGAGCCAATGATGGTACCACGGTGGCTGCTGATCCTCCCTGATTCGGTCAGCCGTGCAGGAGGGCTCCAGGTATCTCTGACACACAATACAGGATTCTGCAGTTTGGTTTCTGGGCCTTATGCTTTGTAATTTGCGGGGTTCTTGAAAGAAACGGTTTCTCCCTCCTTGCGTGCCCTTCTTGGTTTGCCATCTTTCTTCCCTCGTTGAGCTGCCATCGGAAAAGTACTGTTCCTTCATGTGCTTTGCTTCGCTCAGAGTGTGCTCTCGTGCTACGCCTTTTATCAGTGTGGGGAAGTTTAATGGAAGTCATGTGTGAGTGATCACCAGTAATTGCCTGACCATACTAATGGGACATGTCAGGTACAATGCTCGGGTGAGAGTCTGTTTTCTCCCAGAGCGGGCTGTCTGTGAGAAAGTGTTTGTGAAGGGAAAGGGGGGGTTGAGTTTCTAAATATCCTATCGGGTAGGATGGGGTGAAGGTGTGACAGGGAGGGGGATACCGCATCTCACCATCAGGTGTCCCACTCGCTGAAGACCATTCACCCAGGGGATCCTCCCACACTGGTCCACCCCCAGGGTCTGGATGCAAAGGTGATGGCTGTGCCCTGGCCACCTGAGAGACCCCCCCGAGAACTAGCGGGTGAGACACCTTCTGTTTTCTCACAGTATGCTGCGCTTTTCCCCTAGTTTTCCTTAGACTTCACTAGGCAAGCATGAATGTCTCCCTTCCAAGGTCAAACATGTAGTAAAATTCATGGACATGTCATGTTTACTAGCCAAAAGAACTATAGTGATGGCATGGAAACAGGCAAGGGGCCCGCAATACAATATATGGCATAAGGAACTAGAACGCTGGGCTGCAGCTGAGACTGAAGCATGGGGATTGGGGGTCTCTAGATCAGATGACAGAGCAAGTATAACTTTTGAGGCATGGAAGGCACTGGTATGGGATATGTTTCATCGCTCAGATGATAGATCCCCTTGAACGGTCACACTGCACTAGTGACTGATGTTGCTGACCGAACAGATAAAGACTGTGTACCACATTGCCCTACAACAAAATGCAATTTGTCATCATTGCGACCCCAAAAAGAGCAGTTACGAACAAATATGGATATTATACAAGGAGACAATTATTGTTCGTTAATGTTTGGTTAGTATTAATGTTGTTATATTTTTGTCTTGTTTTCTTTATTATGTGTAATATGCTGATGCAACAAATGATTTAATGTGACATTTAAGGAAATGCCAATAAAACAATTTAAAATAAATAAATGAATGTCTCCCTTCACCAAGTTATTTTTAGCTTTTCCAGTTCTTAAAGCTAGTGGGGGGTGACTACCTTCCCCTACCCTTCTTTCTCTCCCAGGTTTTAAAACACCATGGGGAATGACTCTATTCTCCTGGTTACCTTCAACGTTCACCGTTCTTAAGGCTAGGGGGAAGGCCTCCCTTCCCCTGGCCTTCTTTATACTTGTATATATGTGTCCTCGACCCAGATTTGGTTTCCTCTTGGCTTTGGCAAACCTGGTTCACTATCCTGCCAGGTCTTGTTCTGTATGCAACAATTTGTCTGCATTATTTTTAAGGGATGTGGGTCCCAGACCCATGTTTCCCCTTCTTGGGAACTTGGCAGCCCTGACACACTATCTTCCAACGTACCGCCATGAAGAAAACTACTCTGGATGAAACTGCATTGGGTGCGGTTCCCAGACTCATATCATATTGTTTCTCTGCCTTTCAGGGGCCCCTGAGAGCATTCCAGTCTATCCACTGTGACGAATATAGCAACATTGTCACTGATTCCCTGAAAGGAAGCTTCTCTTAAGTAGCCAGGGAAAGGCAGAAGCTACATGACTCTGTCCCTGGGGGTGGCTATATGCGGGAGGACCACATACAGAAAGACAAACTCCAAGGAGACAGAAAATATTGAATTCTAATAATCCTTCAGCTGTAATTCTTAATGACACCCATGTGCCTCTGCAACCTCGCTCTATCGGTAATCGTGATGAAGATAGAGAATACCTGGGTTTTCGTGGTCAAGAACATTACCCCTCACACCTTGTATAGTTAAGAGACAAGGAAGAGGGATGGAGTAATGAGGATGACTAAAAGCAGTAAGCCAACCCTGCATTCTAGTCTTTGGAAAATGCTAACCAATGCCAGGACATTTAAAAATGACACAGCTGACCAGAATGAGAGAGAGAGAGAGAGAGAGAGAGAGAGAGAGAGAGAGAGAGAGAGAGAGAGAGAGAGAGAGAGAGAGAAAGAGAGACAGAGAGACAGAGACAGAGACTGCTGCTGAATCGAACTGGTTGGGACACCGGAGGGGAGCAGACTGCAGGACGCAACACGGAGGCTGACAAGAACATTGTGCAGAGAAATCAAGCCGAGAGAGGTTTGCCACACAATTGCCTTGGGCAGCTGGAGACGTCAAAAGCAGAGGATGGCTAAGTGGGAACCAAGTAACTAATGGGACGCACTCCAAGTCATCGGGTAAAGAGCAAAAAAGACGTGAGACGCGAGGAACACTGAAGCTGCCAATGAGGACCGGTAAGCCCAGTGAGTGTGAATGGAACACTGGGCCGCTTCAGGGTGAATGCCGCATACTGTTGACAGCACGGGAGAGCCTAATTAAAGGAACTGGAATAGTTCATATGAATAAGAACATTGTTAAGAAAGGTTCAGTGTCCCCATACTTGAAAAACATTATTTAATGGATGCAAGATAGAGTGACTGTAGAACGGCAAAACCCTGGCAGGATAGTGAGCCAAGCAGTGTGCAAGTCTGGGACCCGCACCCAAGTGTGATACCCTGGCAGGAGAGTAAACCAGGGGTAGGATGAGAAGTGAGAAAACACAGGCAAAAACACTGTCCTGAAATTGTGGAATAGTGACAGCCAATATAAAAAGGGAAAAATCATACCCCTTTAATTCTCCAAATGCCCCAATATCACAGAAGACCCCTCTCCTATGGAGAATGGAACATTGTGTCACTCCAAAAACGAGAGCCTTGAAAACTCTGGAAAGTTCCTACCTTCAGGATACAGAAATTCTGGAGCTTAAAGCTTCACTATCCTCCCACAGGGGTGATGTCATTGTGGGACTGGGAGGAGATGAAAATGCCCTTCTATACCCTAAGAAGATTAAAACACCTGAACAAATGAGGGAGGATTCCCAGCCAATCTTACAAATTTCTGACACCCTAGTTAGTGCACCAGGCAAAGAAGGTAACAACCTTCCCGATTCCCCACCTTGTTTGGAAATCTCAGATCCCAGTCCTAAGTCATACCCCCATTTGTAAGCAAGAGATTTCCAAGAACCCTCATTCAGAGAACTCACCCCAAGACTGCCTTCAGGAAGAGCTAGAAGAGGGGTAACCATCCAATCCAGAGGTAACCAGAGGGAGGAACCATCCACTCCAGAGATAACCCCCTTTTGTTTCCCGAAGTTAGAAAATCAGGAAAGTTAGAGTCCCACATTGACTAATAGATCTACCTAAATGCCATTTCCCATGTTACTGAAAAGGACTTTTGATCTCCCTTTGGCCGGTGATAATAGACAGGAAACCACCCCTATCACTGATGAAAAGGTCACATGCCACCTAGGTTCATAATGGAATAGAAAAAAGGAAAAGATACCACTCTACTTTTTCCCCATCTACCATAAAATATGAACTAGATCAATCATGGGAACAATCTGGACTCCCTTCGAGGTACTACCGAGTAGAACAGGAGGAGCGAGCAATACCTACCCTGGGATCCCCTCTTTGTGATTTACAAAGATCGAAGACTCATGATAGACCTACCGAAGGTGGGCCTGGTTCAGACATTATAATGAAAAGGCATGAAAAGGAAGTTGTGCCATTCCATATATATATATATATATATATATATATGGGATACATTACTCACCGTAATCGTATTTCTGATGCTTGTATCTGCTTAGATTCACATGCTGTGCATAGGCCGACATCTAGTGGAAGCTGCGGAGTATTACAGTTTGTTTTTCGAAAGTCGAAAATGGGCGTCGACACAGGCGTGCCAGTAATACTATCCCTAGTGTGACGTCCACTGTACCCAAGATCCCTCACGCGTGTAGGATCCTCAGATTGTATTTTTTCTGACATGAGGAAGCATGAGGAGTAGCGTGAGTACAGATAATCCAAGCAGATAGACAGAAAAGGTAAGACTACAAGCAATCATGCGCCTTCTCTCGGAGGGGAGGAAGGGTGGGTCGCATGTGAATCTAAGCAGATACAAGCATCAGAAATACGATTACGGTGAGTAATGTATCCCTTCTGAGGCTTGTGGAATCTGCTTAGATCACATGCTGTGCATAGATTAGCGAGCAGTACCAGAAGAAGGAGGTGGGATGTGAGAAGGGTCATGAGCAAACAGGTGTCTTAGAACCGCTTGTCCCACTTGTGTATCTGTCTTGGAATGAGTGTCAATGCAGTAATGCTGAGTAAAAGTGTGAATAGAGCTCCAAGTAGCCGCTTTGCAAATGGTGTCGAGGGGAACATTTGCAATGAAAGCCAGAGTGGCACCAATGCCTCTAGTAGAGTGGGCCCTTGGCGTAAAAGGCAGAGTCTTGTCAGAAAGAGAGTAACACAGCTGTATACAGTTGATAATCCACTTCGAGATAGCGCCCTTAGAGACGCGATCCCCCTCTCTGCCTGTAGCTACGGAGACAAACAGTTGATCTGTTTTCCTTAGCGGTCTGGTTTTATTTACATAGTATAGGACCGCCCTACGCACATCTAGGGTGTGTAGTTTCACCTCAGCCGAGCTTTGCGGGTTCTGGAAGAAAGCCGGAAGCTCGATGGACTGGTTTACATGGAACTTGGATATGAATTTAGGTGAGAACCTAGGGTGTGTGCGTAAAACCAGTTTGTCCTTGTGGATAGTAAAGAAAGGATCCTGCACTGACAGAGCCTGAATTTCACTGACCCTTCTTATGGAGGTAATGGCTACTAAGAAGGCCGTTTTATAAGTCAGGTGTTTGAGACTACTTTTATGCATGGGTTCGAATGGGGGTCCCATGAGCTTAGCTAGCACCACGTTGAGGTCCCATCCTGGCGGTGGGTTCGAAATAGGAGGGTGAAGTCTCTTTACTCCTTCCATGAAGGCTTTAACCACTGGTACTTTCCACCACGAGACCTTGTTATGGGATGTGGTGTAAGCCGAGAGGGCTGCCAGGTGTACTTTCAGCGAGTTAAAAACCAACCCTGCATCCAGCAGGTGGAGCATGTATGTCACAACGTTGGAAGGAGTGCAATCAACCGGGTTGATTTGTTTACTCTGGCACCAGATAACGAATCTTTTCCACTTATCAAAGTAACAGTGCCTTGTATTTGGTTTCCTGGACTCCTTTAGAATGTCCATACACCTCTGTGGTAATTTGAGATGTCCAAACTCTATGACTTCAGGAGCCATGCTGCTAGGTTCATAGAGTTGGGTTCCTGATGCACTGTTTGACCCTGTTGCTGGGACAGTAGGTTGTACCAGGCTGGGAGTCTGATGGGTTCGCACACCGCCATCCTGCGTAGGTGTGGAAACCATGGTTGTCTCGCCCACATGGGAGCAACTAGGATGAGCGTCATAGATTCCTTGTTCATCTTGTACACCACCTTCCTGATGAGAGGAGTTGGTGGAAAAGCGTACGCAAACATCCCTGACCAGTTCATCCACAGGGCATTCCCTTGGGAGTCCGGCTGGGGGAACCTGGATGCAAATCCTGGGCATTGTTTGTTTTCGCTTGTGGCGAATAGGTCTATAGTGGGGAAACCCCACTGAGAGAAGAGATCTTCTACTACGTCTCTGTGAAGGACCCATTCGTGTTCTTCCGGGAGGGAGTTTCTGCTTAGAGCATCCGCTAGGGAATTGAGCTCCCCTGGAACATGTTGCGATGACAGGAAGATGTTCCGTCTGAGTGCCCATATCCATATTTTCTGGGCAAGCTTGGACAGATTTGGCGAACGAGTCCCCCCTTGCTTGTTCAGATAGAACATGGCTGTCGTGCTGTCCGTCCTGATCTGCACCGACAAGTTCAGTAGATGGGGCTCGAACGCCCTTAGCGCTCGGAATACTGCCAGAAGCTCTAGCAGATTGATGTGGTTCTTGGCTACTGAGTGAGACCAGAGACCCTGAGCTGTGTGGTGGAGATGGTGAGCTCCCCACCCAGTCAGGCATGCATCTGTAGTCACCACGGCTTGTACTTCGGGATCGTAAAAGGGTTTCCCCTTTGCGAGATTCTCTCTTGTCCACCAGTGTAGGCTCTGTACGAGTGTTGGCGAAACGACCACTAGATCGTCCCAATGACCACTTGCCTGAGACCACTGTTTCGCCAACCATTCCTGCATGGGACGCATGCGCAGACGCGCGTGGGGGACCAGGTAAATGCATGACGCCATCATGCCCAGTAACCGCATAGCTTTGCGTACTGTTATCTGTTGACCTGACTGATAATGCGGAATTTGCAGAAGTATATTCCGAATTCTCTCTTCCGAAGGGAAGGTCAATCCTTTCTGAGTATCTAGGATAGCTCCTAGAAACTGTTTTGAGGTGCTTGGCACCAGACTTGACTTTTTCTCGTTGATGGAGAAGCCTAATTCGTGGAGGAGGTCGATAGTCCTCTGAATGTTTGACCTGCAAATTCCTGGGGTTTCCCCCGTTATGAGCCAGTCGTCCAGATAAGGGTACACCGGGATTGCTTCCCTGCGTAGGTGTGCAGCCGCCACCGCCAGTACCTTGGTGAATACCCTTGGTGCTGAAGCTATCCCGAAGGGCAGTACCTTGAATTGGTAGTGGCGACTGTCCACCTTGAAGCGCAAGTACTTCTTGTGCGCTGGGAGCATGGAAATATGAAAATAAGCATCTTTCATATCCAAGGTTGCCATGTAATCCCCCTTTTTTAGGAGGGGGATTACCTCTTGTAGCGTGGTCATACGGAATTTTTGGGGCTTGACATATTTGTTGGCAGGCCGTAAGTCCAATACTGGGCGCATTGTCAAATCTTTCTTTGGCACAAGGAAGTAAGTTGAATAGATACCCTTGTTTACCTGGTGTCCTGGGACGAGTTCTATCGCGTCCTTTTCTAGCAGAATGGCGATCTCCTCGAGAAGGATCCTTTGATGCTCTAGGGAGTGCACTCTTTGTCGTGGAGGATGATTCCGGGGACGCTGCAGTAGTTCTATACAATATCCTGCGGATACTGTTGACAGCACCCATCTGTCTGAGGTGATCCCTTCCCAAGCCTGGGTGAAGGTGGAAATGCGTCCCCCTACTGGGGTTGCGTGGCAAGGGACCCTGAACTGAGCGTCACTGTTTTGGTGGAGGCGTGCCCCCGCCCTTGTTGGGGCTGCCTCTGCCTCTTCCACGACCTCTCTTGTTACCCCTGCCGTAACTCTGGGTAGACTGCTGGTTGTTATTCCATTGTGTACCTTGTCCCTGGGCATAGTTGCCTCTTTGTGAATTTTGGCCGCGTGGGCGACGAAAATTATTGTTCCCCCTCTGGTTAGGGGGTTTGTTGGTAAGCTGGCCAAGGGATTTGAGAGTCTCATATTCATCTTTGGCATTTTTAAGTGCGTCTTCGACCGCTTTCCCAAACAATAGGTCGGGTTCCACTGGCTTGTCTATTAAAGAAGCCTGGGTTTCTGTCTTGAATCCCGACTGCCGTAACCACGCATGTCTCTTGATAACAGTACCTTCTGCTATCAATCTCCCTGCGTTGTCAGCGGCGTCGAAAGTTGCTTTTAAAATGCAACCAGACACGGCTCTCCCCTCTGCCGAGATCCGAGCCAGCTGGCCCTTTAACGGTTCTGGAGCAGAGGCAATGAGCGCCGCGACTTCTTCCCATTGATGGCAATTGTAACTAGCCAACAGGGTGGTGGAATTCGCAATCCTTGCTTGGTAGGCGGACGTTGAGGCTACCTTTCTGCCAAACCCGTAAAGTTTTTTGCTCTCCTTGTCGGGAGGAGCTTCTGATGAAGATAAGGGCGTGCCAGCCCTCTTTCTAGTGTTGGTCACCACTAGGGAATCTGGTTTAAGATGTCCCTTTATATACAGAGGGTCAGACTGGGCTGCCCGGAAAATCTTTTCAATTCTGGGGTTGACAGCTCTGGTGAGGTTAGGATTCACCAGGGAAGGATCTATTCTTCGTTGGATGGATTTGAGGATAGGGATGGTCTGAGCGACCGGTCTTCTCTCTCCTACAAACTCCTCCGCGAAGTCCCTTTCCTCCTGTACACCGTGGGTGTCGATGTGGAAGTGTTCCGCTCTGGTTATCAACTGGAGAGTCAGTAACTGGGGCTTCGCTTTGTACTGGGGAATCTACTCTGTAAATTTCCTGCTCATCTTCTCCCTCCTCCAGGTCCTCATCCTCTGCATAGTAATCTGTCCCGGTTTGTTCTTTTATAAATGCAAACTCCTGGTCCTCTTCAGGGAAAACTTGTCCCTGATAACTGGGGAGTGGAGTAGAATATGGAGTGGAGTAAGGCTGAACCTTGAAGGGTTCAGGTCTTTCGACCCGGGGCTCTTTACTTAGCGGGATAGGATCGGAGGAGCCTGAGGGTGTGGCCCCTTGAGGGTTATATGAAAGAAAGTGTTCTGGGTTCTTATCATAAAAATCAGCCAAGGAAGACATCCTAGACATAACCCTGTCTATGTCTTCACTGGACCATTCCCTGGAACAGGGTATTACTTTAGCAGGTGATTTATTTTCAAGGGTAGACTTGTGTTTGCTTGTCTGCTTAGGCTTTACAGGGGTGGAAGGCTGTGCTTTTGTTAACCGCGGTCTCGGTATCTTGGAGCGCGGCCTGGGGGTGGAAGTCGTCTTCGTCTCCCGACGATCGAACTTCCGTTAGTGTGTGTAGCGAGGCACTCTTGGCAAGAGTGGATGATTGCCTTGCGTCGTGAGGCGATCTCGATCGAGAGCGCCCAGAGGACACCGAGTCGGACCGTTCTTTTTGTGCCTCTTTCCGGGAAGTCGACGTCGTCGAGGTCCGGTTGGTCTTAGTGTGTTTAGTGTGTGTTAGGTGTGTAGCGCTTGCGTCGCCGGGGGTCTTCCCCATAGCCGCCTTGCCGGACGACCTTCCGAGGTCGGGGACCTGCGCTCGTCGGCTGTCTTTCGACGCCGTAATGCCCTCGCCGTCCGAAAGTACGGCGTCGCTGCCATCGCTGAAGGCGCCCTCCGCTGCCATGGCCTCCTGCCTGGCGTGGTGGGCCCAACGCTTTGTCGAACGGTCCTTAAGTGTCTTAGGTTTAAACCTACTACACGCTCTGCAGTTCGCTTCGGGGTGATCCCTCGGCAAGCAGAGATTGCACGTGGCGTGCCTGTCGACCCAAGGGTATTTGCGATTGCACTTGGGGCAGAATTGAAAAGGGGTACCCTCCATACGCACCTTAAGGCAGCGGGCTGCTAAGTGTAGGAATATATATAAATGTAACTATATATCAAGAGTGAAGAGTATGTACCACCCCCCACTCTCCCTACTTGTAAGGGCCGAGGCCAGCGGCCTACTAGGCCCGGGCCGAGGCCAGCGGCCTACCGAGGCCCAGATCCGTCGTGCAGCAGTCGACGGTCGATGACTTCTCCAGCCGTCGTCGAGGTTGAGGGTCGACGTTGGGGTGGGGAAGGGAATGAATAAGAATTAAAATTATAATAACAGCAAAAGTATGGCTAAGGCCAGGGAACTCCGCAAGATGCTTCCGACCAGTATGGCGGAAAAAAACAATCTGAGGATCCTACACGCGTGAGGGATCTTGGGTACAGTGGACGTCACACTAGGGATAGTATTACTGGCACGCCTGTGTCGACGCCCATTTTCGACTTTCGAAAAACAAACTGTAATACTCCGCAGCTTCCACTAGATGTCGGCCTATGCACAGCATGTGATCTAAGCAGATTCCACAAGCCTCAGAAATATATATATATTTGCAAAAGCCGGGAAAAAGAATTTACAGTTCTCCCAGGGAGGGATGGCACTCGCGGCAACACACAAACCACTGGTGTCAGTTGCTTCCTCAAGTCAAAAACCAATGCAGTGTAGGGTTAAGTTCATTATCCAGTTTTATTAGGCATCTGCCAGATTAAAAAGTGCACGATACAACGCGTTTCGCCGCCTACTCGCAGCTTGTTCACGTACAAGTGAAACCCATAACCAACTGTGTTAATATAGGTTTACAAACAATTAACCAGTCTCTATTGTTCTTTGTGCCATTTGTCCTTTGTCGCTTTCATAGTACCAGCTATACATATAGCTTCAGTGAATAGAGAGAAAAACATGGCGGCCATTTTGTAAGAGGCAAATTTGCCTTGTGCAATGGATGTGTTATAGCCTAAACTATGCTGACAAAAAGGTTTATTTCTGGCAAGTATAACCCGAGTGGCTTTAACTCTTTTGTAAATCTGCCAGAATTAAAACCAATGTCCCTTTCAAAATTGCACATTAGTCAAGAAGTTATTAATTCTGAATAGAAAACATGTAATCCTAAAATTCTTCGTTTTTCATTTTTGCTTTTACTTTTACTTGCACAGTGCACATGCCTGAGAAATTTAATTAACAGGCTATGATTCAATATAAATGTTTGCAGCTATTTGAAATTGAGCAGAATAGTAAAGTGCTAAGTGCTCAAAAATGTCATGTGCTAAAGTGCATCTATTGCAATCTAAAGCAACAAAGATAAAGTGCTAATGCATAAAGTGCAAAATATGGCTAAAACCAATTTCTGCTATTAAATCTGCAAACATGAATATTTAAAATAAACTACTCAGTACAAAAGCAATAAAACCAATAAAAAATATGTACACCATTATAGTACAATAGGATTTAGAACAATTGTGCAATGTTGGGGGCATAACTATGTTTAAAAAAATATAACCTCTCAATCCAACTGTTTGACTGGACAACCATAAATTGAAGAACTGGCAATAAGAACCATCTAGGTGAAAATTTGACAATATAACACAACACAAGTTTAAAAAGATGTTTTTGTTGACGAACAGACTTCATATGGAGAGCTTAGCACTTGTCAATACACCCAAAAAATAAGCTATATCGGTCCTGTGGCTCTAGCTTCCCAAGTAAGTATATAACTCTTCGTCTAGATTGTGTCCTTTGGGTTTTTTGGATTCAAAGTCTAAAATATATTTGGTTTCTTTTTTCCGCAGATCAAGTTCTCTATTTCCCCCCGTGGGTTGGCTTTTATATGATGTAGGCCAAGGAAACTTAGACCGTCCAGTTTGCCCTGATGAACATCTTTGAAATGGACAGCCATAGGATAGGAGGGGTCTGAGTTTTTTATGCGCATGTGTTGTAAAATTCTCAGCTTCAATTTGCCGATAGTGCTTCCAATGTACCCACGGTTACATGGGCATAAGAGTCCATAGACCACAAACTCCGTATTACATGTGATGTAATTTTGCAATTCGATTACCTGTCTTGTAACTGGATGCGTATCGTTTGTTCTGTTTAGGGCATGCTTGCAGGCTTTGCATTTGGTACATTTGTAAAATCCTGTTGGATTCGCATTTAGCCAAAAACTGTTCGATATTTTCTCCACGGGGGGCAAGAAACTGCTGACTAATGAGTCTTTGATTGATGGAGATTTTCTGAAAGTGATATTAATACGATCTTTAAGGATGGTAGAAAGTATTTCATCAGATTGCAAAATATGCCAATGTCGATGAAAGATTTGACGAATCATATTGGCATGAGTTCCAAACGTTAAAATTAGCCTCGTTTCGTCATCCTATGTTCATATATATATTCAGTGAAAAAACTTTGTTAAAGGGACGTTATGGTTAAGTTGCGCTGCTAAAAACCTATGAAATTCAGTGAAAAAACGTTGTCAAAGGGACGTTATGGTTCCAAGTAAAACCGAAAAACCCTTGAAATTTGCCAGTTATGGTAAGCTAAGCAACCATAACTCGCACCACCACTGTGCACTGCTAAGACTAACACCCAGGACATCAAAGATGACATCACAAATGTCATTGATGACATCACTGTCAACAATGTAGGTGTCCGCGGACAGTGCAGGTGTTCTGAAATGTTCGTAAATAAACGAAAATGGAGGACTCCTGAAGAACACTATACCTGTTCGTACTGTTCGCTAGCAAGATCAAACTATTCTAAGAACACACAAGGTGTCCTGAAATGTTCGTAAAAAAAAATTAAAGTGTCCTAAAGAACACTATATCTGTCCGTAGTGTTCGCTATCAAGTTTAAACTGTTCTAAGAACACAATTGGTGTCCTGAAATGTTCGTACATAAACAAAATTGGACGTGTCCTGAAGAACACTATATCTGTCCTTACTGTTCGCTAGCAAGTTTAAACTGTTCTAAGAACACACGCAGTGTCCTGAAATGTTCGTTTCATGTGTGACGCATTTTTAATTAGTTCAGGACCCGAACAGTGTCCGTAGAACATCAACGCGCATGCACTAGCCAATCTTCGTGCATTTGGTGTCCTGCGGACATGCGCTTCCTTCGCAGACTTGTTCGTGAACGGATCATATGACCGCGCCCACGCTGATCGCGTGTTCTGAATGCGGACACTGTTCGTGTCCCCGAACAAATTAAAAGTACATTTTCAATTAATTCATAATATTTTTCAATAAAATCTCACCATTGCACAAGTCCTACATAGTAATCCTGAGTTTCTACATACCTTTTGAAACTTTTCAAACTTTTGTTTGTGTTCGATCTGTCCGCGGCGGACAGCGCGCATGTCCGCGGAACCTCGCACAAGCACCCCTATAAAAGACCACGCCCTACAGCTTATTCTCATTGTGTTTCTGGCTATTCTTCAGAACACAGAGATTTTTGCTGCCACCTGCAGATTACACCATGTTCGAGATGGCATGCTTGGCTGCTGAACTGCCACCTGGTGCTGCACCTGCTTCAGCACCAACCTCACCCCCTCCACCACCACCACCTCCCCAAGGGCCTGAAGAGAGGAACAGGAGTGAGGATGCAGAGGAGGAAAAAGAGGATGATGAGAATGAGGTAGAGGAAATCCCTACTACCCACACTAGGCGTGAGTCTTGGGTGTGGCGGTTATTTACCATTCATGGGAATGTTCCTAAGGTTTGTACGAACCGTGTTACCTGCAATGAGTGCAAAATGATACTCAGTAGCGGGAAGCACGGTAAGTACCGCTTTGGGACCACTACTATGAAGTGACATCTGAGGTCATTTCACTCTGGGGCTATTCGCAGGGTTGTACCTTGCGAAGAACGTAGCAGGTTGATTTCCTCTACTTCATCCTCTGTTTCTGATCCTGTCACCACAAGGACCACCTCTGTGGGACAGCGTCTTCCTCGAGCTGCCTCACAGGCCATACAGAATGCTGATGACCCTTACCTTTCGAGGGTCACAGTTGTATGTATGTACTGTGACACAGTACTCTGCAGGAGGGGGCGACTTCGTAGTGCTTTTGAGACTATCGTCTCAGAGCACTAGAAGATCTGCTCAATACCCAAATAAAACCCACTCTACATCTCCCTCTCTCAGCTCGCCCTTTCTTATCCCTGTGGTTGGTGTCCCCCCTTTACCTTCCTTTCCCCTCCTCTCCTAGTGTGTCGTGTATAAAAAACCAAAATAAAATACAAAATATCAAAAATAAAAAAAAAATAAGGCTCTTTTCAGAGCCGCCTTTCACAGTTAAAAAATAGAAGTGAAAATAAATGAAGCAGGGCCCTTTGTATTTTTTAGAAGTCCGTGGACAGTTCGCAAACATTTAAACAATTGGGTTGCTACCCTATCACAAACATTGCAATTTTCTCTGGGAGGAAGTGGTGGCTCTGAAAAGAGCCTTTGGGAGGTGTTTGTAAGTCAAAAATTATAAATGCTTAACACCTACTTCAAAATGGATGTTGTAATTCCAAAAAAGGTTGCAATGCATTTTGTACATTTCTCAGAAAAATCTGCTTGCCACCATAAGTAAGATGGACTCCATCTTTGCAAAAAATGTTTGCACTACGAAACAGAATATTTTCATTGTGAAAAGAAGACATGCCAAAATCTTTTAGAAAGGCACAAACAGCTTTATTAACATTGCACCTTGCTTTTTCCATTTGTGGACCAAATGAAGAAGAACAAAGCCACATTTGTCTCTGCGCAATCCGTGAAAATATCACTTGAGAATTAGGAAACATGTCCATAACCTTCCCAAGTCCTTCTGTCATAGCAAATTGCAAAAAAAATTCCAGTCACATGTCCTAAACTGTTCCCTCCACAATGAATTACAATTATGTCTGGATATTGCTCTGTCTCCAAAGTAGCACAGAGAGGTAGCAAGTCCAACCACTTCATTCCACGTACTCCATGCCAGTGCACTTCCACATGTGGGAATCCAAGATCTACAGCTACTCCACAGCTTTCTGCATGCACCTTCAACCAATATATCCATGAATCTCCCAAAATCCATACAATCTTTTTCCTAAAACACACAGACATAGCTATCTGTTGTTCTCTCAGCAAAACAGTATATGAGAAACTCTCTTCTGGCACAACACACCCACTAAACTTTCCTGACCAATCCCTTTCAGTTCTCATTCTCATTTGCATGACTTCTGAACCCAAAAATCCCCGGATGTAACTCCCGATGTCCGCAAACTACCGCCATGTCTGCGGACATATCGTAACATGAACAGCCCTTCTACCATTTCCACTTCACTCTCTCTGCCATTCCCTCATTGGATGTAGCTAAGAAGTCACATGACCATGCACCAATCACACTCAAGACCTCTACATATAACTGCATCATCACAGATCAGCACTGCAAATGTACTGTGAATCTCTCTGAGTACAAGTGTCATATCATTGGCAAGCACCATCTACCAGAAATACTGTACAAGTCTCCAAGATTTCTACTTGCAGCTCCATGCATATCCATATGCATGAACACAAACTTCAGGTATGCATATTTTCTGTACAGTAGATGAACACATTTTCAAACAGACTTTTAGCTTGTGTAATGTGTAAAATGAATTTACTGTATTTTTTTCAATTTCCTAAAATCAACTATCACTTATAAACCTTTATACTATTTACTTTCTTTATACACACACACTCAAATCATGTTAAACTAACATTTTCTAAATGAAATATATAGACTACATATATTCAAACAAAATTGCATGCAAGCACAATCTATGTTTAAATCTTTAAAAAAAAGACTTATACAATTTCATATTTTTTTGTTTTTATTTATTTATTTACTTAATTACTTTAATTTAGACATGACATTGAGGCGCTATTACCTAGAACAGCTTAGTTACAGAAATAGTGGTATTCACTGGTATATTATAAATTTCACAAGACATAGGGCCTCATTACACGTTGTGCGGTAAGGGAATACCGGTACCGGTAAGGAATTACCGGTACCGGTACTTTCCCAAGCCAATCACAACCCGGACCTACCGCTATCAGCGCACCCGTTAATTACGGTGCCACTAATAGCGGCAAGGCTGCGGGCGCGTGACCCCCAGGCCGGAATTAGCGCCATGGCGCTAATACCAGGCCATCACAAGCCATGCGGACATGGTATTAGCGGCATGGAAAACACCCAAAAACCCCTTACCGGCATGGCGCTAATAACGGCATCGAAAAGCACCCGTTAAGCGACCTGAGCAGTGTACCCATCTACCACAGGTGGACACAATCAGCACAGGTGCATGCAATGGAGACAGGCAGCACAAAAGAGCACACCACACCCCTACCCACACCCCTTCCCGCACCCCTTCCCACACCCCTTCCCACACCAAGATGGTCCCAATAGCAGCAGCATGACATGACGGGCTTGACTACATGATAGCAGTGCAGCACCAACAACAACAGCCCGCACCAGAGGTGACCCGTAACAGGTACCCATTCCTCACAACATACAGGCGATGCCAGCTATCCACTGAGGAGGTGGCTCCTAACCCCTGTACGTAACCCACAGAACCAGCAGGAAGAGGACAACAATATTACACATCCCCGTACCTGCGTCATGATAGAGCTGGCAGTCAGCCTTTCAATGACAGTGCTCCGCTGCCTAAGCAGCCTGGGTGAGGCACTCCTGTACAGCCGTGTCAAAGTGGCAAAGATAACCATGGCATGTGTAGAGCATCAAAAATTGTGCATATGATGGAATGTGCCAATGCCACCTGAAATTGACATGCAACCACCAGAAGAGCATGATGTGGATGGGGATGAGTACGGGTGGAATGCCCCGGCAGGACATGCAAGAGGCAATGCCAAGGAGGCACACGATGTGCGTCAGCATCTGATTCTGAAATCCCATCAGGCACAAAGGTGAAATAGCATGGACGGAGACGGATATTGTTGCCCTGGTGTATGTTTTGAGTCCCACAAAGGACCCTGTCCAAAATAAATGACACATACGCAATGATGGAGACCACGCTTGGGTTTCAACTTACGTGTATATTGAACAGAATGTGATAAGAAGTGCAACACACCCAAATGCACCCTTACCCCCCCTCCCCCCCAAAACACCCAAATGCACCCTTACCCCCCTCCCCCCCCAAAACACCCAAATGCACGCTTACCCCCCTCCCCCCGAAAACACCCAAATGCACCCTTACCCCCCTCCCCCCAAAACACCCAAGTGAGTCTTATGGTGTCTACGTTTCCTGCCCCACATGTGCCACCTGGTCCTTGGTGGACCTAAGCCTCAGGGCCTCCACCAACATTGGGTTGGTGTGATGTGGGGTGCCTCAGGTTGCGCAGAGAGTGGCGCAGGGGGCTGGTCTGCTGGGAACTCGCTGAGGAGGAGGTTCCCGGTCGATCCTGTGTTGGGGGTTGGTGATGCTGCTCCATGATGTCCCCAATACGTAAAATGGCCTGGCGGAGTTGGCCCATTTCCTGGCATATCCTGTCAGTGCAGGCCTCAATGGCCTCCTTTGTTTTCCCTGCATATTTGTTGAGGTCATCCCTTAGACGGCCTGTCTCGGCCACATGCTGGGCGACCAGCGCAGTAATGTCTTCCTGCCTCCGAGTGATGGTTGCAAGGTCAGGCAGGGTGGTAGGTGCTGCTGGGCTGGACGGTGCGCCCTGGTCCGTGCTTCCAGCATCCGGTGAGGACACCTGAGGGCTCCATGCACCTTCTACAGTGTGGGTGTCATGTGCTCCCTGGCTAGCAGATCCGGACGTTGCCCTTGGACTCCCCTCAATGGACCATTTTGGGCTGGGGGTATGGATTAGTTGTAGGACATCAATTGCGTCCTCCTCGTCAGTGGGCGGTGCGGTGGCTGCTGCCTCCCCAGTTGAGCTGGTGGCAGCGGAGTGCGTGCCCTCCGTGCTCATCTCAGCAATGATGGGGCACACTGGCGTGGGTTCAGCTACAACAGGAGCCGTGCCCTCAGGATGTGATGAAATGGTGCTCCTGCCGCCCTTGGCACTCTGCAGATGGACTGTCCTCCCAGTTCCCCTGGAGGTGGTGGCAGTGTCACCTTTCTCATGCATCCTGGCTTTTTTGGCTGCTGGGGGAGTACATGCTGCAGTGCTTGTGTCTCCAGTGTCTGTCGGTGATCCTGTGGAGGACATAAATAGGGTACATCATCGTTAATGGGTCTAGGTGCCTCATGCAGCATGTTCACGTCATGCTGCTCTATGCATTGGGGCCTATTTATCAGTGATTCTTGTAATGGGGATGTCGGGTTGGTCATGCATTGATGGGTCTGTATTGCACGTGTATATGGTGATGCATGCATGTATGTGTGTGGCTGGATCAATGGCCTGGTCATCGACACATGTTTGGGGTACCCCCTCACCCTTCACTGTGCATTGTTTGACGTATACACTCACCTCCATCAGATGAGATGGCCACACCATGCTCCATATCTCCGACCCCCTCTATGGTTTCGACTCCTATTGTGGAGGCACATGTCTCCTCCCACTCCTTCATCTTCAGAGGTGATTCTGCGCCACCTCCTGTGGCCATTGCAAGGTTGTGGTTGACAGATAGGATATTCCGCACACGGAGCCGGAGGTCGTCCCACCTCTTGCGGCAGTCCTTCACACTGCGGGTGGTAGTGTCCACGGTACTAACTTTGCGGGCAACTTCGTCCCAGATGGCCTTTTTCCTGATGATAGCCTCCCGGCGCATATCATTGGCGAAGACGACTTCGGCATTGGCTGCAAGTGTGCTAGTCAGCATTATGAGCTCCTCAGGTGTAAATTTCTCTTTCCGCTGACGATCTGAGGTTTTTTTTAAGGCCTTTGACATCTTCGGGCAGTCCTGGATGGTTTGTTGTCGGAGTTCTCCGGAAAGAGGTCCTGGATGCAGAGGATGGAAATGGATTGTGTTTTTAAAGATGGCCGCCGTTCTCTTTCCCGTTCCTGTGCGATGACGCTATTTCGGTTCCGCTTTTTAACAGTGTCCGCTAATAGCGGTGACCGCTATTTGCATGTTGCATGAGGGAGGAGGTGCTATCAGCACCTTGGTTGAGGCCGGTAATGGGCATTTTGTTGACTTTTGCAGCATGGCGGTAAAGTCATTTACGGCATGGCGCTATGCTCGTGTCCGCGAACTCGTAATGGACGCTATTAGCGGTCGTTTGCGAGGGCGGACACGCTAATAGCGCCATGCCATAAAATTCCGATTTTTACCGCACAACGTGTAATGAGGCCCATAGTAAAGATATTTTTTTTGCTACAGTTAGTCATTCAACACAATTTGTTCATTAAGAACATATATGTACTAAACTGATGCAATGTATTTTATGTAAATAAATTAGTTTAATGGTTTTAAAGAAGGCGCTGAGGATTTCAATTAAAGAAATCAATATCTAAATTAAAAACAGCGCTATATACAAACAAAGTTACTCATTTGAAGCTTTTACAATTGCAGTGAAGACCAGTCTCCTGAAAAGAAGCAGCCGAATTCGAAGAATTCGAAGAAGTTACCTGTTAATTTAAGAAAAAAAGTAAGTAGAATATCACCATAATATTTGTATTATTACTCAACCATACTGTAAAGTTAATACAAGCTATTTCTGTGCCTAAAAATAGAGATTGTGTACCATTTTGTCCAAAAATCTCCATGTCTTAAACAGCGATTTACAGCCAGAATGGCCCACAAATTCCTATTTTTGGACACACAAATTAACCAACTGAACCACTACAATTTTCATATTATAGAACAAACAACTGTTTTAATTGTATACATTAGATTTACTATTTGTACTTTTACACACCACTAGCTTACTTTTTTTTGGTCATCTGAACCCCAGTTTAGTAACACATACATTCAAGAATACCTATCCCTACTAGTTGTAGTTCCCAATGCACAATCACACACCATTACATACATCTTTATCATCTTACTCAAACACTCATGCACACAGCACACATACATTGCAGAACACCCCAACCCATACCTTCTTTATTTTTTTCAACAGACCCTAAAGAATGCCTACGAAAAGTCAAGTCCGTAGAAAGCAACGCAAAAGCAGAGCAAATGAAAATGAAAGTGTCCAACATAAGCATCCATCTCTAGCAGAATTTGTAAAAAAAGTTGAAACAAAACAGCTAATACAGTCATTTAGTGAAACACAAGAAGTTTCAAGTACAAAATCTTTGCCTCCTCTATCAAAATGTAAAACAAACCAAAAAACAATTAACAGAAAATCAGCTATCACTACGGATAAAACTACTTCTTTAAATTTTAATATAGTGCAAAGTAAGCATGCCAAGAAAAGTATTTTAGCCAAAATGTACCATCACAAAGTCCTTCAAAATCTTATAAAAACAGGAGAGAAATCAGGTTCAATGCTTAAAACCTATCGTAGAAAATTAATCTTAGAAGCGTTGATGGACAGTGCAATTCTTCTCAAAAGAAAGTTATTTATTTTACTGTTAAACAAAATGAAACCACTAACAAAACTAATAACGAAATTACAAAAAAGACTTCTCAATAAGCGAAATGTCAACAGAAAGAACTTCTTAAGTATCTGCGGAGGTGAATGGAATCACACTACGAGCACATTTTTTTAATGAAGAAGTGTACAAACAAAAGCAAACAAATACAATTGCCATACATAGCAGTGGTCGAGGTTATGAATAAGTGAATAATACCATAATGGAACAAGAAGTACTCCTTACAAAAATATGCCCTGAAAACTTAGAATTACCCCTCCATTCAACTGAATCAGAACGTCTAGTATACAAATGGCCATGCACGTCAATGTGTAACATTCCCAAACAATGTTTCAAATCTTTACGCCAATTCCTCAATAAATATGTAAAAAGCAAAGACAAAATCAAAATTAAATTACTGGAAAATATGGATACCTGTCCAGTGCGCAAGTACACAGGACTACAAGGACATTCATTGGCCTGCATTACAGGACCTACTTGTAAAACCACTTACCATGATATCAAAATGATATCAACACATCATTCAACTATAGGAAATCTAGTCTATAAACTGTACTATGCTAAAAGTCCTGCTTTAGCACTAGCAAAGTTAAATAACATCCTTCTACATGGTACAGCGAAAGACCTACTTGAAGAAATTGACTATATCCAGAAAAAATATTTTGGAAGTGAAAGCCATTTACAGAATGAAATAGCTTTAAACCAATTAAGCAACAATTCTACACATGGCAACCTTTTGCGAAACACATACAAAAAAGAAATACTAAAATTTAAAAGTACATCAGCTGAAGTACCAAACCATGTATGTGTATGTTGCCGTAGAACTTTTTATAAAAGTAACAAAAAAACTGTAGACATATCATACAAAATAGAAGACAATGAAGATTCTGAATGGTTTGAATTAGCTCTCTACCTTGTAGCAGAAAACAAATATGAAATAACTGAGCCCTTAATGATTTGCAGTTACTGCACTACAAAACTTGACAACAGCCAAACTCCTTCACATGCTATCACAAATAATTTGGAATTATACCCAGTACCAAAACCCCTACAACAACTTAATTTATATGAGAGCATTATAATTCAAACAGTACACCCATTTCAAGCAATAATACGCCTTCAACCAAAAACAGCAAAATTATTACCTCCCTCTGAATTGGTAAAAGACATTCGTGGAAAAGTAGTTTTTTTACCATCAGATCTAAAAGAAAATGTGCATACTCTAGGAGTGCGACGTCCAATGCAGCAATCTTTAATTATCTTAGTAAATGGAGTACCTACAAAAGACAAAAAAATATGGCAACAGCTGGTAGATTTAAATAAAGTTAGACAAGCCTTCCAATATCTTAAAGAGAATAATGAATATGACAAAGAAATTAATATTTAAGAAAACTTGAAAGATACAACTGAAATAATTCAAGAAACAGAAGAAGCTGGTCAATTTGAGCTACTAGATCCTGCTACAATATCAAATACTTTAGACCATTATACAATTCATCCTTTGCACTCTAATGACACCGTAGAAGATGTACTGGAAACGTACCAAATGCGTCAAACAAAAGGATTGCCAATCAGCATATGGGAAAAAAGTATATCAGCACATGCTTTTCCTCTACTCTTTCCTACTGGCAAAGGAGGAAGGTATGATGATAGACCTATTCAAGTATCAGCTTCAGAATACCGCTCATTACGGATGTATTCTGAAGATCCCAGATTTAGACAAAATGTGGAATATATATTCCACCTACTCTTTGAAAGTGAACTACCAACTTTATGTTACGGAGTTGCACACATATTCAAATCAGGATCAAACTTTCAAAATATGACAGCTACACAATTATTAGAAAAAGTGCAACAAAAGGATGAGGTTTTACAATCAAATATTACAAATCTATTAGCAAATATGCGTGGTACTAAAGAGTGACTGGTTTCAACGTCATGGAGATGTACGTTGTATGATCAGAAACCTTGGCCCACCCACTTGGTTTGTTATATTAAGCTGTGCAGAATAAGCATGGGAAGATTTACATGATTTCCTACGCATATCAAATAAAAACAAAACAAACATAGATATACTAACACCTGGAGAACTTTGTTCTTTGGATCCTGTTAATGTTTCAAGATATTTTCACCATCGCTTCATTGCTATGCTACATTTTATTTGTAATAAAACTGTTCCTTCCCTTGGAGAAGTGCAACACTTCTTTTGGAGAAAAGAATACCAAGCCAGAGGAGCACCACATATCCACATGTTTTTATGGATTAAAGATGCTCCTAAATTTGGTCAAGACAGTGATGCCACTGTTTTACAGTTTATTGAAAAATATGTCACTTGTGAAATTCCATCAGAAGCCACAAATAGTGATCTTCATGCACAAATTTTACAATTTCAAAGACACAAATGTGGAAAATATTGTCGTCGCAAATACAAAAACAAAGGGAAATACTACACCAAATGCCGATTTGGTTTCTCTAGACCAGTTACAAATACAGGTCAAGTGAACAACCTCATGTCTTCAGTTAGACATAGTGTTAAAGGTAAGTCACCTAAAAATACATATTACATAAAAAGAAAAGAAGAAGAAAAATATATCAATGATTATAATGCAATCATTGCCCACTTATGGAATGCAAACATAGATGTGCAGTACATTGCAGACAATTCTACTGCAGTTGCACGATATGTCACAGCATACTTAACTAAAGCAGAAAAGACAGAGCTCCAAGACCTCTGGAATGACCTGTCATCAGATAAAACAGTGTCTCAGAAATTATACAGCTTGGGCATAAAAATGCTCACCCATAGAGAATGTGGATCATATGAAGCAGCTGATCGTTTAACTGGTACTGCATTGTATGGTAAATCTGAAAATATAGTATGGCTAAGTCTTGGTCCAGCTAAATCTAGAAAAAGAGTTCTAAAATCATATGAAGATATAGAAACAATAGCCAAACGTGATCCCAACAGCCAGGACATTTTAAAAAACCATTTATTGGACACATACTACCCATACAGAAGTAATACTTTGGAAAACATGTGTCTATACCACATAGCCCAAAACTTTGCAGACAAAAATAATATAAAACCCGATGAAAGCAAAGGTAGATATAGAGTGACAGATTGTGAATGCAGCTTAGTGAAACTTACCATACAAAACTTAATTAATCATGTCAAATTGTCATTAAAAACTCCTCAAAAGAAAGAACTATATTACATGTCCCTGCTACAACTTTTTAAACCATGGAGAAAAGAGGAACAGATACTAGATAACTATGACTGCTATGAAGATGCTTTCAAAGCAAATGAAAGCACTATCACTGATGTGAACTTTACCCAGTACAAAACAATGTTGCACAATGAACAGCAACACGAAGAAGAACTTCGGCCCAACTAGATAAGGACACTTCCAACAGTAGTCAACCTTCTGTAACAGGAAGTCAAGAACCACTAGGACAGCCACTAATAGTAAATGAGGCAGAATTAGCTATGACAGAAGTGGAAAACACCATGTGTCACTATGAAGAAAATGTAGAAGACTTAACGGTACTACGAGCAAAATTTAACAAAGATCAGCGCACCATTTTTAAAGAAGTAACAAAAGAAATTGTGCATGGTGTACAACACGAAAATAAAGAATGTACCTGCCAAAATTACAAACCTATACTGCTGTACATCAGTGGTGAAGCTGGGTCAGGAAAAACATTCTTAATCAAAATCATCAGCAAGTTCGTTCAACAATTGACAAACAACAAACTGTCAGCTGTTGTAACTGCCCCCACAGGTTTAGCTGCCTACAACATAGGTGGTGTCACTTTACACCGATTACTACTCCTTCCAGTAGAACACCAAAACAAATTAGACTATTACAAACTTTCTGCAGAAGCTTCAATGGAACTACGCAGAGTTTTAAAACAAATGAAAATGCTACTAATAGATGAAGTGAGCATGGTCTCCAACCTAATGTTGGCTTTGATTCACCTCAGATTGCAAGAAGTACTTAAAACAAACTACGAAGAACTCTTTGCAGGGAAACACATTATCGTTTTCGGAGATCTTCTACAATTGACACCAGTGAAAGGTAAACCTATTTTTAAAACCTTAGGACACAAACTCTGCCGTAAAAAACTGTTGGCAGCATAGGAAACGTGAACCTTTGGCAACATTTCCAATACAGAGAATTAACAGAAAACATGCGTCAATCTGCAGATTCCACTTATGCCAACATTTTCAAAAGTATTAGAGTTGGTGTACTATCTCAAGAAGCTCAAGCAATATTGAGAAACCAGCAAATTAATATACTTTATGGCGAAAGCGCATGTGCTACTGATGTTATGGAAAAATTAGTGCACAAAAATGTCAATTGTATATCCTTAATGCCAACTCTTGCAAGCTGTTTCAAATTCAATTAAACAATGGTAAAAAAAGAAATGCAACCAACAATGGAAATTTGCTCCACAGACAAACTAGACATACATGGTATGGCACTACCCATGTGTGAGCAAGCCACAACAAGACTAAATACCTTAGAAAATTCAATCTCCAACACAGCTGGGTTGGAAAAAATATTAAAATTATCCTTAAATTGTAGAGTAATGCTTAAACGTAACCTTGACGTGGAGCAAGGGCTAGTTAATGGGGCACTGGGTACAGTTGTTGGCTTTCAAACATACCCACGTGACAACAACATTCAGTTTGTCAATATTCGCTTTGACAAACTTTCAGACATGAAAAAGATAGGGCGCTCAACTGCTCAATTCCTTCTCTTCAAAGACATGTATGTATGTAGAGAACAACTTTCTCCAACTCTTGCATATGCAGTCACCATTCATGAATCCCAAGGTCTTACCCTAGACAAAGCATTGATAGATATAGGAAACACAGTCTTTAAAGAAGGCATGAGCTACGTACCACTATCACGCTTATCAGTTTACTTGCAGTCAATTCCTAATCAACTTTGATGCAAGTAAACTGAACGCTGATATTCCTTCCATTTTAGAATACAATAGACTGCGTTCCATGTACACCCCCCATCTGAAATCATATCCTGTTCCAGAAAAAGGAAAACGTGGTAAAAGAAAACTAATTCAAACAGAAATGCAACAGAATCTGACGGCAAATCCTTCAAAGAAAACAAAAGAAGCTGAAACTTCATCAATTACCACAAGCAAAGAAGAACCTATTAGGGAAAGTAAATCAGGTACTTCTTCAAAGAAAGAACAGAAACTCCGAAAAAAATCACTCCGAGACAGACCTAGCTGGCCTGGTCCATTCAAATTTTCAAATCAAACTGGTATAAATTGCTATGCAAATGTAGCAATGAATATTCTATTTCAATTGTCACCAATTGTTAACAATATTTACTTGCACAGTACAGACCAATTGTGTTTGCAAATGTTAGTCCTTCATAGAAACGCAACACACAATCCTGACAACACGTATAGTGTTCACGGAATAAAACAAGAATTGGACTACTGTGCTGCAATGGGGAGATTCACTACAAACTGACAAGAAGATCTACAATAATGTTTAATGTACTTACTACAAGTACTGAAAAACAAAAACATAGCTATGAATGAAATCTTGCAGATTTCATACATGTGGAAACATACATGCACTCTCTGTAACAATGTGACACAGGAACAAATCCCAAATAAGCGAGTTGTGTATGTATCCATACCTAATTGTGAATCCATTCAATTTCAGCAACTTCTACATAATACAAACCATGGCAGATTATGTACTATGTGCAATTCAGATAATCGCTCCAACTTACTGATACAAACACATAGTAACTACATAATACTTATGCTTCTACGGTACAATGCATATGGTACCAAAAACAGCTGCAAGCTGACTGGATTCACACACGGTCAAGTGTCACTTGGTAAGAAAACCTTAACAACAATAGGTATAATCTACCACGCAGGAGCCACAACCAATGCAGGTCACTACACTGCATATATTAAAAAGAAATGTGGATGGGTCGAATGTAATGATAGTACCATTAGTGTAAAGCAGAGATTACCAGCTAATCTTACAAATGCGTATTTAATTTTCTTAAAGCCAAAATGTAATAACTAATCTGTGCATCAACTTTAACAAAAAGTTCAAGTAAAAGACTATAAACAGTTAGAATACGCCAACAGGTATCTAACTGCCCAAGAGTGTATAACAACCACACATGGCCATGCACCCAAGACTCTAGGTCCTGGCCACAACCACCACAGAATATTGCACCCATTGTGGCTTGTAACTTCACTACGTATAGATTTGGTCTTGGGTGCATGGCCTTCACTCTAGGCCCTCCCCACAACCACCTGATTGATGTTTGATACTACGCATGTATCTATAGCTGTGATATGCTGCAGTGGTTGTGGCCAGAGCCTAGAGTCTTGGATGTAAGGCCATAGACATTTGAGTGTATGGGTGTGCAGTATATAAAACCCATAGTGGCTTATAACTCCAGTTTTTATAACTTTGTTCTTGGGTGCCCAGAACCACCACAGCATATCACACTCATTGTGGCTTGCAACTTCACTACGTATAAATTTGGTCTTGGGTGCATGGCCTTCAGCTGGGAAGAGATCCTTGTTAAGAAAGGGTCAGTGACCCAGAACTTGAAAAACATTATTTCCTGGCTGCAAGAGAGAGCGAATGGGACTCCCACCCATGAGAGTATATAAAAAGCCCTGGCAGGAAGGTAAACCAGGCAGTTTGCGAGTCTGGGACCACCACCCAAGTGTGATAACCTGGCAGGAGAGTAAACCAGGGCTAAGAAGAGCAGTGAGAAAATTCAGGGGTAAAAACCCTGTTCTGAAATTGTGGAATAGAGATAACCAATATAAAAAGGGGAGAATCATACCCCTTTTAAGGAAAAGTTACAAAGTTGCAAATACCCTGGCAGGAGTAGGAAAAGGATTCAGAAAGCTCAGGGGTCAAATACCCTGCTTGAAATTGTGGAACAGTGACCATCAATGGAAAAAAGGGAAGTTCCATGCCCCTTTAAGGATAACTGAGATCCAGAGAGTAGTAGATTGAAACATTAAAAAAAACTGTGTGCTTAAGGGAGAATCAAGGGAGGAGTCATCCGCCTTCAAACAGTGAAGTAAAACATTATATGTAAGGAGAAATGCAGGAGAAGAGTTGGAAGCAGTGGAACATTATTGACTCTTTCCAGAAGTACCGGATAGACACTGGAAGACAGGAAGAAACATAAGGGAAAGGATGACCTCTTTTCCGTGCAGAACTCTATTCCTTTTCTTTTCTGCACCATAGAAATTTATATTTTGGAACTTTGAAAGAAAACTATAAGTGTATAGATTACAGAAATCACAGAGTTGCAAACTATATTGAGTTTAGTGTGTAAGAGTCAGTTTAGGGTTTTTGGACACAAGACGGAGGATGCTTTTTGGTTTAACATCCTGACACAGACGATCCTTAGTTTTGTTGAAGCAGGGTAACCCCTCTTAGGATAGGAGAAAGACAGGATTTCTTCAAACCCCTTTTTTTAATGATAGTTAAAAGTCTGTAACCAACACTTAACATATCACTGAGTCCGAGTCTTACTCTTGATCCCTTACACCACTCTCTTCTGGGTGCTTTGAGGCATTTATCAGTTGTCTGTCGGCTTCTTCTCCCATATCTGGCATCTGCCGATCCTCCCAGGAATCGCAGCGGCTACACAGTGGCTCCTGCTGCTGGGCTGCATGACCCAAGCATCTCTCTCTCTCTCTCTCTCTCTCTCTCCAGCCTTCTCGCCCTGCTGGCTGCTCCACTTCAGGTCTCCTGGTCCAGTCTACCCACAGCAAAGCTTCCGTACTCTCCTGCTTCTTCCTTCTTCTTCCCATGGAATTCAAAACTCCCGGTTCCTCCATGGAGGGTCTCTCATATTAGTGAGTCCTTCTTCCCTTCGACGTGTTGATCAGATTGTCTAGTCTGCTCTCTGTGAATTGGAGCATTGATCTGCGTGGCTCTGAGCCTCTTCTTTGTCACAGTCATGGGGCATACGGATTCCATTGGGTAGTTACTACTCTCCCTCATCTCAGTCATATCGGGTAGGCAGATACAGATGTGGGCTTCGGGAGTTAGTCGTCCCTGTAGAGGGGAGGAGGATGAGGGAGGTTTGGGTATATTAAGACCATACCGCATTCTCCTGGGATGGTAGTCCCTCGTCCAATGGGGGGGTGGGGGTCCCTCCCCATGTGATCCTCCCACAGTATGTGATCCTCCCACAGTACACCACCCCCAGGGGTCTGTACTGCCCTAGCCCCCTGGGAAAGGTCTCCCCCCTGGGGAGAAAGGACGGCATCCAAGAATTAATCACAATACTTATTGGTGCATCCTCAGTCAGTTTTTTCACATACTCTCCTTACATCTTCAATGCTCCTATACCTCTCAGGCCAGTCATTGGGGGCTGAAGGCAGGGTGAGTGCAGGGGTCATAATTACAGTGCAGAGGAATAACTGCCAAGAGAGAGAGATAGAGAGAGAGAGAGAGAGAGAGAGAGAGAGAGAGATGCCAGAGACAGGCCTTGCGGTGCACTCAGACATCTTCTTTTGTTGTTCTAGCTTGTTTATTCACCGAGTCTGGACCATGCAAGAGGCGTTGCAACCAACACTGTTGCTCTGGGATTTTGTGGGTAAGTAGTCCCAGATTTAGTGATGGAGCTAGGAGGGCAATGGGGTGCTTGCCCCCAACCTGGTGCACCCCGTGGCTCCCAGTGGGCTGTTAGGACTGTGGCAGTGGCACCGGCCGGTCACATCATGCCTCAGCCTCCTGAAGCATCTGTGAACCCACCGGCGTGTCCGACGGACGTGCCGCTGGCAGAGGCATGCGGCTGGGTCGTTGATGGCTGTACCATTAATTTAACCCGCACGCCCGCACACAGTCAGTCAGCTGTGGTGCTTTTCTGAAAAATCACTTATCCGCTTGCTGTGCAGTGTTCACCTGCAGATTAGACAATGTTTATGTGACCCCAGTCTCCACTGTGAGAAACCAGAAGGTGTCTCAGCCGCTAGTCCCCGTGGATCTCTCTCTCACATGGCCAGGGCACACCCATCGCCTTTCGATTCAGACACTGGTGGTGGACCAGTGCGGGAGAATGAGACAGGTGTGGGGTCTTCAGGGAGTGGGACACCGGATGGTGAGACGCGGTATCCCTCCCCCTGCAACTCCTTTAACGCATCCTACCAGGTAGGGTACTTGGGAAAATTAGCCCCCCTTTCCCTTCTCCAGAACTTTCACACGGACAGCCTGCTCTGGGAGAAAACAGACAACACCCGAGCAGTACACCTGACATGCCCCACTACAATGGTCAGGTGAGGTTAGGCAATTACTGGCGATTACTCACACCTGACTTCCATTAAACCTTCTCACATGAATAAAAGGAGGAGCACGAGAGCACACTCAAGTGAGGCAAAGCACACGAAGGAACAGAAGTTTCGGCAGATGAACAAGAGATGAAAAGACGAGAAACCAAGAAGGGGTTGTAAGGAGGGACATACCCTTGACCTTTACGGTTAGAAACTGTTACCTTCATGAAACCTTCGAGGCAGAAAGCATAAGGCCAGGAAACCAGACTGAAGAATCCTGCACTGTGTGTCGGAGATACTGAAGGCCCTCTTGCATTACTGATCAAGGCGGGGAGGAGCAGCAGCAGCCGCCGTGGTATTGCCCTTGGCTCCAAGAACAAAGAAGCTATAGAGAGATCAACACAACTCGTGAGTTGGGAGACTGATGCAAGACCTGTCTGTGTTGAAGTCAAAGTTGCAAGCGGCAACATTGTATAACAAGCGCTGGAACGAACATTGTCAAATGCGTTTGATGAAAGACGCGAGTAAAACTAAACTGTGATGAATGTTTGAATTTGAGAAGGAAATGATTTGATAATGTTGCAAGAGTGTCCAGGCACTGTGAATGTGCTCAATTGAAGGCCTCTGTAAGGTATCCCGCCAAGAGAAACAAAAGTAGAAAACTGTAAGAACATTGTGTGAAGTGAATCGAAGTGGTCCTACAACGGTTTAAGCAAAACCCATTGCACATTCAAAAGTCTTCGATTTTGACACTAAGGGGATCCGAGCCCGAACGAGGGAGATCCAATCCAGAGGATCCAAGCCCAAATGAGGGAGATCCATACTTAGGATCCCGGGCCGAACAATGGAGACCAAGTCTGAACGTTGAGATAAAAAGGGGGTCTCAGCCTGAAGAGCGAGACCCATAATGGAGATAAAAAGGGGGTCTCAGCCTGAAGAGCGAGACCCATAATGAACATTGAAAGGGAGAACTTGTGCATGTGAAAATCTTGATAGTAATGGAACTTTGAGACTTTGTTTATTACAACATATCCTCTGCAGTAAGTGACTGGTATTGGAAAAGAGGCTTTGGCAGAGGGCCCTGATGTCTGTGTTTTGAACTGTATCCTCAAGGCCGAGAAGCCAGAGTGTGTGCAGAGCTCAACGGTGCCACCTTGTCCCGTGCTGAAAACGTGGGGAAGGGGAGCCAACTGCTCAGCTATCCTGACATATTATTTCTTGAACACTTGCATACATTGTTGTCCCACACCATTCTGTATTTAGAAGTAGATTTAGATTGGCAATAGGATTAATAGTATAGGCCCTTTTATTTTGACAGACTCCACTAAGACTGTGTTACCTTTATTTGAAGGTCCTCACTTGCTCCCATCCTTAAATTTAGGTTTAGATAGGCATTCAACCAACCCACTTGAAGTTCAATAAACACCCTTGAACTGTGATCACTTGTGTTTGTCTTCATTGTTTGATACCATGCCTTCCTTACACCACCCAACACTATGCAACAACACAAGGTAACTGAACTGCGTACACGCATTGGATAATTTGGATAGTGTGCATGGCATCCATGTTTAATTTTTGACTATATAAAAAAGTCTTTGTGTTACGTTACAAAATGAAATTTCATCCAGCAAAAAGTGTGCACTGTGTAGGGAGTTTCTTTTGGCACATTAAGACCCTGCCAATTTCGCAAAACACACTGCCACTCACACCAGTAGCAGAGGAGTCAGAGTCCCCCAGTATCCAGTCAATATGTAAAAAAAATTTGGGGGATCCCCCCCCAAAATAAAAATGACAAAAAAAGGCATTCGAAAAAATAAATGTCAGCACTTTTGGTTCAACGTATTGGTATTTCGAAATAGTGACTGTAGAGAAAGTCACTATAAACCGAGTCCCCCATGCTCAGTGGGCTGGGTCCTCTCAAGTCCTGGATGATAATGTGACAGATCCATTCTGAACCCCCATCCAGCCGCGAAAAAAAAGGATGGTAAAATCGTGAATTATTCAGGTAGCAGCAGCCAACCTGGCCCAGGCTGCAGCGCAAGGCTGAGGGCTCAGGAAAGCACTGTCTGCCGCGCAGAGAGTTTGATGCTGGATGGCGGCACCAGCCTGGCATGAGGTGAGAAGGTGTTCATGCATTGCCTGCAGCCAGGTTGATGGCCTGATGCTCTTGCAATGAATGAACATCGCACTATGGTGGGAAAAATGAAAAACTTCTGGCAGTGCAGTTCAATTTTGCCCAACCCCGGGCCGGCCCGACCAGGCCAGATTATCTGGAGCCCCAGGACTGAAACAGCCAGGGCACATTTGCTATAAATGTAGCAAATATCCTCCAATCAGCCAACAAGTGCCTTTGCTATTTGCTTTGCCCATTGAATGACTATGTCTGGGAGGCTCCACGCACGCACTGCTACGCCACAGCCACGCTGTCTTGACTGACTGTCTTCTTCAAGTTCAGAGCCAACAGCCAGCCAGCCTAGGCCTGTCCGTATTGCTGCTGCAGACATTGCAGTGCAGCAGCCTGCTGCCCGGCTCGGGTGCCCCCCTGCCGCGTGCCGTGCCGACTGCCAGTGCAGTGCCATCATCCTCGGGTGGGATTGTCGGTCAGAGGGTCTGGACGTGTGGAAAAGCAAGAGCTGCCTTCTCCTTTCAGTGGGTGCCCAGAACTGGACGCACGCTGGCCACTGTCTCAGGCCCAAATTAGGAAATCTGACTTGTCGTCATTGAGGGAGTCACTCTGTCCTCGTGGTGGTTGCCTAGGTCGTCGTCGTGTTGTGACGGATGGACACCGATGTGGTGTCAAGAAGTCAAGTCAACTGTACTCTAAATAACTACTTGTGTGTGATGACAGTGAACAGATGAACGGCAGCTTCATTTATTTGTGGTGAAATAAGAGTAGCATCAACATGCAAAGAGATTTGCTTCAAGGTGCTCTATTATTATAGATCTGCAGCACAGTCGAATAAAACGGATGCATAAAAAGGACATTTAGCAAATAACATTGCGACAATAAACCAATACAGTTTCTGGCTTGGAGAATAAATATAATATGTCTCAGGGTCGGACTGGGGCATACAATTGTCTCAGCTCTCAGACACGCACCAATGAAATAGTGGCCCACAGTTGCAAATCCCAATTCATTCCTTGTGTGGCAGACTGTTTGACAATATTATTTATTTATTTAATAATGTGAGACAGTTTAAATATAAACTTTACACATATGTACAATAATAAAAGAATAGAATATTAAGCAAACAATAAAAGGAGAATAAAATAAGAAGAAGAATTAAACTGTATAAAAAGAAACGAAAATCAGGAAGGATCAGGCAAAATTGAGAAGGCAAAGACCTCTTTTGAAACTGATTATTCTTGACGTGAAATTTCCAAGGATAAAGAGTCAATCTACATAGCAATAATATCATTATGACGCTACTGCAACGAAAAACAAAACAAACGGGCAATAGGTACCCTTAGTGGTCCTATACCATGCATCATATACATACACTTCTTTATGTTTTTTTTTTCTTTTTCCCCGCTGGGATCAAGCCTTCAAACAGACTGTTTGAATAGTACCCAAGGAGGAGGTTTTTGATAAAATGGGATGCAAATTGTCTATTTTAAAGAATATTCATTCAGTCACTGGTCAGAACTACCGCAACATGGTGAAGTAACTTATCAAACTGTCACACCTTGACTCAAAAAACTGTCCCACACTAGCAGTTTGCGTTTTTGGTTCGGGCATTGCCATTGCCCTAATGCCCCATAGGCCAGTCTGAACCTGTGTGTCTCTATTCTTGGGTGATATTATTCTGGAGGGTTTGTCGGTCAGTCCATCCCTGTGGTAGAGATTTGTCTGATTTTTTTTTTAAATGAAGCGACCATGCTCCATTTTCATGGTGAAAATCCCAGAGCTCAGTTTGGGATTTAGCATTTGTGTCGATGGACGAATTTGTGTGAGGTATCAAGGACGCATTTTCAAGAAAATGTTTTGGGTTGTACAGAGGATTTTAAGTTTGAGGCACGCCTCTATGGAGAGCCATTTCACACCTTCTTGTGCTGGCGTGGTGTCAGTCATACTTGCCTTGGCTATTGAATAGTTTGGCGACTCAGTTCTAAACAATTTAGAGTTGTTTTAGTGCACCCTGACACACTGTCAGACACTGACTGTGTGCTGTGCCTATGTGCAGGAGTAAAGCTAATGCGCACACATTAGGTCTGCCTGACTCAGGCCTGCCAGCCCGGACCCCAGCCTTTATAGGGAATGGATTCCAGATTCATACATTCATGAAATACCATTTCCGAAGAAACTAACTGAAGTGAGAGGGTGCATTAAGCTGCCGGCAGCCGGTGCCGCCGGAGCAGTGGCAGCACCTCTGTTTTCGCCTTCCCTGCAAATACGGGGCTTGCACTTACACTGGGCCCGCGGCGTGCCTTTTCGCACAAAAACATCATAAAGTTAGCCAGCCCATGTGTATTATTTCTGTCATTGTCAAGTTCTGCAGCAGCTCTCTCTATGGGATATCATATATATATATACATATATATATACATATATATATACATATATATATATATATATACATATATATATATATATATGTATATATAGTCTGTGGCTTCAACCTTATTTTCATATGTACTTGGGTTGTATTTCTGCTCCTTTACTTATTCATGTACCTTACCCCATTCCATCATGGCCACCAGTGTATCTACCTAGAGCCACAGCCTATAGAGTTAATCGACAGAGTAATAGGACTGCTGTAATTGTCTGTATTTCTATCAGCCAACCCTTTCTCCCCTTACGTGATCAAGCGCTCAGTGTAGCGCAAAACGCTTTATTTTGCAGGTCATGCACCATGCTGTCCTGCCTCTGTTTGTCTTTGTGTTGCTGCTGCTTGTTGTGCTTAATATTTTGTACAACTCTTTTTTTGAAACATTAAAAACATCCGTATTTACAACACAGTGTTTTTGAGCTTTTGTCCGTGAATCTGGAGTTTGCCATTTGTGCGGTTTGCCTTTTCCTCCTTTCTTCGTATATATATATATATATATATTACATGATGTGGTTATGGTTAAGTTGGTGTTTCCATAGGAAGAGCACTTTTTGGGCGGCTTATAACTTCGCTCCCCCTGGACGAATCCTCACCAAACTTTGCAAAGAAAGTATAATATGGCCCACTCTGAATTTCTTTGCAAAGTTTGGTGAGGCTTAGTCCAGGGGGGGGCAAAGTTATAGGGGGGGTCCCACATTTTTTTTTTTCCCCATAGACTGAATGGGAAAAAACCTTTGCTCGCGACTACAGCTCAAACCGCTGGGCGGATTATCACCAAATTTGGAACAGGAGCAGCGGCTTGGTCCTGAAAGCGTGCTTTTGCAAATTTGGTGAAAATCCGTCCAGTATTTTTTTTTTAAATGACCAAAAAGTAGGTCAGAAAAAATTAGTGATATTTGTGTTCGCTTCACGGACACACTTCCCTGTTCGCTCCGCAGACAGGACAGGGATTGGGCAAGCGGCTTGCGTGATGTCCGTGGACATCTGACATGCTTTTCTATTGGCTGCCGTGAACCGTGCAGTGCGTCTATTTTCAGAGACGCCCGCCATCTTTGTTTATCGCATGAGAGGCTTTGTCAATAGGAGCGGGATCTGCTGCCTGCACAGTGTAGACGTGGGCTGGATCGGCCACAAGTGTACCTGTAGGCAGTAATGTTTCTTTCAAGGCGGTGAGGCGCAGGCCCTCGTGTCTCTCTCCCCTTCCCCCCACCCCCCGCTCATGGCCCAAGTCTCCCCTGTCCCCCCCCGCCCCGCGCTCATGCCACATGTCTCCCCTGTTCCCTCCACCTCCCGCTCATGCCCCGTGTCTCCCTCGTGTTCCCCCCACCCCCTGCTCATGCCCCGTGTCTCCCTTGTGTTACCCCCCACCCCCCGCTCATGCCCTGTGTCTCCCTTGTGTTACCCCCCACCCCCCGCTCATGCCCTGTGTCTCCCTTGTGTTACCCCCACCCCCCACTCATGCCCCGTGTTTCCCTTGCGTTACCCCCACCCCCGCTCATGCCCGTGTCTCCCTTGTGTTACCCCCCACCCCCCGCTCATGCCCCGTGTCTCCTGTGTTACTCCCCACCTCACGCTCATGCCCCATGTCTCCCCTGTTCCCCCACCCCGCGCTCATGCCCCGTGTCTCCGTCCTCCCCCCACCCCCACTCATGCCCCGTGTCTCCCTCCTTTCCCCCCACCCCCCGCTCATGCCTCGTGTCTCCCTTGTGTTACCCCCACCCCCACTCATACCCCATGTCTCCCTTGTGTTACCCCCCACCCCCTGCTCATGCCGGGTGTCTCCTGTGTTACCCCCCACCCCCTGCTCATGCCCCGTGTCTCCCCTGTTCCCCCACCCCCCGCTCATGCCCCGTGTCTCCCGACTTCCCCCCCACCCCTGCTCATGCCCCATGTCTCCCTCCTTTCCCCCCACGCCCCGCTCATGCACCGTGTCTCTCTCCCCTTCCCCCCACCCCCCCCCGCTCAAGCCCTGTGTTTCCCTACATTTCCCCCACCCCCGCTCATGCCCCGTGTGTGCCCTGTTCCCCCCACCCCCGCTCATGCCCTGTGTCTCTCTCCCCTTACCCACACCCCCCGCTCAGGCCCCATGTCTCCCTCCTTTCCCCCCCACGCCCCGCTCATGCACCGTGTCTCTCTCCCCTTCCCCCCACCCCCCCGCTCATGCCCCATGTCTCCCTCCTTTCCCCCCAACCCCCGCTCATGCCCCGTGTGTGCCCTGTTCCCCCCACCCCCCGCTCATGCCCTGTGTCTCTCTCCCCTTACCCACACCCCCCGCTCATGCCCAGTGTCTCCCTGTTCTCCCCCACCCTCTGCTCATGCCCCTTGTCTCCCCAGTCCCCCCCGCCCCCCGCTCATGGACCGTGTCTCCCTCGTGTTCCCCCCACCCCCAGCTCATGGCCCATGTCTCCCTCATGTTCCCCCACACCCCGCTCATGGCCCGTGTCGCCCTCGTGTTCCCCCACGACCCGGTCATGCCCCGTGTCTCCCCTGTTCCCCCCACCCACCCGCTCATGCCACATGTCTCCCCTGTTCCCCACCCCCCTGCGCTCATGCCCCATGTCTCCCTCCTCCCCCCCACCCCCTGCTCATGTCCCGTGTGTGCCCTGTGCCCCCCAACCCCCACTCTCATGCCCCGTGTCTCCCCTGTTCCCCCACTTCCTGCTCATGCCCTGTGTCTCCCTTCTGTGCCCCCCACCCCCCGCTCATGCCCCGTGTCTGCCCTGTTCCCCCCACCCCCACTCATGCCACATGTCTCCCCTGTTCCCCACCCCCCGCGCTCATGCCCCGTGTCTCCCTCCACCCTCCCACCCCCCGCTCATGCCCCGTGTCCCCCTCCTTTCCCCCCACCCCCGCTCGCTCATGCCCTGTGTCCCCCTCCTTTCCCCCCACCCCCCGCTCATGCCTCGTGTCTCCCCTGTTCCCCCACCCCCCGCTCATTCCCGTGTCCCCCTCCTTTCCCCCCACCCCCCGCTCATGCCTCGTGTCTCCCCTGTTGCCCCCACCCCCTCGCTCATGCCCCGTGTCTCCCCTGTGCCCCCCACCCCCTGCTCATGCCCATGTCCCCTTCATCCCCCCCACCCCCGCTCATGCCCTGAGTCTCCCCTGTTCCCCCCACCCCACGCTCATGCCCCGTGTCTCCCGTGTTCCCCACACCCCATGCTCATGCCCTGTGTCTTCCTCCTTTCCCCCCACCCCCCGCTCATGCCTCGTGTGTGCCCTGTTTCCCCCCACCGCCCGCGCTCATGCCCCGTGTATGCCCTGTTTCCCTCCACCGCCCGTGCTCATGCCCCGTGTCTCCCACCTGTCCCCACCACCCCCCGCTCATGCCCCGTGTCTCCTACCTGTCCCCCCACCCCCCGCTCATGCCCCGTGTCTCCCCTGTTCCCCCCACCCCCGCTCATGCCCCGTGTCTCCCCTGTGCCCCCCCACCCCCGCTCATGCCCCGTGTCTCCCCTGTTCCCCCCACCCCCTGCTCATGCCCTGTGTCTCCCTCCTGCACCCCCCACCCCCCGCTCATGCCCTGTGTGTGCCCTGTTCCTCCCCACCCCCACTCATGCCCGTGTGTGACCTGTTCCCCCCACGCTCATGCCCCATGTCTCCCTTGTGTTAACCCCCACCCCCGCGCTCATGCCCCGTGTCTCCCTTGCGTTACCCCCACCCCCCGCTCATGCCCCGTGTCTCCCTTGTGTTACCTCCAACCCCCGCTCATGCCCCGTGTCTCCCTTGCGCTCCCCCCACCCCCGCTCATGCCCCGTGTGTGCCCTGTTTCCCCCCCACCCCCGCTCATGCCCTGTGTCTCACGTTACCCTCCACTCCCCGCTCATGCCCCGTGTCTCCCTTGTTACCGCCACCCCCTGCTCAAGCCCCATGTCTCCCTCCTTTCCCCCCCACCCCCGCTCATGCCCCATGTCTCCCTCCTTTCCCCCCCACCCACGCTCATGCCCCGTGTCTCCAGCCTTTTCCACCCCAGCCCCCACTCATGACCCGTGTCTGCCCTGTTCCCCCCACCCCCCACTCATGCCCCGTGTCTCCCTCCCGTTCCCCCCAACCCCTGCTCATGCCCCGTGTTTTGCCTGTTCCCCCCAACCCCTGATCATGCCCTGTGTCTCGCCTGTTCCACCCCACCCCCCGCTCATGCCCCGTGTCTCCCTCCTTTCCCCCACCCCGCTCATGCCCCGTGTCTCCCCTATTGCCCCCACCCCCCCGCTCATGCCCTGTGTCTCCCCTGTTGCCCCCACCCCCGATCATGCCCTGTGTCTCCATCCTTTTCCCCGCCCCCCGTTCATGCCCCATGTCTCCCCTGTTCCACCCCACCCCCTGCTCATGCCCCGTGTCTCTCTCCTTTTCCCCCCACCCCTGCTCATGCCCCGTGTCTCTCTCTCCTTCCCCCACCCCCGCTCATGCCCTGTGTCTCTCTCCCCTTCCCCCCAGCCCCCGCTCATGCCCCGTGTCTCTCTCCTTTCCCCCCCACCATCCGCTCATGCTCCTTGTCTCCCCTGTTCCCCCACCCCCTGCTCATGCCCCGTGTTTTCCCTGTTCTCCCCACCCCCGCTCATGCCCTGTGTCTCCCCTGTTCCACCCCACCCCCCGCTCATGCCCCGTGTCTCTCTCCTTTTCCCCCACCACCCACTCATGCCCCGTGTCTCTCTCCCCTTCCCCCCACCCCCTGCTCATGCCCCGTGTCTCTCTCCTTTCCCCCCCACCACCCGCTCATGCTCCTTGTCTCCCCTGTTCCCCCCACCCCCTGCTCATGCCCCGTGTTTTCCCTGTTCTCCCCACCCCCGCTCATGCCCCGTGTCTCCCCTGTTGCCCCCACCCCTCGCTCATGCCCCGTGTCCTTCTCCTGTTCCCCCCACCCCCCGCTCATGCCCCGTGTGTGCCCTGTTCCCCCCACCCCCGCTCATGCCCTGTTCCCCCGCACCCCCTGCTCATGCCCTGTCTCCCCTGTTACCCCCCACCCCCCGCTCATGCCCCATGTCCCCCTTGTGTGACCCCCCACCCCCCATTCATGCCCTGTGTCTCCCTTGTTACCCCCCCACCCCGCTCATGCCCTGTGTCTTCCCTGTAACCCCCCACCCCCCGCTCATGCCCCGTGTCTCCTTTGTGTTACCCCCCACCCCCCGCTCATGCCCGTGTCTCCCTTGTGTTACCCCCCGCTCATGCCCCATGTCTCCCTTGTGTTACCCCCCACCCCCCGCTCATGCCCTGTATCTCCCTTGTGTTACCCCCCACCCCCTGCCCATGCCCCGTGTCTCCTGTGTTACCCCCCCACCGCCCGCTCATGCCCCATGTCTCCCCTGTTCCCCCACCCCCCGCTCATGCCCCGTGTCTCCCCTGTTCCCCCACCCCCCTGCTCATGCCCCGTGTCTCCCTCCTTTCCCCCTCACCCCCTGCTCATGCCCCGTGTCTCTCTCCTGTTCCCCCCAACCCCCGCTCATGCCCCGTGTGTGCCCTGTTTCCCCCCCCACCCCCGGTCATGCCCCGTGTCTCCCCTGTTCCCCCCACCCCCCGCTTATGCCCTGTGTCTCCCCTGTTCCCCCCACGCCCGCTCATGCCCCGTGTCTCCACTGTTCTACCCCACCCCCTGCTCATGCCCTGTGTCTCCCTCCTTTACCCCCCACCCCCCGCTCATGCCCCGTGTGTCCCTCCTTTTCCCCCCCACCCCCGCTCATGCCCCGTGTCTCCCTTGTGTTATCCCCCACCCCCGCTTATGCCCCGTTTCTCCCTTGTGTAACCTCCCGCTCATTCCTGTGTCTCCCTTGTGTTACCCCCACCCCCCGCTCATGCCTCGTGTCTCCCTTGTGTTACCCCCCACTCATGCCCCGTGTCTCCCTTGTGTTACCCCCACCCCCCGCTCATGCCCCATGTCTCCCTCCTTTCCCCCACCCCCGCTCATGCCCCAAGTGTCCCTCCTTTCCCCCTCACCCACGCTCATGCCCCGTGTCTCCATCCTTTTCCCCCCCACCCCCCACTCATGACCCGTGTCTGCCCTGTTCCCCCCACCCCCCACTCATGCCCACGTGTCTCCCTCCCGTTCCCCCACCCCCTGCTCATGCCCCGTGTTTTGCCTGTTCCCCCCACCCCCTGCTCATGCCCTGTGTCTCGCCTGTTCCACCCCACCCCCCGCTCATGCCCCGTGTCTCTCTCCTTTTCCCCCCACCCTCTGCTCATGCCCCGTGTCTCCCTCCTTTCCCCCACCCCTGCTCATGCCCCGTGTATCCCCTGTTGCCCCCACCCCCCGCTCATGCCCTGTGTCTCCCCTGTTGCCCCCGCCCCCCGTTCATGCCCCCTGTCTCCCCTGTTCCCCCACCCCCCGTTCATGCCCCGTGTCTCCCTCCTTTCTCCCCCACCCCCGCTCATGCCCTGTGTCTCCATCCTTTTCCCCTCCACCCCCCTCTCATGCCCCGTGTCTCCCTCCTGTTCCCCCAACCCCCTTCTCATGCCCTGCGTCTCCCCTGTTCCACCCCATCCCCCGCTCATGCCCCGTGTCTCTGTCCTTTTCCCCCCACCCCCCGCTCATGCCCCGTGTCTCTCTCCCCTTCCCCCCACCCCCCGTTCATGCCCCGTGTTTCTCTCCTTTTCCCCCCCACCATCCGCTCATGCTCCTTGTCTCCCCTGTTCCCCCCACCCCTTGCTCATGCCCCGTGTTTCCCTGTTCTCCCCACCCCCCGCTCATGCCCCGTGTTTCCCTTGTGTGACCCCCCACCTCCCGCTCATGCCCCATGTCTCCCTTGTGTTACCCCCCACCCCCGCTCATCATGCCCTGTGTCTCCCCTGTTGCCCCCACCCCCCGCTCATGCCCCGTGTCTCCCCTGTTCCCCCACCCCGTTCATGCCCCGTGTCTCCCTCCTTTCTCCCCCACCCCCGCTCATGCACTGTGTCTCCATCCTTTTCCCCCCCACCCCCCTCTCATGCCCCGTGTCTCCCTCCCGTTTCCCCCACCCCCTGCTCATGCCCTGTGTCTCCCCTGTTCCACCCCATCCCCCGCTCATGCCCCGTGTCTCTCTCCTTTTCCCCCCACCCCCTGCTCATGCCCCGTGTCTCTCTCCCCTTCCCCCCACCCCCCGCTCATGCCCCGTGTTTCTCTCCTTTTCCCCCCCACCATCCGCTCATGCTCCTTGTCTCCCCTGTTCCCCCCACCCCCTGCTCATGCCCCGTGTTTTCCCTGTTCTCCCCACCCCCGCTCATGCCCCGTGTTTTCCCTGTTCTCCCCACCCCCGCTCATGCCCCGTGTGTGCCCTGTTCCCCCCACCCCCGCTCATGCCCTGTCTCCCCTGTTACCCCCCAGCCCCCGCTCATGCCCCGTGTTTCCCTTGTGTGACCCCCCCACCTCCCGCTCATGCCCCATGTCTCCTTTGTGTTACCCCCCACCCCTGCTCATGCCCTGTGTCTCCCCTGTTACCCCCCAACCCCCGCGCATGCCCCGTGTCTCCTTTGTGTGACCCCCCAGCCCCCGCTCATGCCCGTGTCTCCCTTGTGTGACCCCCCACCCCCGCTCATGCCCCGTGTCTCCCTTGTGTTACCCCCCACCCCCCGCTCATGCCCCGTGTCTCCTGTGTTACCCCCCCACCCCCCGCTCATGCCCTGTGTCTCCCCTGTTCCCCCACCCCCCTGCTCATGCCCCGTGTCTCCCTCCTTTGCCCCCCATCCCCCGCTCATGCCCCGTGTCTCTCTCCTGTTACCCCCACCCCCCGCTCATGCCCTGTGTGTGCCCTGTTTCCCCCCCCACCCCCGGTCATGCCCCATGTCTCCCCTATTCCCCCCACCCCCCGCTTATGCCCTGTGTCTCCCCTGTTCCCCCCACGCCCCCGGCTCATGCCCCCTGTCTCCCCTGTTCTACCCCACCCCCTGCTCATGCCCCGTGTCTCCCTCCTTTTCCACCCCACCCCCTGCTCATGCCCCGTGTCTCCCTCCTTTTCCCCCCACCCCCCGCTCATGCCCCGTGTCTCCATCCTTTTCCCCCCACCCCTGCTCATGCCCCGTGTCGCCCCTGTTCCACCCCACCCCCACTCATGCCCTGTGTCTCCCCTGTTCTCCCCCACCCCCCACTCATGCCCCGTGTCTGCCTTGGGTTACCCCCCCACCCCCGGCTCATGCCCCGTGTCTCCCTTGTATTACCCCCCACCGCCCGCTCTTGCCCTGTGTCTCCCCTGTTCCACCCCACCCCCCGCTCATGCCCCGTGTTACCCCCCACCCCCTGCTCATGCCCCGTGTCTCCCTCCTTTCCCCCCCACCCCTGCTCATGTCCCGTGTCTACCTCCATTCCCCCCACCCCTCGCTCATGCCCACGTGTCTCCCCTGTTCCCCACCCCACCCCCGCTCATGTCCTGTTGTGTTCTCTTTATACACCCCGCCTTCCCTTTCCATGGTGGCCATCTTGGTAGTGCCGGTGTAGGAAGGAAAATCTTTTTTACCACCCAGGGTTCCCACTTTGGCTCTCTAATAATTAATAATAATAATAATTATTAGAGAGCCAAAGTGGGAACCCTTTGAGGACCTAATATGCTAGTGGTCTTCATCTATTTAAAAGGATGTTATGGTGACGTTGCACTAATAAAAACCTATGAAATTCAATGAAAAAAACTTTGTTAAAGGGACGTTGTGGTTAAGTTGCGCTACTAAAAACCTATGAAATTCAGTGAAAAAACTTTGTTAAAGGGACGTTATGGTTAAGTTGCGCTACTAAAAACCTATGAAATTCAGTGAAAAACTTTGTAAAAGGGACATTATGGTTCCAAGTAAAACCGAAAAACCCTTGAAATTCGCCAGTTATGGTAAGCTTATGGTATGACATCACATGTCTGGCTCACTCTTTTTTCTTTTGCTGACATATCTAGGCCACATGGTTTTCTTCAGTAACAGTCAGAAACTAAAAATGTTATTTTATTTGTAGACGTATCATTCAAGTAGGTTCTTACAGTTATTCCCTTAGAGTCCAGTCACATCAGATGAAACATGTACATAGGGGAAGACACAAGCTTGAAAGACAGCAATCCTTTTTGTGCATAAAGATAACCAATAGACTTATGAGCACTTTCTGACAGTTCTGTTGTTTTTTTGTGGCTGTATTTTCCCTGTATATGGTCATATTTGTATACATTGTACTCACACTACTTTCCTTAGGGTCCAATCACATGAAGTGATACATATACATAGGGTAAATAGCAGCTTTGAAACAGAGCAATCATTTATTTACATGAAAATAATCAGTTAAGTTATGAATTGTTTCTGCTACTACTTGTGCTTTTTTGCTAACTTCACTTTCCCTCTATATACCCATATTGGTATGTGTTCTTGTGTCTTTGCGTTTTGTCTATACTAATGCAATTATGTAATACATGTGTTTTATTAGCTACTTATTACTTATTTCACAGTACACAAAAATCTATTAAGAAAACAATTATCATTTCATTATTCAACATATTAACATTACGAATATTATACCTTCAACTTGTACGCTGAACACAATGTTATGTTTCTGCATGAGTAGCTTAGTATACTATATAGAACCCCATAATGGAATGCTATTTATATCAATGCATCGTTCAATGCACTAATTAGGGTATGATATTTATTGCAATGATCCTTGACACTTTTTCACAACATTATAATAAGAATCCCGTGTACACATATTTCATGAAAAGTAAATACACATGGGATGTCATCAGTGATGTCATCAATGACATTTGTGATGTCATCTTTGATGTCGTGGGTGTTAGTCTTAGCAGTGCACGGTGGTGGCGCGAGTTATGGTTGCTTAGCTTACCATAACTGGCGAATTTCAAGGGTTTTTCGATTTTACTTGAAACCATAACGTCCCTTTAAAAAAGTTTTTTCTTTGAATATATACATATATGATTTGATTATTAAGTAACTTTGGGTCTCACCCTAAGTTACCAGGGGAATCCAGACGTGGACCCCTTGCTCACTGTTCTTAGAGAGGAACAGCTCCACCTCACTGATGAGGCCCAACTAGGCCGAAACACGTGTCTGGGGTTGCTGTTGGTACTCTTGTTCAGTGAAGAATTGCCTAGCATTTCGGTGCTGGCGATATGCAGGGATATTTTTCCTCTGTGAAAGGGACAGTGAGCTAAACACTTGGTTGAGATTCTCCCAGGGGCCATCCACCTAAGAATAGGTCAATGGGCTGTGTTCGTGCTGGTAGAGAGACTCCCAGACCCCCCTAACGATACATTGCTCACCGTAATCGTATTTCTGATGCTTGTATCTGCTTAGATTTACATGCTGTGCAGTGGCCGACATCTAGTGGAAGCTGCGGAGTATTACAGGTTGTTTTTCGAAACTCGAAAAGGGAGGTCGACAGGGCGTGCCAGTAATACTATCCCTGTGTGACGTCCACTGTACCCATGATCCTTCACGTGTCGAGGTCCCTCAGATTGTTATTTTTCTGACATGAGGTAGTATAAAGTGTAGCGTGAGTACAGTTGTATCCAAGCAGAGACGTATCAGACAAGCTCACAAGCATACATGTGCCTACTCTCCGAGGGGAGGAAGGGTGGGCACATGTGAATCTAAGCAGATACAAGCATCAGAAATACGATCACGCTGAGTAATGTATCCCTTCTGAGGCTTGTGGAATCTGCTTAGATCACATGCTGTGCATAGATTAATGAGCAGTGTTAGAAGAAGGTGGTGGGATGTGAGAAGGTTCATGGGCGAACAGATGTCTTAGAACCGCTTGTCCCACCTGTGTATCTGTCTTGGAATGAGTGTCAATGCAGTAATGCTGAGTGAAAGTGTGTATTGAGCTCAATGTAGCTGCTTTGCAAATGCTGTCTAGAGGGACATTTGCAATGAAAGCCAGAGTGGCTCCTGTGCTCCTTATGGAGTGAGCGTTGGGTGTAAAAGGCAGTAGGCCTCATTACGAGTTTGTATCCGGACTGGCAAACTCTTCAGTTGTGCTCCCGGGTGCCTTTCATTCCGCCAGGTCTGACTTTGCGGAATGAAAGGCACCGCAAGCACAGCATTTCGGATGCACAGGCTCCGTTAATAATGGTGCCTGTGCATCCGGCTTCCTCATTCCCATTGAGCCCTACAGGGCTCAATGGGAATTGAGCCCCTATAGGGCTCAATGAGAATGGGGGAAGATGATTTTTTTCGGGCACCCAGGAATGGGCAAATACCGGGTCCGGCAAGGCCGTAATGACCCGGTAATTGCCCATTTCTGGGCACCGAAAAAAATGCAACTCCGGCGGCAGCCATGCCTGTTTTACAGTCACGGCTACCGCCAGGGTTGTAATGAGGCCCAGTGTCTTGTTTTATATGGAATACCATAATTGTACACATCCAACTATCCACCAGGAGATGGCATTCTTTGAGATGCGGTCACCTTCTCTGCCTAGTGTTATGGTGACAAACAGTTGATCTGTTTTTCTTGTTTGCATAGAAGAGGACCGCCCTCCTCAAATCTAGTGTGTGGACTTTTACCGCAGCTGAGCTGGTGGGTTCCTGAAAGAAAGCCGGTAGCTCAATAGACTGGTGTATGTGAAATTTAGAGATGAACTTAGGGCAGAACCAAGGGTGAGTACGTAAAACCAGCTTGTCTTTGTGTACAACAAAGAAAGGATCCTGCACTGACAATGCTTGTATTTCACTAACTCTTCTTGTGGAAGTGGTAGCCACTAAGAAGGCAGTTTTGTAAGTCAGGTGTTTGAGACTAGACTTGTGCATTGGGGGTCACATGAGCTTAGCAAGTACAAGATTGAGATCCCATCCTGGCGGCGGGTTTGAAATTGGAGGGTGGAGTGTCTTTACTCCCTCCATGAATACTTTGATGACAGGTACCTTCCACCATGAGACTTTATTGGTGGAAGTGGTATAAGCTGACAAAGCCGCCAGGTGGACCTTTAAAGAGTTGAATACTAACCCTGCATCTAGAAAGTGGAGCACATAAGTTAGAATGTGCGAAGGAGTACATTCTATGGGGTTAATTTGTTTAGACTGGCACCAAATTACAAATCTTCTCCACTTTTCAAAATAACAGTGCCTAGTGTTAGGCTTTCTTGATTCTTGATTCTTTCAAGATATCCATACATCTCTGTGGCAGATTAAGATGTCCGAACTCTATGACTTCAGGGCCATGCTGCCAAGTTCATTGAATGAGGTTGAGGGTGCACTGTTAGTCGTCCATGCTGAGTGAAAAGATTGTACGGGCATGGTAGTTTGATGGGATCGCACATCGCCAGTTTGCGCAGATGTGGATACCAGGGTTGTCTTGCCCACATAGGAGCAACTAGGATGAGTGTCACCAGTTCCTTGTGGATCTTGTTCACTACCTTCCTCATTAGAGGTGTTGGAGGAAAAGTGTAAGCGTAAGCAAATTGCCCTGACCAGTTCATCTATAGGGTGTTCCACCTTGGAGCCTGGCTGGTGGAACCTGGACATTGCCTGTTTTCGCTTGTAGCAAACAAATCTATTGCGGCAAAACCCCATTGAGAGAAGAGGTGTTCTACGACCCCCGAGTGTAGTTGCCACCCGTGTTCTTCTGGAAGGGGATCTCTGCTCAATGAGTCTGTGAGAGAGTTGAGTACCCCTGCAACGTGCTGTGACAATAGGAATATTTTCTGTTTCAATGCCCATTTCCAAATTTGTTGTGCAAGCCTGGACAGATTTGGAGAATGTGTGCCCCCCCTGTTTGTTGATGTAAAACATCGCTGTAGTGCTATCAGGACTTGCATAGATTGGTTCGCTAGGTGAGACTCGAATGCCTGAAGGGCTTTGAATACTGCAAGTAGTTCTAGTAGATTGATATGGTTCTGTGCTGCCGCATCAGACCACAGACCCTGAGCTGTGTGGTGAAGGTAATTAGCCCCCCACCCAGCGAGTGAGGCATCCATCCTGACAATCGCTTGTACTTCCGGATCGTAGAAGGGTTTCCCCTTCAAAGATTTTCTCTTGTCCACCAGCATAGATTTTGTACTAGTGTTGGTGAAACGACCACTAGTCCGTCCCAGTGACCACTCGCCTGAGACCACTGGTTCACCAACTACTCCTGCATGGGTCGGATGCGCAGGCACGCGTGAGGTACCAGGTAAATGTAAGATGCCATCATGCCTAGCAAACGCATTGCTTTGCGCACCCTTATCTGGCAGCCGGCCTAATAATGTGGTATTTGCAGTAACATGTTTTGGACTCTTTTCTCTGATGAAAAGACCAACCTCTCTTGTGTGTTTATGACAGCTCCTAGGAACTGCTTGGTTGTGCTTGGCACTAGGCTTGATTTTATCTCGTTGATGGAAAAGCCCAATTGGAAGAGTAGGTAGATAGTTCTCTGAATGTTTTGCCTGCAAATTAGGGGAGACTCCCCTGAAATCACCCATTCGTCCAGTAAGGGTACACTGGGATTGCCTCCCTGCGCATGTGTGCTGCCACCACCGCCAGTACCTTCGTGAATACCCTTGGAGCAGATGCTATTCTGAAGGGTAGCACTTTGAATTGGTAGTGCTGGTTCGCTATCTTGAAACGCAAGAATCTTCTGTGCGCTGGGAACATTGAAATATGAAAATAAGTATCTTTCATATCCAGTGTTGCCATGTAATCCCCCCTTTTTTAATGGAGGGATTACCTCTTGTAGCATAGTCATGCAGAACTTTTGTGGCCTGACATATTTGTTTGCAGGGCACAAATGTAATACTGGGCGCATTGTTAGAGCTTTCTTTGGCACAAGGAAGTAAGTTGAATAAATACCCTTGTTTACCTGGTTGGACGGGACGACTTCGATGGCGTCCTTTAGTAGAAGCGTGGAGATCTCCTCGAGGAGGATGCGCTGGTGTTCCTTGGAATGGGTCTTTTGTCGTGGTGGGTGGTTCTGGTGGGTGGTTCTGAATTTGAATACTCACTGCAACAAATTTAACTTTAAAGGTTGGCGCATTTGAGTAAAACTTTATATCTCACATCAATTCAAATGTTAATAAGGGTAGCTTGCGTCTCTGGTTTAAAACACGATTGGTGCAACCAATCGTGACGCTTGATAATTGTCCCTTCTACTAAGCCGGTCAAGTGGCACAGCAAGTAGAGCGCTCGCTTTGACATCCGTGCAGAGCCTGCTAACGCAGGTTCGAATCCCGGCGGGGCCAAACTCAGCCTTTCATCCTTCCGAGGTCGATAAATTAACACCACACACTGTGGGTAATAATAAGCAGCGCTCAGATACCTGAGGGTTTGTAGCGCTATATAAATGCCAAATTATTATTATTATTATTATTATTATTACTATTATACTGCCTACGTTGTCCGCGGTGTCAAGATTGGTTTTTAATAAGCACCTTGACACTGCCCTGCCTTCTGTGGCCACCTGGGCAAGCTGAGACTTAAGTGGTTCCAGTGCCGATTATAGTAAGGCCGAGACCTCATCCCATTTGTGGCAGTTGTAGCTGGCCAACAGGGTAGAATTGTTAGCAATCATGGTCTGGAATGCTGTGGAGGAGGCCACCTTTCTGCCCATTGTGTAAAGTCTCTTGCTTTCCTTGTCAGGCGGGTCCTCAGAGGAAGCTAGGGGAGTAACAGCCCTTTTCCGTGTTGTAGTAACAACTAATGAATCAGGCTTCAGTTGCCCTCTGATATAAAGCGGGTCAAAAGAGGCATGCCTAAAAAGTTTCTCTATGCAGGGGTTCACTGCCAGCGTAACATTAGAGGTCTCCAGCTATGGCTGTATTTTTCGCTAAATGGACTTGAGGAGAGGGATAAACTGAGTAACAGCCTTCTTATCTCCTAAGATTTCATCTACAAAATCTTTATCTTGTTATTCTTCCTGAGTAGCTATCTGAAAATGCTCTGCCGCCTTGACTAGCACTTCATTTAGCAGGGGTTGACTGTCAATGGGTGAGTCCATGACCCGTGGTTCCTGATTAACAGGAGAGTCCATGACATACATATCTGTATCAGGATCAACCTCAGGGTCCTCATCATTCCCGTAATAAGGGTCTGCTGCCTCTTGAATAGAGAGGTCTTCATCATCGGAGTCCAGGTCATAGAGGTCCATGACTGTGCCTTGCACTGGATTCTCGGGGCAAGACCTCTTAGCAGGGGTTTGAGCAGGGATCTGCGATCCAGAGGGTGCTGTAGTGGGTGGGGGGGTGGAGTGAAAGCTCTTGAAATAGTTAGGGTCCTTTTCATAGAGGGTGGCCATGAAGGACATCTTCCTCATGACCCTGTCTATATCCTCAGCCGACGATTGGGCAGAACTAGGGATGACCAATGGTTGAGAAGGGAGCCCTAAATCCTCATTTGTGGGAGGAATTAGGTAGAGGGAAGAGCCCTCTTTCTCAGGGTTGAAGACATAGAATCATGAGATACAGGTTCTTTACTCTTATGAGTGGGCCTAACATCCTGAGATTTCTCCCTATGAGGGGTAAGACTTTTTCTTGGACTCTCTCTCTTTACCCTGGCCCCCTAAAGCGTGTTTCTTAACTAAGTGGGCCAATCCTGACTGTATGGGGTCTTGTACCTGAATCGACGCAGAACGTCGAATTTCAGGTGTGGGCTGAACTGGTGCCTCATCCGCAGACGATCGGCCCCCGGCAGGAGTTTTTCACGCGACGTCTGTACCGTCTTTCAACGGGCGGGGCCTGTCATGTGGCGATCTTAACATAACAGGGCCGCTGGCCTGTCTTCCGGGGTCAGGGGCCTGCACTTGGGTAACTGGAGTAACCCCGTTGCCTTCGCCGTTGGATACTGCAGTGTTGCTGCCGTCACTGAAGGCACCCTCTACTTCCATGGCCTCGAGCTGCCTGGCGTAGTGGGCCCAGCGTTTAGTAGATCGGTCCTTCAAAGTCTTGGGCTTGAAGAGTCTGCATGCTCGACAAGAACCCTCGACGTGGTCACGCCGGAGACACAGGTTACACAAAAGGTGTTTATCGATCCACTGAAATTTCCTATTGGACTTGGGGCAAAATTTAAAGGGGGTCTTGTCCATAACGGAATGACACGGCAGCTAGGCGAATGTAGAGTAAGAAAAGGGGCATATACATTCTAAAATGACCTCCCCCTCTCTCCCTACTGTGTGGGCTGAAGCCCGTAGCAGCCTTCCAAGGCCGAAACGGATCCATCGTGGTCGTCTTTCTTGTCCTTCACCGGCGTCTGGTGTTTCGATAGTCGGTGATATAAAGGATAGTAAGAAAAAACAATCTGAGGAACCTCGAAGCATGAAGGATCATGGGTACAGTGGGCAACACATGGGATAGCATTACTGGCATGCCCTGTCGACGTCCCTTTTTGAGTTTCAAAAACAACAACTGTAATACTCTGCAGTTTCCACTAAATGTCGGCCTGTGCACAGCATGTGATTTAAGCAGATTCCACAAGCCTCAGAAATATATATATATATATATATTTCTATATATATATATATATGCTACTGGCCGGGCACGCTCACGCTGTGCTGTGACTTTGCTCGAAAGGCTTATGGCTTATTTCTCTTACCATTAATATAAAGTTGCGGTGTTCAATTTGAGCCTGCAGTCAAACTCACAATTGCTCTCGTATTCATAATTTTCAGTGTACTGTTATAAACGAAGCATCCAGATGATGCCAGCCAGTGGCAACCGCAGCCAGGTGTAAACACGGCACAGGGGAAAGGGATGAGCCTAGGTCATTTGGAGAGAGGTCATCCACGCACGAGTCGCAGAACACACAATCATTTGAATCCCGGCAGACATACTGCTTCATAGCAGCTTCCAGTTTAAGTTTCAATAGCGCAGAAAGCGAGCCCACAGTGCAGGCTCACGGCACGGCTCAGGCAGGCTGCGCAGCAATGCACTGGCGCTGTTGAAACCAAAGGGAGATTGAACTTCATCGGCTTGCAGGCACCCTACTCATCTTTTGAGACTGGAAAAGCCTACTGTTCCAGAAATAGGAGCTTGAGTCAGTGCAATTTGATGGAAATTGTGCATCTTAAAGAATATTTATACTGTAATATTGGTCAAAACTCCTAGCGGCATGGTGTATTAACTTATTAAACCGACCCACACATAACTGCCCCAATTTGACCCAAACAACTGGCACACACTGGCATTTTACGTTTTTGTTTCACCCATTGCCTATTGCCCTAGGCTATAGGCCAGTCAGAGTCTGCCGTGCCTCTGCCTCTTGCCTTGTAGTGCAATCCAGCCTATTTACCTGGGAGGGCTTGAGGCTGGGAAGTAACATTTAAGACCTGATAAATGTTTAAGTAAATGAACAGGGCTCAAGTCCTAAAAAAGAAAGTTGTGGCATGACAATGGGGACTCATCAGTATACGTATAGATAGGCACCCAGGATATGGAGGCAGACCAGGGCATAGGTGCACCCATTCACCTTGCCATGCTCAGCTAAATCATTGGTTGAGTGGCAGGGTTTCTTTCTCCTCTACTTCTGGCAGGCGTGGTGACGTGTTACTAGTAATACATGTAGCAAAATTAGCAACTGCTGCTCATTTCAAAATTGCAAAGGGGCCTCATTAACCACTGACCTTTGTGTGGAGGGGGTGGACTGAGCCTAATCTGCTTTGGGAAATGGCTCAATAATGGATTTAACATTCTACTCAGCTCATCACTTTATTAGAGAGAGACAATCTTGTTGCAGTTCAGCTTGAATCATTGGTAAGTTAGCTGTGTAAACTTAATGAAGACATGCACTAAACTGCCTTGCTTTCCTTCTCCTTCTGCAGAAGTAGAGAATAGAGTAACATCATGAATCCAGAGCCATCAAAACCAAAAATGTCTGGAGCCACAAGACGAAAACAGGTCAGCAAACAGAAACTTGGCAAGCAGCAAAATCCTCTCAAGTTATTTTGTCTCCTTTCAAGATCCAGCCCAAAAGTTCCACTGACAAGCAGGAGCAAAGGTAGGTTATTGCCCATTCAAGTAATGCCAACGTTTTTAACCACTGAATGATGTTATTGTAGTTACAACATTCTTTCATTCCTTGCTTTCAGAACTCAGCAGGAAAGCCCCTTCATTCTGTTCCTCATGCTTCTGATGATGAACATCTGTCTACGGCTTCTCCCAATACACTCCACAGATCACCCATCATGCACTAATATTCCTGAGCGTCCACAATATTCTACTGAATCTACAGAGGGTCTGAATCCTGATCACTCAACAGACACTGTTATGATATGATATGATATGCCATTCATAACGCGCCTTTACACAAATGTTTCTAGGCGCCATAACCTGTTAACCAATCTGATCACTCAACAGACACTGTTACCCAGCCTCAAGTTATGCGTAGCTGCACAACTGCTGGTTGCACTAAAACTCTTGAAGATACCAACGTTGGAACACAAGTAGTACAAGAAGACATGGATACTGAGGACATTGGGGAATGCAGTGGGAATGTAAAAATTACATGCAGCAAGATTACCCAACAGATCCATACCTCTTTCATAGTATGGCCATTTCTACACTTTTAGTTCGAGCACTTCGTTTGCAGCTGGTCCATGTCAGCCTGGATTAAAAGATTACTATAAAAAATGTCCATATGAATCCAATCTTCGAAGATTTAGCCCAGAGTGGTATAAAAAAAAGATTGCAGGTGGATTCTCGGTAGTAAGGCAATGGTTAGTGTATTCTCCTATAAGTAACTGTCTTTTTTGCTTTGCATGTTGGCTATTTCCTGATAAAAGAAATTAGCCCTTTCAAAAGGTTTGGTCTGATCCTAGCTGTGGTTTTTCCAATTTTAAAAAAAGAAACAGAAACAATTGCAATGCACGAAAATTCCAAGATACACTGTGAAGCTGATAAACAGCTACACATAGCCAGATTTAAAATTAGCCAAATTGTTTCTGAGCTAATAAAAGCTTAAAGGGACCAGATAGAGACAAACCGTGGTTTTCTAAGGTGACTGCTTGATGCTATATTTTATCTCGCCAAGCAAGGGATGACTCTCCGTGGACACAGAGGAGATGTGGGATTGGGGAGTACGTCCAATAAAGGGAATTATTTGGAGGTAATCAAGATGATGTACAAGTATGCCAATGTTGTAGGACAGTATATTGTTGATGCTAAGCAGAATTAAATCTACTTGAGCCATGACATCCAGAATAATGTCATTTGTCCTCTAGTGAAAGAGACAATGCGCGGTATCCTTGAAGAAGTTAAAATGGCCAAATTCTATAGTGTCATAGTTGACCCTACAATAGATGTCAGCAAAGTTGATCAATTTTCTTTAACTCTAAGATATATTACATCATCTGGTTATGCAGCTGAACATTTTGTAACATTTGCTGGACTCCCTGTAGCAGGATCAACAAACTTTTATAAACTATTGGCATCGACTTTAGAGTCCCTGGAACTTGATGTTTCCTTAATCCGTGGGCAGCGGTATGATGGTGCAAGCACTGTGTCCAGATGTATTGCTGGACTGCAAGCACTTGTGAAGAAAGTCTCGCCCAGAGCTATATATGTTCACTGTTGTGCGCACAATTAAAACTTGTGATGATTGATGCTGCAGTCATGCATAAATAAAAAGTAATTTTTTGGTACACTTAAAGCACTGTACACGTTCCTTACTGGCAGTCTGCCTTGCTTGAAAGTTCTGCAGAAGAGCAACAGGAGCATGGGCTACAGGAAATAGCCCAAAAATTTAAAAAAAGCTATCTGACACTCTATGGGCTAATCGTAAAAGGGCAGTAGATTATGTGAGAAAAAACATTGTACCAATTAGCCGAGCATTGCACCGAATATCCACTGGATGCATCCCAAATGCAAATGGAAAAGCACTTTGGGATGCACAGGGGCTCTGGAACACAATTGAAACCTTAAAGTTTAAATTCTTAATATGTTTTTTTCGCACAAGGTACTGCAAACCGTGCATACACTGTCAACATATTTGTGCAGAACACATGGTTGTGACATGCTGTAAGGGGCTAAAGAAGCTTCAGTTAGATGATGTATTTGATTGTTTGAAACAGATACTAGAAACATAGCTGAAGAGTGTGGGATATCAACACACTTTTAAGAAAAAGGAAGAGGGCTAAGAAAAGCTTTCATGATGAAGCAGCTGATGATAATCCTTTAGAGGGTTATATGTGCATTCATCCCCAGTATTTTTGGGTGGCTTTTTTTGCCAAAAATGTTTTGTGAAAAAGTTCATCGAATTCTTCATTTTTTTTATTTGGGGGCTCCCCCCACAAATTCTCCCTCCCCTATCATTTATTCCCTATACCCAACCCCACCCTACCCCTTACATGCCCTTACCCCTCCCTCCATATTTATGATAATTTATTTGGCAAAGACATTTCAAGTAAAAAGTGCAGCAGAAAAAAAAACAGGCGATGGATGAACATCGTACGCTTAAGTGAGTGGGTGGCAGACATTCAAAGTAGAAACCTTCTATGTTCTTGTTGATACCTTTGTTAATCAGATGCCAGTGAGGTTTCAAGATTTTAGAAATACTGTGCATAAATTCTCAGCACTGGATCCTAAACATTTTACTAGGTCAGATAACGCTGACGCATAGAAAGAGTTAGCTACATTTTATGCAGGTAATGTCTCTGTGCCCGGCGCTGTGGAAGAGTATTCTTCTTTTTGTGCACTGTATGGGAAAATATTCTCTGACAGCAAGTTGTTAATAATCAACTATGTGCTGCCTTTCTTGATAGCCAATGATTTGCAGGGTGTTTACCCAAACCTTTCTAATTTGCACAGAATATTTCTCCCTTTTCTTGTATGTAGTGCCGCCGCAGAACAATGTTTTTGCAGGATGAAGTTGATCAAATGTTAGGAGGCCTCATCATGAGTTGGGCGGTAACCCTTAAATGTGGCAGTAATGGTATTGCCGCTGCATTTAAGGGATGGCCCTAACACAAGTTTGGCTTATTACCTCCAGATCTGAGCTTGGTGTAAATTCGCTGAACAAATGACAATTTTTTGACACAATTACCGCCGGCGGTATGACCATGCAGTAATTGCGTCAGACGTTTCCGAATGGGCATTTACAGTTCGTGCCCAACCCGTGATCTGGCGGTAATAACACTAACGGTAATATAGTTTGCGGTATCCCAGGCAGGATACCACCCACATCGTGATCGAGCCCATGGTCAGCAATGGGTGAAGAGAGACTTTCAAATGTAGCCTTCCTAAGTATTGAAAGAGACCTGACTGACTCTGTGGACTTTGATAAAGTAATTCTGACACTGGCTTCAATGAAACCACACAGAAAGGCTTTGAGGCGTAGATGCTCCATAGGTTTTTTGCTGCAGCAGAGGGCTTCTTGGTCCTAATTTGCCAGAGCAAAATATCTACAAGCACATTAGTCTTCCATTGCCTATCACCGTATGGGACACACACTCATTTTCACCTGGCATTTGAAGGAATAGTTTCAACCTCATTACATGTATTGTACATGTTTGTGTGTATGTATTGAGTCATTGATATGCAAAAAGCAATTGGTAATATGGATATTTATTTTAAGCTCAAATGTTTGCCCACATGTTGGCTTTTTGGTACTAAGACATTTTTACAAAATATATTGCACTGATGCACTCAAGGAATAATGACAATTACATTGAAAGATGTATACCATTGTACTTAAGTTGTTTGCTAATGTTTAGCTTTGTTTTAGGAGGATCCATATGTCTGTTGCTGGGACAAAAGGTTGGTCCCACTTCCAATCTGGTATTTATTTTAAACTCAAATGTCTGGACAGATGACTTGTTTGTGCCAGGCAGACAACCTTGTGTAATGTGTCAGAGAATCTAGGAACATTATTAAAACATTTTCCCATTGCAGTCTTAGCTTTTGTATTGTTTGGCCTCATTACCACCAAGACAGTATAGTATATTGCTTGCTTGGGAATGTTTATTGAATTGGTCTTTTTTGCCTTGCTGACGGGTGGCTCTGATTCAGATCTCTAGATTTCATTGTCATATTGAAATTAAAGTTTAATTGAACGTTACCTATATACAAATGTGTGGTGTGGAACTGATAATACATGTGGCTTGTAGAATAAAGGTTTATAAATAAAATATATATCGGTAAAAAACCCCTGCCAGTTTTTCCTTAAATATTAAGCGTCAACAGTTCCTAGTTATTATACCTGCAAAATTAAGCAAATGGTAGTGACCCTCGGCCTGACCCTGACTCCTCTCTGATCCAACTGGCGCATCAGGTGGGGCGTGGTGGTGCCCCCCTGAACAGCACTTGCCCCCGCCCCTGGCACCAAAACCTGACTCTGTCACTCCCCGGAGGCGGGCTGTAGTGCGAGGGAAGGATTTTGTAACATGATTCATGCAAGGTGTGGAAGTAAGGTGCTCAAGCAGCCATCTTTGATAACCACCGGCCAAGCCCATGCTCTCTGCCTGATTGATAAGTGTATAATATAATTGTGCATGTCAAGTTAACATTGTCAAATTCAAAATAAAAACCTTAAACCTACCAAGTTGCCCTTATTAAAATAAGATCTCCAAGAAAATAACTCCTCCACAAATGGTTTATTTGCCCCAATGTTCACCATCCAAGATAAACTCAAATCTTAGAAATCTCATAATACATTGACTTAAAAAACGTCAGATGAACTACAGTGCAGACATGGGAAGAAGGGTCTAAGACGCATTTGGGTTGTTCTGAAAGTTCCCTAAATGGTAAAGCAAGTATATAAAACATGCGTAAAACGTACAGACATGTCTTCAGATCTGCATTAGAACGCTGGAAAATGTGGCATTTTTTGCAAGGCGTAGCTGGGTCATAGAACGAAAGTTCTTTTTCCACCTGCAAGATTAGCCCTGCCTGCCAAAAATGAATGCATTAATGCCAGCATCTGATCTTGAGGCTGACATTCATGCATAATATTCCATGAGAATCCATGTGAAATACCTCCTGCCATGATTACATGAAAGAAGGCGCTCACATTTCTTTGCAATACAAATTGCAAAACATTTACGTAAACCTATCACTGCCGTGATTTGCATGCATTTACTGAAGTTTGTAGGGCAAATCACGAAAATTGCATGGAGGTGACTGAAGTACACTTTTTGGAACATTACCCCTATCGATGGAACTCATAGTCCTACTCCAGCTTCTCTAAAATGACATAGCAAAGTATAGAAAGGAGAATGGTATAAGTAAGACTATGGAGAAAACTACAATTCTCTAATTCTGAGGTGGGGGGCGAGAGACTAGAAGGTGGCAGACCTCAGAGCAATGAAAGTGATGATCTTTACTTTATTTTTAAAATGCACACAGTGCACTGAACAATAAAAACCAAATGTATGATACGCAATTAAACAGCACAAGAAAAACAATGAAACCAAAATTATTAGAAAGGACTAGAGAAAATAAATGTGTTTTTAGAGACTTGCGAAAGGTCAAGCAAGAGGAAGGAATGCAGGGGGTATCGAGTTCCAGGCACAATCTGCAGCTGCTGAGAAAGCTTGAAGACTATAACGAGAATGTTTAAAATGGTGAGAGGTCAAACTTAATATGCCCTGACTATGGGTAGCTCTTGATCCGCCAGAGATAGACAGCTTAGCAGCAGTGGCGTATTTAAGCTTTCTTCTGCCCTAGGCCCAAGCAAGTGCATGCACCCATCCCCCCTCAACTTTTCTCCGTCTCTGCCAGACTCTGCACCTTCACCAGATTACGCCTCTTCAACAAATTCTGTCTGTGTTGTCCAAACTACGCTGCTTCACCCCATGTTGGCTCGATTACATTATTTGGATATTTTTAATGTTGCAGGCATTAGAACGTTATCGCTTCCTCTCTATTAATTCAAGCCTGTCATCTTCTATGTTATGGTAGTTGAAAGAGTGTTTTCAGATCTTTGCTGCCCATGATTTGGAGAAGGCAGTGTGTTCTACAGTTAAGTGCATATGAGCCATTGTTACGGCTAATTGTCTACTTTAGGTTAGGTCCAAAAATAATCTTTTAGAGGAAGGGATAAGAACATAAGCTGTCTGCCAACTGGACACAAGTGAGAGAAGATTGGAATGAGGAATTCTGGTTTCAATGCTAATGTCCAGTTTCTCTCAAATATTGCCTGCTGTCACTCTATGAGAAGCACCTAGACTGGTCTGTAATATTAATGCAACATAACTACATTTCTACATCCTGTCTTGTCAAATGGTTAAGTTTACATATGAAATCTATGCAAGTGGTACAGGCCCATGTTATAAAAATGGTGAATAAAAAACTCAATCCCCTTCTCATGGTTACAGCTCTGGTGTTAGCAGGGGGCAAAATGGAAACAAGGCGAATTACCTGCTGCAGCCGATGTACCTCCAATCCTTTGGGCAGGAACACCATTAAAATAGGGCAAAATCACAAGTGAAATGTGTAAACTCTGCATGGGCATAAATACCTCAGTAGAGTAAAGACAGTTGGAGAAGTTTCTTGGAATCTTTGGCTGTGCATTCCTCCGGTGGAGTAACGGATAAGGGCGACCCTGAACATTCATGTGTGGGAAGCAACAGCATTCCTCGTAGCTGCACAATGCAAAGCACCTTTTATAACAAATGAAGTGGAACATACTGTTTACATCATTGCTGTTTGCGCAATTGTTCAACATATCCAATACTCCAAGAGTAAAACTGAGCAATGGATCGGGTGTTACAACACAATATTACCTTTGTGGGTGTGGTTTAGGCTGTGGGCCTTGCCAGCTTACGTTTAAGGTCATTTCAAATGTTTGTTAACTGTGTAGAGTTGGTTGAACTGTACAATAAATACATAAGACCATTTTGAGATATGCGGGTATAGATACAGAAGAAGGCTGGTCTAGAACCACTGTTGTATGAGTAGTGCAGCAGATCGTGAGCAGTGTAGCAGTGAGCAGTGCATACAAGTGAATAGGCAATAACCAGTGGTGAGAAAATGAAATTGGTGAGACGTGATCACACTTTTGAGCACCAGAAATGAGACAGGATGCAGGTGTAGGACTGACATCAAAGGTGAGAAATAAGTCATTGGCCTGCCTTAGGAAATGACATTTCAGGAGATACCACAAGAGCCTGAAGGTGGTACAAAAACCTAAGTGAATCAAATAACCCTTGATTTTTCTAAGGAGAAAGAACGAAAAAAATTGTGACCAGGTTACATGAGAAATATGCAACTTAAAGTTAAGCTTGGAATCAAGAATAAAACCAAGAGATTTTACTGAGGGCACAAGGGTAGGGGTGATTCCAAAAGTGGAGATGGGAAATTAAAACCTCTGCAAATGTGAACTGGAAGAAGAAGGATAAGATAACAGGAACAATACTGTTTTAAGGGCATCACATCTTCACGAAATAGAGGACCGCCACTCCTTGGTTCTATCAAGACAGTCCCAAAGGCATGGAATATTGGCAGGTGAGGACACCTTCAGATCAAGCTGGGTGTCATCAGCATACTAGTTTACTTCAGGGTCCAAAACACACACTAGATCAACCAGAGGTTACATGTTAAAGAACATAAGTGGCAGGACAGATTGCTGCGATACCCCAAAATGCATAGTTAAGGGGACCAACCTGACTGAGGCTACCTGCACAAATTGGGAACGATTCTACAAGAAGCAGGAGCACCAGGACAGTAGTCCAGACAAACCCACTTGGTGGGATAAGATATTTAACAATAGCCCATGGTCAACCCAGTCAAACACTGCTGTAACCTGCAGGAGTACGAGCAAGCAGACCCAACTGGCATCCAGCATCCACAATGCATGGTCCGCCACCTGAAGCTTATCAATATGGGTGCTTCATTCGGACAGACTTCGGATGGATAGCCCCATTACAAGGCATGCATTGAGCGATAACAGGCAAGTTGATCTACTGCACACTTTTCCAAAATTTTCCAAGGAAATGATAAAGCTATAATGGGGCAGTAGGATCAATGTTACGTTTTTTTAGTTGAAACATTTGACCACCTTTTAGATCATCCAGAAAAGGGACTGCAAATCAAATAATCCAACCAATAAAAGGGGGTGGCGTCAGGGATACATTTGTGGTGTCAGAGCAAAGAGTCACCTTCATAGAAGAAATAAAAGAACAAAAGTCAGAATGAGAGATAGAAGAAAAAGAATTGCAGACGGGAACAGAATGGGGTAGGGTCAAGTATGTAGCCAAAGGAAAGTGAGGACTTTTGGAATGAACATCAGACTACATTTTCTGCATTTTCTCACCAAACAAGTATTCAAAGATTCAATATATGAAAACGAAGTTGTGGGGGATAGTTAACACATTTCTGTATTACTTTGAATAGTTCCTGTGGATGCTTGAAATAGAAGCGATTTGAGTAAATAATGAAATGTGGTATAGCAGGGTGAATACTAACTTTATAAGCATAGTGAAGAGAAGAAAGAGTAACACGTACAGACATGCTCCATGCATTTTGTCAGCTGCTTTTCTGTATTTGTCAAGATCTGCCAGACGGGTTCCAGTTTTGCCGTCATAACAAGAGCAGGGACCCTAGACAGTTGAATATAATGGTCTTTCCTCCAATGCTGCAATCCTATAAGTGGTATAACTAGAGAAGCACAGGATTGAGTGAAAGAACTGAAGGTGAACCAGAAGGCTCCTGCAGGCTGTGAGAAAAGAGAAAAGGGAGACACGGTCAGGTACGGTAGATAAAGAACCTATCTTTGAACCTAGTTCCCATACACATACCCGACTCCGCAAAGGAGGAATTCAGGGAAGGGGGACAAGTAAAGATGCAGGCCAGGTATAGTAATCCAGGGTCAAAGTACCGGGTAACTAGTTCCACGGGAAAAGGCAATGCAGTCCAAAAGGCAATCCAGGGGTCAGTGATCCAGGTAAGCAGATCCAAACAGCGACGATAACAGGAGATAGGGGTAAGCAAGACAATCGCAGGAGCTTGTTGGGAAGAAAAGCGGTCTGGAATCTGCTGCTCTTTACTTCCTAAATTGCATCCAACATGTGTGTGCCTGCGTGTGATGTTGTACGTCGGCGTGCACCCTGCAAGGCCTGACGGGAGGTATAGTCCACCCACCCCTTTGCTGACAGAGCCACCACAGCAATTGCCATTGCCAGAGCACATGCGTCGAGAGTTCCTTGTCCAGCGGCGAGTCATGACATACCCCCCATGCAAAGCCTGAGAAGGACAAGGGCAAGCAAGATGAGAGCATAGGAAGCGAGCGAGCCGACAAATGTGGGGCATGCACGTGAGATGCAGGTTCCCAAGAACGTTCCTTTGGTCTGTAGCCCTTCCAATCGATGAGATACTGGAGAATGCCACTATAGAGATGACATTTCAACAGGGCTGTGACCTGGTATTCCAGTTCCCCTTCCACTAGGTAAAGTGCAGGACTAGAGGGCAATCGAGTGGTCAGAGAGCAGGACCGGAGCAGGGATACGTGAAAAACAGGGTGGATCTGCCAAGACGGAGGCAGGGCCAGACAGGAGGTAATGGGATTGATGACCTGGGTGATGCAGTAAGGGCCTATGTTCTGGGGCAACAGCTTCCAGTGGCCCGGAAGATGAAGATGTTTTGTAGCAAGCCCTACATTATCTTTGATCCCGTAGGATGGGGTGGGCTGCAAAGCACCCGGTCTGTGCCTGAGTGGTGGTCAGGCGCTGATGGATACTCAGGTGAAAGGCCTTTATGTTCTCAAAACAGTGTCCTACTGGGGGAACTGAGGTAGTTCCGGGGGTATCAAAGATAATGTTTCACAGAATCATGCTGTATACAGCAAAGAACAGGGACATGTGTTAGATTCACCGTGCCGCTGCGGGGGATGCGGTACACTTGATGGCGGCATACTGGCCCATTCCAATATGGCCATGTCCAGACGCTCCACAGAACATGCAGCGTGTACACGATGACATCATCGGTGGAACCTAGGACCCGGAAACAAACAGATGCGTGTCTCGATGTCCTTGCGTCTCAACACTGTTTTCTTGAAAGGACGCTTCCAGGTACTGTTTTCTCTGTTCCTGAAATCTTTTCTCCTGCCTTCCTCCAGTTTCCTGCCTGTTTGCTGCTGCTCCTGGATATTGCTCATTCTGCCTTAGCTCTTTGCCTTATTCCTCCTCCTGCCTTTTCTTCAGTCCCTTGGATTTATCCTCATCTGCTTAGCTTCCCTGATTCTGGATCCAATCTTCAGTCAGCAATGCAAGTGGAGGTTTTTTCAGCCTTGATTTTTCCTCCACGCCTTCCTGGCATATCTGGGAGCTAGCTGGGCAGGAGTATGTTTCTCCTCCACCTCCTGTCGGGGCTGCTTCTGGGACTGAGAGGCCCTACCTCTACCATCCATCCTGCAGCAAGAAATCAATGGTAAGGCCTGTTGGTGACAGATTGAGACGCAGGTGGTCCGATTCTGAAATGGCCCAGTTTCAGGACTTGTTGAACACTGTGCAAGGCTTGACAGCTGAGGTCCAGGCGTTCAAGGTTGAGAATGCTGTCCTGCAACAGGCTTTTGCCCAACATACTCCTCAAGATCCATTTCCTCCATCATTGGGCATCAAAGCCTTTGAAGGAAACCCTCAAGGACTACAGCAATTCCTGGATGCATGTCCCATTCAGCTTACTTTTCGGCCAAGTGCCTTTCCTACAGATCGGAATAAGGTGTGTTATCTAGTTACCAACATGACAAAGGCAGCCTTGGCATGGGTTACACCTTTAGTCAATACCAGGAGCCCCTTATTGTATAATTATGGAGATATTGTTACTGCCTCGAAGGGTATGTTTGGACAGATATTGAATGACAACGACGAAGGCTCAACAACATTTGTATGTATTGCGCTTACTCTGAACATATGGTTTGTGACTGTCCCAAGCATTCGGGAAACGCCAGCACCCGTTCCTAGAGGTAACGAAGGAGCAGGTAGCTATGTCGGTTCCAGTCTATCCTACCTTGGCTCCAACTAACTCAGAAGACAATCATCTCCGGGTTCTTGTTGTTTAATTGACTCTCCTCTCTGAGTCCACCCGTTGGAATGTTCCGGCCCTCATTGACTCTGAAGCAGCTGGAATCTTCTTGGATATGGATTGGGCTACTCAGCATCATTTGACTACCTTGTAGAAGTTGTCTGTTACACCCTTATAGGGCGCTGATCAGCGACCGCTGTCCTCAGGTCCTGTTACTCACCATATGGAAACTCTGCTCATGAAAGTTGCAGCTCATCGTGAGACATTTTCCCATCCTTATGTTACCTAGAGTTCCCTAAAATCACACCTCAGTATGCTTTCCAGTGCTTGCTCAAAGGGGTTGGAAAGAAGAACCAAATAGAAAGAAGATTGTAATGGCAGAGGTATTTGCCATTTGGCAAAAATATCAGAACATAATTTGGATGTAAAGTCTATGTAGGATTTAAGAACTACCTTATTGCTGCAATACCTTTTCAAAAAAGTTACAATGTTGGTCAATTTAGACCATGGGTAGCCAACGTGTCACAACTCAAGATGCTTTGGTTTATATCTCCAATGGTCCCAAACAACTGATTATGCTTGCAGAGACTGATGAAGAGTTGTAGGCCAAATCATCTGGAGGGTGACTTTGCCTGCCCTATAACAATCTAAATTCAATATTCTCAAGAAATTGATTAGGTAGATTTGAATGTTCATGCTGAATTTGGGGAAGATCCATCAAGGAAGGGTAAAGGTTTTAAGAATGGTCCTTTTTTCTTTTGCTTTAAAATATTCATAAGCATCAAATGGGTCCAGGAAACCAGCTGAATGGATCATCAGCAAATTGTACAGGCTGTTCGGACTTAATGAACAACATGCCTGTATGAATTTATGAAAATTCCATTAATATCTTTTCAGAAATCCCTCAAGAGGTAGATCACACAAATGGAGATGGTTTATAAATTGACATGATTAATCAACCGAGAGTACTACTCCATGCATATGTAAAAATTAAGTGAACTATTTGTAAGAATTACTTTGAGAAAATGTTTTAGACACTGTGTAATAAACAAGGCGATTCAATATATTTAGCTTTAAGAAAATCATGCACCAAAGAAAGAGCTTGGCAGCCAATCCAAGAGAAAAACTGTTGTGAGACTCTGAAGATAATCACGGTATACCTTGAAGAAAGAACATTAATTCAGCTTTTATGGTTGGCAGTGGGAGCGAATAACGTCTAATAAAACAGGACCAAACAACCGGCCTGACCAGAGGGAAAAATAATCAAAGACTCCATGAAAGAATGTGAAGGATTGTAAAGTTTGGCTAAGCAACTGAGTAGAAACAATTGTACTAGATATGTGCAAACAGCTTATCAAAATGTCCCAAAAATAGCATTTTTGCAAAATAACTATTGACACTAACCAGCATTAATTGGTCTGAACTGCAGTCTCTGGAAAGGCTAGTACTCATGATATAAGTATAGGCTCTCCAAACCAAAAATGTAAAGATCAGTGATGCCAGGTTGTAGTGTAAAGACTGAATGGCTAATCTGCCTCTTATTTGGCAGCTTGCATTAAAGACCCTAAAGTAGAGTGACAGGCCTCAACCCTATATCTGTCTGACCCATATGTAATTCAAGGAGCCTATGTTTATCTTCGAAATTCTGAGGCTATGAAATATGTTGATTATCTGGCTTGAGGGGAGGTGTGGGAGAGAGAAGCGGGGCACACTTTCACAATATACTCTGTCTGGGAATCAGGATTTGCTGCTGATGTGAAAGCAGAGTTAAGGAGATATGTGCTTAGCCTGCAGGTCAACTATTCAAATTCCAACAGTGTGGGCTCAGACTTTCATCATTCCAAAATGGCCAAGTCGTTAATTCAGGTAATTAGAACATCTGTTGTTGACACAATACCAAAAAAGCAACAACTGTGGTAACAAGTGCCACATATAAATGGTTCTTCTTACCCCCATGACCCCAATCTCCTACAATGTAAATCTCTCACTTTTCGCTTGTGGTATCAATGCTACTCCGGTTGCTCCCATCAGCACGTTCAGGGTGCTGGGAAAGAGGAGGGCAGATGACAGAGAAATAACTTCTGTGATTATGCAATTTGCACTGAGCAGACCACTGTCAATGTTTGTGAACTAGTATTCACTCCAAGACTTGAGATTGTATAAACAACCCTCTTCTCGTATTTGATTTGACTATTTGGCTCACTTGAATCGTTTTCGGCACAGTGTTTTATCAGAAGTATTAGTTCAATGCTATATCTAGATTAGATAACATTGAATTAAAATGTATACGTATATTTATAGCTATGCCTTGAAAATTCAATAAGAATAATTGAATACAGAAAACACTAAATGACAATACTATTTACATATGATAATAAACTAGGACCGCTCAATTGTACAGCAATACAGCACAGGTCAGATTCGATGAAAGGTATAGAATCCTAACACATCATGAAAATGAAGAGAATGTTCTCTTTTCTAGTTTTCCTTTCCTCACATTTAAATAAGTCCCAATAACTTTCAATTATTACCATGGATATTTAGTTGCAAAGAGAAGTAGTGATGGGATTAAAAAGACATTCGACTGAAACCAGTTTTGTCCGTAGAGCCCTTGTCACTTTATACATTGCTAAAGCGCTATATTCTGATAAAATAGCCAATTCCAATCGCCGCATCATCAATCTATATTTATAAAAGTGAAAATGTGTAGTTTTTGACAAAGCGTTGTTCCTTAAAAAATTCCACACCGTTTCACCAATCTGCACCAAATGTTGCACAGTTGCCTGTTAGGACCCTCCAGACAATACTGACTATATGAGATTTGGACACAACAGTTTGTGGCTTGGCAAAGCATTGTTCCTTATACAATTCCACAACGTTTCGCCAATCTGCATCAAAGTGTGCATAGTTACCTGTTAGGACCCTCCGGACATTATAGGCAACATGACATTTGGACACCCCACCCATTTCCCCGGATTCCAGCAAAAGTCCAAATTTGTTTGTGGCTTTGTGGCTTGGCGAAGTGTTGTCGCTTATACAATTCCACACTGTTTCGCCAATGTGCACCAAGTTTTGTATAGTTACCTGTTAGGACCCTCTGGACATAACCGACTACATAACATCCATTTCCCTGGATTTCAGCACCTTCACACACGAGACAGTTGCCGCAAATCGGCAAAACATCAATATGGTCGTAGAAGGACTGGTCCTCAACCCTAAAATGCATGGTGCACAGCAACAAACTGCAACAGGACAGGGTGAGACAACAGGTGGGGAGAGAGCACAGTAGGTCCCAGTGTGCAGCAGCACACTGTGAGAAACCAGAAGGTGTCTCACCCACTAGTCCCCAGAGATCTGTCATCCAGGTGGCCAGGACACGGCCATCGCTGTTGGTTCCAGTTCCTGGGGGTGGACCACAGCGGGAGGATCACCTGGGTGAGGGGTCTTCGGGGAGTGGGACACCGGACAGTGAGATGCAGTAACCCCTTCCTTATAGTACCTTTAACACATCCTACCAAGTAGGATATTTAGGAACTCCACCCCGCACTTTACAACACAAACACTTTTTTACGGACAGCCCGCCAGCCCGCTACGAGAGAAAATGGACTAAGGACCGAGCCGTATACCTAACGTGTCCCAATACAATGGTCAGGCAATTACTGACCATCACACACACCTGACTTCCATTAAGCTTCCCCACACGGATAAAAGGCGGAGCACAAGAGCACACTCTGAGCAAAGGCAAAGCACACGAGGAAACAGCAGTTTCAAGGTGGCAGTTTAACAAGAAGTAAAAGAAGGTGAAACAGAAGGGGATCGCAAGGAGGGAAGTCCCCTTGAGTTTTTCAACAAGGAACCGTTGCTTTCATGAACCCTCGAGATTGGAAAGCATAAAACCAGGGAAATAGGCTGAAGAATCCTGCATTGTGTGTCGGAGATACCCAGGGCCCTCACGCATCAACAATCAAGTGAGAATTTTCAGCCACCGTGATACTGTCCTTGGCGCCAAGAACAAAGCACAATCAGTGAAATCAACACAGCCGGTGAGTTGGGGAGACCGATAAAAGACTGGTCTGTGTTAAAGCCAAGGTTGTAAGCGGCATCGTTGTATGGCGAGTGCTGAAACAAACATTGTTTGAAATACGAGTGATAAAAGACGCAAGAAAAAGTTGAACTGTTGACGAGTGATTGAACCTTGAAACGAACATACAATACCTTTGACAGAGTTGTCCGGCACCACGTGTGTGCTCACTCGAAGGTCTCTGTAAGGTATCCAGCTGAAAAGTGAAAGAGTTGTAAAGAACTGTGAATCGAAGTGGTCCTGCGATGGGTGAAGCAAAATCCTGCACACAATCGAAAGTCTCCGATGGTGATGCAGTAAAGAAAGTTTGTGGCAAAGATGATAAAGTTGGTCAGAGCCCGGCAGAGGGAGATCAATAGAAAGCTTTGTATTAAAGTGAGTCTGAGGAAGCGAAAATCGCCCAAGAAGGTTTTGTGGTAAAGTGGGTCGGAGCCCGGCGGAGGGGGACCCGGGTGAACAGAAAGTCACCCGAGAATTTGTACATGTAAAATCCTAAGAAGAAAGGAACTTTGATGTTTGTCGAAGTGCATCAGGCCCTCTGAAAAAGAGACTTTGAATGGCAAAGAGACTTTGGCACAGAAGGCCATGATGTACGACGGTGCAGTTCAAAACCTCAACTAGAGAAGCCAGAGATTGTGCTAAGCTCAAGTGTGCCGCCTTGACCCGTGCTGAAAAAGGGAAGCCAACGGCTTGAATATCCCGACATATCATTTCTTGAACACTTTTCTTTTGCACAACAGTGTTTCCTCCACTATTTATATTTAGAAATAAGAATTGGCAATAGGTTTATTAGTATAGACCATTTATTTTGACAAGACACCACTAGGACTGCGTTATTATTTGATGGTCGTAGCTTGATCCAATCTTTAGATTTAGGTTTAGATAGGCTTTTTTCAAACCCAATTGAAGTTTAATAACCACCCTTGAACTGTGATCAACTGTGTCTGTCTTACTGTTTGATACCATGCCTTCCTTACAACGCTGTGAGGAAGTCATGGTATGACACAGACACAATGGATACAAGTTTCATAAACATTTATTTATGAATTTGCTTCGGATGGTAGACTTCCTAACTATAACTAACTCTAAAATGGAAGTAATCTCGATAATTAAACAATAATAAATACGCCCAAGTCAGTCTAGTCAAGACCAACAGGCCTATACTAAGAAAACCTAACATCCAATCCCCCCTTCCCCCCTCTCAACATAACAAAATGTTTTAAGGGAAGGGAAGACAAAGCGAAAAATAGTGTGTCAAAAGAAATGTCAGAATGGCTTCAGCACCAGCTCTCTTCCCCAGGCTCTACCACATGGGGTCTAGAGAGTGTCTTAATAAACAAACGGATAGGTATATGGCACAGTTCTATAATGAAATGATAATGAAATTAAATTAAATATTTTATTTATATCGTGCTCGTACACAAGTGATTCAGAGCGCGACCAGGCAAAAAGGGAGAGGAACAAGGGAGAACAAAAAAGAAACAGCGATTTTACGAGGCCTAGTGACATTTTAGAAAGCGCAAGTGCATGGAAAAGGCAAAAGGGGGAAAGTGCATGGAAGGGTGGGGAGTGGAAAGTGCAGAAGCATAGGAGAGAAAACAGAAATAAATATTAAATAAAATAAATAATAAATAAGGGTGATAAAACATGGTAGTGCAGCCAGCAAGTGGCAGGGGAATGTTAGTCAGATATGGTATATCTGATAAGTGCAGAAGAAATGTGGGAGGAGGGTACAGATACAGAGCCCTAGTGCAGAGGGTGGCCTGGAGGCAGTGCAGGAGGGTGGCAGGGTGAGCAGGTCCCTGGGCCTGAATGACAGAGGGTGGCCAGGTGCACAATGCCAAGAAGAAACAGATCACCAGGGGAGAAAGCGGGCAAAGGCAGAGGCAAAGAGGAAGGTCTTGAGATGCTTCTGGAACCTTAAGGCTTGCACACTTTGGCTTACTGGTACAGTTCAACAGTTCAATCTTAGGCTTTCCATTTCTAGTAGTTCAATCACTTCCTTATGCTTCATGCGCCTTGTCATCAATACTCAGCTCGAATGCTCTCAATTTCCCACAGTTCTGCACATGCTTCCCTCTGCAGGGCTCGAGCCTGTCTTGTTGTTCATAGGGGTTCCCTTCTCCACGTTTTTATCCAAGATCTTTCGCTGTCGAAAACATTCGATACTGCAAAGGATTTACATAGACCTCTGCATGACCACTTCAACCTCTCTTTCCATATTCCTTCAATTCACAATCTTCTCTTATAGTACCAATGCCTCCTGATACTTTTAGTTCTTAATCTCTTTCATTTGCCTTCTTGGTCTTGTTCATTATATTTTACATTTGCCCTCTTGGCGTGTTTTACTTTTGCCCCCTGGGTATGTTTGACATTTCATATATTTCACTTTCCTTTTATTTAACGGTCTTTCCGTTGATCTCCGCTCGTAATATTTTTCAAACGTTCATCAAAAGTTTATACCATTTCACAGAGACTTTCGAATGTGTGACTTCCTCTTGCAGGACTACTCTACTACTCTGTATTCTTTTCCTTTAACAATTATTCTCTTCATTCACATGTTATCGGCACACACGCAACCATCCACTTTCAAATCACACTCACTTTTGCTTCAACATCAACCAGACCTTTGTTGTGCTCGATAACTCAATGGTTGTGTTAAATGAATGTCCGTCTTCTTTTCCTCGCAGCTCAAGCCCGTTACCAACGCCTCCTATGCTCCTCCCTAATTCTGTCATTCACCCGGTAGTGTCACGGGCCATTTCCTGGCACAATGAAGGGTTCACTTGGCTCTGCTTTCGAACACTCATGGCTTCCCAAAAGCTTGGAAATCTTACCTGGCTTTCTCTTGATCCTCTAAATTGATGATCAACTTGTTGGCATTCCAACTCCCACAGCCTGGTTCGCATCGCCTTGAAAGAGCTGTTCCTTCTCGTACCCGGCCTTGCTCAAATGTCTGTGGCGTGCCACATTTTTATTTTCACAAGGTGACTTAATAAGTGGCAGGTTTAAAGTGTTACGTCCCTGGCCTCATTACAGGGGCCAATGCAAGTCAGGGGAGGTAATCCTTCTGTCCTCATTCCTCATCTTCCATGATGCAGTACTTTTGTCACTGTTAGATTACAGAAACACATGTTGAGTGTTGACACACTGTGTTCCTTACAAAAGGGGAATATTATTTCGTGTACATATCACCGGTTTGTGGGTATTTGCAAGAGTTATGTATAAGAACATGGTAGAATGTGTTTAAAAGCATACTGATTGCAATGAAATGGTGTATAGTAGAGACAAACACAACACTTGTTTTTACAAATGTAGGATCTTTTTTGTGATTGTTTTAAATGCAAAGTGATAGACATTAAAATATGTATATTTTTTTAAAAACCTTGTGTGCCTACCTGAAGTTAGAAAGGGTGGATTGTGTATGTGTCAGGCTGATGTCATAGACAGCTCTATACCCTAAAGGAAGGAAGCCGTTTATATGGGTTGCGTTTTTTTGTGATAGATTGTAGTCCTTTCCCATACGGCCCCTAAAAAGAGGACAATACAGCTCTGGTTAGCTGATGTACTTTTGTCAAGACAAGGTAGGGAGGAAATATGGGACTTGTAGTTTCCCATAAAATGTATAGGGGTTAGATGGGTTGTGGAAAAAGGGGGATACCATGTCTCACCATTAGGTGCTTCTTCCCCATGCCCCAAGGACCTCCAACCCAGGTGCTCCTCCCTCGCTTGTCTACACCAAGGGTGTGGATCCCAAAAGTAATGGCTTTTCCCTGGCCACCTGAGTAAGGGATCCACAGGGTCTGGGTTGTGAAACACACTCTGGGTTTTCACATATCATTCCCCTATGCGATGTGGACGGATCTGTTTCACAGGGGAACCATGAAAGGAAATTCACATTGTTCTGATCTTTGCCTTTCCGATGTTCCACTGTGAAACAGTATGGCTGTAAGTCCAGAAACCATCCCATAACACGTGGGTTAGATTATTTTCACTGACTTATCCAGACCAGGGGAGAATGATCAGTAATTAGAGGGAATATTCAAGTATTTAAGGCAAAGGATGGCCCACTTGGATGGCTAATGCTTCTAACTCTACCACTGAATGGTTTCTCTCTCTGGGAAATAGCTTGAGACTGGCAAATAATATAGGGTGTTCTAAGCCATTGTGTACTTGGGATAATAGGTCCCTTAACCCAGAGAGGTGCCAGTCTGAAATATAACGTTTTTTTGAGATGTCTGTTCCTTTCAGTATGGGATTCTGACATAAAGTGTGTTTAAAGTTATTATAACAGACTTCATCCTAAGGAGTCCAACAAATCTTTTCTGGTTCAGTGTTTTTTAGCTTGTCAGTCAACCGAGATGTTTGGTCTGGTTTGGTCACCAGTACAATGGAAGATGACCAAGGACTTGAAGAAGGCTCGATGACATTAGCTCTGAACATACTCTCCACTTCCTCAATAATTATCTTTTTCCTTGCCTCTGGGAGTCTATAAGACTTTAAATGAACTACTTTCCCTGGTGGTGTCCGTATGTAATGGTATGTTCTGTGGACCCTCCCTGGTGCATCACAACATACATCAGGAAATGCGGAAACAAGATCATTCAAACTTTTAAAGTTTTCATTGGGGAGTTCTTGGGGTATTCATTCTACATTATCAATTTCTCGAGGTGCCAAACAAGAAAATATTGTAGTGTGGGAGAACTCTGTATTTTTCTTCCACTCTTTTAGAAGGTTGGCGTGATAGATATTAGTCTTTTGGAGCCTGTCTGCTCTGTAGTTTCATGTTTCTACCTGTTACAATACCTCATAAGGTCTGTGCCATTTCGAGATTAATTTATTTTCTGAAGTTGGCAAGAGAACCAGAACCTTTTGACCCACTGAAAATATTCTTAGATTTAATTTCTTATTATATGAAAGCTTCTGTTGGCTTTCAGCTTTCTCCATGTGGGTATGGACTAAATACCTGACTAGGTTCATGTGTTCTCGTAACTGATTTGGGGTTTGAGACAGCGGTATTGGGGTCTCCACCCTTTCTTCCCAGGTTTCCCTGAGCATGTCCAAGACATCCTATGGTTCTCGACCATACAATAGCTCAAAGGGTGAAAATCTAGTAGATGCTATATGGGTTTTTTCTTACAGCAAACAAGGCCCATGGAATCATGCGATCCCAATCCTTCCCGCCTTCATCAACTAACTTTCATAGAATGGTCTTCAAGGTCTTATTAAATCGTTCTACCAATCCATCTGTTTGAGGGTGATAAACAGAGGTTCTTAACGTAATGTGATAACTCTTTCACTTCCCCCATGAGCCGACTCACAACATTTGTTCCTTGATCTGTCAATATTTCTTGCGGGAATCCGACCCGCGGCAAAAATGGTAGCAGGTGTTTTTATCTCTGCTGGGTCGTACTATTCCTTGTGGGGAAGTTCTCAGGATAACGGGTGGCATAATCAACTATCACTAAGACAAATGTATTGCCCAGTTTAGAGGTTTCAAGTGGCCCAATGATGTCCATCCCTATTCAGGAGAATGGGACCTCTATTATAGGTAGTGGATTTAACGGGGTCATTGGAGGATTATTTGTGCTGGTCTTTTGACATTTCTCATGTCTGTATGAAGTTTTCAATATCAGCATATATTCCTGGCCAATAAAACTTTCCACTAATATGGGCTTGAGTTTTATCTTGTCCTAGATGTCACCCTGTTAATGTGAGTGGGCAAATTCCAGAACTATTTTCTGGTAGGTTTTGGGAATTACCAACTGGGTTTTACATGACCCCTCCCCTGAGGTTTCCCTTCAATACAGTAGTCCCTGTTTAAAGAAAAAAGAAGGGAACTTCTTTATCATTGACTTCATGCCCCGGGATTACCGGTAGGAGAGCTTCTGCTAGTGATGGATCATTTCTCTGAGAAAAACCTAAATCTGGCAGGACAGCTCGTTCATCATCATGGTTAGTATTGATGTCAGGTCTCTCATCAGCCTCTCCAAAACCTATATTTTCCCTCTCTGTCAACTCCTGTTCTGCCTCTTTTTTTAACTGGGGTAGTAAAGCCCTTTCAAAAATCCTTTGTGCTAATGTATCCCCAAAATGCATTTCAAACTATGTCTCCCCATGATTATACAAAAATATTTTTGCATCTCCCCTAAAGTCCGGATCAATAACCCCTGCGAATACATCCAGTCCAAATTTCCAAGCTGAACCAGATTTTGGGGTTAGTCTGATGTAGCATCTAGGGGGAGGTATTAGAACTAAGTCAGTGGGAATCATACTCTTTTTTTCCTGGAGGGATGGATTTTTCCCTACTACTGCAGATGTCAAATCCAATAGAAACTTTTGTGGCTACAGTGGGGTTTGAGGCTCTACCACTTAATTTCTGAAACTTTAGGGTTCCCCAATTTGTTTCAATTGAGTCATGTCTCACTCCTGACACCATATGCAAGGAAGGCAGGGTATCGAGCAGTAGACACAGACACAGACACAGACAAAATGTATACAAGTTTCAAAAAACTTAATTTACAAATTTGCTTGTGAAGGTAGAATTCCTAACTAGCCCGAATTCTAAAATGGGAGTAATCTCGACAATTAAGCAATAACAAATACATCCAAGTCAGTCTGATCAAAACAAACAGGGATATACTAAGAAAACCTAACCTTGCCCTCCTTCTCAAGATAACAAAATGTGTTAAGGGATGTGAGGAGAGGCCCGCGCGGACACCAGTGGCTCCCCTGCATAGTGCTACAGAAGTGCTGCGGACACCGGGGGCTTCCCCACCCAGTGCTGCAGAAGTGCCATGGACGGTGGCAGTTCCCCACCCAGTGCTACAGAAGTGCTGTGGACACCAGCGGTTTCCATACCCAGTGCTACGCAAGTGCCGTACCCAGACTACGGATTCCCTCCCAGCTACGCTTGTGTCGCCAACATAGTGCCGGCCCGGGAATCCCCTGCTATGCCGCGAGAGAGACGCCCAGTACAGGAATCACTGTGTGGCATGGAGGGCGATCCACATGCAGTCGCGAGAGGCAGAGTGAAAATGTGACCACATCCTTACTGCCACAACCCTTCAGAATTCACGATCCTCCCATGCAGCAACCATGGTGTGAATTCCCCATCTCTTTCTGTCTTCCAGGTGGATCTCGGCAACCGGGATAGGACGAAACAGTGGCCATGATGAGGGGCGGGGTATCCACTATGGGGTTAGCTCAGAACGTTCGTAAGAAGGCACTCTCCGATTGGTGGGATCCCAGGGGGTTACTCTAAAGGCAAGTAGAGTCTCTGAACACTGTTGTTGTTCTAATTACATTTTAGGAAGGCGGACAGAGAGACCAGAAGCAAGAGGACTGGTGGGCCTATGTAGAGTAACGAGACGGGCAGACGTATGCCTCAGCAACCCAAGTGGAATAGAAGGACTGCTGATAGCTCAAGAGGGTGAAGGAACCCGATTGAGGGACATCAATACTGCAATCCCCAGCCAGTATAGAATAATACAAGCATAAACCTGAGTCCGGCCTGGTTGTAATCTCACAAGTGGCGACGAAGGTGGGATTTGACAGCGCGATGGAAGGACTGATTAAGGCTCTCAGCGACAGACAGTTGCAGCAACTGATTCAGATACAATCACAACAGGCTGTGGCTGATCGACAGGCCTTGCAACAGGCCATTCAAATACAAGGAACTCTACAGAATATGGCCCAGGATAAACAACATGAGACTATATTATGCCTCACTGATGCATGTCACGATCCATACCTCTGACCCCCCCTGGCAGCAGTGGGGCTAAAGCCCTTCACACCGGCCCCAAGGGCCTTAACACTCCATCAGAAACATACATGGAGTCAGTGCTGGCGCCTTTGGCGCCAGGCTCATTATCAGGAATAAAGGAATACCAGTTTTGGACCTTAATCCAACATGGAGGCCTATTACACAGCTCAGTTCTTTAGACCCAAGCCATGCAGTCTAGTGTTTTGGGTGTGGCTGGGCCTGGAACTACTTGGCCTAGAACTACTTTACCTAGGCTATTTAAACCACACCCAAACAGCAGAACACGCTTCACGTTATTCTGCACTCCTGCAGCTTAACGCTCACCGTGTCCAGCTCCTGCTCATCTGCTTCTCCGGTGGCCCGATCCTGAAGCCCTAGATCCGGATTCCATTAATAACCTGGAAGAACAAGAACAGCATTAGCGAGCAAGAACACTTACCTGTGAAGTAACCGGCCTTGAACCCACCCATCTCCGGAGTTCTCCACAACCTGCAAAGGTAAAGAAACAAGGACAGCATTAATAACAATTCTTACCTGGGCAAGCAGCGAGTCCTGGCAGCACCCTGCGCTTCTCTTACCTTGCCCTTCTCTGGGTTTCACCGCAACCAGAAGGAACAAGGTCAGCATTAACAAAGCATTTACCTGGGCAAGCAGCGCTTCGATCGCTCATCACTCCCGAACATCACCGCAACCTGTACAAAGAAGAGAAGAGAACACAGGTTAGCAATTAACACCAATAAACAGTGCAGTGCTCCGCGTATCAATAACTCAATGTGGTTTTCGCCATCAGCGCGGCAACTCCGAGATTGCAACCATCCCTGTGAAAACAAAATGAGACATTGTTAGGGAACAGTGTAGTGGAGCAAGACGCTGAGAAGACAGAGAAAACAGAGGGAAAGAAAGAGACAGAATAAAGACGGAAAAGACATTATAACTCACCTGGAAGACAGCAAGCAGAGTCGGATAAGGGCACACGACCAGTGAAGCAACTAAATCCGCGGAACGCCCGCACCAACCACGCGCCCCTGCACAGAGACGCAGGACGGAGAGTTCAACGCACAAAAACCTAAGGTGAGCAATAACCCCAAGGGAGGGGATTTGGACCAGAGGGAGGTGGGAGTCCACCCATCAGAGAACCAGTATCCTAGCCCTCCATTCTCCTGTTATAGGCGCTACCCAACGTCTGGCACATAACCAAGCAGAGAGAGGTCCGGGATAGCGCTTAGACCTCCATCCAGTATCATGTGGCGCCCCCGTGGATACCAGGTGAGCATAACATGCACTAGCCACCCGAAGTCATCCCATTGTTCCTTCTTCCATCCAGCAGAAGTACAAAGAAGGCAAAGACCTTCTTCTTCACCAGTTTCAAAAGGATTGCTCGTAGTGCCCAGTGGCTTGTGGATCGATGGAGGCCTTACGTAGCCCCGTTGCTGTATGAGGTAATGCAAGGGGCATATCAAACTGTTAAGCCCAATGGAGACACCCCTTATGCAGAAATCAAGAGAGCGGTCCTGGACCGGGGTCTCGACGATGAATTGTATCATGTTAAGTTGATGGAGACCCGACTCAAGAAACTCCCCAACAGCTTTATTACTGAGTAAAAGACCTGCCAGAAAAATGGCTGCAGCCCACTTTTGCCGCCATACAGGAGGTCCTGGACAAGGTGGTGCTTGAACAGTTCCTAGATGCTCTTCCTGGCCCAATAGAGCGCTGCGTAAGACAGCACCGCTCACCCAGCCTAGCCAAAGCAGTTGATATCACTTCCGCCTATCAAAAGGTGGGGTATGAGAGGCCACCAGGGGGCGCAGGCAGGATGGACGCCTGAACGTCGAGCTCCACACCCAGCTCCGGGTGAACTGCGATTTACCGGCGGAACGAGGGTCCCATGCACTACGCGACCCCCACCAAAAGACGTTGGAACCTGTAGCCCCCACCTGGACCCAACTCTGGTCCTGATCCGACGCTCCTGTGCGGAGTTACACGGACCGAGGCGATATCAGCTGCCCCTCCCCCACAACCTGGCGCGGAGTAACGCAGGAAGCAGCACGAGCCACGCCGCCCACGAATAGGCCCGAGAAGGTGGGCCCACGGCGCTTCCTCCCCTGGACATCTTCCGCGGCCCACCGCTTGACCCAGGGCCCCGACCTGAAGAAAGTCGTCCGCCCGCCCAGGGAGCACACGCCGGGGCGGCCCTCTGCGCCCAGGCGCTCCGCGCCCGGCGCTTCTGATACTCGAGGCCCGGCCCGACCTGGAGAGGACCATCCTCCAGACCTGGGAGCTACGGTACTGCAAGGGGGCCGACGCGGGAGCACGCCCCCCCACCATCACAACACTCGCCGAGATGGCCCGCGGTGCTCGGGGGCCCCACGCCCAATGAGACACACCCGGTCACAGGGAGGCCCGAGTCCACCAGCCCCCTCCACGGCCTCAGAACTCGATCTGTTGAGGGCCACCCACTCACCCGTGGAGCAACGACGGGGCCGGAATAAGGGCACCAAGGACACCAAGGACTGCGTGGAACACACCGACAGCGTTGTAAGACCTTGGGGACCCCCCAGTTGACTTGCCGGGAACCCGCCACTAAAGGGCCAACTCAACCACCCCTTCCCGGCTCCCCAGTCGACGAAAAGGCGGCGCCCGCCGATAAGTGGCCGGCACGAACCTTCCATGCACTGGAAAGAAAACCTGCAGAAATACCAGTTCGTTGCCAAAGAAAGTGCCATGGCCACCGGTAGCCCCACTGCCCCACCCCCAGACCTGGGGGCTATCCAGAACAACATCCAAACGATTCTGGAGGAGATACGGGGGATGAGGACAGACATGGGGGCCAAACTGGCCGACCTCACCACCAAAGTCACCACCCTAGAAGACCGCGTGGAGGGTGTCGAAAATAATCAACTCTCAGTAACACTCCTCGAAACCCAAATGGACATGAGACTCCGAGACATGGAAAGGCGTGAAGAAGAGCTTCGGCTTAAGGTTGATGACATGGAGAACAGGGAGAGGAGGAACAACCTTCGAATCTTTGGCCTGGTGGAATCCGAGGGCGAGTCGACACAAGGACTCGAAGGCAAAGTGCACGACATCGTGAGGATCGCCCTGGGAACAGAGGGCGTGGGGACGATCAACTTCGACAGGGTGCACCGAGCAGGGGGGGGAGGCAGAGGCCCACGCTCGGTCCTGGTTCGGCTGCACTACTACAGGGACAAGGTCAGAATCCTGGAGAAGGCGAGACATCTTGGCATCATACAGTACGGCGACTCGAAGGTATCCATCTTTCAAGATCTATCGGCCCTAACCCTGTCAATGAGGAGGAAATGTGGCACACTTACAAGATGGTTGCAGGGAAAAGGGGTCCGATATCGGTGGGGGCACCCCTTCTACCTGGAGTTTGAGTGGCTAGGTGAGAAACACCACCTGGTGTCGGAGGAAGACATACGGAGAGCCACGGATGATCTGGTGAGCGACCAGGCGGGCCACTCAGGCGCCCAGGAGGGAGGACCACGGGACCCCCCCAGGGGTCCCGACAGACTAGGAAATCACAGCGGGAAATCTAAGGTCAAGGGGGCCCGAAAGTTCCTGAAAACCAAACACCCGTCGACGAACCTGGAAGACCACCCAAATTCATGATAACAGCGTTCGATTGGAGGTGGAGAAAATCACGAGGTGAGAGATGATTCGGGGTGCAGGCGCTGGAGGCCCTGGGCCCACGAACTGCCTTGAATGGACGCCGCGGCGGCGCTGTGTTTAGCCCGCTGGACTATGGGACGGCAGAGCGTTTTGTTAAAAAGTTAACTGTTTATTTGTGTTGCCCCATGTCTGAGGTTCAAGTTATGGGTTGGTGGCCTGGGGGGGAGGCTCCGGGTCTCAGAATTCTATCTCGGCCATGTGTACCGAAGGCCTGAAGGGGCCGACCTGAATCAAGTTTGCGATCTGGGACTCTCCAAACACACGAAAACCCCGGGGCTGGGGTTAGAGTCCTTGGTGGTTCGTTGACCAACCCCAACATACGTTGGGGAAAGTGGACGAACGCCTTATGTTTCAAGGGAGGGGCGGGGAGAGGGAGGGTACAGGGAGGGGGGTTTGGAATAAGGGGGAAGGGGGTAGGAGGGACAACGGGGCAGTTAGAGGGGTTCAGGGGGAAATTCAGTTCAAACCGCAGGAATACGCTTGGCAATGGGCTCTAAAATTCAATCACCACGAGGGGTTCAGAATGCACACCCGGAATGATGACAATGATTGAAGGGAAGGTGGGCACGTTGAATGTCAAGGGTCTAAACTCTCAAAATAAAAGGTCCCTCACGGGTAATATGTTCCGTAAACAACACCTGACGGTCCTATTCCTACAGGAAACACATTACAAGCGTGGGAGAGAGTCCAGAATCAAGGGGAAAGATATCGGCAGCAATTACTGGGCTTCACATCCGACCTCTAAGAAGGAGGGGGTGGGCATTCTCCTGGGAAGGGCTCTCCAACTCACGGGGGTGGAAACCAAGAGAGGGTTTGGGGGTCGATTTCTAGGCGTCAAGGGGCTTTGCGAGGGGCAACGAGTCACTTTTGCCACTGTATACGCATCCAACTCGGGTCAAGTAGAGTTCCTCACACGGATCTTTGGCGTCATGGATGAATGGGCTGAGGGGGCCATGATTCTCGGTGGGGATTTTAATCTCATAGCCGACCCCCAACTGGATTGGTGGTCCGCTAGAGGTGGGACACCCAAGGGGATCACTAAGGACAACCTGGCTTTGCAAAACCTCCTGAGGGATCACTACTGGGTAGATGTTTGGCGCAAGGCGTACCCGGCCCAGGGTGGTTACACATTCTTTTCTCCCCCACACTGCACCTACACCAGAATCGACCTTCTGCTGGCCTCAGAGGAGGGGGATGGGGCGGTAACCCAACCAAAGGTCGAGACCATAACGTGGTCGGACCACGAACTACTTGTAGCTAACTGGTCCCTGCCCGTCGCCCCGAGATCGGCTCGATGGCGGTGTAACGACACGCTCCTTAGGGATCCAGTATTCCGTGATTTCATGAAACAAGAAATGCTGGCCTACTTCGAGATAAACGACACCAGGGAGACGGACATGTCCACGGTATGGGAAGCGGGGAAAGCCACCTTCAGAGGTCTCCTCATAGCGGAGGGCTCGAGGCGTAAAAGGGAGAGGGGCCTGATCGAGAGCAGACTCCGAGCGGAGTTACAGATCCTGCGGGCCAGACTGGGTGTCCCGGGGGTGGACCGGAGGGCACTATTGGACGAGATGCAGGGCAAAAGACAGGAGCTCCATACGGTTCTCATAGGTGAGGTGGTTAAGAGGATGCGATATACCAAACAGAGATACTATGAACAGGGCGACAGGGTAGGCACTCTACTGGCACAGAGGTCGAGGGGGTGTAGAGCGGAGAGAGGGATTACCCAGCTAACCGACGAGGAAGGCAGAATTCATGGGAACCGGCAGGAAGTGACGGAATGTTTTGCTGATTACTACAGCAAACTCTATTCCAGGCAAGTGGGCGAATCACAGGAGGATATTGCCTCCTACCTGGCAGAACATCCCCTCCCCAAACTGACCGACCAAGACTTAGAGGCCCTCGAGGGGGAAATCCTAGAGGAGGAGGTGGAGGGAGCCATTAAGAGACTGAAGGCCGGAAAGGCTCCAGGCCTTGACGGCTACACAGCGGATTTTTATAAACAGACCCAATCCACCCTAGTGAAGCCCCTGACTAAACTGTTTAATCAAATTAGGGGCAACGACACAATCCCACCAACTTTCTTACAGGCCCTCATCACCGTCATACCCAAACCTGGTAAAGACCGGGCGGTCTGTGGGTCCTACAGACCCATCTCACTTCTCAACTTAGACGCCAAGATTTTTGCTAGGATCCTGGCCTCCAGATTGGAAAATTCCCTCCCACGCCTGATACATCCAGACCAGGCGGGATTCGTCCTTAATAGACAGGGTTCCGATAATCTAAGGAAAACACTTCATATACTAGCCACAACCGAGGCCAGAAACGAAGGCACACTCCTACTGGCTCTCGACGCGGAGAAGGCCTTTGACAGGGTCAGTTGGGCTTTCATGAGGGAGGTTCTCATGTCGGTGGGGATGGGTCCAAGGTGGTTGGGATGGATATCCGCGCTCTACTCCTCCCCTTTGGCCAGAGTAGTGGCAAACGGGATTGAATCTAGAGAATTCCCCCTTGAACGTGGTACGAGGCAGGGATGCCCCCTGTACCCGTTAATCTACGCATTGGTGATGGAACCGTGGGCAATCTCGATCCGCAATGACATGGCCATCAGTGGTGTGCAGATGGGGGATATGCACTGCAAAATCTGCCTCTTTGCGGACGACGCCCTGCTCTACGTTACCAGACCGTCCCATACAATCCCTCGGCTACTGCAGGGCCTCACAAGGTATGGAGAACTATCGGGGTACAAAGTCAACCTGGACAAATCGGTGGCATTTGTGGGTGGGAACCTGCCGGACACAGAGGTGGCCTTTGTGGAGGACCTCCCCTTCAAGCGGAACGATGAGGGGTTCCGTTACTTGGGAGTCCAAATCACACGTAACCTTGAAGACCTGTATGGGGCCAACTTCCCCCCCCTCTGGTCAGCAATCAGGAGAGACATAGAAAGGTGGGCGGGAACGGGTCTCTCATGGATGGCACGCCTTAATCTCATAAAAATGGTGATTCTCCCAAAATTCCTGTTTCTCTTCCAAATGCTCCCGGTGCAACTCCCTAAGGCCTTTTTTGATGAAACAAAACGAATCCTCCTTAGATTCCTCTGGCAGGGCAAAAAACACAGGATTTCGTATGAGGTATTGACTAGGACCAAGGAGGATGGGGGGGTGGGCTACCCCGACCTCGAGACGTACTATAGGGCATCCCAGTTGAGGATCCTGGTCGATCACTTCACACCGGGAACGAAAAAACAGTGGGTAGCCATGGATAATAGGCCCCTGGCGCCTGTCACACTAGAGGAATGGCTCTGGGTCCCAAGGAGTACGATCCCCAGAACCGTCTTGAACCACCCGATTCTGAAAGTATTGTGGTCTCTATGGAGAGAGGGAGGTTACTACAGATGGCTCACGACATGGCCCTCCCCCTTGAGCTGTATATGGGCCCCCCCTTTCCTGGCCAAAATAGCGGAACCAGCAGCTTACCAGACGTGGTTCGAGGCGGGCCTTAGTAGGACCGGCCAACTGTGGGTGGGGGGCTCCTTCCTCCCCCTGAAGGACCTCGAGGAAGCCCTGGGAATAGGCACGCTTTCCCCGTTTCGTTATCTTCAGCTCAAGGGTGTCCTCACCGAGCCATCTTGGGGCGATACCCTCAGGAGGGAACTCACAGACTTTGAAAAGCTCCTTTTGACCGCAAAGGGTTCCAAGGGGATAATCTCTCGCCTATACAAGCTCTTTCTATTCTCTATCCCCCGAGACCCACCACCAGCATGCACGCAATGGGGTAGGGACCTAGGCGAGGAAATCGATGACGAGAGATGGACAGAGATGTGTAGACGGGCTAATCGGTCCACATCCTCCCTCCAATATCGCCATCAGGCCCTCAAGATATTACACAGATGGCACTACCCCCCGCAGAGGATAGCTAGAATGCGGCCAGGATATGACCCACACTGTTGGAAATGCAAGACAGAAAGAGGTGACTATATCCACATGTGGTGGGGATGCCCAGTGGTTCAGAAATACTGGGACAAGGTGCAGGCCTGGATTAAAGGGGTGGATGGGATCGAACGAGCTTCCTGCCCTTGGCTCCTCCTTTTCGGGATTAGCAACGGGGAGGACCAGGATAACACTCAAGACCACATGCTCCAGGTGATGCTGGTAGCAGCTAGATGCTGCCTGGCACAGAAATGGAAACACCCGAAAATGCCAGGGGAAAAAACCTGGGTGACCAAAGTAAGAGCCATCTACGACATGGAGTTCCTCACACACCTGCTTGATGAGTCCAAGTCCAACATCGAGGAAATCTGGCTCCCCTTTTTTGACAAATACGGCCGAGTGGTCTAGGACCTGGTGGTTGAGCTGAGGGATCCCCCTCCTCCCTCAAGGACACGGGACCATGGCCCAAGGACCCGGTTGTGAACTGAACCCGTTTGATCCGCATGACTTTGACGTGCCACACGCACAATGCACTGACGCCTCTATCACTAAGAGAGCCTGTTACGCAAGTAACTACCTATGCTATGAACGCTCGAACTGAAGGGGGGTGGGGGGAGGGAAAAGGAGGGAGGGGTAAGGGGTGTGTTGCGTTTGGTTTTTTCTATATGTTAACTCACATTAATAAATGCAATGTAATAATGTAATCTCGTAATGCACAAAGGAAACCTAATAAAATCGATTTTCAAAAAAAAAAGGTGGGGTATAACAAGATGCCTATTCCCGGAGTACTTTTCCAAGGGTTCCCCAGTGGAGTGAAAGTTGTCCGCCCCCCAAACCAGGGAGGGCGAGCTTCCCACGGTGGAAATAGCTGGATGAGAAGACCTTTAAACCGGAAAGCAGGGACGCGAAGGGTAAACTTCCAGCCCTGGACCGGGGTTTAGAAAACCCCAGTGTTACAAATGTGGGGACTGGGGCCATATCACATGGAATTGTCTCAAAAGAAAACCGGTCAAACCAATGGAGATTGGATATATGCATCTGGCATGGCCCAACCTATGCATAAACCGCAGAGGTATGTGTTGACGACCATCAAACCTACTCCTTGTTGGTCAGCTGCAGCCAGCAGTCCACCATCTCCCCGCCACCTCTTCCTTCCGAAAGGAATAAGTGGCAGGTTACATTATTAGAGTTACATGCTTGACTCTGCCTGGCCTCATTACAGGGACAGGGCCAATGCACTTCAGGGGAGGTAATCCGTCTGTCCTCATTCCTCATCTTCCTTGGTGCAGTACTTTTGCCAAGACAAGGTGGGGAGGAATTATGGAAGTTGTAGTTTCCCATAAAATAAACCGGGATAGGGGTTAGATGGGTTCTGGAAAAAGGAGAATACCATGTTGCACCATTGGGTACTTCTCCCCCACTCCGCGAACACCCCCTACCAAAGTGATGCTCCCTCGCTTGTCCACTCCCAGAGTTGGCATCCAAAAGCAATGGCCTTTCCCTGGCCACCAGAGTAAGGGATCCCCGGGGACTAGGTTGAGAAACACCCTCTGGTTTTCAACAACGCCAACTCTCACATCCCCCAATGTCTGCTCCGTGGTATGTCAGCCAGCCACACACGCCCATTCTCAGTGCAGTTTACTTCAGAGTGCAAGGCACATCAAACGATAAGCGAATCAGAACAGCCACCTACAGGATCATTGATTTTCAACAATTGATGAGAGTGTTGTCATGTCTGTTCACAGAACCAGTTTGGAGAATGGGTACTTTTTGCTAATGCATTATAAAAACAACAGCAAGGACACACGACAATGAAATATCAAATGGAACAGCTTCCGCAAACTGCAGCCTGTGGAGTAGGAAACTTGACCAGCGTAAATCAATGAAGTACAGAAGAACATCCAGAAAATACAAAAACAAAGCATGCAGCATGGAGCAAGGTCCCATAAACATGTCAATATTCTGACGCAGAAATGATTTTAACCTTCTGAAGATCCATATCTGGACAGGACATCGCAAGGAGGGACTAACAGAGACTCGAGGCACATACAGTTTAATTTAACACTATTATTGTTCACTGCAGTTGCTAGGATGACGGGTTGATACACAGAGTTTGGAAAGTACTTTGGCTTGCTACTAAATACAGGACTAAACAAAACAGTGTGGGAGGGTTGACTAGTGCAGCTTGGAGGCTTCTGTGGCTTTCCTCCACCCAACTCTTTTTGGGGTTACAGGATGGGCCCAACGCCTGACAGTCCTATGGGGATGCATCTTCAAGCGACAAGTGTATTGGAAAGGCACAGGAGGGAACTAACAAAAGAGACAAAACCCTACTTTGAAGGCTCTAGTGACCGTATTCCAAATCCTCAGCTTGACCCTCAATGTACCAGGTTGCTCATTTGCTCTTACACAGGTTCTGCCTAATCAAGAAATGATCGCCGTCTACACAATGGGTCACCTTTTGTAAGAATCCTCGGAATCCCCAGCACCTACCAGCAAAAACCTCTTAGTTCCACTTGCCTTAGGGGATACGTTACCAGCAGGTATTTTCAACACCCACTGGCAAACTACAACTGTTGCTGTTATAATTTATTCTTTCACCTTGTCAGAGTTGCCATCAGGCTGACGTTATCCCCACCAACCAGCAGTGGGTCATTCTCCTCGGTTTAAGAAGATAGAGCCTGAATCAGAGAGAAAACGTCCAGCACCTTTGCAAAAAAAAGTGCCCCTTGCTTCTTGACCTTGTTCAGGGTCTGACTCGGAGCCTGCAGCAGGTTAAGGCTCTTTTCCCTTACTGGGGTATGTATGTCCCCCAGAAGCTGCCCTCAGCATGCTCTGGTCTCTCTTTCTCTTGCACTCTCTCAATGTGGCTTTTTCTTGCTTGTCCGAAATCCTGAGTGTGCCGGCCTTTGTTCTCCCATGCCTTGTATAATAGAGCTGTGTAATCCCTAAAACACCTAATAATGCATGGGATTATTTCCCAGTAAATTGTGGGATTGGTTAAAACTCGGTTTCCCCACCTTCCCCTTATTTGCTCTGAGTTAGCTAGTTAGTGCCCTCAGTTACTGCTAGTTTACTATTTCCTCGGCCCCTTAATTGAATGATGGCTCTCACTAACCTGGATTGAAGGCTAAAAGCATTGGTCTGTAATTTTGTAATCAAGTGGAGATTAACTCAGAAGGGCCTGGCTCAATATCGTGTCACCTGCTTCGAGGATGGGTTGTGGGCTCCACGCTTAACACCATCAAGATAAAAATGCTGGCGGGCACAAGAAGCTCCCTCGTGCACCAGACGGAGGGTAAGGGATTCACTTCCATAGGGATGGTAACTAAGATTCCGATTCTGAAGAACCCAACTATGCTCACATCACTTCAGTATTGTAAAGCTAGGCAGAGCTTTGCTCGTGCATGTTTCTTAGCAAGGGTCATGGTTGTCTAATAAAGGATCTATGGGGTACGTGTGCCCTGAGAAAAGCTTCCTATCAGATGGTGGTGGTCTTACCCTAAATGTCTCCCATTTCATGGTTGAAGGGTGGAAGAGAGACCACGGAGGCCCTCCTGAGGCCACCTCTTCACAACACCTGCGACTTCCCCGGTTCCAGAGTACCCACATTGTCCCCAGAGAGTGCCTCAAATGTGACTGTCACAAAGGACAGAGAAGAGTATATCAATTTACCACGCGGGATGCATGTAACGTGTGGCAGGCAAGAAATGACTGCTTGGTGTTGGATTTATGTATCGTTTGGCAGGCAAGAAATGACTGCTTGGTGTTGCATTGTTTTTTGTTCCAGCTGAAACACTAATGCAGTTTAAGGAGCTCTTTTTTCACAGACAGTCTCTAGCCACGAGCCTCTCGTGTTAAAAAACACATAAGAGGCAATGTTAACCTTAGTTTTGATTATGGAGAATATCACTGAATTGTCATTATCATGGTAACACATACACCAAATTGAGGGCAGAGGCGTTTTAAGAAAACATGAATTAAAGTTAACAAAAGAATCAGCAGGCTCGGAAATTGTGAATGCGTCCATAACTTCTACAATAACTTTGAGAATTTTAAAAGTGGAAATTGTAGACGGAGACGCCGGGATACATTGACTCTCTAGAAAGAAAGGCACGTGGTAACAAGACACGGCAGGTTTTACTGCGTTTACACACATCAAGTCAATCATGTGAAATTGCAGGCCCAAAAATACCAGACATTTGAAGCTTTGTTGTCATTTGCTCTTTGATTAAATGATAGATTTTTCGTGAAACCGAGCATTTCGTCTGCAGCTTGATATGTTACATAATGAAAATCGATAGGTGTTGTAACTGGAGTGGAATAACTGCTATTGATCGGGTCCCCTTTCGTGACATGGTGACGTCTTTAGCAGCAGCGAGCATGCCGCAGACAAGGACTTGATGAGAGAATCTACTCGGCTGTGCACAGTTTGACAGAGAAATAGCTCGCTTCTCAGCACCAGCCTGTCAGAGAAAATGCCATCCTAAACAGGCAAACATCTACATCACCAATCGATGGAGTTAACAGGCAGAAATCCACGAAGCCCACCAACGAAGAAATGTGGACCACCACCTACAGTCAACATCTGTTTAAAGTCAGTGGCAGTATGTTATGGAAAGCAGAGCAATCACTCTCAAGCATGTATATCAAGGTGACGTGCACCCGTTGGGGGCTTTGAGAGTAATATAAGACCACAACAACATTAAAAAAGGTTTGAAATTCCAGAAGCTGCCACAAAGGGACTAAAGCTACCAGCCGTCAATCTTTGGCTCACCTGCAAGCGAGCGTGTAAATGGGAGAGTCCTTTTAGTGAATTTTACTGAACCTAATGTTGAGGACAGAATTGATTGTATTCTATTTTAATAATGAAGCTGTCCTGTCTGTTTTGGCTGTTCTATGTAAAAGCAGCACATAACAGTGAGTCGCGTTAATGATAAAAACAAACAAACAGATCTACTGTGGTGGTGGGGGGGGGGGTATTCTGTAGACACGTGGGTGAAAATATTAGAGAAAAAGTCTAGACCCCCGTTTAAATTGAGGCTCCTGTAATCTGTGTGCCTGCCTTCAGGTTTTTCTGCGCCTTCCGGCTACACTTACTGGCATTCAGGGGGTTCATCTTTTCCTTTCTCCTCAATAACAGAGAGACATTGCTGCCAAGATTAGTTTCATTGGATACCTGACCCAGCTGTGGTGTAGGATTCTTCTCTAAAGAGGTCAGTCCTACTGATGTTTGTGTAACCTGGGAGGGTTTATCTAGATTGACAGGTGTAACGACCTATGAGAGCGAGGCATTTTAAAAGTTGGTGTGGCAGGATGATGTTATGAAGAGAAAAGAAAAGGAGATGGCCAAGGGAGCACGTGTTTCTAGTACTGTGCACACAGTCCCACACATATTTCCCTAGACTAGGAGTTTGTATTCCTAAACTCCATGGTCTTTCTCCTGTAAGACATGAGGTGGAATCCCTTACATACAACTGCACACATTTTATGTGCTGTATATGTATAGCTCACTGTGACAAGGCCAAAGACTTGATCTTGTCAGGAAGATGGATAACCTGCTTGGTAGGCAGGAGGCGACGGGGGAGATCCAGAGCCAATGTTAGTACTGAGAACGAATGCAATAAAGTAGGCCCCAATCCTTATTTTGCCCCGTAATGCTTCTTGCCAAAGATGTTTGGCGTTGTTTCTCTTATTTTAGATCATCAACGATGCCAACCTTTCACACTGCCCAAAGCAAGAGAAACACAGCAATAACATCATCTGCATCACAAGAGACCCCCCGCCCCGCAACCCCCTTCGTGTGGCTCACACGCTGGTCCGAACCAGCACAGAACCGCCCGGAGAAAGAAGAAGAGAGATCCACAATGGAAAACCACAGGTTTAGGTGGCAATCACAGGGACAACACGGACCCGGCTGGACACAACAGTGGGAGTTCCTACATACATCCACTAAACCATCAGGGGCTACTATAGAGACTTACTAACAACATTGGGGACATGATCCCCATAATACAAATGCTCACCAGGGACTTGGTACACCGACATTATTCAACGAGGACCCGTGCAACGAGTGGGTGGGGTTTAAGTCCCTCTTGTCATATTCCCTCTGCACATAAACGTCCCGGGCGGGGCAAACAAATTAGATTGGCTAGTGAAAGAGAAGTGCTCCCTAAAAAGGGAGGGGTTTTTAAGGGACGAGAGGAAACAGAAAGTTGTGGGTCTAGCGGGTGAGGTCAGCAATGGAGGTGGAAGACGACCAAGAGACCACCTGGAGGAAAGAAGGAGCAGAAGATTGTGGAAGAGATTATTAGAGAAGGTGGGGCACTGTTTAGGAGTGAGAGTGATTTTGAAGTGTTAGAGAGTGTGTGTGTGTGCAAGAGTAGTATTGGTTGGAGGGGAGTAGTAGTGGAAGGAGTAGTAGTAGTATGGGTGGAATCATGTGGGAGGAGTTGGAGCCAGAGGTAGAAGAAGCAAGGGGAGAGAACTAACATCAAAGAGTGGAGGCAGGCGATAGGAGGAGTAAAACATTGGAGGGAAAGAAGATGGGTGGGGATGAGTTAATAGAGAAGGGGTAGGTCTAATAGAAGGGAAAGGCAAGACTGTATTTGACTGGCAGAGATGACGCCTACAGAGCAAATACAAGGCACGGCTACAAATTCCCATTAGAAAACTAACCTGTGGTGAGAATACGGGAAGGTAGGAAGTCCCTGAGGGTATCAGTGAGCATGCTTTGAGGGAAAACCATGACTAGTTTAAGAACAAGGACCTAGCCAGCATGTGTTAATATTCTGTAGCATTTACCAGGAGGTAAGCAGGTCTGGGTTGGGGTGGTAATCTCATGGGAGATGAGAGAGAGGGTCGAATTTAGGCCCACAAATAAATCAATAAAAACCATGAAATGTCCTGGAGTTGTTTCTATGCCATCTGTGACATCACTGAGCATCGGACTGATTTTTCAAGCATTGGAATGTCTTGGCCTTCAGCATAGTCTGTGGCGAGTTTTGGTTGCTGAAGTTCAGAGAGTTTCATAGATGTTCTATAGAGTCCCTACGTCTGAAGAGTGGTTTACTTGAGATGTCTGAGGCTAATGTCTACAGGAGGAGGCAAAAGTTCAAGTTGCAAGCTATCAACCAGCCATAAAATAGGCGCTTGCCACCTGAATTCTATATATACACACTGAACACCACTTAAAAGAGTCAAATATCACTAGCCAGTGGCTAGTGCAAATGGTGTGACCTGGTCGAGAGGCATAATTATATTATAATTATAAATGGGTATTTATAATGTGCTTAATACCCAGAGGTTTTTAAGCGCAGACCCAGGAATCGAACCTGTGTTGCTCTGCATCGTTTTGCTTCCAAGGCGAGCGCATTGCCCCTGAGCTATCCTCCCGAGAGTCGGAGGATAGCATGTCCATTTTAGTCTCTATGAGAGCTTTATTAAAGTTCTGAAACAAGCCAGATAAGATAAGCATATTCTCTCTCTCATCCTATTCCGTCCTCACTCATTCCCAAGGTCTATACCTCTCGTTTCCTATATTACCTCTCTTTTCAACATTTCTTCACTCACCTCGACTTTTCCTTCCTCATTTAAACACGCTTTGATTCTACCTATTTGAAAGAAAACTTCTCTTGACCCCTCAATTCCTTCTAATATTTTTACCTATGACTCTTCTTCTTTATCTTTCTAAGCTTCTTGAGCGTCCTGTCTATTCTCAGGTCTCTTCTTTTGTTTCTGACAACTCTATTCTTCCTCTTCTTGAGTCTGGCTTTAATTCTCTTAATTCCACAGGTACTGCTCTTCTTTCTGTCTGTGAATCCTTGCTCTGTGCTCGCTATCCTAAACACTCTTCTCTTCTGGTTTTATTGGATTTATCAGCTGCTTTTAACGGTTTATAGTGATTTTTTCAAATGACATTTTTTCGAATCCCAATATCTCTAAAACATTTTGTCTAAATTTTTCTTTTCGATTTTTTTTGTTTTAATGGGAGGGTTCCCCCCAACCCCTGTTTTTAACACTTTTTTTTAACTTACAAAACCCCCAAAAAAGTATTAAATAAAAAAAAATAATACATTTGAAAAAAATGTTTTATATGAAATATTTTAGAGATAATTGCATTTTGAAAAAATCCATTTGAAAAAATGACCGGATCCCCCTTTTAACACTATCGATCATACCCTCTCCTCTTTCTTATGTTGGTTTTCTGGTTCTGTCATCGTGGCTTCACTCATACCTATCCAACCGAATGTATTCGGTATCTTGAGCTGGGTCCACTTCTGACACTCAAAGGTTCTGCACTAGGAGTCTTTCTTTTCTCTCTACACATCTCCTCTTGCTGCCATAATGTTGTCCTTTGGGATATCACATCACTTCTATGCAGATGATACCCATCTTTTTATGCCTGTTTCCTATTTTCATCGGCTATGTAAGGCAATCTTGCTTCTTGTCTTCTCACTATTAAATCCTGGATGTCGGATCACTTTCTCGTCCTAAATACCGCTAAAACTGAACTTCTTTTCTTTCCTGCTAATACTATCCCATCTCCTTCTCCTCCTCTTTTGTTTCACTTCTCCCTTCACAACTACATATTTCGTCTTCTGCTCGAAATCTTGGTCTTTTTCTTGACACTGACTTGTCTTTCTCTTATCACATCTCTATTATTTATGTATTTATTTATTTTTACATTTAAAGAGCGCACTAAGCCCTGAGGCATCCTGCACTGTTCCATGACCAGTTACTCACATGATAGTACAAACATTATATTACATACAGTATAAATCCGGCACCAGGTTTTGTCATTTTCACAGTTACTGCCAGGACAGAAGAGGAACTTGGCAGTTCATATTAGGTGAACATCAATGTTTTCAGCACTCTGAGGAATGTCCAATACGAATGTTCGACTTGCAAGGTAGGTCGGAGAAGGTACCAATGTTTGGCTGCTATGGCCGGGAAGCTAGAGCCTCCAGCTTTGGCCGATTTAAATTTAGGATAGGTAATTCGGTGGACATAAGCGGCCATGGTAGGTCTGGAGCAGGATGCTTTTGTGAATTTTTGAGACAAGTAGGGTGGGGCATCCTTGGACAAGCCTCTGTGTGTGATGGAAAGTATTTTAAAGAGAATCTGTTCACAAATAGGGAGCCAGGGGGCTTTCCTTGCTGCAGTGATATTTTCTGCTTTGGGCATATTCAGTGCTGCTCTAAGTACGTTGTTCTGAATAACCTGCATTTTCAGAATGTTATCAGTGGTACCTGCAAAAAGGACATTACAATAGTCAAGCCTAGAACCCACGGTCACTCGAGCTATTGTATGGCAGCTGTCTGGGAAGAAGAAAGGTCTGGATGCGTTGATTAACTTAGTCGTCTAGGTGGCAGAGGAGGCAATGTGGCCGAGTTGCTGTGAGACAGATAGGGTGGCATCCAGATATACCTCAAGCATTTTCACAAAAGGTGAGACTGAGATCGGGATACCGTCAATGGTGAAGGAGGAGTATTTTGATCACCGATGGGGGAACCACCAAAAGTATCTCCGTCTTCTCATCATTCAGGCATACAGTGTGTTGCCATCCAGGATTGGATGGTCATGTAGACAGAGTTTAGGGTAGTGGAGTCTTCCTGGTAGTTGCTGTAGAGGGGAGTAGAATTTGCATGTCATCAGCATAGTTTGTATAAGATATACTGATTGAGTCCAGGAGGGAAAATAGTGGTATCATTAATATGTTATACAAAGTAGGGGACAGGCAGGATCCTTGAGGGACACTGCAGGTGATAGCTGCTGGGGAGGGGCAGGCATTCTCTGCAAATACTCTAAAGGATCTATCTCCTAAGAAGGAGGCAATCCAGGATGTGGCCTCAGGAGAGAAGTTAGCTAAAGAGGATAGGTTCCAACTCAGGATTTTGTGGTCCACTAGGTCGAACGCTGCTGATCACTCAAGGAGAAGCAGGAGGGCAGGCTTGCCTTCATCCCTGATTTTGTCAATCGGGATCTTTAGGTCAAGTAGTGATGACTTCGTCCCATGGCCTGGCCAGAACCCTGACTGACACATACCCAAGATATAATTCGCTTCTAGGTATCGCTGAGTTTGCAGGTAAGCTGCTCTATCCAGAATTATTAGCAAGAGTTGTGATGGGACAGTAGTTGGTAGGGATAGTAGGTTCTAGTGATGGTTTGTGATGAGAGGGGGTACCCAAGCTTCCTTGAGGCTGGTAGAGACTGTGCCAGTGGAGAAGAAGGCATTGATAAAGGATGCAATAAGTGGTGCTAGGATATCAGAGCAGTCTTTGATAAGGTTAGCTGGATAGGTATCTCTTTTACACTGAGATGGTTTAAGACCTTTTAAAATGGTTTCGACTTCATCTTCAGAGACGCTGGTGAGGTAAACGTTGGGAGATCTTGGGGGATGTTGGTGGAAGGCTGTCAGAGATACTTGCGAGGGTTCGATTAGTGATTGTAGGGTGTCAATTGCAGGGTGTCAATTTTGGCGAGCATGGTATTTTGAATTTTGATGCACTACAAATCATCTTTGGTTATAGTGGCTGGGGGGATGGCAGGAGTTTCCAGTTCCCTGAGAATAGTGAAATCTCATGGATGTTGGATTTGGCATTGGCAGTGCAGGCATTGTAGGTGGAGGATTTAGCAGAGGGTGGCTTTTTTATAGTGTTTTGCAGCTACAGTGAACAGTAGCTTCTTGGCTTCAGGTGGTGATTTCTACCAGTTAGCTTCTGTTAACCGTATGTTACAACAGAGTGTTTGGAGTTCTGGGGTGAACCACGAGTTTATATGTGCAGATGGGTTGAGTATGGTGTCAATAGCAGCCGATAAGGTTATGGCATAGAGGTCAGCGAGTGTGTTGGGGTCATTAGCAAAGGGGGGTTTGGGTAACAGTGAGCTGAGGAAGAGAGCAAGGCATTCCTTGGTGAGGTTTCTGGAGCTGCGGGTAATAGCGAGGGGCAGCGGGACAGCAATAAGTGTACCGCATCCAGTTGGTAAAATGGAAAACTGCACTATGTTGTGGTCAGACCTCACCAATGTTGGGGGCTGTCCGTGGTCCGCAATCCAGTCTAGGATGCAACCTTTGTTGTGTGTGGGGGTGCTGATACATTTTTAGATGACAAGAGCGCTAATCGAGTTGGAGAGCGATGCGGCTGCTGGATCATCAGGGTCATTATAACCTAAAATACAGTCTCCCAGGAGGATCGATTTAGAGGTGGCCTTAATGTGGGCACCCGGGGTATGTAAGAGATTCTCTTCAAAGGACATGGCTGAGCCCAGAGGACGGTAGATGGTGTGAATTGTTATGGTGTCAGAGTCGGAGAAGGTCAGTTTAGCAGACAAGATCTCAGAGTTATCAGGAGGGGTAGAATTCTGTTCTCTAATGAGCATTAGGTCCTTTGCTACAAGTTCTACTCCTCCGCTTCTGGCATTTGGTCTGTCAGAACGGATGACGGTGCACCCAGGGGGAAGGGCAATAGAGAGGGCAGGGCCAGATGCGGCATGCAACCATGTTTCTGTGGTTACTAAAATGTAAAAGTGTTGGGTGGTGATGAGATCGTTGATGTCAAGAGCTTGCGCGGGGATGAACCTTGCATTGATTAGAGCGCATTTTAATGGTAAACTGGGTGCGAGCCCAGTCTGCTGGCCAAATAGGACTTAGCGGTGTCTTTCTCCTAGGTGATGGGCTTTGAAGATTTGTGGGTGCTGCGGGTTGCAGTCAGCTTGGTTCTGGGTCTAGAGGAGGTTGCTATCCAATCCCCTAGGTGATTGTTTCTTTTGGCAGCAATTTGAGGGAGTGAGGTGTGCCGAAGGGGCAGTGACTCCTTAAGAACAGAGCAGCTGGGGGAAGCCAAGTCAGGTAGTGCCTCTGTCTGGGGGCCGAGCAAAGTGCCCTGATGTATCCTCGTATTGTTAGGAGTGCCAGTGATGGACTTATCAGAAGGAGTATGGGCGGGCCTAGAGGCCATACAGCAATAGCTGCTACAGTGCTCAGAAGGAGGTAGAGAGGTTTTAGGTTTAAGGTGTACATTACAAATGCTGGTCCGGGCTAGGGTGCTTGGCACTAGCAATTGTGAGCAAAGGTCGCTACGCTTGGGGCGTGTGATGTCTTGCAGTGGCTGCTCATTAGGATTGGGGTTGGGGGTAATGAGGTTTTGCTCCTTGGTGTGTTAGGGATAACAAGCGTGGGCATAGAGTCTAGGTTCTGACTTGGTGTTGTTGAGGCTGAGTTTGCAGCTGGTGAGGTGTGGATGGTGGGCAGATACGTAGTGGTTTGGTCAAGAGTGTGTTTTGCGGCAAGCGTTGGGGGTGAAGAACGAGAAGCATAGTGAGTGGGTGGCAGGAAGGTGCATGCTTGTAAATGTTTGATTCTGAGTGAGCCTGTTCAAGGACTGGTTGTGGGTGGTTGAAGTCTGAAAGGCTTGGGTGAGGAAGGTCCAGTCAGAGGTGGGGGGGTGGTAGGCAGAATGGGCGTGACGATGGGCTTCAGAGTGCTGGCAGGTGATGGAGATTGGCTCCTGAACTGCAGGGGAGTTTCAGGAGACAAATCATGGCCTAGTGAAGGTGGCCGCTCAATGGTGGGTGGTAAGGTGTAGCTAGTGGGGGGGGGCTGTGCTGTAGGGAGCTCCCTGGGAGAGGCAGTGGTAGGAGGCGGGCAGGGCAAAGGATAAGCATGGGCAATGGTAGGAGGCAAACGTTGGCAATGCAGAGGCGTTTAGAAGAAATCAGCGCTTCGGCCATGGCAGGGGGCCCGGGCTTCCAGGATGGGGGTGGGTTCAAGTTCATAAGCACATCTTTCTCAGCAGGCTGAGGAGGACAGCAGGCTGACAGTCGTGACACAGATGCATGTGCATGATCAGATGTGGGAGCATTGACGCTGGTATGACGAAGTGGCGGTACCCTGATGCGGAGAAACGCAGGGGTGTGCAGCTCAGGTCTCAGTGGTGGCTTGTGATAGTCATCTCAAGGTGGTGAGCAGTACGTTACCCTTTGCAGTGAGCAAACATACAAGGAAAGGGGAGGGAAGTTAGGGTATGAGCATGTAGGGTATCTGAGTCATGGGAGGAAACACGTTGGGGTCAGGATTGCGATATCAAAGGACCAATAAAGTTTAACAACAAAGGCCTGGCACAAGGGCATACAAGACGTGTAGGAAGGTGGAGGCTGACGCAGGGACTGAGCATAGAGTGTGGGTCATCTTTGAGAAGGCATTTCAAAATCCTCCATGTCCCAACAGGCCCAGACAGGAAGGGCCCTTTGGTGTGGTCCTTCCGGGTGGGCCGTCTTCGTCTGCCGGCTAACTTCCTGGGCCTGTGACCAGTTGGAGGCCATCTCATTGGTTGGGACAGCAGCCATAGACGCTGCAGTGGCAAGAGTGGTTCTTGCTGTTGGCTCAGGCTGTGCAATGCACACAGCAAAGGGCTCAAATTCAGCAGCCATTTTAGAGCATGCCTATCGCTATCATCTTTTTAACATTTGTAAATCCTGATCTTTTCTTACGTTTGATGATACTAAACTTTTGGCTTCTTCACTCATTTTCTCTCATTTATTTTATCGCTCTGCTACACTCTTTGGTCTTCCTGTTTCTCGCTTCATTGCTCTTAAGTCTGTTTTCAATGATTTCATTAGTCTCTTTTATCTTCTTTCTTCTCGTGATTCAATTTCCCAGTCCCTATCCACTTTAGGTTGGCTTTCTTTTCATTCCCGCCTTAAATTCAATGTCCTTTCTCTTGTTTTTAAGTCTCTTCACGACATGTAGCCTTCTTACTTATCTTCCCTCATTTCACTGCATTCTCCTGTTCGTTTGCTTCACTCTCAGTCTCAATTTCTATTATCAGTTCCCAGTCCCCCTGCTGTGCCCAATCATGGTTTTGTTCTTTCACATTGCTAGCCCCATGTAACTAGAATACTCTTCCTCTCTCTCTCTCCGCTCTCTTACGTCTTCATCTTTATTTCATACCACCCTCAAGAATCATCTTCCTCATTTAGATGACCAACTATGAATATTCTTCCTTATTTTTTTAATATTGCATTTCATTGTACTGTAAAGTGTGTTCCTTTTTCAGCGCATTTGTGTAAAGCACTTTATATAATACAAATAAAATACAAATCTAAGTGATTTGCCCATGGCTGAAAGTACCGCTAGCAAATCGTTTGCATGAGAAAGGTGCGAACTACCAAAAGTTCATACCTTTCTCATGCGAACACACATACATTCTCACACACACAACACACCCATAACACCCCCCCACCCACACCCTCAGCACACCCCCAACATATACAAACCCCATTTACACTTCCGTGATTGTGACCCGGCGCTGTAGGGTCCTTTTCTTTTCTTTTTTTGTAACGGAAGGCTGTGGGGTTGTCCCCCGCAGCTCCCACTCACTATACCATAAAGTATAGTGAGCGGGGGTTGCGGTGGACACCCCTCCTAGCCCTGTTTCTTTATTTATTTATTTTAAACGAAAGGCTGCAAGGTGTCCCCCGCAACCCCTGCTCACCATACCATGAAGTATAGTGAGCGGGGCGATGCAAGGACACCCCCGTAGCCCCCGTTTTTTTTATTTTTACAATTCTACCACCAAAGGTTCGAACTTTTGCTGTTCGAACCTTTGGTGGTAGCATTTTTAGAACTTTTCGGCAATGCGACCATTTATTTTCGATAATTTCGTCCTAAACCATAAAATACAAATACGAAAAATAAGCTGTTTGCCTTTTTGTGATTAGGGTCGGATCCCTTGTGGCAGGTTACCATGTCTGTCCGCTAAGGGGTGCCACACAGGTGTTCGAGGTTTAAAAAAGGGTGAAGAGCTTTCCTTCCCCAAGTGCATGTTAGTTCATCTTGGAGGGCCCTGCAATTGCTCTGAAGCTAGCAGAGTGTGGTTTATTTTGTACCCGACTAAAACGCCCCACAGGCATTTGGTTGTGTCCTGCATAATGGGGCAAGTGCAGCCAGCTTGTGGTGGAAGCTCTTTCCATTGTGGCTCTTGTTAGATTTCTCTATTTGTGAAGAGCACTGCTATTAGTAGCCTCAGTGATCTGTTCTTGGCGGGCTGTGAAGCGTATGTATCACCTAGCCTATTCCGCCAGCGAATATTCTACCATTATGGAAGGAAGAATAAGACAGTTGTGAGGATTTTGAGAGGGGATTAAACGGATTATGTAGTGCCTGGAATTACTGTGGGTTACAATGCAAGAGAGTTTGCAGTAACATATTTCCGGTGTCACCCAAGAGAGTTCCCCTGTTCCCTTGGTACTCAGTGGTTAGAAAAAATAAAACCCTCGCTGGGGGGAACTATTTACCATCAGCTCATTTCTGTCATCAAAGACACCCCCCTTTAGGTATAAGTTATGGAGTCAATGTTGACACTTTGATTCAGATCGGTGTGTACATAAATAGTCGGTGCTCTTTCAATACCATTTCTCCTTTTTTACAGAGCTGGAGACTATAATAAAATTAAACAGAGCTGGTAAAACCAACGTAACAGTTGTGACTCTTCATACAAGGAATTGCTTTAGATGAACTACTGAATGAATATAAATGTTAAGCAAATGGGAAGTACCTGCACCCTTGTTAACTCAAGGGAGATGGAGGCACAAAAATGATTACAATTTCAGATATGTGTTTACTCTACACCTATACACAAACACACACATGTCATTGAAAGCCATCCAGTTCCTCAGAACTCAGGTGCTTTGGTGCCCCCTCTCCTGTTTCACGCCAGCGCCATGTGTAATTATTGCTCCCTCAGAACATGCAGGAGCATTATGGTACTACGGGGTGGATAAGGTAAGGATAAGAGTGTTTAAGCATCAGTAAGTCTAGCATGAAAGCATCAATAAAATCATATTCTATATGTCTCTGCAAAGAAGACTTTAAAAAAAAGAATGCAGAATCAGAATCAACTTTATGTCGGTGATCGAACTCCATCAACGCGTCATCAAAACGTCCCATGAGCCATGGCACATTGAATATGGTCGATTCCAAGTCGATGTGTCACCAAACATACAATGTGCATAATTCATCTAGAGAAGCCAGTGCCGCTGGCACTGAACAAAGAAGTACATCAGACACCAATGTGTGTCCCTTTAAAGTGTAATACAGTACTTGGTATTCAGCTAAAGAGACTTGTGCAAACAATATCTAAATTTCAAACTATTAGTCATTCCCCAGCAGTCATACATTCAGACTCCTCGCAGCCAGCACACGCAATACTTCCATAAAAACATCATTTCAAAGAGCAGGGAAAATCTTTTGATTCCACAATTGTGCAGAATATGCATAACTCCGTGAACCAGTAACTAGCCCTTTTGCATAATGGAATTTATAAACCTCGCCCCGCTAGGGCACTCCCTAGACAGACACTTGGCAACTGCAAAGATAATTGCTTTATGGGGAATAGCCCTGCATACTGATAGGACTATGCCTAGATTTCCAATACAAAAGGGTTCTAAGTAAACACATTAGATCTGCGTTTCTAATTGCAGCCTAAAAGGGCTAACAAAAAAGCAATGGTGCAAGCTCCGCTGATTGCCCTACAATAAGGGCACTGGTCACATAAGTCACCAAGGAAGTGAAGGAAGCCACGGGGAGTATGCCTAACCACATACTCCCTGTCTTTGCAAAAAATGGCTCAATTATATTCTGTGATGCCAACAGAGAATGGCTGCATCAAATATTATTTTTGGAGCCCGCCTTCATCGTTGACCTCCTACCTTGGATGGAGAACCATTATTCATATGCCAATTTCACCACCCTCTTAGTCGAGCCAGTTATCGGCCAAGGATTTTCCTAAATGCAAATCATCCCCAGTTCCCTCGTCATAACCTTTAACTCCTCCCATCCAGTCAAGGGATGATACCGCTGGGTATATAAGAACCTGTCCAAGACCCTTGCAGTACTCTACTAACACAAGGGTACTTCAGATTTTGATCGAACACATGAGGGCGGTTATCAAGGAAATGCTCGTCTGTCCCAGCACCAACTGAAGGGGACTGTAAGCGGTAGTTCTTCAGCAAGCAAGATAGACACTTGGAAAGCATGTTTTCCATGGATGCCAATCGAATAATATTGGATTTCCCCTATAAAACAGCACCATGATTTACTTTCCTTAAACCCAGAGTCTGGTAAACTTCCAGTGGTGTTCAAATTGCAGCACTGCCAAAAAAACGTAAATTAATGTACTGGCTGCTCCTCCTACCTGTCTATCTAGAATCTGTTGGCTCTTATCAAGCAGAGGGGGGAAAGTGCCACTGTGACTTGAACAGACTCCTGTTCAGTCAAAAGTTCTTACATGGTAAATTGGCACACCCAATAAGGCAAGATGCAATTCAGGCAAACCTTTTTTTTTCAAATCACAACAAATGTAGTTGTGTTCGTATTTGTGATTAGCACTTTCACTAGATATATCTCATCGCACATATGTAAAAATGTGTGCAGGCCACTAAAGTGTGTTTAAATTAAGACAGCATTATCCAAAAATATAATATACCAGCCCTTTTACCGGTCCGGCAAAGTTCACCGGCACAGATACCGCCTTGACCAGATATTGCCCCAGCAGTAAATAATGGCAACACTGGAAAACTGCACCAGTAATACCGGCACAATGGTATCACAAGAATGGATTTGCAGGTAATAGAGGCAGATTCTTGCAGCTAATACCGGCAAAACCAAGGCAGAGATCACATCACCTCAGAGAAGCCAGTAAATAGACAGGGGTGAGGGAAATGAGGCCACAGGTGCACTCAATCCACCCAGGTGCACTCAATGCACTGGTGACAGGATGTCAGGGATGGAAGGAGGAGGAAGCAGAGGATGGGGATACAGGTGGCGATGCAGAGGTGTGCCTAGATTCCTCGCACAAAGGCCACACACCCTGGGCCCTCACAGACAGCCAGATGCACACCCTGTACCACCTAAACAGGGAGACCATTGTTGACTTCCTAACCCACATCCAGGAGGACAGTGCGGGCAGGATCGGCATCAGGACAGCCATAACAATGCTGCTGAAGCTGGTGTTGGTCCTGCACTTCCTGGCCAGTGGCACGTTCCAGCACTGAGTCACTCAGCTACATGGCATTTCACAGCCTACCTTTTCCAGAGAGCTGGTGCAAGGACTGGCAGCCCTTCTGTGCCATGTGGGCCAACCCATTGCCCTCTCCACCACCCAGGCACAGTTAAACGCCACCAAGGTCTGTTTCTATTCGACTGCAGCATGCCCTATGTGTTGGCAGTATTGGACTGCACATAAGTACAGCTGGTGTCCCGCCCCCACACCTCAGAGGAGGTCTACAGAAACCAGAAGCAGTTCCATTTCCTCAATGTCCAGATGAACTATGATGCTGACCTGACCATCACGCAGTGATATTCCGGGTTCCCAGAATCAACCCACGACTCCATGGATGTTGGGTGAGTACATGAACATTTTCACCTAAATTGCAGCATGGTTGACAGACAAAGTGAGGAGGGATTATATCACAAATGCATATCCGGCAAGCAACCTGCCCATGCAGGTCCAACCAGTGCACGCCTCAATTGACAGGCCACAACACAAAGGAGTAGCACATGAATGGAGATGTAGCAGTCACCCACCAGGCCATTACAAACCCAAAAGGACATCCACATGTAAAGCACTGCAGGTACCAGAATACAACACCCAGCCCCCTCCAATGCTAGGGAATCTGTAGACCAGGCCACCTAGGGTCATAAGATGTATGTCCTGGTGAGACATGGAACCTGCATGCACAGACTGAATGTTGAGATTCCGCTGTCACAGGCAAGACCCATGCCGAGCATCATTACTTATACATGTTTTCTTACCCCCTTCAGGTGACTCAGGATACCCACTGCTTCCGTGGCTGATGACCCCTCTGAGGGATCCACAGACGCAGGAGGAAATGGCCTACAACAGGGGGCATGTGAGGACCACTGTGACCATCGAGTGGACCTTCAGGCTCTTGAAGGCAAGTTTCAGATGCCTACACCAGTCTGGGGGTGCACTCATGTACAGGCTAGAGAAGATGGGGCAGATAGCCCTGGTCTGTGCAATGTTGTATAATATATGTGTCAGATGCAACATTTCCCTGCCGCCAGCTCTGGCTATTTCTCCACCAGAGGATGATGATTATGCTGCACCAGCCGGGCACGTGTGCATGGAGGGCATGGATGGGTGCATGGCCCGTCAAGAACACATGGATCCCTTTTTTTGAGTACCTCTTTCACTCTGCACTTCCTTTGCACCTTGCTGCATATGATGCGCACACACAATAAATATGTATACCAAAATAAGGAATGTCCACTCATTGCTTCTGGTGAAAACTATATGTATTAAAAAAATCAAAATCCAACAACCTGTGCCCTCCTCTATTTCCCCCACCAACCCCCCATCGCAAACCCCCTCTCCAAACACCTCTTCAGCACACACACCCCTCCCACAGATATTCTCTCCCCCTCCCCAAACACCCCCTCTCCACACACACCACTCCCCAACAACCCAAACAACCCGTCCCCATACACCCTCTCCCCAAGTACCCCAAGTACCCCAAACACCCCATAGTCACAAAGTCTTTTAAACTTTTACGCCAAGTGTCATTTGTGCTGTCTCTTCATAAGGGTGCTCTTGGCTGGGAGCAGCGCCTTGGGCTGCTGTGAGCTCCCAGGAGTAGTGGTGGTCTTTGGTGCATCAGACCCCTGGGCCTGCAAGTGGTCAAGAGTGACTTGAAGGGTGTACGAGAGGGACTCAGACATGGCTGAGATCCCCTGATTCCCATCGCTGACCCTTTGGGCCTGGGTGAGTAGTGCAGCGGTGGTACAGCCTTGTGCCTGGGCACTCCTGCAGCAGCTGGCCTGGATGCACTCATGCAGCAGCCTCAAATCATTGACTGTTGGACTGCCAAGGTGCCATGTTGTTGTGTGTGCGGTGCACCTGTGATTCCTGTTCTGTTCTCCCTTGGCACACATGGCCGCTCGTCATGTGTCCATGTGTGAGGATGTGCATTTTGGCTACAGTGCTTGGGCATGGCTACATCTGCACACACACCCTGGCATATGTGTGTGATTGTCCCATTTGTTATGACTGACCTTTGACATTTGGTGTGTATCTACCTGGGGATGCATGTGTTTGGACTCAATATTTGCAGTTACACAGGGTTTGTTGTATTTACCACCATCGCCTTGGATCCCAGCTGCAGCCTCTACTGCCCCGAATCCCTCGATGGCCTCCATGTGCAAGATGGAGTTGCATATCTCCTCCCAGGGCATGAGGGACAGGGGTGCCACCGTCCCTCCTCCTGTGGCAGCAAATTCCCTCCTGTGAGTGGCCAGGTTGTTTCAGACCCTCAGCAGCAAGTCGTCCCACTTCTTGTGGCAGTCCTGTGGTGTGTGTGGGACAGTCCCCATGGCTTTGACCTTGTCGGCCACCTCCTGCCAGATGGCCGTCATCCTTCTCCAGCTGGTCCTGCGGTTGCCAGCCCCAAAAAGGACCTCGGCATTCATGTGCCAATATCACTATTTCCTGCACATTTATGCCAGAAACACTGGGGCTTTTCTGTCAATGTATGGTGCCAGTATTACCATTTCCGTCAGGGGTGTGAGTGCGCACACGAGGACCTGTAATGTGCCCGCAATTCCAGCAGTCGGTCTACTGGAAACGGTAATACCGGCATCATGCAATTACCTGAGTTTTTCCGGCTAAGTTGTAATGACCTCCCCATGTCTTGTACTATTTCTTCATTAGCTAATACTTGAAATAGATCATTAATAAATAATAAAAACAAATATGGGCAAGGATTCAGTCTTGGTGGAAGCTTCTAGAGAAAGGAAATGGCTTTGTAACCTTGTAGCCTACACCCTATCTCATTGAGGTATTAGGAATACAAAATAAAATAACTTCTCTATAATGCCTCAAATGAAGGGCCCCATTCCTCAAAGTCACCCAGATCCTGCTCCCACTAACTGAATTGAAAGAAGGCATAAGGTTGAACAACACCAACTACAGATTCTGATATTTCAAATAAACAAACTGTTAAGTCAATAAATAAGTATGAAAGTGCCCAATAGTGTGGATGCTTTTTCTAAAACCTGCTTGTATATGAGATATTGCGTTCCGTATACAACACATCTAATCAAATGTGGTGAGTTTGATTAACTCCCCATCTTAATATGTGAGGGGAATGAGCCGCTAGGCACTGGGCTGGCCCGGCTGATACTTGATATGCCTCCCAGAGGGTGGAAGGCATCAGACCCCACAGTCTCACCACTTCCATAAGTGCAGTGGCTCGCACCCGCAGGAGGCAAGGAATCTCACAAGTGCACCACCAGTGCGCTGCATTGCACCCTCAGAGGTGCTGCATTACCAAAACAAAATGTAAAATCAGCACACTGGGAGGAAAGAAATAATCAAACTCACAGAAGAAAGAAGATTACAATCGCCATCCCTGCAGATGGACAGAGAAGCAGCACATACCTGAAATCTTAAAAGATGGCAGCAACACTGCAGCCTGCATACATAAGTGCAGAACACCGACGGGAGCGGAATTGCCCTGTTACCAAATACAAAGAAGCTCAATTTGATGAATTTGAATTTCTCTTCGGGGGACGTACAAACCAGGAACGAATGAAAAGTCACAGAACAAATGCCTACTGGTCCCAGCCAATTCTGAGGGCCGAAACAGTCACAAAGGTCCAGGAGAGGCTGTAATGGGACAAGATGAGCCTGGAGACAGAAGAAGAGATGGAATGCTAGAAGAAAGCCATTGAGCTTCCTACTGGACCCTGGATACCCAGGTAACCACTATCTGTGAAGATCTAGCGCAGGTTTTGGCATTCCCCCCAACATTTCCTCAGGCGAAGAGTACACCAGAGAACCAACCCACAAGAGGGGAAGTGTTAGTAAGGAACAGACCTACAGGAGAGTCCCTGACTCAACCAGCAGAGCACCGAAGGAAGCACAAGGGTGAAAGACTTGCAGAGAAGCGACCCCTGGCAGATGGGTAACATAATATTGTCTGCCTAAAGGAACCCTCAAAGAAGAGGGGAGAAATGCCTTATGTGAATCCTGACAAATGCATGGTCTGCGAGAGACATAATGTGAATGCTGATAAACCCAAGGTCTTACAGAGAAGGAACCCAACAAGTTCTGCAAGGAGCCCAGCAGGAAATCAAACTCAAGCTGAATAAACCAAAGGCTGATACAAAGCATGATAAGAGGAACCTGGGAAAGAACAAGAGAGGCTTCATGTAAACAAGACCAAAGAAGTGTTCAAAATGTGAGTAAACCCGGGAAAAACATTTCCAAAATGACTTTACTATGTTTTGTGTTAGAATAGGTCTAGAAAATTAAGAGTCGGATTAGTGAACTTTTCGATTGGCCACTCCTTGAAACATTTGTATTAGATTGGGGTAGCCAGGAGGCTAAGGACTTGTTAAAATTTGATTTATAATTTTCGATTGACTACATTACATCTTTGTGTGTTGTTTTGTAGACTATGGCATACCCGTCGAGTCAAGAACTCTTAAGAGTTGGTTATGCACTGTGTTTTTGAATCTTAACCTTGGACTTGTTGGGTACCTGAAGAAAATCACCCTTTGTGTTTCCCCATCCCTGACACAGTTTGCTTTCGGAACTCCCTTACTGTTAGGAGACAACTAGGTCCTGTAGGCATTTGGTCCAACCCTTACATTGAAACGCACACCAAAACAATCACTTGAAGATCTCAAACAGCTTATTGTGACGTGTATCCTTGCTCGGCCTTACCACACTAACTAGCAGTGCTTTTCCATATACCTTGGAAAAGGCCTCTAATATGGATATAGGCAGAAAGTTTGCTTGTTCGCCTTTCTCTCCCTTTTAAAAACGGTGACAATCATGGCCGTTTTCAATAAGGAAGGGACTTCTCCTTCCCTGTTGATCATATTAAAAAGCCATGTAATAAACTGAACAGATATAAGTGGTTCCTCTTTGAAATAAATGAATTGGCAGGCCATACGCAATTGCACTTTTGTTATTCCCTAAGCTTCTCCCGCAATCCTATCTCATTCTGGGATAAGGCCAATGTCTCTTCCGACTCCTTTATAAGTTGATTCTTAAACAGAGGGTTTCTTGCTGGGTAGAAAGAGGATGCTGAAGGGAGATCCCCCACATTATCTTGTGAATATGCAGAATATGGTAATATGGCACCTAAACAACTTTACTAAATTCCTATAAATAAATACAGGGTTCTCTGGATCATTAATTACCTCTTGGAGTAGAATGAGATCCACTCTACTGCTGGCCAAGCACTTTTACATTGATTTCTCATAGGGCCTGTGGCGATTAAGTGATTGCGTTACTTCTCCCCATGCAAGAATCCTTACCTGTGAGGCTACAGATGTGAGGCCACTACCCAATATTCCGCCTTGGAGTGGTCAAAAACAGGAGGACCTCACAAGGAGGGATTTCCCTCATGGGGATGCTGTCTCCAGTTCCATGATGGAAATCCCTAACCCGTTTGCCCTTGAGGCCTTAAGATCTCCACAAACCGCAGCCAACCAACCTGAGAGTACTACTGTCATGTATTGTGATACTCCCTCTTGTATTCATTTAGAGACTGGCCTAAAGATGATCAAAGGCGTGATGCCGATAACTCCCTTGTTAAAGCTAGATAGTCCTGAGCAGAGGAGGCCCAAGGAGACATGTAGATCACCCCATGGAAAGCAGAGAAAGACTTTGGCAGTCTGTTGGGGAGGGACAGCTTCAGAATATGAAGATAGAGAAAGGACTACGAAAGGAGAGAAACTGGCATAGATGCTGGGAATCCCGGGAAGTTCAAACCTGGGAGTGGAGAGACAAGCTGCAGAGGTTGGTCATCCACAGAGAGATTGGAGGGGCGATCTGGAGAAGGCAGGAGTGTCTAGGCAGCTAGCAGCTGGAAGGTCGGTGGCATGACCTCATTGAGGTAGACCGTTCAGTCCCACAATTGCACCAGAACTAAAAGACCAAGTACCCAGCAGGACCAGTGGAAGCGGCGGGAAGCGGAAAACAGAGAAGAAGGAAGGGCCAAGAGAAGTAGCCGAATCCAAGACCCCAGGAAGAACCAGCAACATGGTTGCTCCAAGAAGAAGGTAACGGGGACCGCAGTAGAACCGGTAGGGGCTTGGAGAGGATTAAAGAGTGCATCAGGAGTAATCTCCCTCGTCACAGTAGCCACCTTAAGTCTGCTGACCCTGAAGAGTGCATTGGGAGTAATCTCCTTCATCACAGTAGTTGCAAGGAAGTGTGCATCTGGAGTAATCCCCCTTGTCATAGTGTTTATACAGAAGACTGCTTCGGGTGTGATCTCCCTCATTTCAGTGGTTGCCAGAAAATCAAGACTGACCAAGAAAGAACTAATAAAAGTGTGGAGATTCTTCAGAGCAATCTCTCTTGCTATAGTGACTCTACGGTTTACAATCCAAGTACTAGGAGGAGAGCTTGGAAGGAGTTTCAGGAACTCTTAGGAAAAGTCGCAAGAACTGTATCAAGTGTTCATATTACCAGGAGAAGGGAGCCATTCTCCTGGTTAGTAAATCAGAGTCTATTTCATCAGAACAATGGGTTAAGCCTGGATAGAAACCATTATCATTTGGAATCTTCAATATTGGTGAAAGGTGTGATATCTGGGGAAAGGCCATTCTTAACTTGAACTGTCAACACTGCTGAAGGCTGGTGATATCAGGAGAAGTGAGTCATTCTGATGGACCACTTAGAACTTACGCTTTTGGGTCAGAAAAACTGTGATTGAGCCCTATAAAGAACCACGAGAGTTTAGTTGGTTACGCTTTAGTGCTACAGCTAGAGTATAGGACAATTTGGGACAGAGGACGGTTATTTTGTGTTGGAAAATCATCCGAATGACGAGCACCCGAGTTTCCTTAATTAGGTAGAGAACCCCCTCTTAGAATAGGGAGAGTTAGGGTTTCTTTCCTTATTTTTTTATAAAGGTTTGTAACCAAAATGCCACCTCTTTGTCCGACTCCTTCTTCCAGCGTGCCATAGGTCATGACACGTCATACTTTATATCAGTGCCTAGGATAGAGGGTTGTGGTAGCTCTTCTATCTGGGAATCACAGAAATATCTTCAATGAATGACCAGCTAGTAATATTTACCAATATGTCATACATAAAAATAGCCGTCGGGTTAATCCTGAAGGTTGGACATACAGGAATATCCCCCACAGAGCATCCACTTCAGGCTCCTAAATGTGCTTTATCCGGGCAAATTGCCAGGCTTTCAGCAAATGCATGACATCTCCATGGTGTGTGAAGTGCTGTTACTAGAATATCTTTGCCTAATTTTCTTCTTCGTGTAGTCTGCCATGCTATACCTTCAACTCTAGTTCTGCGGCAAACTACAGCCCGCCACATGGGCAGCCACTAGGACCTTTACTTGCAGGTATACAATACGCCGAACAGCCCAATTTGTGTGGACACTATAAAGATCAAGTTTCTTAAAAACAGAATATTGGGTATGCCGATATTACTCCTGCCAAGTGACATATACAGCTATTTATTCTCTAACCCTGCTATGTTCAGAGACAATTGGTTTAGTCTCCTTAGTATTCTTTTAAACTTTTTATATGCATAAGGCCAAACCCCTATCAGTTTCTATAAAGGGGGGGAGGGTACAATGTCAGTCTAGCACAATTAGGTTGGACACTACCGTATTGGTAGGCAAGAAGAAAGTCTGTATACGATTTCCGTAGAACAGATTAAAAAAGTTAACAGAATCTTCTTAATACTACATTTGGGGACATGGTTCTATACACTATGCATGTTAGGCATAGTGGGTATGAACTGATCATTACTTGGTGTTATTTGGGAGTGGTTGAAGGCTGGTAGCTTTTAGTTCTATACTATCCCAGTGTTTTGGGGGGAGAATCTTCATTTCTTTTGGAAGTATGGGGAGGGTCACAGGACTTGTGGTAGTTGAAGGTAGCTGTTATGTGTCCAAAATGGTGATAATAAAGAGCCAATATAATTATTTGTTGATAAAAAATTATGGTGGTTAAGGAGCCAGGAGAAAGGGTTCAGTCATTCTTGTTCATATCGTGAAATATGAATGGGTCGGGTCATAATTTTAAGAGAAGTATGGTCATACAATTTCTTCAAAGGCATAAACCCAACATGGGCTTTCTTTAGGAGACCCAAAATGAGTGGAATTTAACATTGTTTTTTGGGGTGTGGTCTCTAAAATTCGATAAACCACTAGGGGTTCACTAAAGGTTTTGGCATGGGGGCAATCATGCTCAGAAAGTGGTACCATTTTCATACCCTTCACAACCACACAAATCAATCCAGTAGGTACCATATGATAACTGGAACGATGGAACAAACACCATATCCTTAATGTGTGTACGTGTTCCTCCTCCACTGACATCCACCCTGTTGATGGTATTGCAAAGCCAGATAGTGAATAATTCACAAAGTATCATGATCCTTGACAGTGGGTTTACTGATGGAATGGGGCGGGTTTGGACAAATCTAGGCTATAATCTCCAGGGGTAAGGAAAGCTCCAAGTTTCTCATTTGCACAAGCATTGGGGCTGATAGAGTTGTGGATGGTGACACATATGTGGACCGTGAGGTACTCATACATTTCAGTAGTTCACTCATCCTTCAATCAGTAGACTATTTTGTGTCCCAGAGCGGATGACAGGATGGAAAAGATCCAACTCCTACCAAAGGGTATATCAATCAGACACCTCCCTGCTCTCAGTCCCACTTCACAATAACTCACTGAGACCACATAGGATTCGACGACTAAATTAATATTACCCACAAGATGAGCACTTCATTGAACATCATGAGAGCCCAACTAGACCCTATTTCTAGGTAAATGCCACCTCAGTACAGACAGTGGTTGCAATATGGGATAGAATAACCCAGACAGACATGGAAAATCACAAACTGCGTTATCAGTGGTACAATAAATCAAACCACAATTGATATCCCAGCAAGACTAGGTTGTCACCGACTGGGCGTACCTGTGACTTTGATAGAGAAATGTCCTGTCTCTACTGGAAGCCACATTGCCAACCAGGGAAGAACACTGATAGGCAAGTGGCCCCCAAAAGCAAAAGCCAAAGGAAATATTTTTGCTGGGATAAAAACCTTTGGTGATACATCTGATTGAAGGAAACCAGGATCTTCAATGTCGCTCAAGAGGATTAGGACAATATCCAGGGAAATATCCAGAAGCAACAATAGACATGGAGAAGCCAAGGGAAGCTTAGATGAAGAGACCAGGAGGGCAGATAGGAGGACAGCCAAGACCAAGAATAGGCCACCAGGAACAGAACAGGAATGTAGGTTAGATAGAGCAAGGGGAACACAGAGCGTCTGATGTTCCGGGTGCCATCTTTGGAAGGGCAGAGCAACGCCAAAAGCTCAACGTCACGGGCCGCCTTGAAGCCATCTTAGAGTGAGTCAAAGAAGGACTTGCACGGAGCACTGGCGAAGTGCAGAGAAACGCCAGAGGTGCCACACGGACCAGTGTCGGGATAAGCAACTACCCTGAATTGGACATAGTGTAAAGAAACCCAGGCTTAAGAGTTCTCTACTCTTTAAAACGTGATGGGTGAACTCAGTACATCTTCATTTCCCGTTAGGAAAAACATTGGTTGGGTAATCAGTAAGCACACTTCAATTGTTACTTATGTTTTTTTTCCTATAAGATGTTGCCTATCTTCTGGTTCCTGTCTATTAGACTTTACCTAGTTTTCTCAAGATTTTCTTCCCAGTGTGTTTGACTCATGGGCTCTTTCTGACACTAAATGGAACTGGAGTCCTAAATGCAAACAAACAATAATGGTTCTTAATGTGAGCAAAATGCAGCCCATGCTAAGTCGAAGTATGAGCAACCTATGACCCAAGTCAAGTCTGAATGTAAGAATCACTCACTGACCCTTGCCGAACCCTAACTTTCCCAGTAGACTCCATTAACCCTCAAATGAGTCTGCATACCAAGGAAACCGCTAACGGTCAGTCATTCCACATCATCGCTCATATACCTCTTTCTTACACAGTATACCCCCCAGAGGCTTCACATTGGTATGATTGGCAATGCCACTCTCTAGGTACAGTCCAATGGGACCAGTAAAGTCATGCTTAACTAGGGGAATGCATGCAGCTGTTTGGCAGTCACAGTCCATGCACATAGGGATTTGGTCCTGGGTATTATCCTGCACTGGGTCCAGATATGCAAACACTCTCCACTAACTGACCTCTTTCCATACCAGCTGTTGATGGTGTGTACATCTGCCTTTCATCCACATACTTAGCTGTCTCTCATATCTGGGTTGAGTCAACTTGGCCAACCATCATTAAGCCTTCCCACTCTGATGTGCTCCTCATGATTATGTATCCCTGTGGGGCCGATTCTGAGGTGCTTACAAAAATAGAAAAGTTTTGTCCCGTGGAGGAGAAACGTGCTTCTTAAAGGCATAATTTTCTGTTATATTAGGGATTCGTTATACAGCAAAAGTGGCAGTAAATATGTTACAACATTGTGCTGAAAATATTGGCAGTATGTGAAATGAGGGCCATAGTAACATAAAACTTCACAGTAATGCATGGCAATTACGATAACACAGTCTCAAATAAACAGCTATTTAGACGCATCCCTCCAAATTCAATTCTGGCAAAAGTCACAAAATATGATTTCATTCACTTATGGACCAAACCAACGTATAATTAGCTGCTCAAACCCTGAAACACAGTTTTCAGTAGTACAAAGTCATAGTATCAACACATGCATTAGATTAACCTTAGAACATGTGGACTATCACACCCTTATGGTGACTTGCCCCTTCATTATCATGGTGCCGCTTTCTCTTTCTGACACACTAACAAAGTCCATTCCGTCGGTTGTTGAGCTTGTCCCTCTGGCTGGCAGTGCTCCTCCTTTGTTGAAGATATAATTGATCCTACTGAGGGGCTTCAACAGAGCGGCTTAAATCCTGATCTGAACTGGCTGATACAATTGAAACTTGATGGATTTTCTTTGTAACTCACAGCCGACATTAACTCCCTTTCCTTATTATTCCAAGACCCAATGTGAAGATTGCCCAAAGAGGCTTGTACAAGCTCTCTCCCCTTTGGAATATCAAGCTGGTCATCCCTGTCACTTCAGGACTGTTATCTAGAGCCCTGATCCTTTACACCTTAAACTCGGGCCAAACTTTGCTCACCAGAGTTCAACGCACGCAAGTGAGAACGAAACCTTTGTTCTTTGTTTACTTTCACACTGTACGGTGTTACATTGTGACACCAATTGCCTTGATGTCCTGCTGGATAAGTGGAGCAGTGCCTAGAGCATCGAGTCCTGGGAGAGAAACAGTGTGAGGCAGTTCGAGGCCTTCGGCCGTTCAAAGAACATTTTTAGTGCTTGTTACAACATGGTAAGAGACATATGATTTGAGATATGTTTAAGGATCAGTGTATGCCGCTGGCAGCCTCAGTTTAATATTGTGTGAACTCTATATAGTTGAAAACACTATTTGGTGCCCATTAAGGATTGATTTATCGGCGGGTCATGCCCCACAGCTTATAGTCATACATTGCATCTTTCCCAGTCTTGGTTGATCCTGCAATATACTGACATAGCGGGAGACTTATGTTCTTTTCTGGGTGAATAGGCAAGTTGCGACTCTAAATGAACTGTGCCAGTTCTGCCAGGTTGTTGGTAGCAGTGCTGTAGACATACTATTAATTCAAAGGGCATTTTTACTATGTCGCCACAAGAATCAATTGAGAAGTGCATCCCGGAAAGAAGCTGCGAAACCCTACCCAATGATTAAAGGAGGGCGGACTGCACCTGATACTACTTCGCTAAGAGATCTGAATGCTCATATAAATGCTGAGTCTGATAAATCAGCTGACAATTCACACATGCTGGTAAAATAACATATTTCTTTGCTTCCAAGGATCAGGGTGTGGAAAATTACTTAAATCCAGAAATGATGGTAACGTCATCGCCTAACATGGATTGTGAGAGGGGATCATTATTACTACCTGCTATTGTTAATAAATATTCTTTATTGAACTTGTGTTATTCATTGCAGAGAGATTCTTTGGGTAGGCGTGAGATTATATCTCAAGATGATCATCTTCCTATTGAAAATGTAAAGGACATTGTAATCCCAATAGATCACAGACTGTCTAAATATTCTAATTTATTAAAATTCTCAGAGGATGCGATGAGTAGATCTGAGATAATGAATACATCTAATACTGCAAATATATTGTTATCTGATAGGGACAAAATATCAGTTGTTGTGAAATCTTTGCTGGCCTTATGTACTAAAATAGCTTTGGTGTTGATGTTTTATTAGCTAATAGCAATATGTCTTTTGGAAAATGATCTCATCAGTATACGTCACATCCCTCTTAGTTCTCAACCTGAAAACTCTCCCCAAGATGAGAAAGTAATTATATTGGAGCCTGCATGCAACTGTGATGGGGATCAGCGTGAAGTATTTATACCACCTACGAAGAGCCCTCCCTTGCCTCTGGAAGAAGCAGAAAATACTGAGCCTAATGTGGCCTTAAGAAAAACACGAAATAAAAACTGATTACAGAGACAAAGGAAACAACACTGAGGTAGGCCCTCAAAAATGTCTAATGAAGACATTGCAAACTCTTTAAAGGTTACTCAGATTGATATATCAGTGATTAAATCGTCCTCAACACACAAGCCTGTGGTGAATAACAAAAACCTGTAAATATGGGCCTTTGGACCAATGGCTTGGTCCAACAGATCCAGGCTATAGATGTCTTTCCAGTTCAAAGGATGAGCCGGAGTTTGACAACAGTACACCGGATTGGCAGTTTGGATCTCCTACTAATAATGAAGAGGCAATGGAGATTATTAAAGATCCTATATTTAAAACGATAACATCAAAATGATTGGCTAATAAAGTCAATGATGTAATAAGAGTAAAACTAAACAAGAACAATGTATCTAAGATAAAGGTATTTGAACATCTTGCTAATGCATCTAACCTATACATTAATAGAAGTGGGGTGATACAAAGTATGCAAGATATCCCAGAACTGGTTATGATTATGACTAATGATATCTCGCACATGGAGCTACTTGAAAACGTTAGTGAGCCAAATTGGGCAATAGTACACTTTATTTCACCTTTATTTTTTGAGTATATACTTTTGCATGCAGGGGAGACTTCTGAAATGGGTTTTGAAGTCACTCCTGTTCAGACAATTGTGACCGACTTGGAGTGTGACTCATTATGGAATGTGAAAGTTTTAAATAATCTAAAAAAATAATTTAAAAATTGTGGAAAAAGATCTGGGCCACAAAGTTAAGGAGTTGGAAGCTAAATCTGATGCTTTTAGGATGTTATTAAATCTGATTAATGGTAAACCATCCTTGGTTGGGACAGTTAGACAAAAACAAATGCAGAAGAGTTTAATGGTGACCCTAAAATCAGAAAAGTCAAGCTTAATATTGTGAAACTCGTGTGGCTTCCATTCTTTCCTGTATCATAGGGAAGGACTGCACTTAGAAATTAGCTCTTATGTATTCGGTCTGCAAGACACTTTGTTATTACACCAGAGTTTTACAGACGTGTATACAATAGTAGAGAGCAGCCACTAAAGGTTCCTTGGGCAGATCTTCTGGTGGCCTGATAAATAAAGGGGTGATCTTCAAGCCAAAGTATATGCCACTCAGTGGAGAGATAACACAATTAACATAATTTCTGTAATTACTTCAGGAATTGGTGATAGCCCTCATTTTAGGGTGTTGTTGATCAATTTGTATAGCCCCCCTCCCCGGCAACGTGAAAACTGTAAATTTGAAACACTACATATGTAATGTGCTAAACCAATGGCTTGAAGAGGATAAGGGTCATAATTATGTCATCGCTGATGACTTAATACGGTCTGTCATGAAATTGACAGAAATTATTCTCATATAGCTACGAATAAATTTGAGGTTAAAGATAATTGGTCTTTATTCCTAGATGGGTGATATATGGTATATATTTGTTAACATATTTTATTGATTTTTAATAAACAAACAAACTATACTTAATCAATACAGTCAAGACATACAGGCATACAAACATTCTCGGTGCACGGCTCTTTCATACACATTTTAAATGGTCCTTTATATATTCAGGTGGACCTCAGCAGTACATCAAATCTTATACACAGCTTTGCTGTGTCTCTAGGTGTCCTCCCACCTCTGCCAGATCTTGCGTGCCTTCCCTGGGCATCCTCTGGTGGTATATACTATTGTTTCCATTGACACACACATATCTACATCTGTTATCCGTTGTTCATATTGTGGGGCTGAGGCAGATCCCCACAGCTGGGCCAGATTCCTTTTTGCGAGGCCTGTGGTTTTATGCGAGTATATGTTTTTTGAAACGGGATATCTCTATGCCCTCATCAATTCCCAGTATTAGCAGTTTGGGGTCCATTGGTATCACTCGACCCATGACCGATGATAGTCTATCACAGCATTTCTGCCAAAAGATCTGGATTTGTGGGCATTCCCATAGGATGTGGAAAAATGGCCCTCTCGCTTGATGGCATCTTAGACAGTTGGGGTCCTTTGCTCTCTCCCATTGGTGTAAGGCCTCTCTTGGATAGTATATCCTGTGTAGAATTTTAAGTTGAATCAGTCTAATTCTGGCCGATATGGCTGTTTCTCTTGAATACATGAGTGCTGTGGTCCAGTCCTCCGGTTGTAGTGGCCCCACATCTCTTTCCCATTTTGGCTTAAGATCCGTAAATTCTGTTGTAGCAAATGAGGCAATCGCATTGTACATTATGGAGGTTATTTTGTTGTCAATACGCTCCATCACGATGTTCCTCTCAATTGGTGTGCACTCTGGTATGTTGAGAAAGTCTATCACACATGTGGTGAGTGCATGTCGCATCTGTCTGTAATGAAGTGTTCTGTGGAGGGTAGCTTGAATTTGTCTCTCAGGGTCTGGAATGATACTATTTTCCCGTCTTGCATCATATCTTCTAGCCTTGTTATCCTAGCTGCTTCCCAGTTCGCCCATTTCGGAAGTTTGCTGAACTCCGGTAGATGCCTATTTTGCCAGAGGGGCTGCATCAGTGTGATCTTCCCCTCCCAGCCTATATGTTTGTGTGCGTCTATCCTTATCTGTGTTCTATGGGCTGTTGTTGTGTTGGGGATCGGGCGTGTTGTGTTTTGATAGAGTCTCTAATGGAGTGAGCCCTTGTCTCGCCTGGCTATCCGCTCTGATGTGTGGTAATTCAGTGTTATTGTGTAGGATGTCGTTTACTATTGGCATTTGGGCTGCCCAGTAATATGTTTGCAGGTGAGGGGGTCCAATGCCTTCCTCCCATACGGAGCGCTGTAGAGTTTTCAGAGCCATTCGGGGGTGTCCTCCTCTCCACAGCAATTTCCTAAGTATCTTGTCTATTTTGCGGAATTCCATTTTGGGTATATATAATGGTGCATTCTGCAGGATATATAGGAACCGCGGTAGAGCCAGCATCTTAAACAGTGCCGCCCTCCCCAGTAGGGTGAGGGGAAGAGTCATCCAGTGTTTCACATCGTTTGCAAATCTATCTCTGATTAGATGTAGGTTTTTTGGTACGTATTGTGTAAGATTAGTCGTGATCTGTACCCCGAGATACCGGAACTATCGTTTTCTATTCTATATGGGCAGTTGTTTAGGGCTGTTGCATCGATTCCTTTAATCGGGAATAGAATGGATTTACTATAGTTTACCCGTAGTCCACTAAAAGCTTCAACCATGGGCCCAGTGGAACCCCTTCCATAACTGTGATTCTCTCAGCATTATTCCAAGGGGTTCAATTGCTAGTGCGAATAGCATCGCAGAGAGGGGACAGCCCTTTCTAGATCCTTTGCCCAGATTGATGCTGCGTGAGGTCCATCCATTCACCCGTATCTCGGCTGGCGGGGCATTGTATAAGAGCTTGACCCAGCCTATGAATTGGTCCCCGAGTCCCATTCTATCCATTATGTTCCACAGGGCCTCCCAGTGGAACGAATCAAAAGCTTTCTCAAAGTCAGTAGTGAGGAGTGCCAGTGAGCCTTCTAATGCTGGTGTCTTTTCAATGGCGACATGGAGCCTGTGAATGTTCATTCGTGTGGATCTCTGTGGCATAAAGCCGCATTGGTTTGGGTGGATGATAGTGTTTATTACTGTCTATAGTCTATTGGCTAGTATTTTCGCCAGTGTTTTTGCCTCTATTTTTATAAATGAGATCGGCCTGTAGGAACTACATGCGTCTGGCGGTTTACCTTCCTTGTGTATCACCACTATGCTGGCCTTTCTTAGATCTGGGGGAAGAATTCCTTTTTATTTTGAGTGCAGGAACATTTTAAGCATGTGGGGTGATATTTCTCTGCTGACGATCTTTTTCCACGTCTCCACTGGGAAGCCGTTGGGTCCCAGGGTTTTCCCATTTTGGAGTTGGGATAGAGCTGCTGTCAGTTCTTCTTCTGTGATTTCTGCTTCTAGACTCATTCTTTGCGTGTCATTTAAGGACGGGATGGTGATTGTATCCAATATGCTGGGATCCATCGGGGTTGTCGGAGGAGCGTATAGCACCTCATAATACGCTGCGAAGCTCTCAGCAATGCCTGGGTCGGTTGAAATCCGTTCTGCATTTGTGGTGGTTATGCAGCATACCTGGAGGTGTCCCTCCTCTCTCTTCTCTAACCACGCTAACATCTAACATTCAGCCGGTCAAGTGGCACAGCGAGTAGAGCGCTCGCTTTGATATCTGTGCAGAGCCTGCTAACGCAGGTTTGAATCCCGGCAGGGGAAAACTCAGCCTTTCATACTTCCGAGGTCGATAAATGAGCACCACACATCTTGGGTAATAATAAGCAGCGCTCAGATACCTGAGGGTTCGTAGCGCTATATAAATGCCAAATTATTATTATTATCTTGCTAGCTTTATCTCCAGTCTCATATAGTCTAGTGCGCATGGTTTTGCGTGCCTGCTTCGCACAGGTCAGTGTGATGTTATGTAGTTTCTTTTGTGCCACTTGTAGGGTTCTGTTGTCCTCAGCTGCACCTGTGTTTCGCATTTTGTACCTCTGCTTCCGTGTCTTCGACCTCTTTCCTATGCGCTTTTTTGTGTGCTGCTGTCCAGCTCAATATCTCACCTCTCAGAGTTGCCTTGTATGCTTCCCATATTATCCCTTCATCGTTTATCGAATTTTGATTTAATTCAAAGTATGATGAGGTAGCTTCTTGGATCTTCTCTATCAGTTCTGGAAATCCTAAATAGTAGGCGTTTAGCCGCCAGGTCGGCGGGTGCTGGGGTCTTTCTGTTTCAAGTAGCATCATTAGCGGGGAGTGGTCGGATATCCTTCGGGGGTGCAGAGTTGCTTCCATTACCTTATGTATATTTTCGTTGGGCAGGAAGAAGTAGTCTAGCCTAGATAGTGACGCGTGTGCACCCGAGTGGAACGAATATTGTCTCTTTGTCGGGTGAAGACCTCTCCATGCATCCCTCAGCCCCATTGCTGCTGTAAAGGTGGCGAGTTTGGTTGGTATCACTGGGTTTCTCCCCCTTGTATGTGTGCTGTCTTCATTGACATTCATCACCTCATTGAAGTCTCCACCTATTACCAGGATATCTGCTGTGTTATTGGCTATGATTGGTGTGATGTCGTCCAGTAGAGTTGTTATGAGCGCTGGGCGTGAGTAGACCGTTAGTATGGCAATGGTTTGGTTCCACAGTGTGCCTTGTATAAAGACAAATCTTCCTCCAGTGTCTTGGATTATGTTAGATATTTCGACAGGGGTTCTCTTGTTTACCAGTATTAATACTCCTCTCGAGCCCGTGGAAAAGCCTGCATGTATTGCTGTGCGGTATTTGGTTCTCTTGAAGAGTTGGCACATTGTACCTGCCAGGTATGTTTCGGTGAGAAACGCTATGTCTGGGTTGTGCTGGTTTAGATATTGTGTTACCAGCCTTCTCTTGATGCTGTTTCCCAGGCTGTTCACGTTCCATGTTATGAGAGTGAGTTTTTTAGTATTAGGTCCGGTTGAGTTCATTGCTCGTCTTGTGCGGTTTCATGTGTAGGCAGCCGCAGCTTCCATAAGAGGTATCTTGTGCTGATTCAATCTGGAGTGCCCTGATGTCTTTTATGTTCAATGTGACTGATCGAGCCGTGCTTGTCCTGCTGCCAACAAATAACATGTTCAAACCCCAACTGCCCCCCATACTCCATCCCCAACTGAAGCATCTGTCGCCCATACAACCAAACTTTTAATCAAATAGTCTAACGTTAAGTGTCTCTCGTCACCGTGGCATTGGAGGTGCCATGGTGGATACTTGTGAGGGCATCTTCCTTACTGTTTCTGATCAAGGGGAGATGTGATGTGGCGTGTCGTGGGCCGCCAGCCATTCTGTGAGGTGATTGTTTCCAGCTGGTATGCTTTCCAGACAGGCTTCCGGTTATTCACATAAAGTAAGTGTTTCTGTTGAACTGCCTGCTGTTAGCGTTTATTCATCGCCTATCTGTGGCATTGCTTCCATTTCATGCTGTGGTGGTTCATCTGGCGGTCTATTTGGTCGAGGTCTATTTCTCCGGTTTTCCGGCCGTCTCCATGGCCCCAGTCTCCTTCTAGATTACGTTCTGCCCAGTTCCATACCTCTTTAGGGTCTGTGAAGTGCACCGTCGTGCCCTTGTGGTAGATTTTCATCTGTGCCGGGAATAGCAGGCCATATTTCACATTCAGCACTTGAAGGTGCTTCTTAAGAGGGTCAAAGGATTGCCTCGCTTTTTGCACTTCTCTAGTGAAATCAGGGATGAAGGCTATCTTGGAGCCATTGTATGTTATGGCACCTTTCGTCCTGGCCATGTGGAGTAACGCATCTCGATCCCTATAGTTTATCTTAGCTATCACTGTCCGTGGTTGTGTTCCAGGGATCGGTCTGCCAGTCGGGATCCGGTGAGCACGCTGAACTGAAAAGAATTTTGATAAGGATTTGGGGCCAAATAAGTCGGCGAGCCATTGTTCTAGGAACAGCTCCATGCTTGCTCCCTCTGTTTTTTCGGGCAGGCCAAGGATTTGGGTGTTATTTCTTCTCAATCGGCCTTCTCCTTCTTCCACCCGTTCCTCCAGTACTTTGATGCGTTCCAGTACACTGCTCATTTGTTGACCCATACCTCTTAGCTCGTCCTCCGCTATGGATATGCACGTCTCTGCCTCTCCCGTACGAGATGATAGTTTCTGGAGATCGTGACGCAGTAGGGAGACTTCTGTACTGATGCTGTCCATTTTGACTTCCATGGAGGCTTGTGAATTGGAGATGGCGTTCATCACGTCTCTAAGGGATATGTCTTCATCAGGGTCTTGTGGTTCATCAGGCTTATTCTGGCCCGCTGGGGGGGCCGGAGCAGATGTCGTGTATTGCTCCATTGTTCTCTGGGTAAAAGCTTTCTTGGCCTTTTCCTTGCCCATTTTGGAAGTTGTACGCTTGCCCCTTGTGAGCCTCTAGTATATGGCATAGAGTGGAGCAGCTCTGAGTGTAAGCCTACTTTGCTCTGCTGTATTTGTGGTGTAGGGGCAGCTCCATATTTCAGACGTGTCACACATCAGCACATCAGTGTTTTTATCTCTATCTAGTATTTCGGTGCTGCGTCTCTGTGTTGCTCCAGCGTATTCATTTGCTAGATGTACCAGTAGTAGCACTGTTCGTGTGGTGCATTCCCATGTGTAGATCTCTCTCCACTTGGCTTGGCCCCAGGTGGGTTCTCTTGAGTCCTTTGTATTATGTTTGAGGCACGCGGCTCTGTGCTTTGCTCAATATGGTAGGTGGGGGCAGACTGCTGCTTGTCAGCGGTGTGGCTTTGTGTATCTTGTTGCACTCAGATTTGCGGTTTTTGTGGTTGGATTGGTCCAGCAGTTATGTGGGGCCTGGTATTGGATTCCTCTATCCTATTGTTCCGTTCTTGCAGGCAATGTCCTTTCTGTTCCAGGGCAGTTCTGTTGCCTTTTGGGCCTCTCTGTGGAGTGCTCTTTCCCTACTGTTTATCTTGTGCAATGCACTAGGGGCCGCACTCATTGGAGCTTTGGTTACGATGTGCAAATCTCCTGTTGACTGTGCAGGCCTGGGCGCCTGGTCGTTGTGCCAGATCTGTTTGTAGTATGCCCCTGCATCTCTCTCCCCTGCTAGTTGGGCGGTTCTCCCCTTTTTGTCCCCTGGGCGCGTTGGGCACACCATTGCCGACGGAATCTGGGAGACGGGAGACGGGAGGCAGGGCGGGCAGGCAATCAGGCGGGCGGGGGTCCGCTCTTGAGTGCCGTCTGGTATGCCTTGCAGGCCTTGTTAATCAATACCCGCCTCCCCCTCTCCTCACCAGTCACCTTGGGCGCTGTTCCTCAGGCTCTCACCCCCACCGCGGCCGGCCGCTGCAGCAGGTCAGCAGGCGCTCTACGTTAAACGGAGCGCCTGCGATGTTCCAGCCTGCCGCATGTCGGGGCGTGTGGACTCGCCAGGGCGGGGGTAAGTCCTCTCGGGTATGCCGGGGCTGTGGTCATCAGGGGGGTGCAGGGAGATCGCGCCACCAGGTGGGACAGCACAACGAGGGCTGCAGGGGGTGGTGCTTATGTTTCCTCAATCCGCTCACTCAGTGGGTGCCGATGTCGAGCTGTCTTTTCGATTCCGGCGAGGGTTCACGCTGCCTCCGTTGGATCTGTGGGCTGAGTCTCTCCCAGCTCCTTGCAGGCTGTTACTCCCTTCAACATCCGTGGCAGACAGCGCCCGCAGTCTTCATCTCGCGTCACTGTCGGCCATCTTGTCTTTGTTTTGGCGCCGGCTGCTTTTCTTTTCAGCCGCAGTTATCTCTGGCCCTGTGCTTCAATTTATGTATCGGGTCCAGCTGGTCGTCCTGCTAGGTTTCCGCCACCTTTGAGGACATTTTCAGGGATATATTGGCTCGATTTCGCAGGATATTTCCAGGATGTGGCTGGCAACCCCGGGAGCACTACGGGATCACGTCTTCATCGGGTGCCCGCTGGCCACGCCTCCTGATATATGGAATTCTTGAACCCCCAAATGGAATTTGAAGGAATCAAATATTTTTACTTGGAGAAGAGGTGTCCAGAAATTATGGATATATTATATCTTTGTGTCCCATTCTCTCAAGCCTATGGTAAATGATTGGCTCCCGCTCTCAGAAATATTGTCTCGACAGAAGAGTTTCAGAAGAAACTAAAGACCTTTCTTTTTTCTTAAACTCTGCTGGTTAACTGTCTTCCTCCACATCCACACACTGCTTCAGTAATTACGTTTGATGTCTTGTCTCTGTTTTATGTCTGCGCCCTTAAGCCCTTGGGTACCGGGAGCACAATACAAATGGATAAATAAATAAATAACACAGTTCTTACTGATCTTAGTGCTCATATTAGAATGAATTGTTAGTTTAACATAAATAAAACAGTAAGAGAAAACATTCTACTTGGAGAGGTAGGCCTTAATAACCAAATGAACAGACTTAGTTGGTCTGGAAAAAATATGGATCTATTTAATGAGTTATTAACTCAATATTTGGGGAATAATTGTGGTAAGGGAAATGATGAAATTAAGGTAGTTTCCTGGGAAACCATGAAGCATGTCATAAAAACCTTGAAAGAAAAAATTACATACAAGCCCAAAAATGCTGCCTAATGTTCCATACGATGCAGAAATAGATAGTCAAATGAAAGAAAGAGCATCATGATGCCATGGGAAGAATAAAGAAAGATGTTTCTCACAATTAATTGTTATCAAGGAAAGCAGCTATTAAATTGAGAACTAAATATAAAAACTGGGTGAGACTTCATAAACAGTCCCAATTTAACGCCTAATGGATGGAAACATTTAAAATAATGTGTCTAAAAGATGACCAAAAATGTTGGCACTTAGTTAATAAACATAGAAATAGTGACCAAGTTGGCATGTTTAACCCCATTTCTGAGTTATTATATTATGGTTCTTTACTACAGAGAAGAGACCACTGTGCCTGAGCCTGAGCCTGAAAATATGGACATTTTGGTCAATAAAAACCTTTTGCCTAATACTAGCTGGTTTTCACATGATGATATATGGGATACATTACTCACCGTAATCGTATTTCTGATGCTTGTATCTGCGTAGATTCACATGCTGTGCATAGGGAGACATCTAGTGGAAGCTGCAGAGTATTACAGTTTGTTTTTCAAAACTCGAAAATGGGCGCCGACACACGGCATGCCAGTAATACTATCCCTAGTGTGACGTCCACTGTACCCGTGATCCCTCACGCATGTAGGACCCTCAGATTGTATTTTGTCTGACATGAGGTAGCATGAGGAGTAGCGTGAGTACAGGTTATCCAAGAAGATAGATAGATAAGACTACAAGCATCCATGCGCCTTCTCTCAGAGGGGAGGAAGGGCGGGTGCATGTGAATCTAAGCAGATACAAGCATCAGAAATACGATTACGGTGAGTAATGTAGCCCTTCTGAGGCTTGTGGAATCTGCTTAGATCACATGCTGTGCATAGATTAGGGAGCAGTATTAGAAGAAGGAGGTGGGATGTGAGAAGGGTCGTGAGCAAACAGGTGTCTTAGAACCGCTTGTCCCACTTGAGTATTTGTCTTGGAATGAGTGCCAATTCAGTAGTGCTGAGTAAATGTGTGAATAGAGCTCCATGTAGCTGCTTTGCAAATGGTGTCAAGGGGTACATTTGCAGTGAAAGCCAGAGTGGCCCCAATGCCCCTTGTAGAGTGAGCTCTTGGCGTAAAAGGCACAGTCTTTTCCGAAAGGGAGTAACATAGCTGGATACAATTGACTATCCACTTGGAGATGGCACCCTTAGAGACGAGATCTCCCTCTCTGCCTGTAGCTACGGAGACAAACAGTTGGTCTGTTTTTCTTAGCGGCCTGGTCTTGTCTACATAGTAGAGGACCGCTCTTCGCACATCTAGAGTGTGTAGTTTCACCTCAGCAGAGCTTTTGGGTTCTTGGAAGAATGCCGGAAGCTTGATGGACTGGTTAACGTGGAATTTAGAAATGAACTTAGGTGAGAACCTAGGGTGTGTTCGTAGAACCAGTTTATCAGTAAAGAAAGGATCCTGCACTGACAGAGCCTGAATTTCACTGCCCCTTCTTATGGATATAATGGCTACTAAGAAGGCAGTTTTATAGGTCAGGTGTTTGAGACTGGCTTTATGCATGGGTTCAAAGGGTGGACCCATAAGATTAGCAAGCACCACATTAAGGTCCCATCCATGTGGTGGGTTTGAAGTTGGAGGGTGGAGTCTCTTTACCCCTTCCATGAAGGCTTTAACCACTAGTACTTTCCACCACGAAACTTTGTTAAGGAAGGTGGTGTAGGCTGACAGCGCCGCCAGGTGTACCTTGAGTGAATTAAATACCAACCCTGCATCCAGCAGATGGAGCATGTAGGTGACAATATTGGAAGGAGTGCAATCAACAGGGTTGATTTGCTTCTTCTGGCACCAGATAACAAATCTCTTCCCTTTATCAAAATAACAGTGCCTCGTGTTTGGTTTCCTAGATTCCTTTAGGATGTCCATGCACCTCTGTGGTAAGATGAGATGTCCAAGCTCTATGACTTCAGGAGCCATCCTGCCAAGTTCATTGAGCCGGGTTGAGGATGCACTGTTTGACCTTGGTGCTGGGATAGTAGGTTGAGCCAGCAGGGGAGTCCGATGAGTTCACACGCTGCAAGTCTCCGCAGGTGTGGGAACCACGGTTGTCTCGCCCACATGGGAGCAACCAGGATGAGCGTCATCGATTCCCTGTGCATCTTGTTGACCACTTTCCTCCTGAGAGGAGTTGGTTGAAAAGCATAGGCAAACATCCCTGACCAGTTCATCCACAGAGCGTTACCCTTGGAGTCTGGCTGGGGGAACCTGGATGCGAATCCTGGGCATTGTCTGTTTTCGCTTATGGTGAATAGGTCTATAGCGGGGAAACCCTACTGTGAGAAGAGATCTTCTACGATTTCTCTGTGCAGACACCATTCGTGTTCTTCTGGGAGGGGATCTCTGCTCAAAGCGTCTGCTAGTGAATTGAGATCCCCTGGAACACGTTGCGATGACAGGTAAATGTTCCGTCTGAGTGCCCATGTCAAAATTTTCTGGGCAAGCCTGGACAGATTTGGCGAACGAGTCCCTCCCTGTTTGTTTATGTAAAACATCGCTGTTATACTGTCTGTTAAGATCTGTACCGACAGGTTCAATAGGTGGGGTTCGAATGCTCGAAGCGCTCTGAAGACTGCCAGAAGCTCTAGCAGATTGATATGATTCTTGGCCACTGTGTGAGACCAGAGACCCTGAGCTGTGTGGTGAAGGAGGTGTGCTCCCCACCCCGACAGGGACACGTCTGTAGTGACTACAGCTTGTTATCTCCGGATCGTAAAAGGGTTTCCCCTTTGACAGCTTCTCTCTTGTCCACCAGTGAAGACTTTGTACAAGTGTTGGCAAAACGACCACTAGATCGTCCCACTGACCATTTGCCTGAGACCACTGTTTCGCCAACCATTCTTGCATGGGTCGCATGCGCAGGCGCGTGTGGGGACCAGGTAAATACATGACGCCATCATGCCTAGCAAACGCATAGCTTTGCACACCGTTATTTGGCGACCGGACTGACATTGAGGAATTTGCAGTAGTATATTCCGAATTGTTTCCACTGATGGAAAGGCCAACCCCTCTTGAGTGTTTAGGACAGCTCCTAGGAACTGTTTGGAGGTGCTTGCCACCTGGCTTGATTTTTTCTCGTTGATAGAGAAACCCAATTCGAAGAGGAGGTTGATCGTTCTTTGGATGTTGGAGCTGCAAATTACTGGGTTTTCCCCCGTGATGAGCCAGTCGTCCAGGTAAGGGTTCACTGGGATTGCCTCCCTGCATAGGTGTGCTGCGGCCACCGCCAGTACCTTGGTGAATACCCTTGAAGCCGAGGCTATACCGAAGGGCAGCACCTTGAACTGGTAGTGCTGACTGTCCACCTTGAAGCGCAAGAATCTTCTGTGCGCTGGCAACATGGAAATATGAAAATAGGCATCTTTCATGTCCAATGTTGCCAAGTAATCCCCTCTTTTTAGGAGTGGGATTACCTCTTGTAAAGTAGTCATGCAAAATTTCTGGGGCTTGACATACTTTTTTTTCAGGGCTTAAGTCTAATACTGGGCGCATTGTCAAATCTTTTTTTGGCACAAGGAAGTAAGTTGAATAGATACCCTTGTTTACCTGGTCGCCCAGGACGAGTTCTATCGCGTCCTTTGCGAGAAGATTGACGATTTGCTCGAGGAGGATCTTCTGGTGGTCCGGGGAATGTATTTTTTGTCATGGAGGGTGGTTGCGGGGGCGCTCTAGCAGTTCGATGCAGTATCCTGCGGACACTGTGGACAGCACCCATCTGTCCGATGTGATCCCTTCCCATGGCTGGGTGAAGTTGGAAATGCCCCCCCCCCCTACTGGGGATGCGTGGGGAGGGACCCTGAGCGGAACGTCACTGCTTTGCGGGAGGCGTACCGCCTCTGCCGGGGCTGCCTCTACCTTTACCACGGCCCCTCTTGTTACCTCTGCCGTAACTCTGGGTAGTCTGCTGGTTGCCACCCCATTATGTACCCTGTCCCTGTTGTGAATTTTGGCCGCGTAAGCGATGAAAATTACCATTCCCTCTTTGATTAGTGGGCTTATTCGTCAATTGTCCCAGGGACTTTAGAGTATCATACTCGTCTTTGGCAGTTTTTAACGCGTCCTCTACCACTTTGCCAAACAAGACATTCGGTTTGACCGGCATGTCAATAAGGGTCGCCTGCATTCCGGGTTTAAACCCTAACTGTCTTAGCCAGGCGTGCCTCTTAATGACAGTGCTCTCTGCTATGAGCCGCCCTGCATTATCTGCGGCGTCAAAGGTTGTCTTGAGGATGGAACCTGACACGGCTCTACCCTCCGACGCGATCTGGGCCAACTGACCCTTTAGTGGTTCCGGTGCGGAGTCAATGAGAGCAGCTACCTGCTCCCACTGGTGGCAATTATACCTTGCCAGCAGAGTGGTGGTGTTGGCGATTCTCGCTTGGTAAGCAGATGTGGAGGCTACCTTCCTTCCTAACCCATAAATTCTCTTGCTCTCCTTGTCTAGGAGAGCCTCAGATGATGATAGCGGTGTCCCCGCTCTCTTTCTGGTGTTAGTAATTACTAAGGAGTCAGGCTTCAGTTGACCCCTTATGTAAAGAGGGTCTGACTGGGCGGCCCTGAACATCTTCTCAATTCTGGGGTTTACAGCCCTGGTGAGATTAGGATTAAGAAGGGAAGGATCAATTCTACGTTGGATTGATTTGAGAATAGGAATGGCTTGAGCAATGGGTTTCTTGTCTCCCACTAGCTCTTCTGCGAAGTCCCTCTCCTCTTGTGCCCCCTGAATGTCGATGCGGAAGTGCTGTGCCGCTTTAGCCAAGACCTCATTTAGCAGGGGCTGGTTATCTACTGGAGAGTCGGTAACCTGAGGTTCTTTGTGAACAGGAGAGTCTATATTGTAGCCTTCTGCAACGTCTTCCTCCTCCCCATCCTGGCCCTCGTCATCTCCATAATAATCTACCCCCGTTTGGTCGTCCAACAATTGGAAGTCTGCATCCTCAGTATATTGTTGTGGATCCCCACTATACGGTTGATAAGGTTGTATATAGTAAGGGTCTGAAATCAGGCCCTGAGTTGGAGCCTGAAACCGGGGTTTTTTACTAGGGGCTGAGGGTCCCTGGATCCTAAAGGAGTAGCGTTGTCTGGAGTGTAAGTGAGGAAATGTTCTGGGTTTTTAGAGTAGAAATCAGCCAGGGAAGACATTCTCCTCATTACCCTGTCTATATCTTCACTGCTCCATTCTCTGGAGCTGGGGATGACAACCTCTTATGAGGGTTCCCCTCCTATTTCCCTAACATGAGGAGGGGGAGGAATAGTTTTGGCCTTAGGGGCAGAGACAGGGGTCTTGGAACTTTCTCTATCTGCAGACTTAAGTGTCTGTGGTGCAGAAGTAGAATGTACTGACTTTTTCTGCTGTTTACCCCCTTCCCCTTGAGTAGAAGAGTGTTTTCCTGAAGTTTTCACCTTTGTTAAGCTTTTCGACGCCTGGCGTCGAGATTCGGGGGTACTCTCTCTCTCTTTTGAGTGTGCACATCGGGACTCGGAAGCAGACGCCGAACGGGCTGCCGTAGCTGACTTCTGGTGTGCGGCCTGGGGGTGGAGGTCAGATTCTTCATCTGACGAACGCACCTCTGTGACTTGGGGAAGCGAGGCACTCTGATCTCGACCTGGAACGCCCAGAGGACACTGACTCTGTGGATCGCTCTCTCTGTGCCTCTTTTTTCCAAGAACTCGACACACGTGTCGAGTCGCGGTTAGCCTAGAGTGTTTATGTGTAGTAGTAGTGTGGGTAGCGCTCGTGTCGCCGGGTGTGTTCCCCATAACTGCCCTGCCATACAATCCTCCGGGGTCAGGGACTAGCGCTTGAGCGTCTTTCAACACCTCTGTGCCCTCGCCATCCAAACGTACGGCGTCGCTGCCATCACTGAAGGCACCCACCGCTTCCATGGCCTCGAGTTGCCTGGCGTGGTGGGCCCAACGTTTAGTGGAGCGATTCTTTAGTGTTTTCGCCTTAAACAGGCTACACATTCTGCAATTAGCCTCGGGGTGATTCCTCGGCAAGCAGAGGAGGACTCCCTGCTCACTGTGCTCAGAGAGGCGCAGCTTCACCTCACTGATGAGGCCCAACAAGGCTGAAACACGTGTTTGGGGTTGCTGTTGGTACTCTTGTTCAGAGAGGAACTGCCATAGCATTTTGGTGCTGGACTGCCCATGTGGGTGGGACAACGACTGATGTGCAAATGGATATTTCCCATCTGTGAAAGGTACAGTGAGCAAAAAGCGTGTGCTGCAAACTCTCATCTCAGAACCGGTTATCATGCCATGTTCTTTCTGGAGAGGAGCGTCTGCTACCTTTTTTTGACATTACAGGTGGCGTATTTGTCAACCCAATGGTACTTGCGGTTGCACTTGGGGCAAAATTTAAATGGAGTACTCTCCATATGCACCTAGTGCAGCGGGCTTGTGTGTGTAGGAAATAAGAGTGTAGAGTATGTTACCACCCCCCCACTCTCCCTACTTGCAGGGCCGAGGCCAGAGGCCTTCCGAGGCCCAAAGTCCGTCGTGCAGCTCTCGACGTTTGTTTGTTCTTCGGAAGCGTCGATCTTCGATGTCTCGACATGGGAGTGAAAGACCGGGGAAATGAATATCGATTTTGTGTAAAAAACCCCGATTCCCATCTTTAAAAAGTTCACACGCACAGACCCTGGTAACTATAGGTTACTATATCTCTCTCTCTCTAATAGTATGTCAAAAATCTTTGCAACTTGCCTGTTGGAGAGACTTAGATTATGGTCAGACACAAACAAGCTTATATCCTGCCAACAAACAGGCTTTCGCAAGGGTATGAGAACCTTATATAACATATTTACGTTGATTCATGTAATTCGCTCCACTATAGAACTCAAAGATAGCAAACTTTACATATACTTTTTTGATTATAGTAAGGCAGTTGCTATGGGAAAAGCTATCTAACTGGGGCTGTGACTGTTCAATATTAGACATGGTTAGACATAATTGACGGAACCTCTGGAAATATTAGAAAAGAGGACAAGGGAATGGTCTCATCTAATATGGCAACAAATTGCAGGGTCAAACAGGGGTGTGTTCATGTAACCTTGTTTTAAAATGTATTTGTCTCCGATATGTAACTCTGTTGGAACAAGTGTAACAATTTTCCACCAAAATTAGGGGACAGCTCTTTAGGGTGGCTCTCCTACGCTGATGATACCCAGCTGATGACCGCAAGGCAATTGGATTACAGCATAGTTTAGAAGCCATTGGTAGATATTCTGGAGAAAATGGTCTGATTATAAACCCCCATGAAACAAAAGTAATGATTATTGGTGGTAAAAATAGAAAGAACTGCTATTTTGCCTGGAGATTATATGATCGCTCTATTGAAACATACTTAGGAATTCCTATTTCATCAGGCTTAATGTTGAAGTGTTACAAAATTATGTTGAGAAAAAAAATATGAAAAAAGTATGCTTGATTAAATCATTTTCCACCCATAAAGAAGGCTATTCTGCCCCAGGTTTAGTTAAATTGTACAAAAGTTGTATTATCACGGGTATACTATAAGGGCTTGAACCCTTTTTGGAAAGAAAAGTACTATGGCTTCATACAGGGAGGAAGAATCTGGAAATATTTTCTAGGATTACCAAAATGTGTACTGCTTGAGCCTATCAATTGTGAACTGGACTTAACCTCTTTAAAAAACTGGAAGATAAATCGTAAGGTGTTTTATTTGAAAATGGTGAATCTAGATATGAACCGAGATTATTTCTATTAAAACATTTTTCGCTTATGGCTAAAGCAAGATTGATTAAACCAAAAAGTTTTAAAGATTATGAATTTGAAATCTGCAGATTGTATGATGAAATTAGATTTAGGGTAGCAGAGCCATTTATTTTAACAATAACCATCAGGGAATTCAAAGAGAAAGTAAAACTTTGCGACAGGTGTCATTTTATACAACACTTGTCTAACAAACCCAAATATTTAGTGTATGCAGGGCAAAGGTTTCACTTTCCTTATCCGGTCATTGGCCTCAATAAATGCAATAACAAGAGGGCCTGAGATGTTCTGCTACGTTTGCGCCTTAATCAGTTGCCTACCTTGGAGATATCAGGAGCATGGAAGAGTATTCCTCTGACTGATAGACTTTGTCGATTATGTGGAACTGATGTTGAACTATTCGCCATATAGCCACTAAGTGTCCATTGCTTTTAGCAAATTATAATAGTGGTTATAGCTCTCTCGTTTGTAAAGTAGATACTGTTGAAACTGATAAATTTTAGGAAGCTATTTTCTCTAGGGAATGTATGAAAAGAACCATGGCTGTATTTTATATTTGGCAATTATTTCTTAGGAAAATTGAGAAAGTTTAGGTGCTGTTTTTTAGATTTTTTCTGATCTTCCACCTTAATGCAAAAAACGGCCTGGGATAGTGGTGGAGTAACATAGCACCATTTTATGCTGCACCGCTGTAGCCGTAATGAGGACTATAATCTCATAATAAGTGCAGCGCTGTACCCACCAAGTGCCAAGATGGGGACATGTTGGAAACGTAATGCTTGAGGAAATAAAAAGCAGCTTGCATGGGATGAAAAGTTTTGCGTGTCAAGTGTTTAATTTAATTATGTACATTACCAGATTCATCACCTACAGGAATGATTTAAGAAATGAGTCTTCTCAACAGAGGTTCCCCTATGAATTCAGGGTTGCGTCTCTCTCCTCTTTTATGCAGGTTGCCTAATATATGTTCTGCTTTTCAGCTACTCTGGAAAGGGTTGGAATGGAGTGTGCCCCCTCTGACTTGGTACAACAGGCCAATCAGTGTGACAGAGTAAAATGACCCGAGCTACACCTCTCTCCCCACCCCACCATTAGGCTGTCCCTGCATTCTCCCCCTTTTTGTGCAACACTCAGCTGCTTGGTAGATAGGGGCATGCTCTATAAATCAAATACATACATATTGTTGTCCAAAGCTCTCATTACTTCCCTTTGGTCATATGGTGGTTGCTGTCCCTCTGGGTGAATTCCAGTCGGTTTTTCTTCTGGGGCGGTAGATTGTTCCCATTCATTTGATTCTTCTGTCAACATGAGTGGCAGTAGAACACGATCATATTCAGTTAATAGGATTCTGCAAGGATGTTTTTCTTTATTTTACAGCCAAGGAAGTTAACCAGGACAAAGGTCAGACATAATTTAGCTTCCCCTTAATTTCAACCATGTGAACTCTATCCAGTTTCAGTTCCTCCGTCCACTGATCATCGAGGACATAGACCCTCCTTGGGCTGTTTTTCGCGTCTTGATTTTTTGCCCTTTGTGAATCTTTTGTAATTTATGAAGCTGTTGTTTCAATCATATTGACCCTCTCATCCTCACCTTCTCCACCTCACCTCCTAGCACAATTATTACTGCTATCAGGCCCTCCTGAAGGTCTTCATGAATTTCTGTAGGGAGTTTACCACACAGAGAAGTAAGTCTTGGTGAGGATTCCCTGATCGGCCTATCCTGAACTCCCAACTGCCGTCTGCTCATCTCCTGAAATGATTGTGCTACTCGTTTGATCTGTGGGTTAAAGAATGTTGGGTATGCCTTCGACGTGGCTTTGCCTGGATGGCATAGCACCACTGCTACCTATTATAAGAGTTGGCACGCCACTCACTCAGCTCTTTCATCAGCAGACTGCGATTATTAGTGCTATTTATTCTCAGTCCTGTGGTGTTTTGTGCAACAAATGGCTTTAAATGGCCCCTTTGGTGATGCTGATTCCACTTTGGAGCAAGTGGCTCTTGGTCATCATTCCGGGCAACTCCCATTACATGGGGTCCTGAGCATATCCCCCTGTGCTGCACAGAAATCCACCTACAAGAGTCACTTGCTGCGCATATCCGGGTTCTGTTCAAAGGCTGTTGCCTTAGGGGTACCTAGTGTGGGATTCAGCTGCTGCCATAACTCAGGCATGCTCTCAGCTTCACAGCCCCAGCCACTATCACATTGGAGCGCTTCTGCACCTTCATGAATGACTCCTGTGGCAGATGCTCTTCAATTAATGGGTATATCCTGGGGACGCTCCTTCCCAGGTCAGGGTGACTTCACTACACCTCCCTGTGGGGGCAGGACATAGGGCAGATTCCCACTGCAAGCCTCCCACCCCCTGCCAAGTTCAGCTTCCCTGAGGTAGAGAGGCTGGGAGTGGTGACAGGTCTTATAGGCATGGTATTGTGTTGCTGATATTCATCGCTCTCCATCCTCCCCTCCATGATTGTCTGACTGCTCCAATACAGGAGCAGTGTGAGTGACACAAGGGGTTCAACGGTCGGCGCATTGCTATGCCCAACCTTACACGGAACACTCTCATGTGATATTCATTTGATATGTAATCTATCATATTTTTTTTTTACCTCTAATATTTGATTTCCACAACCTTTCCTACCTACCATTGTTGGTTTATACTGTATCTGCATTATGTTCCAATGTACAAAAAAAATGTGCTTGGATTTAAACAATGGAAATAGGTCTTCTAATCTACATGCCCTAAACAAAATTAGACTTTACGGCATATCTAAAATTAGGGATACCACACAGTTCTTAAATATGAAATCATTTACCAATCCTAGCCCTTTTTTGCTCGCTGTTTTAATCGATGCTAGATCTGCAGTTAAGAATGCAGTAGACTGTATACCACCGCCGGGCACCCATATCAAATAGAGCCTACACAATTCTGCTACTTAGGCATCATAATCACAAACAGACTAGATAGTTACGTGTCCCAAAACCTGTACCCACTGATGAAGAGATTCGAACAGGATGTGGTCCATTGGGCGGCATTACCGTTAACACTGTTAGGCAGGGCAGGGCTTTTCAAGATGCTTGCCCTGCCCCGGTTCTTGTACATCCTCCAAAATGCCCCTCTTCATATCCCCACTGCAGAATTCCATAAAATAGAGAGGCTGACACGTAAACTATTATGGGGAGGGAAACACCCAAGAATAGCTCTCAAAATCCTCCAACGCTCAGTCTGGGAGGGGGGACTAGGACTTCCAAATATCCGAGTCTACTACTGGGCGACCCAAATGGCGACAGTAAATGACATCCTCCACGGCAACCCGAAGCTTCCGCACATTCAAGCCGAAATAGCTGCCTGGACCGACATGTCCCTGATTGAAAGCCTCTACGGCAAAAAGAACCAGCTTCCCGATCAGTCCATAATATCGCAGACAGCTCAAATGTGGAGAGACACACAAACATATCGGCTGGGCCGACAGAGCCACTCCAATCCAGCCCATCTGGAATAACGCCCACCTCACAAGTCTCAATAAACTCCCCAAGTGGCCAAGTTGGTCAGCAGCCGGCATACAAACCATAAAGCAAGTTTACGTCAACAACCGAATCATGCCGTTTGCTGAGATCTCAGTCACATATGGTCTTCCGGTCACTGAGAGGTGCCATTATGCTCAGTTACAACATGCATTCACGGAACAAAAGGACCAGTTGTCAGACATGCCGGAATGTACACCAATAGAAAGAAACATAGTTGTAGATAGTGTGAAACACAAGGTCACATCCACCATGTACAATGCCATCTCCTCGTTCGCCACGACCGAGCTGTCGAGCTTGAAGATGAAGTGGGAAAGAGATGTGGGCCCTATATTACAGGAAGATTGGATGTTGACCCTGATGTACCCCGGAGAAAGTGCAATTTTGGCTAGAATCAGACTTGTCCAGCTGAAAATACTTCACAGGATATATTACCCCCGTATAGCGCTGTATGAATGAGGTATGGTGGCAGACCCAACATGTTTACGCTGTAAACAAGAGGAAGGGTCCTTCTTTCACATTCTGTGGCAGTGTGCGCAGATACAATATTTTTGGCGAAAGTGCAGTGAAAGACTCTCAAATGTATTGGGCCGAACAGTTTCAACTGATCCCAAACTCTTCATCCTGGGAATTGAAGAGGAAGGGGAAATGACACGCTTCGAAAAACTGATGCTCTCAACTGCCACAGGAATTGCCAAGAGAAACATCGCACAACTAGGGGGCTCCGAAACAACTCCACACTATGACCAATGGACAGCTGATGTGGATGCATGCATCCTAATGGTACGTCGAGTCTACCAAGCAAGAGGATGCCCGAGTAAGGTAGATAAAATATGGGGGAGATGGAGTCAACACCGTAATGCATACACAATACGCATGACTGCACTCTGGTGCGCAGCCCAGCCATTGCTCATAAGTGCCACGTCACCACCAAGTAGTACCAACATCTGCATTAACCTAGCAAGAGTATGCCAAACTGTCATCGCACCTGAATTTCTAAAGCAACAGCAGTCCAAGAGGCTCGTACACATGTATGCATGGTTGTATTTTGTTAATGCATTGTTTACCCTTTTTCTCTTTCTTGTATGTAAAGACAAAACCCAATAAATTGTGTTATTAAAAAAAAAGAAGGCAGGAGCACTTTACGATCTCATTGAGTCTCAGAAACATAATGTACTTTTTTTTGACTGAAACTTGGTTCTCAACCAGTTCTGTTCCCCAGTTTCAATTTCTGATACCTAATAATTATCAGATCCAGTGGCTCAACCGTAACTCCCAAAGGGGTTGGCGGGGTTCCCATTATTGCTAAATCCTACCTACTCTTTTCCAATCTGTGCCTTGTAAGTGTGCAGAAGGGGGAAACTGACACACAGGTAGCATGGTTGTTGGCATAAACTTGTATTAGCAATGAAAATAAAAAGAAAACCTAACTTTCCCCAACTCTAAGAGGGGTTTCCCTACCTCAACTAAAAGTGCTAATGGATCCCTCAGGATATCGTTGCACCTAAAAAGAGTCCACTGACCTGTGCCAAAACCCTACTTCTGTCCCTCACACTTATGACTAAACTAAAGAGGTAGTGGATCTTCTTGGTCCAGAAGAATGGTTCCCTTCTTCTAGACAATGGATCAAAGTTCCAGTTAGGTGGGATCCTTACATGAAGGAATGACTCCCTTTCCAAGGTCTCAATCCCTTTCCAGGGCACAAAACAAGGTTCTAGGTTGTAATGCCAACAAGCAGTAAAGTTCTCAATTGGAACTCAAAAGGTAAAGTTCCAATTCCACATCAACATTCCTTATTGCCCATTGTTGCTTCTTCACTATTGGGTTTCTGGAGAATGCCTCCGTTCTCCAGGATATCTTAACACAAAGCCAGGGGGAATGACTGCCCTTTTCTGGACTCCTTTCACTTGGTTCCATGATTTCACGGTCCCAGGTCTCTCTGAAGATCCCAGAACCAGACCTACAGCTGAAACTCAACCAGTTCCTTTTTTAGGAAATGGAAAGCAAGACGAGGAAAGAAGAAAATTGCGCCAGAAAAAGAAATAGAAAAACATCTGGTTATCAACATCACATCCAAACTACTTACTTCAACACAAATTGAAACACTCAACTTGGGCGTCTCATTCATACCAATAACCTCCACTGCTTTCTTTGAAGAGGAAGTCAATTTGTTCAAACTAATCAGAAAAATTGAGCTAAAGGTATTCTTTAACAACATCGAAGACAACATACAACCAAAGGATACACCAAAATACCTGGAGATGAAGAACAAAAGTACTTTCCACCCTCAGGTAAATCATCCACTTATAAACGTATTTAAACAAAAAACCATGAAGGATTTGAAACGCCTAAAATGCGTCCCCCCAAAAAGATGCAATATCAGGAAACATCAACTAAAAATCATCAAACAACTTGCAGGAGACAACACGTTAACGCTTAAACAGGCTGACAAAGGCAGTGCCCTCGTTTTGATGGACACCTCACTCTACGAAAAGGGATGTCTGAAACTCCTGAATGATGCCCGCATCTACAAACCCCTAGGTAATGACCCAGCTGGAGGGATCATTACCATTATTCAGACAACTATCGATAAAGCAGAAACAATGAGCTGGATCTCTGATAAGACGGCAGAATATCTAATTCAGAAACATCCTGTGACTCTGGTATTTTATGGACTTCCAAAGATTCATAAGAACCTCAATGACCCACCATTCCGTCCGATAGTGGCAGGAATGGTGGGTCACCAATGGTGGGTCATGCCACTTCCTGCCACAGCATCTTTCAACCTCTTGCTATCTACCTGGACACTGCTCTCCAACCATTGGTACAATCTATCAGCACATACCTCAAAGACACTACCCATTTTTTGAGAATTTTACAATCACTACAGTTGACTGAGGAAAACGTACTACTTTTCACAATGGACGTCAACAGTTTATACACCTCCTTTCCACATTCTGAAGGTATTGAAGCAATGGAGTGGTTCTTACTGACACACAGACAAGTGAACATTCAAAAGGTTTTCTCATTGGAATTGTTGCACATTATACTTTACACTAACTATTTCAGGTACAATGGACAATATTATCTCCAGATCTCACGCACAACATTTTCATGCACAATTATGAAAAAACTTTTGTACTGGATAAACCAGAATGGAAGGACAAAATAAAAATCTGGCTGAGATAGATCGACATTATATTCGGAATCTGGAGGGGCACATAAACTGAACTCCTGGAATTTTGGAATTACTTAACACCTGCAACCCGAGAATTGGATTCACGATGGAAATTGGTAAACCTTCAGTAAATTTCCTTGGTGTCATCAAAACAAACCTTTCCAGAAAACCCACAGATGTGAATAGTTACTTACATCATACAAGTCATCACCCAAAACATCTAAAGGACAATCTACCGTATAGCCAGCTATTACGGGTCAAACAAATTACTTTGAAGTCCAATACATTACAAGATGAATACAACATAATGAAAAAGAGATTTTTGGACAGAGGATTTCCACCTGACACTATGTCAAAGCAGTTACACGCACTGAAACCCAGGACAGAAACACACTTTTACAAGATCACCAAAAGAAAAAAGAAGACAAGAATTTGATACACACGCTCAAATATTCGAGACAGAGTTTTCAAATTAAAAGAATCTTTTGCAAAAACTGGGATGTAATCAAATCAGATGACACTCTATCACGTCTTTTTCCGAATCCGCCAATGATGGCCTATAAGCGAGGAAAACATTTCAAAGACCAACTCATAAGGGCTGAAAGAACTAAACAGACATCCCAGAGGACACTGAGCAAACCGAAGTTTGCCACCTTTGCTTGCTTACATTGCCAACATTGCAACAACCTGATCAAAGGAGACCACATTCGCCATCCAAATACAGGCAAGAAGATTATGCTAAAAAACTTCGCAACATATGACACGAAGAATGTCATCTACACAATACGTTGCCCCTGTGGGAAATATCATGTTGGCGAGACAAACAGAAGGGCCAAAGACAGGTGAACAGAACATAAATCATGCATTAGGACATGCAACATCAAATCACCTGTCTTTAGACACTTCCGAGACATGAAACACAATGTTTCACATTTGCGACTAGTAATACTGGAAGTCCTACGCCCGCTGAGCAGGGGAGGTAATCTTCCCAAACTATTGACACAGAGAGAACTGTTTTGGATCAATAAACTGGATCGATGACCCCAATAGGACTAAATGAGGACTACTACTTGGGTCCATTTTTATAGCTTCATAAACACATCAATAAGACACTTTTGGGTAAAAAATGATTTTGTTCAAACCACTGAGCATGTTAGGAAATGAATACATGAGGTAATGCACTCAGAATGACCATGCATAAAAAGTGCATAACATCAGATTGTACACCCTTCTGTTTGGGATAGATTATTTTTTTACAAATGTCCTCTCTATTGCATTTATTGTATATTGAGTATTTTAACAACATGAATATGTTTGATGAGTCTCCACCGCAACAGTGCTCATAAATTAATCAAGCGATGGTAGTACTGCATTTGGGCACAAACTCACACGCCTATTCACCAACCCGAGACAAACGAAATTTAAAATCCAATGTGGACTTTTCTTCTCTCCTTTTTCACACAACTCTAGCCAAGTACTACAGGATTTCTGTCACTGTAAGTGTTAAAACCTCTCTTACTTTCCTTCTTTTAAAAATAACCTCTTATACTCACCTAAAAGGGTTTATTTACCCCAGAAAAAAGCTAATCATCTGCTCCTCCTTTTAGGAAATTTGGGCGTGCCGCCATACAATTACCTAAAAGGGTTCATTTACCCCAAAAAAGTTAATCATCTGCTTCTCTTTTAGCAATATACGATTTTATGGCGCACCGCCACATACAGACGGATTATGTGAATGTCATAAAACATCCTTCATCCGTACAATTAACACTTCTTCACCTCTTGTATGACAAGTAATTTATCCTGTAAATTATCCTGTATCTAGATTCACATCAGTTTACCTATACATTGATATTACATCATTTGTTTATCTGACACTCCATGTCGCTGTATGTCATTGATACATACGCAACTTACACGCATGCGCGAATAACATAAGTGAAACAAAATACAACTCTCATTATTTTATGTAAACACTAGAGTGGGCACTGCCAGGAGCATAGTGATGTTGATGCTACTTTAAACGTCAGAGACTCGTGATGCCGCTCGCGCACGCGCGGGTGACGTCAGAGCCTCTGGTGCCACCCGCGCATGCGCGGGTGACATCACGTATCAACATAAATAGAGTAACTGGCGGAGGATGCAGACGGAAAGCAGCACTTCCTGTCTGCATCTCCACCGATGAAAACCACGTCTTTTATCAAGTAAGTCTACATCCTAAGGACAGTCCTTAGGTCCACACGTTGGGATCCTTTTTTCTATGAAAATCCCTTTGCTTTCTCTCCGTTTCTTAGAGGCAGAGAACAAGCTTTTACTCCACCTCCACTCCATCATTAACATGGTTCATATCCCATGCTAATCCTCACCGATGCCTAGGGGCCTCTGTGATTCTTAGCCCCTCTATGAAGGGTGAGTCTAATTTAATTTAATAATTAGAGTGATTACTTGTGACACTACTCTTGGGTAAGGGCACTGTTGCAGAGGAACTCAATAAAATGTATGTACAGCTCTTTTTTAGGCTAATAATGCTTACACCATCTAGACACATGTTGTCACACTGTACAAACATCTTTTTGTTGCTGTGAATATGCTCTGGTGTGAGGACACTGTTACAGAGGAACTCACTAAAATGTATACACAGCTCTTCTTAGGCTTATAATTGTTACACCACCTAGATACATGAAGTCACACTGTACAAAATTACGTTTAGTGCAACTCACTAAAATGTATCCACAGCTCTTTTAGGCTTATAATTGTTACACCATCTAGATACATGAAGTCACATTGTACAGAATTACGTTGCTGGGAATATGCTTAATTTTTCAGAAAGCTTTATTGTAGCACCATTGAGTGCCCAGTGAAATTTGTGATGGGATATTTACTCCATTTAAATCTATGACCGCTAATAAAAACAAAACGTTTTTTTCTTGTGATTGATGCTACAAACCTTTGTGCAAGTTACAAAGTTGATAAACTTTTGATCTATATTTTTGATTTTTTAGAATGGATTATGAAATGTATATGTCAAATTGATGCCCCTGAAGAAGAGTATTTTGAAACTCGAAACGCGTTGGGCCAACCTAAAAATTGTGAATGAAAAGGAGAAGAATGTTCTCCAAAGAAAAGGACTCATTGAATTTCTTGACAAACAGTGATTGAATTGTATTTTTTGATATTTGAATCTACATGAATCATTAACTGTATGCTTAATACTTGTCGACAAATACCAATTAAGTCTATCTTTGGGCCTTGTAGAAAGTGTGCAGGGGACGCAGTTTTCCAAAAATGTGGATCTCTATGTTTCCACGATTTCACAATGGCAGGGGCATGACGCCCTTGACCCTGGCTTTCCTTGGCTTTGTTCTCACACTCTCTTGGCTTTTAATATCACAGTTCACAACACCAAAGGGAATGACTCCCTTTCCCTGGCCTTTCTTAGCTTTAGTTTCACAGTTCACAACGCCAGGGGGAAAGTCTGCCTTCCCAGGGCCTTTTTCAGGCTTTTTATCACAGTTCATTTAGTGAGTTGTTTTGGCAGCCCGGGTTCACTACCCTGTCAGGTACTGCCACGAAGATGACTAGCGATGCTCTCCTTCTCCAGTTGTGGGTCCCAGACCCTGCTCTCTTCTCTGTATTTTACTGCTAATAGACCTGGTTTACTCTCTTACAAAGCACTATTGTTTAGAATATTCATTTGTGTTATATGTAAGCTCCAGAACATTGGTTTGAGGTTTCGCTTGTCCCCTTTTCTGACCCCAACAGCCCATATATCTTCTGGGTCTCTGTCTTTGCTCATTTGGTGGTCTCTGGCACTTCTGACGTCCTCATTAGCTTCTCTCATTCCCCCGCTGATTCTGGGTCAGCTTTGCAGCATTTTACTCTGGGCAGGATGTGCTTCTCTCCATGGAAGTAAATAAAAAATGTCTCATGTTGGTATTTAAGGAAATGCTTACCCCCAAATATGGATATGGGGCTAATTTCTGTGGTAAGGTGTGGTGCATCAATTAATGCACTATTTACTTATTGAAGTATGTGAAGGGCCGTTGTCTCGTGCATGCGTGTATGCTGTGGCCTAATGTTCATTGTGGTACAGTCTATGGATGATGCATAGTAATAAGGAAAAATGAAATTTATATACGAAATGGTGACTTACAGTTTATGGTATAGTTTTCTGGAAATGTTGACTATAGCCATCCGTCAACTTAAAAGAGTTGATGTCCTTTTTTTATTTTCTTTATTTTTCTTCAACATGACACTGTTTTCAGCCAATTTTTAAGGTTAACATTATTTTGGGCAGCCTCACCGCAGGTGTGGCGGAGTGTGGTTGGTGTCATGTTATGAGGGGACATCCACCAAGTTTTTCAGGTTGGATGGTGCTGCAGTTGTTAATAGTTACGCACATATGAAGTTAAATGGGGACATCCACCATGTTTTTAGGTTGGATGGTGCTGCAATAGTTACGAGTGCAGTCAAATTTAGTTGTATGGGGACATCCATCCTTTTTTTTATGTTGGATGGTGCAGCAATTTTCAGTAGTTATGCACTTATTGAAAAAAAAAATAGAAAGGGTGTGAGGATATTATGCAATATGGAAAATGCTAATATAATTAAAGTGCAGTAAGGAAAGTAAAGAATATTCAGAGTGTATGTATGATCATATAGGATGTATAGGTTATTAGAGTACCCGATTGTTTTAGTTGTTATAGTTATTAGTTATGATTTTTATGCTTATCAAAAAGGAAATTGTTTAGATGCTACCAAGAGCATTTCATTTGTTATTTGGTGTTTTGGCATGGATCTGGTAGTGTTGGTAGTATGGATGATGCGTGTGGGGAGTGAGGTGTGTGTGTTCACTGTAGGCTTGTTGGAGTTTGCTTGAAGTCGGGTGGTAGCTATATATATATATATATATATATATATATATATATATATATATATATATATATATATATATATATATATATATATATATATATGGTTTTGAATCGTGGAATGTCTGTAGGGAGCTAAGTGGGAACGATTTGTGTTTGATGAGACCTGTGGGTGTAAAGAGGAAGAAGTGCAGTCAAAGTTACCCCTTCTGCAAATATTGTTTTGGGTTGGCAACACCTCTTTTTGTTTGTGAGTTGGTTGGGCTTCAATGGACTTTAGTTCTGTTTGGTGCCACGGTTCTGGGGATACCGGGTCCGTAGCGGGGCAAATGCGCAGCCCCCCCCCGGTTTGTTCCCCACCTGGATGTATGATTGATTTCCCTTGGTTGTGTATGAGTGGTGCCAGAGTGTGGCAGGCTCTGTGTCTGGATGTGGCAGGTCCAGATGGAAGGTGTTTGTTATGGTTAGATGGTTTTGGTGAAAGGGAGATGTTGTGGTGAGTCTGTGGTGAGTCTGGTATGAAAGGGAGGTGCTGTGTGTGTTCAGTCTTGTATGAAAGGGAGATGTTGTAGTGTAGTCTTGTCTTGCCACTGGCATGGGCGATTGCTGCAAGAATGTTGGTGCATGAATGCAGCTCAGGAGAATGTTGGGTGGATCTGTGTGTGAATGTTCTGTGAGTGTCAGTTGGGGCCTGAGCTGAGGATGGCTGGATGGCCGGTGGGTCTACTTCTTTTGTCAGTAATGTCTAACCCTATCCATGTTCCTGTCAGAGTCTATATGTGACTGTAAATAACTACAAGAGTAACTGGAGTAATGTACAGCTTGTACATATGTGAAATAAAGCCTACCTGGAACTAATCTAGACTACAGCTGGTCTGTGCTTCAGTGAATGTCTAGTATAAGGCTTTACAGCAGCCGTCTGGCTGCTTCCTGCATCAGGACTCCAGTTTCTACAGCTCTCCAGTTGGCCTATGCACGCCAGACCAGGTAGGGACGCCTCGGTTTCCCTTCTCACGTCCCGGACAGCAGCCTCTCCTTCTTTCAGCGCTGAACGTACTTCCAGGATGCGGTTCCTCTTGGGAGGGTACGACAAAAACATGAGTCCTTCCTCTGTCTTTATTTGGAATGGGCGATGGCGTCTAGACCACTCATTAAGGTTCCAATGGGGATGTGTTATGACTCTGCACCTCCCCCTCGTCTCAGTACTTCTTACTGAAGTCATATTCAAGTCATCCATACGCTTTCTCATCTCAGTGACTGCTGCCTCATCAAACTAACAGAAATACATGGGAGAGTGTAACCTGGAGTTGTGGCATGGAAGTGGGGGATGACAAGGTGGGCCTCATGGACTGATTGGAGGTAAAGTAAGTGGGTGGAGGGTGGTCTACCGCATTCTCCTGAGATGTCCTCCCTGAACCCCAGAGGGCGAGCCTCTCCCCATAAGACCCTCCCGCTGAGTACCACCCCCAGGGGGAATATTGGGAAGCGGTCCGATTTCCCTTGCCTCATGGGAAAGGGTTCGCCCTCAGGGAGAAGTGATGACATCTCAGGATTCATCACAGCCCCCTGAAATGGGAAGATACCTTCCAATATTTTGCTTGCAACTTTTCTTTATTCCCCTACCACTCTTACTAACGTGTCCTTTGCAATCAGACCTGTGGCTCCACTGGTACTTTTTTCTTGGTGACTTTAATGTCTGGTGCAACATTACTGATGACCCAGATTATATTAAACTCAAAGAAATGTTTCAGACCCATGACCTCCTGCATCTTACGGCCGATGCTTCCCATAAAGGGGGACACTGCCTTGACCTTGTACTGTTTAAAGGTAAAACTATATCTCACTAAAACGCTACACCAGTTTTCTGGTCAGATTGTTATGCTATATCTTTTTCTATCCAGTCAGACTGTACAGCCCTTCATAAAAATCCTCCACATCCCATTATTCCCTCTCGTGCAAAGAAAATCCCAATTCTATCACAGGCATACAATTGTCCTCGGGCCTGGTTCCTTTTAATTCAGACCTTAATTGTGCATTTTTTTTATCAGTCCTATATGTCAATCCTGTTAAAAACATGCAATACCATTGCCTCTCTACAATACACAACTAGACCTAGAAATACTGACTCATTAAAAGCCCTCAAAAAAAGAGGTTTGTAAAAATGAAAACGCTTGGTTAAAACCAGGGACCCTCTCAACGGTCAGGCCATGAAATCAGCAATGATGATACAAAAAAAGAATTTTAATAGCCTAAACTCTGTTTCTCCAGAGCCAGATAGGCATTGCTAAAACAGACCCAAAGAACTTTTTAAGACAGTAAAAAACCTAGTTAACACTTCATGTATCTCTTTTAGCACAATCCCCCCCGCCCTTAAACTGGCTCAATGAACTCTTTACGGAGCAAGTCAACTTAATGTATTTGAATATCAATTCCCAACTTCCTGAGACTCATGCCTTAGATGGTCTCTTCTACACCTTCTGTTGTGACATCCTCCAAATGTACCTTCTCCCCTAGTCACTCGTGAGGCAATTTGTTCTCTACAAACCACATTTCTGATTCAATTCCAACCTTTATCGCCAAACAGCATGCTAGCTCATTGTGTGGCTTTATCACTGTTTTTGTCAATGCCTCTCTAGATCGAGGTGGTGTGCAAAAATCCTATTAACACTCATGAGAGATCTAATTACAAGAGGTCTGGAGGTGGCTGAATGGTTCCAGGTCTGAATTCACATTCTATTCCGGAGTACATAAAATATACACTCGGATAGATTACTTCCTTATGTGTATAGATCAGATTGCAGAGTTTGTGGGAGCCTCATATGAAGGGAGAACACTATCAGACCACTCAACTCTGATAGTGAACTGGGTTCTTGCCAACCAGCCGGCACCAATACCTACTTGGAAACTCTGAGCTGTGACTTTAGGTGACGGTCCAAGATATTAGACAGCAGATCCAGGAATATTTCAACCTAAATGAGGGTACTGTGGCACGAGGGCAGGTACTTTGGGGTGCCTTTAAGGTGGTTCTGGGGGGAGCAGTTGTAGCTATGACTGGACAGATCCAGAACGGGTTGGAAAAAGAGCCGGCAGGGTGGTGCTGCTGAGCAGCCTGCAAGATGGCTGCCTAGCTTTCTAGCTCCGTGACCCGACTGCTGAATATCCGCCTGCATCAGCGGTTCTCTGCACTATCCAATGCTGGGAACGAGTGCAGCGTGTTTGTCAACCCCTGAGCAACATACAGATCCGAGTCAGGACGAAAAACTGAACTTCATTGCCAAGCCGGCTCCCTGACAACTGAGACCTGCCGGGCCGCGTGTTGTTACTGCGGGCCCGGCCCCCCGTATGCTGCTGGAATTGCGGTTCTCCATCTCTCAATGGACGGCTGCCTGCTTTTGGTGCCCTGCTGAGCCGTGTACTACCGCTGTGGGCTTGGCCCTCCGGCGACCACTGGAGCGGCGGGCCTGATTTTCTCCTTGCCCGGCCACCTGCGTGCCTGGCCCCCTGCGCGTCTCTGGGCCGGCGCTTCTTCCCTGGTCCCGTTCTCCCTGTGGCGTGGTGCGCCTGGGGCTGTCGCTGTCCCGGGCGGCTCCTCCGGCGGCCGAATCCTGCTTGTGGCTGCCGGATCGCCCTGCTCTATACCGAGGGACCGCTGGAGCGGCCCGCCGCCCCAGAGGTGACGAGCCGGGTCCAACTGGTGAATGCCCCGCTGACTTGTCCAGCCCCGCAGGAGCTGCTGGAGCGGTCCCGCCGCCCCGGAGACAGCATGACCTCCCTGCCTGAGCCCGGCCCGCCGATCGCCCCTTTCAGGAGGCGCCCGTAGTGCTGGGCTGACTGCCGCCCTCTGCCACGATCCTGAACGCTGCGGCCCGTCTGCATACATTCTTCTTGGTCCCCTGGGGGCGGCCCGGTGTTGGCTGGGGCCTCGACTGCGGTGGGGAGCCTGGTACTGTGCATCTGCAGGTGAGGAGCTTGGGGGCTGGAGCTGGTATGTACTATACCCCTAAGTGTCCACCACACGCATAACCTGCCTGCAGCGTATATCCTACTGGCCCTAAAGACCCTCTACACACCAAGCTGCCACAGGCCCACAGGTCCTGGGACTTAAACAAGACTGTGCGGCCCCCCCTGGCCCGAGATTGTGCGTGGCGCAGCTCCTCCCCTGCAAGATCCTTCACGCCACAGTGGGGGGTGCCTGTGGCACCTCTGCGGCTTCCCCAGACCGGGATGGGCAGCGCCAGTGGAGACCTGCCCTGTTCACGTCCTGTTTGCCGCCTGGGCGATCGTGGGCCCCGCACCCAGCCACCCACACTCTGCACCAGCCCAGCGGCCTCTGATTGCACTGCCCATAGCCTTTGATACTGGAGGCCTGGGGCCCTCCTGGCCCGACGGTGCGCCTTGCCTGGTTGGCTTCCCACCTTGGTTACACTGCTGCACAAGACTAACGGACGTGGCGGCCATCTCCACTGGTGCCGCCGGTGCTCTGGAACGCTGGTGCCTGGCATACAGCTCACCCCTATCCCTACACTACGTTTGTTCTCTTGCTAAACGGGAAGTTGAGGCCTTCCTCCTCTTCCCGATACTGTTATACTCAAGGGGCCCAAAGTCCACGGACCAACACGCTGCAAAGACTGCCCTGTAGTGCTCCAGTGCATTCCCAAAACATGTCCATTGGATCAAGCGGGGCCAACAAGGCAGGGCAATGGATAAATACGCTAAGTCACTTCCTAGACAGGAGCAGGGAGGGTCTGTCTCAACCCAGGATGATTCGGATGCACTTTCATGCCCCCCCCAGCCTGACCTCACGACTCCAATGGAAACCATGGCGAAGAACGTTGCGTCATTCCACGAGAAACTGGATGATATTAATGCTAGTGTGGCCTCCATGCGGGCCAAACTGGATCAGCACGGCGCCAGGCTGGTGGAGGCCAAGACCAGAATTGGGGCCAACGAGGATGAAGTGCACACTCTTCAAAACACTGTCTCTGACCTGGTGCGTGATATGAAACAAGTAAAGGCGAAATGCGACGACTTAGAGTCCAGATCCCGCAGGAACAATATCCGCATTGTGGGGGTCCCAGAGTCCGCCCTCAAAGGCAAGATGGAACAGGCTGTTGAAAATCTCCTAAGAGACCTCCTGGGCAATCTCCAACTCTCTCCATTCTTCACGATCGAGCGCGCCCATCGGGCGATTTCCCCAGGCCCATCACTGCTAAGGTTCTAAGCTTTAGAGATAGAGATCACATACTATGCTTGGCTTGGGAGAAGGGGGAGCTGAAACTGGAGTCTCAAACCATCCGAATCTTTCCAGACTTCTCCGTCAGGGAGCAAATGGAGCACAGACAGTTCAACGGCGTGAAAAAGTTGCTCAGAGAGAGGAAAATTGAATATGCCATGCTGTTCCCGGCACGACTGAAGCTCACCCCTCGCAATAAGTTATATTTCTTCAGGGTCCCGGAGGAAGCAGTGAAATTCATTGAATCCCACTTCCTGGCCCGGTTGATGAGCCAATAGATGATGGTTGAGGAAATGCACGCCGACCCTCATAGGTGGGCCTCCTTGAGCACCGCCGACACACGCGCTGTCTACATCTCCCTTGTTGAATTTATGGACTTTGCATCCTGTATATCCTCTGCTAGTTGTAACCTGTTGTAATGGTTCGCAGAAATTGTAATACTTGACATCGCTGTACGATCTATGGTGCATTTCACCAACCTTTCATTCAAGTTGGGTTCACGGCAGCAGCGACCCCCGCTGCAGCTGCAATGCCGAGTTTGGCATGTTATGACCACTGGTTGCACCCCAGTTGGGCGTACAGGCAGGTGTTGCCCTGTTGGGTTTGGCACACCTGTGTCAGGTCTTCGGGTGGGTCTTTGTGCACTGCTGGGTTGGGGTGGGCAGTGAGGGTGGGAGGGGGGTAAAGTTAGGGGATCTTATATCAAAAATGGCAAGGAGGTAGTGGCTTGGAGGGCGGAAGGGTGCGCCATTGCATCGATAACCATCACATGGTCAACAAACAAGGCCATGTGGTGCTGGGATGCCCCATAAAGCTGTAACATGGCTATTAGGCTAATGTCATGGAACATCCGGGGGCTCAGCAATTTTACAAAGGCCCGCAGGATAACTGCGTACGCTCAGAGGCATGGGGTCAAAATACACCTCTTACAAGAAACCCACACCCTCGCACATCCCTCATCCTCTCTGGCACCGGCATGGGGCACCAATAAATATTACACTGCATATTCTTCTCAGTCCAGGGGTGTCCTCACCTTAATTCACAAATCAGTGGAATTTTCCTTACGCACTAGCCACATAGATCGAGAGGGTAGATATGTGATCCTCCATTGCCTGCTAGCTAACACAGAGTGCCTATTGGTTAACACATACGCTCCGAGCATAGATGCTCCCGATTTTTTCGATGACATCAACATCCTGCTCCTGAGATATGTCGGGTCCCGATCATCTGGGGGGCGGGGGGGGGCATGAATCTCATATTAGACACTGAGCTTGATAAATCAGGCACTGCACACAGGACGATATCCAGAGCCGCTCGCCGGCTCCATGCACACATGGTCCCTGCTGGCCTAGTCGACGCCTGGAGAGCACTTAACCCACTGGCTAGGGAGTACACATTTTACTCTTCTGCACACGACAGCCACTCTAGAATCGACCTCTTCCTCCTGTCGACTGGGTTCATGGGGAAAGTTCTCAGCGTGCAGATATTACCGCGCACGCTTTTCGGACCATTCCCCAGTGACACTGGACATTGCTCTGCAGCCTGCCCTCCCTCGCCACTCCAACTGGCGCTTCAAATCAGAGGCATTACACAGTATGGTTTTCAAGACCGAAATCCTTGCACATATCACTTTGTTTTTTGATAACAACAAACGTCATGACACGACTGATGGGGTTAGGTGGGAGGCATTTAAGGTGTTCATCAGAGGGATGTGCATCTCTAGGGAAGCAGGGGTCCTGAAAGACATTAGGAACTCTTTACAGCGGTCCGAGACCAAACTCATGGACTAGAGCGTGAATAAGCCTTCGCCCCCTTCCCACCCAAGTTGGCGCAGATACAAACAGAATTGGAATCCTTTGAGACGCATGCCCTCAGGGAGATACGATACTATGCCCGACCCATTGGGGCTCAGAAGTATGGTGAGGGGGAAAGACCCGGTCGAACCCTGGCCAGGCTGGCCCGGATTGAGGGGGCAGAACCCGGATTGACAGTATCAGGGATAAGAACGGAGTGCAGCATTGGTTTGACCAACCCATTCTTGAGACCTTTGCAGAATTCTGTGCTGCCCTCTATGCCCCGCAGCACGAGCATCGCCCGCAAGATCTGGATCTTCCCCTTGAAAGTATCCCCATGTCCTATATATCCCACGCCACTAAAGAGCAGTTGAATGCCCCCATCACCCTCGATGAGATAACCGTGGCCATCTCAGCCCTCCCCAAAGGTAAGGCTCCGGGGCCGCATGGCCTAACCGCTCAATTTTATCAAGAGCATGTTGCTTTACTGGCCCCGCGGCTACATGAGCTGTGGACTGAGTCGCTCCGCCTCACCACCTTCCCCCAGTCCCTACGTGAGGCCATCATCACCGTGCTCCCTAAGCCGGGCAAACCCCCGGAGGAGTGCAGCTCTTACAGACCTCTTTCTCTCATGAATACAGACACCAAAATATTTGCCAAGATCATTGCGAACAGGTTCCTTCCCATCAGGACCTATTTGATCCACCCGGACCAAAGCGGCTTTGTCCCTGCTCGCTCCACTGCTTTAAATATCTGGCGACTATTCAATGTCATCTCTAGGATTGACCCTAAAGCTAACGTGGTCGCTGTGACACTAGATGCCCAGAAGGCGTTTGATATGGTTTCATGGCAATACCTGTGGGCGGTGCTGGAAAAGATGGCAATCGGCCCACGCATGCTCTCCTACATCAAACTGCTTTATACAAATCCAGTGGCCAAAGTCCTGGTTAATTCTCATCTGTCAGTTTCCTTCACCCTCCATAGAGGTACGTACCAGGGGTGCCCATTTTCCCCCCTACTATTTGCGATGGCTATCGAGCCTATGGCAGATAGTGTAAGAGACAAACATACTCGCAAGGGGATACACCTGCGCGACACGCCCAATATCATATCACTGTATGCGGACGACGTGCTTCTGTATATCAGGAACCCCTCGGTCCATCTGGACCCAATCATCCGCGAGATAATCAAAATAGGTACATTCTCAGGCTTTGCTATAAATTACACCAAGTCAGACATCTTCCCTCTCACACCCGCAACTCCCCAACCGACATGCGAATACCCACTCAGGTGGGCCCCTGAAGGCATCAAGTATCTCGGGGTCCAGGTGTCCCTGTCGGGATCCTCCTTATTGGCTGACAACTATGTGGCTGCCGCACAATATGCAGAAGCCAGAATGAAGAGGTGGTGTAACCTCCCCCAGTCCCTGTCGGGAAGTCTGTCGCTAATCACAATGATTATAGTTCCAAAGCTCCTATATATATTCGCTAACGTCCCACTTTGGAACGGGAAGCACTATTTCACAGACTTGCATGCGAGGTGCGTCCGGTTCCTATGGCATTCTGGTGCCGTCCGCAGGAAATGGCAGCATATGACTTATGAGAAGGGGGGCTTTAATGCACCGGATCTAACCCGATACTGGATTGCCGCACAAGCCAAACATGCAACACACTGGTATAAACACCAAGACCCTCCTCCTCATGTCAAACTTGAGATCCTAGCAACCAAGGAGGTGAATGTTATGTCCCTGATCCTCATCCACTTGTATCATTCTGATGTCCCGGCCGACCGGTGGCTACCACAATCAGGGCATGGAAACTGATTCTGCAATCCCACTCCGAACTCCGCCCGTACTATAAATGGTTGCCATATGGTCATTCCCAGGCCTCGCCCCCACACAGGATAAACTCCTCATGCGACACTGGCTGGACCTGGGGTATCGTGTGCTCTCCAACCTGTTCCCCTAGGGGAAATTCATCACCCCGGAGACATGGAGGCCAGGACACTCCGAGTCACCACTGGAGTTACTGCACTACTTTAGACTCAGAGCGGCAGTGCAGGACATGTGGCCTTCGTACCCGGACGAACCTCCTGAGTCCCCTGAGATCTGCTACATTGCTAATTCTGCGGGGGGTAGGGGCATAGTGTCCGCCCTGTATAAAATGCTGATAGCACGATCTGCAGAATCATCCCACAAGGTTCGGGACGCATGGAGCCATGAACTGGGGTTGCCAATCACCGACGACATGTGGGCGAGAATGTGTACACACACACACGTAAGGTCTCCCTCAACTCTAGATTTAGATGTGTGCAATATAAACTCCTTAATCGCCTGTATTATACTCCTCATGTGGTTGGGAAATTCGCACGTGATCAGCCCCACACCTGCCAGAGATGCAGATCCAACGAAGCGGATCAAGCCCATATGTTCTGGTCCTGTGGGGCACTGGCCCCGTTCTGGGAGGCTGTGCTCGAGGCCCTCTCAGAGATGGTGGTGTTCTGGATTAATCCTGACCCTCTGGCTGCGTTGTCCGGACTATGCGAGGGAACTGGGGCAAAGCGGGTTGCTAAATTCTTGAATGTGGGGGCTATAGTGGCTAAGAGATGCATCCTGCAGTGCTGGAAGCGGCGATCCCCCCTTCGCTAGAAATGTGGTTAAGGGCTCTTGCCTGGACACAGGTGTGTGAGGAGGACTATATCAACACACTACCTGTGAATGCTCGCCCCAAAAACATGTGGACAGAGTTTTGTAGCTATTTGAACAGCAAGGCTGACTTGGAGCTCTTAATCTCGCCCCCATCACCAGGTCAGGCAGATGTGTAATCTGAATTATGAGCAGCCTTACTAGACTCGATTCGTTCTTGAGAATGTGCCTGTTTTATTGCTAATGCACTGCTTGTTTGTCCATGTCCTTAAGTATGTAACATGGTTTGTTGATGTAATGTGTAATGCACCTGCTACTGTTCCTTGCCAATAAAGAAAAGTTAAAAAAAAAAAATAGGAAAAAGAGCCGGCAAGAACCGAAGCCGGAAATAAAGCAGATAGAAGGAGAAGGAAAGGGAAGTAGAGATACAGAAAGAAAGTTCATTTTACTAAGGCAAGAATCTCTGGCGAACTGGGAAAGACTGGGGAAGTATAGTTTCGCAAAGTATACAGAAAAGTTAAAGAGCAAGGAGATAAACCAGGGAAATTATTAGCATGGTTGTGAAAGGACATGAATGATCGTAAGGGCCTTCTAGAAATAGAGTATGATTGTGGGGAAGTATGAAGATCAAAGAAAGAAATCAATGAGAGCTTCTGAACATTTTATAGACGGCTATGTTAGGACACAGGGGACAAAAAACTTAGGGAAATAGAAGAGTCATTGACTTAGTTAGGTTCGCCTACCTCAAATATAGACCAAATAGAAGCACTAGAAGCTCCCCTCTCACTCGAGGAGGTACCAAATATCATGACAACGCTCCCTGTGGGTAAAACCCCAGGGGCTGGATGGTTTACCTGCTGAATTTTATAAAGAATGTATTGACAAAGTGGCACCGAAACTGCTACAAACACCAGATGAGGTATATGAGGCGGGCATACTGCCTCAAAGCATGGATGGATCTATGATTACTCTGTTCCTGAAACCTGGGAAGGTAGGGAAGGACTGTGATTCTTATCGACCAATATCTCTACTGAATCAAGACATAAAAATCCTCATGGCAGTCCTGCAAGAGAGATTGAAAAAGGTAATGGAAACCTTGCTCCATCCAGACCAGATGGCATATGTCCCACGTAGAGCGACAATGGGGAATCTAAGGCGCTTGCAAGCAATCATTGATTGAACGAGGGACTGGCCGGAAAGAAGTGCAGTGGTAGCATTAGACACCGTCACAGCTTTTGATTCTGTTCGGTGGGAATGGCAAAAAGCCTCCCTGAGAAACTTTGGATTAGACGAGAGGTTCATGAAATGGATCAGAATATTACATTCTAGGGTGAGGACGAGTAAATACATTTCGGAGCCGGCCCCGATACAAAGAGGCAAGAAACAAGGATGCCCTTTGTCCCCTATATTGTGTATTTTGTCCTTAGAACCCCTAGCAGTGTTTCTGAAAAAGGAATTTAGGGACACAGGACTACAAATATTATATGCGGATGATATGTTACTGTATGTGCTAAACCCGGAGGATACCCTGGAAGTATACTTAGAAGTATCTGCAAACTTTGAAGAGCTCTCGGGAATAGCAATCCGTAAGAAGAAATCCTGTAAATGTCCATTAGGGAGCAAGGTCGGAGTCGACGAGAGCAGGCTCTCGTGCCTAGGGCTTCACTGGAAGGTTAACACATTTAAATATCTGTTTATTGATATTTATCATGACACGCAAGAGACACATCGGAAAAATACACTACGGGCGAGATCAGGATTAGAAAAATCATTTAGATTATCCGAAAAATGTCCTCTATCTATAACAGGTAGAATTGCGTTCATAAAGATGGTTGACCTTCCACGATTGTTATATTATTTTTTTAATGTCCCATATCTCATACCCAGGTCTTTTTTTTTAGAGAATTGAATGCTATGGTGGGGAGGTTCATATGGAAACAAGGCAGACGTACAGTGGCCATGGACACAATACATAGGGACCATGTGAATGGAGAAATGCGGCTTCCACACTTCGAATTCTATTATTTGGCTGGACAGTTACAACATATAGCGGGGTGATTAGCAGATTTTTAGAATGTAGAGCACACTCGGATATGTGTAGAGATGACACCCTTATTACTGAAGGAAGCATTACAGTGGGGGAATAACAGAATTGTGGATCCCTCAGCACTCTTGAAGTTAGGCAGACAGGTGTGGGCCAGAACTAAAGCAATTCTAAAAGGGGAAGAACCCTGCTCACCTCAAATACTGTCGGCAGCCATATATGGAAACAGCAGTACTGACCTAGCACAGATAAGAACTTAATGGGAAAATGCAGGGATAGTAACAATACGAGACGTATTCCTCTCGAATACACTGTTGACGTTCCACGAATTGGTGGATAGATGTGGAGTACATCAAGGGCAATTTTTGACATACACCAGAATATTACATATAATAAGCAACAGATAGACGAACTTCCTAAAATCCTTAGACGGAAACACTGGTACTGGGTTTACTGTATGATATATCGGAAGGGGGTCATGGGGTGTCCAGAACATACCAGGGCCTATTAAAGGCCATTCCTAAAGATAACAACTACAGGAAAGAAGATATGGGAAATAGATATGGGAAGGGAGTTAATGGACAGCGAATGGTCCAAGGTGTTACTATACCCGCATTTCTTTTCGTGGAATGCTAGATTCAAGCTGACCCAATTTTATATTCTCCTCAGAACTTACACGACACCAAAATTGTTATCACACTTCCCAGGTTCAGACACTAAAGAGTGATCACGTTCTTTGTAAGGAGAATGGAGCAGATATACTACACATGTTTTGGAGCTGCATATGGACGCCAGAAGTCTGCTTTCTAGGAATCTTTGTACGAGCAGAGACAACTAGGTCAGGAAATAGGTTGATAGACTTGGCTTGGGATCTGGCTAAGAGGAGGATCGCCATGACCTGGAGGTCGCAACAAGGTCCGAGCATAGATAGATGGTGGGACTATTTGAGAGGATGGTGAATAGCAGAGACAACAGTCTGGCATGAAACAATCCGAAGAGGGGGTGGAGAAGGTACTGAAGATGTGATGTTTTGGAATTCTTCTGTACAGACACTGTGTAGTTCACCTGATGATAAGCCTTCTTGAACTCCCTGCACATGCTACATACACAGTATTAGCGGTTAATGGGAGGGTGTGTGTAGGGGCATGATACTAGGTGGTGTAAGGAAGGCATGGTATCAAAGCAAGACAAACACAAGTGATCACAGTTCTAGGGTTTTTATTAAACTGTAAAATGGGTGAGATAAACGCCTAATCTAAACCTAAGTCTAAGATGGAAGCAAGTTACGACAATCAGATAATAATAATACAGTCCTAGTAGAGTCTAGTCAAATAAAAGGGCCTATACTAAAAAAATATATATATATTGCCAATCCTTACTGCTATGCTACAAAATAGTGTGGGATAATGTTCACAAGAAAAGCAATAAGTGTTCACAAAATGATAAATTAGGACGTTATGGCTGGGGTCTCCCTTCCCCATGTTTTTAGCACGAAACAAGGCGGGACTCTTGAGCACAGCACACTCCTGGGCTTCTACGGCTCGAGCTTACATTTCCTTTCCTCTTTATCAGGGCCTTCTGTGCCCAAGTCTCTTTCATGCACATCAGTTGATTAGTCTTCATCCTTGGATCCCCCTCAACCGGGCTCCGTTCCTTCTCTCAAAGATAGCCTCTGTCAGTCTGGCTGAGACCAAGAACTTCACTGTGGACATCGCTCAGTCGGATTCACGCTTGTCGTCACAATGTTAATGGGTATGTCATTATTCGCCCCAATTCGCAGGCATCCCTCAGTCGGATTCACGTTTGCCCTTATCACACAGTTCACTTTGTTTTCTTACATATGCGGGATTCACTTCCCTTAGCTTTATCCCGGAATCCCTCTGTCAAGTTCACACTTGCCACATTTCACAATTTTATAAGCTCATCAGAAAGTGGGGTTCCCTTCCCTAGCTTTCTCTGGCCATGCCTCCGTCGGGTTCACACTTACCACAAAAAAAGTCATTCTAGATCCCTTCGGTTCTTCCCTTTACCTAAGTACGGGTCTCAGTCCCCAGTCAGGCTTTCCCTTGAGCCTGCAGTCAGGCTTTCCCTTAAGCCTCCAGTCAGGCTTCACTTTACTTCCCCAATGTGTCAGACTTTCGACTGTATGAGGGATTTGGCTTGTCCCTCGTATGACAACTTTGACACCTCAATGCAACCTCCCCTAAGGCCTCTTGGTACTTGTAGTTCCACAATGTTAGCTCAATACTTTCTCCTTGTTCAGGAGAGGGCTACCAGCCAGAGTCCTTCGAATGAGCACCCACGTGGCGCCGGACCTCTCTGTTTCTGGTACCAATTTCCCTCACGACCTTTGTCTATTATCCTCTTTCTTCATATACAATGTTGCCACTACAACCTTCAGCCTAACACAGTCCAGTCCACTATCACTTTCTTCCGACTCACCAGCGGTGCTGAACTCATTGGCGTTTCTTTTGCTGCTTGAGTAAAGGACAGTACCACAATGGCAACTGCTTCTCTCCACCCTGGCTATCAGTGCGGGAGGGTCCCATGTACAGCTGTCATCCGTCACACCACTCGCCAGTTGCGATTCCCAGTCTTATGTTCCCTTTCTCAGACGATTCGCGGGTCTGGGTTAAAAAGGGCCAGGGCAATTCCCTCCTGGTCGTCCTTTCCAGTTTCCCCGCCTTTCTCCTCCGTTTGAACTGCTGTCCCAGATTAGCTGCTTCCTCATACGTTCGGCCTGGCTCAAAGTGTGCTCTCGTGCTCTGCCTATCATCCCTGTGGGGAAGGGAAAGGGCCGTCAGGGGTGTGTAGTAATCGGCAATTGCCTGACTCTGCCTGACCCTTGAGTTGGGACATGTCAGGTAAACAGATCTGGTGTTAGTCCGTTGTCGCTCACAGTGTGAGAAAGTGTTTGCGTGGGGAAAAGAGGGGGGTAGAGTTTCTAAATATCCTACTGGGCAGGATGGGGAAAAGGTTTCATAAGGAAGGGGATACTGCCTCTCACCCTTCAGTGTCCCACTTCCACTCCCTAAAGACCCCCCATCCAGGTGATCCTCCCACACTGGTCCACCTCCAGGAACTGGATCCACTAGCGATGGCCTTGTCATGGCCATCTGGATGACAGATCCCCAGATCCCCAGGAACTAGTAAGTGAGACACCTTCAGGTTTCCCACAGTGGGTCGTTCACTGGAAAGATGGGATTTAGAAATGGGGCGGGGGACATCATACATTTGATGCAGAGGAAGAGTAAGAGGAAGCGGTATTACCTTCTGAGTTTGAGGTAATTGGGGGGGTCTTTGAGACAGGCAGGGTAAAGGTGGCTGCCGACCCTTCACCCCACCAGTGGTATATGTTTTTAAGAGGTGGAGGAGGGAGGTGGGGACATGAGAGGGAGCTCCCTGTTGCCCACCCACAATCAAGACGGTGGGACCCGGGGCAGGGCCTTGGGTGCCCGGAAACAGCAAGCAGTACATAGTGTGTTCTCGTCCGATGTTCCAGCCACCTGACTGGCTGAGTGCCCTTTCTTGGTTGCAAATCTTTTTTTCTTTCATGACAGTAGGACTGGAGCTCTCAGGGGCTGACGGGCCAGGACAGATTCCTGATGGATTCTCCCTTGGTTGACTTGTTGAAAGACAGGCCCATTTCTTTCTATGTCTGGTCTAAGAAGTAGCAGAGGCCTTTTCTGCAAGGCAGACTGCATCTCTAAGTGTCCTCTTTGTGTTCATCCATAAACACTGTGAATGTTAGCTGAGCTAGATCAGTGTACTCATCAGATTTGACCAATAATGGAGGCTCAGGCTTGAAGGTCCAGGGAGGAATACAGAACAGACACATGGCTTCAACGTTTCTTATTCCTCACTCATCCACCGGGCACCTTCAAAGGCTGAAAGGCCTCCATTCTGTAATATTATGCCCTGCGGGCAATCTTATTTAGATCTTTACTTAAAGCTACGCGCCGGGCCCGAGGTTGCTTTTTTCATTATTGGCCTGTGGCAGCTGGTGCTTGATCCGGAGCTCAAGCAGTGTGACAGTTGCAATGGGTTAAAAACCTGGAGTAAAAAACATGGCAATCTTTTTTTTATTTTCTACGCCTTCCTTCTGATGGTGGGAGTCGAGAGGCGGCAGAGCTCATTAGAGTCCAGCAAAACTTGTTTTTTTCTCTTCTTACACTGCAGTGTAGAGGCTCACAGCACACTTTCTGCCACCTGTACACAGCACCGTCCCCCAAAGATACTCAACATGGAGAGGAATAGTCAAACCTGGCTGTCACTTCACAGAAACCCTACAGAGCCCTCCTAATTCTCTGGGGGCACTACCTTGGTGAGAAGTAGAAGCCTCTTACTTCAGTGCAGGAGCACCAGGGGCTTAGCAGTGCTCTCTTTTGTCTATGCACCAAAGCAGCTGACCCACCTTCCTTCACTTTCACAGGAGCGCCCACATCAGAGAACAGCATACTGAGGCCCACACAAGAGTGCAAGTTGTGACAAATCCTCTAATGTTGTCCCTTCTCCCCTAGGGGAGCCCCTTTCCATGAGGCCAGGGAGTTGAGACTACGCTAGGATAGTCCCTCTGGGAGTGAAACTCAGCAGGAGGATCTCATGGGGAGGGATCCCTCGATGGGACTAGGGATGACTATCCTGGTACAACGGAGTATAGGCAGCAGCAGGCCCCCTGGCCCCACCCTCCTTTACCCCGTTGGCACATATACATGTGCCAATAAACAAAATATCAGACAAAGAAGAACACAGGCAACCCAGGGGAGACCCACAGTATGAGTACTGGGACGAAGGAGAGGCAGGTATGACTTATAGAGAAGGCACAGAGAAATACTGGGACGAAGAGGAGGATTGGAGGCACAAAGAGTACTCCTAAGAACCACAATGAGCATTCTGGTGGTTACCGGTTACTAATTGGTCCAAGTCGAATAGAAAAGGAAGAGAGACTTAGGAAGATTTTGCCAGTCCCTCCTTGGAGGCACCGCGAGCAGAGGTCCTTTCGTGCACCAGGAAGAGCTGAGCCTGCAGCTGCTGACCGGGACATAACAGGGAGAGTTCCGGAGTCCATACCTGCTTCACCAAAAACCAAAAAGCCAGAAACAGGCAACGCAAACGGCCCGGTCACAGGAGAGCACAGCACAACCAAGGCGAGCAGGGGTGCGCAGTGTGGATCCATGGAAGTGTGGCGGTGCCACATAACCCAGCACGAAAACAGGAAGAAGTGAAGGGGAGCCGTAGGAAGACATAAAGAGACCGGAGAAGGTGGTGGACAACCAGGAGCCCTGAGAGAAGGTACAGGGGCTGCCTGGGGTCCTCAGGGTCTTGAGAGAACATAATATAAAGGGAGTTGAGACCTGTTAGTGAGAAACCATTGTGAAGGGGTCAGAGACCCAAAGCCAAGAAATCAACACAAAGGGGTCTGTGACCCGTGTGTGACAAACCATTGTGAAGGGGTCTAGGACCCAAGACAATCCCTGAAAGGAGAGTACACCAGGGTTGCGGGCTGAATTGTTGTAAGAAAACGTAAACAAGGTCTGAGGAAGGGAGACAATCCTCCAACCACATTGAACTGCCAAGAAAGTCCTGGGGAAGGGAGACATTCCCACAACCACAAGGGCTGCAAAGAGAAGCCTGAGAAAGGCCGGTGGAAGGCAGACAAACCCCCTACTTTACAAACTATACCCATCCAAAAGAAGGGATTCATTCTACTGGACCAAGAAGAGACACATTTAGTTTAGTTTGGTTATATGTTTAAGGAATAGATGTAGGATGTTCATGCTGCACAGTGGCACTTTATTTTCGGACATGCTGACATGTCCTTAGTGTTTTGTTGAGGCAGGGAAACCCCTCTTAGAGTCAGGGAAATGTAAGTGAAAACTGGATTACAGTTTGCTTCTATATTCTTTTCCCTTGTAATGCACTCCTGGATGGCAGGCACCTGGCCTCCGGCGGCACACAGAGCTGCTCTACCTCTGCACATATGGAGCTCTGGGCAAAAATGGCAGTCTTTATTATTTTATTTTTTTAACTAAATGAAAGCAAGCACAAGTGAAAGGTGGGGGGGGCACATATTTAGAGACCAGTGCAGGTTTGATTACCTTCTAAGAGGCACAACCCCCAAACCTCACGTGGAGTAGAGTGCAGACAGTTTTTATCTTGTTTTTTCTTTGCAGGAACACATCGCTAGCCAATGAGCTTGAGAGAAACAGCTACTGGCTTCTTCCGCAATAGACACATTTGCGCTATGAGCTGGCAAGGCTTCTCTTCCACTGGGTACATCGAGACAAGGCTGTGGCTCCAGAGACCCGGAAGCAAATAAACACACAACTTTGTTCTTTATATCACAACCTCAGGCACGCCTTGGGAAAATTAACAGACACACTTGGGGCAACTGTCATTTCCTCCACATCCTTCTTCCTCATCAAATTATTTAAATTTCCTGCCACTGGCAGAAACTCACCTTCCGATTGATCCTCCTTTGGCGTAGCCGAAGGGGGCGATAATGTCTTCTAAAACGTGCATGGGCCTGCCATGGCTTCTGCTCCATGGGTCCTCGCTGGGTGTTGGCTCCCAGGGCGCCTGCTGTCAGTGGGGGCCCGGTTGAGCTTTGTTAGAGCTGTGTCCCTGCTAAGTTTCGGGCGTGGGCTATCCTCACCGGAACTGATGGCGGGGCATGCCTGCAGAGCTGCAGCTGCCATCCGGGATTCGGAGTGCCTGGGCAGGGTGTGCCATGGAGCGGCTGGTCCTCCCGAGACTGCTTACACCCAGTTTCCTCCCACACAGGGTTAAGGAGCTGTAGGTAGTCGGAGGGCGTCGCTCCTGTTCACGTTTTTTTCAGTTTCTGGTAGGGGAATTTGAAGGACTTGCAAAAAGAGAAAAAGAAAAAACAGACATACAAACTCTCAAACCAATGAGGGTCTTGGTTGTTGAGCCGCTTCTGGCTGGCATGTTGGCAGGCTCTGGTGGGTATATGAATTTCATGTGCACAGTTTGTTTTTGTGTTGTCCTCCCTGAGGTAATGGGGAAGAATCCTGAAAAGCAGCAACATGTGGAGCCTAGCTCCTCCAGTTCCTCTTTGCCTGAAAGGCCCAGGAAAAAGCTGGCTGGATTCTCTGAGAAGAAGCTGATGCAGATTTTCCAGAGGGCCATTCAGGAAGCACAGGGGAAGTTTCATGCCAGGCTTAAGCCCTCCCTCATCTCCCCAGAATCGTCATCTTCTTCTTCTTCCTCTGCCTTTCAGACTCCTTGGTGTTCAGGGACGGGGTCCAAAAGGAATGTATCTGGACAGGGATTCTGTGCTCCACACTAATCCAGGTGGCTCATTACATGGGGTTTGCACAACCAGACCCCTGGCCTGTGGTGCCTCCTTTAAGATCTCTCCCTCCCAATTTAAGCCTTTGCAGGGGGAAGATAAGCTGCTGCCTCTGACTGTCCATGTCGACACTATTCTTATGATTCTGGCGAGTCGTTCCTCTATGGCTCCTGAGGAGTCGATCAAGGGTATGACTGGTAGGAAGGCGAGTGGGGCCTTGAGAAAGGCATACGGTGGTGCCCATTTATCCATGAGGGCCACAACATATTCCTCCTACACTGTTGAGACTGCTCTGGTGAGTCTACGCGCTGTTTCAAAGGCAGTACAGGAGGGTTCGGATTCAGCCATTCTACTGCAATCTTTTAAGAATCTGGTGGAATTCCTATTTGATTTGCTTTAAGATGGGGCCAAACCTCTGCCATGGCCATCGTTGCTGGCCGGTGTCATCTTCACATCAATGATTGGCATACGAATTGTATCAGAAATCTCTGGTGTTAAATATTCTGTTTGGGGGCATACCATGTTTATCAATGGCCTGGTGCACAAGGTGTTGTGTGTCGACAAGCATGGCGGCAAGCATGCCAGCAAGCCGAGGAAGAAACCAGAGGTGAAGCATTAACCAAACACCACTTCCAGGGGCAGGCCTCTGTCTTTTGGCTCTTTGGTTCGTAGGCAAAAGAGAGACAGGTCTTGTTGGGCTCCCCGGAACAGGCACCCCCCTTCTCCTCAAAAGCCCCAGACGTTCTGATAACAGGCCGGTTGGGATCACCTGCAGGGGCTCTGGAGGGTGTGGCTTCGCAGGTCCCTGGACCCATGGGCCAATCGGACATACGGTGGGGATTAATATCGAATTCAAGACCCTTCTGGCCCCCTCAGGAGTCATCTGAAGACCCTTGCTGAGGCACTCCGCCAAGAAGGCGGCCATGCACCAGACGGTGGAGGGCCTCCTCCAGATAAGGTCTGTTGGAGCAGTCCTGGTGAGGAAATGGGGGCTGGGAGTCTACCAGATTGTCTTTCTAGTGCCAAAGCCAAGGGCTTGGAGGGGAGAGGTTCAGGCTGATCAGAGACCTAAGGGGCCTCAACCACTTTGTTGTTACCCAATGCTTCAAGATGGAATGCCTACAGCGAGTGGTTCATCTGGTCCGGGAGGGGGATTTCCTGGCCTCCCTCCACATGCAGGATGCATATTTCCATGCCCACGTTTGGCCGGGTTAACAACAATTCCTGGGGTTCTCTGTGGCAGGGAGACACTACCAGTTCACGGCCTTCCCGTTTGGATTGAAATCTGCTCCAAGAGTGTTTAGGAAGGTCCTGGGGCCGGTGGCGGCACGTCTTCACCTTCTGGGCATCCGGGATTTCCCCTGACTGGGCAACTGATTGATTGCGGCTTCCTCCAGGGAACTGTTCTCCCAGTCATATTCAGCTGACTTACGATTTCTTGGGGGAGAGGAGTATCCTGGTGAAATAGTGCATGTCCTACTTGGTTCCATCGGGGAACGGTTCTAGACTTGGCGGGGATTGGTCCTTCTCCCAGCTGCGGGGGCCTCCAACCTTCAGGCGATGCTTTGCTCCTGTTGTCCTCTCCTTGGGCAGGGCACAGAAGTTTCTCAGGTCTCTGAGTCATATTGCTGTGTGCATGTTTCTGGTACAACAGGCTCACCTCCACCTGTGACCGCAGTTGTTCCACTTACATCAGTTCTGAACTTCTCACGTCAGATCCCGGTTCCAGCATCCCTGGGGAGGGCTTTGCAGTGGTGGTTTCATCTGCCAAATTCACTGAGGAGTTTCCACTCAGGCAGCCTTGGCCGACCACAGTTACCACTGATGCCAGCCAGCATGAGGGGCTGGGCCGCAGTGTTGGGGGCCAGTGTCGGCAAGAGCTGTGGTTAGTCACGGAGTCATCCAGGTCTTCCTACTGAAGGGAATTAGCAGCTGCCTATCAGGCTCTTCGTACCTTTGCCGGCCCTGATGAGGAAGGCGTGTTTGCTGCGGTTAGACAACACCACCACGGTGGCCGAAATCAACAGGGAAGGAAGTTCTCGGTGCAGGGCTTTGGGCCTGTTGGCAGCGAGCATGGGATTTTGGGCATAATGGAACTTGGTGCAGGGTCTTCCCGTCCAGGGACTGGGTGAGGGAGCATTTTTGTCTTTTTCTCCGGATTGGGACCTCATGGTTGGATCTGTTTGATCTGTTTGCCTCCCCCAAACAAGAAAACTCCTCCGTTTTGTTCTCAGTTCCCTTGTCCAGAGGCGTGAGGTCTGGATGCGATAGTGCTCCCGTGGCTATCTGATCTCCTGTATGCCTTCCCATAAGGAATTCCCAGAACTAACATGATATGTGCAGTTGGTGACGCCTGTGTGGCGGACAAAGCCTCAAAGAGCATTTGTCTACCTGAATGTACAGGGCGGCGTGTGCTCGATGGGCTATTCGGCCCATGGAAAACCCTCCTGGGGTAAAAAAACCTTTGTTCGTAGAAGCAGCGAATAAGGAGCTGAAAGGCTGGGCAGACCAAAGCTTCAGCTAGTTGAATGCAGAACAAGTGAATTGAGGTATCTGGATCAGGTCGTGTTAATCGTAGTAGGCAGAATGGATAGCGAAGCAGGTAAAATGGGAACACAGGATTGCGGCGAGCCAAAGCTAAAGGAGCGTCGCAGAAAGCAGCGTGAGTCAGGAAAGCAGAGCAATAGGCCAGAAGCGAGCAGAGAGCAAACAGGGAAAAAAACGAGGACAGGGAAAAGTATGACAGCGTCAATGCTTGTAAGGAATGAAGCAACGCAGAGAGCTTACCGCTGAACTGCTCTATATGCTGTATGCCATGGCGGCAAGCTCCGGGAGCCTGTCTGTTTCCCGGTCTCCAGCTTGGAAACAGCTAGAGCCCGGCCTTGTCTTCTGTTGAGAGATAATACACTGTGCCATCTTGAAGGAGAACCTCAAGGATGTCGCTTTCTCCACTGCTGCCATAGTGACCAGGTGTTAGTCTGTTTCCTAACACTTCCCACCTCTCCCCTTTCTCCCTAGGGTTTTGGTTAAAGTCAGGGAGTCTGTGGTGGTGCTCCTTCTGGTTGCTCCTTTTTGGCCTAGAAGGAGTTGGTTTCCTCTTATCCTGGAATTGGCTCTGTCCCCGGTGTTCCTCCTTCCTGCACGTCCAGTCCCAGTTCCTCAGGCCCAGGGGCTGGTTTAGTCCACGGGGTCTGGATGTTGAGAGGCAAAGGATTCAGTGAAGGGGGCTCTCCCATAGATTGGTGGAAGCTATCTAGAGGGACAAGCGAACCTGATACACATCAGCATCAGACGCGCCCACAAACGGATGGCATTCAGAAAAAATATCACAAACCTCCTCTCAAGGAGCACATTCCTCATGCCCTGTAGGCAGTAGGGTACACCACCCTCAATCCCACCCTTGCCAGCATCCTTCCCGATGATCAATCTCTATAACCCACCTCCCAGTATATTACATGTTCCCGACTAACTGTAAACGTTGACTAATCCTGGATACCTAAATGTCATGCTACTAATCAATGCTATCTTTGTAAGGACTATTGTATCGGTGTAACATTTAGTGTATACAAATAATCCCTATTGTTTTACAACACCCTGTTGCTTCCTGAATATGGTGTCTTGCTCAATCACTGCCTAAAAGAAAACAAACAAAAACAAAAAAATATATAAACCAGACATTAGAACTGAAACACTTATCATACCCAAGGCAGCTGACACTTGAAGGAAAGGAAGAGTGAATTGCATCTCCCCTCACTCCTATTGCCGATGTAAGCTGGCATCATGCACCACACGTTTGCAGTTTTCCTCAACTAGAACTCATGTGAACTGTTCCTTTAATACACCTATTTCAGATAAGGACGCCAATGAAAGTGCAGGACAGATACAGTGAGGAGGGTTTTAAACAGATGAATAAAATGGTAGGTGATGTATCCATGCCTTTTCATGGTTATGTGTGGTTTTCCCAAAAGAAAATCACAGCTTGAGAGGTATGCTTATAATGGTTTTACGGCAGGGCATTAACAAGGACATGAATCTCTCATAGTGGCTTTTTACTATTGAACACTGGACCCCATGATACACTGTTCCCTTTAACAGAATGATGTACATGCCAAGGGCATGGTGACCAGTCATACAATAGGCAACACGTAGATAATGACAAAATAATGCGAAGTAACAACTGTATGGTAAAACAAAGGGACAAAAGGGCTGTCTGCTATACTTGTTTGCATATCTGCTATGTAGCTGGGCTGTCTTTACTAAAATTGCCTGCATACCGCGCAATCTTTATTATAGCCATCTTCATAGCTAGCACATAGCTAGGCAGCTCATACTATAACGTGGCCCCTCATCATTTTGGCCGAACTATCTCGTAGCTATTGCCTCTAGGCACCCACCGCAGACATGATTAATCGATCAAGCAAATCCAGACGGATGCACTTTGGCACGACCTACACGACTCCTGCTCTCTCTCCGCCTCTCTCCCATCTCTTCTTTCCTGCACTGCGCCCCATAGAGTACAACTGAGTCTCACAATACATTCGGTACCACTGTACACAAGCTCTTCCATCTTTATCACTCAACGTCTTCCAGAGCCTCCTCTTCTCCCAAAGATACACACTGATTTTGCTCCATGTTACTACTGCTGCACGCTCCATTATACCCTTCTTTCAGCCTCGTGGACCGGCAACGCGGTTCGACGCAATAGCCTATGGCAAAAGGCGCTATACAAATGCAAAATAACACAATATAACTTGACATTGTACACGAGCCAGGTATGGGATTTTCATCTTTAATGATGAAATACATATTAAACATTAAAACAAGTGCTAAGGCATTCCTATCACGAACAGTATACAATTCTGCTGAACATTTACTATAGTCCCCCAAATTATAATGAGCATGAACTACAAATAACTGAGAGTTTGAATATGCAATGGAAAAATTGAACAAATAGAATGCTACGTTTTGCCACTTCAGTGCAATAAGGTTAGGTACAAGCATAGCATCGGTGGGGTAAATGCCTGTTATTAGATACTAGTAAGGATCTGCGCACCCCTTTTTGATCAGTACAAATCTGAAGAAAGCACATTATATTTACTTTATAGGCATGAGACTGAGAGGTTTCTCACTGCAATTCACAAGCGAGATATTTGGAAAAAAGTATGCAGCGTGAGTTGACTAAATGACCCACATTTGGGTTGACCGAGTCTTGATTGTTACATGGCCTGGATTCATATGAGAATGGATTATTATCAGGTCTATGTGTCCCTCAACAAAAATTGGAAACAAGTACTAAAAGAGCTAAATCGCGTATGATGTTATGGCATTTTTAAATAGCATAAATCTACCCATAGATTCAGAATAAGGTATTTAAATTGGCAAGAGTAGCTCTACGGATAAGGGGTGTATCGGCCACCTTCACTCCCTAAAAATATGCAAATAAACTGGGGAGTACAAATACTCTCAGCAAAAAATAGGAAACAGACACATAGGGTGTCTGTCCCCCTGCTTCCACCCACACAGCTCCATGGAAAGGTAGTATGTGTAGTGCCACAGGAAGAACCTGCAATTATTGCTGCCTGATCTGAAGAGGTAAACATGTATCTTTTAATCTGCATGGATAACTAGGTGCAAAGAAATATTTATTACAAAAACATTTCTGTTTTAAAGTTAAAACATATTTTTACTTGCTCAGAAAATACTCTGATCAGGAATGGGACTTACATGTTTACTGTCTAAAAAATCATTTTGTTCCCAATTTAAAAAAAAATGGCAGTAAAATACTCCTGATTAAAAAAATCTGGAGTATTGGAGCACTGGAGCACTGGCAAAGAGATTGGCGATTTCAGTTATTTTTGGATTATGTTGTTTTATAGGGCTACCTTCATATTGGATGCCCAAAATGTGTCAGGCATATTAATACAAATGAAATAAAAGAACTTAAGGACATAAGAACTCTAAGTAAGAAGAAACGAAATACTAATTAGGTTTCTGCTAAGACGGATTTCTGAACTCTGTCCTGGAGGGGCAGAGGTTCAGAAGGCCAGCCTAGTTTCTTGGAACAGGGTAATCTCTGGACAATCCAGACCAATCAGGGTAGCGATCGCGGCGGTCAAGACTAGGTCTCAGGAGGGGTGAGGGTGACTGAAAGCCCGCAATGAGCACACAAAGCAAGGACACTTACAAATTACTCCAAGCAGGTGTTATATTAAAAATATATACACATTTATTACAAGGCCTTTGTAACATTGACCGTAGCGAGAATCACAATAAAACTCAAGTAAACCAACACATACCAAACCAATACAATATATATACAAATACAAACGAGTCTAACGAGTTAGACGCACGAAATGTGTAGACCACCTAGATGGGGAGGAAAACTGGTAGTGCGAATAATAATTAGACCCAGTCCGCCTTCAGAGGCACCTAACTAAAAGGTAGTCCAAGCCCTACGAAGAGTGGAGCCTTGTGCTCAAAAGTACCTGCACACGCTGCTGCCAACGGGCAAAAAGGGGAGTCTCTTCGAGGGAATCAGGCAGTTTAGTTCGGTGAACAAATGAAGATGAACAGAGCTCCGCGACTCGAGCGCAGGCTCCACTGTGGGCAGAAGCAGAGCGCAAGTACGGAAAGGCATGCTGTTAGACACAGCGGGGAAAAGCTATGGGCTCCTGCAGGAGGGCGACCAGTTCCTAGTGATGCTACTCATCGGTCCCCGATGCAAGCAGACCCAGGCTTCTCCGCGTCAGTTTCAGTGCTGGCAGGCTCAGATAGGAGCAGGGGACGTCTCGGCGTCATGTAGATGCCGCAGCAGCAGAAGTTGAGTTGAGGATGTCCTAAACGCAGTGAACCAGCAGTTTGTTACCACAGCAGGCCAACGGAGTGGCCGTGTGTACACTACTCACTTCAGACCTGGGAATTCCAAGTGTACGAGTCGTGTGAGAGTGACAAGGACTCGTAATACAACACAACCTGACAGCGGTTACAGAGCAAGACTCCTGGGTAGACTGGTCAGTCTGCTGGATGGCCCAGAGACACTTCCGAAGGCTTACGTGCAGGAGATGGTGACGATGCCGAGAATAGTTATTCCCACTATTCCAAGGGGTCGAAGTACCAGTACAGGCCTTCTCGTTCGATCAGAGGTAGAAAGGGTTTCACAAAGCGACAGCAGTGCAGAGGAGCAGTCCTTCAGCGGGTCACCAGCGATTCCTCGGTTCAGCCTTGTGGTTGCAGGATACTTGGCTCCTGTATTCCTTTGTTTGTGAGAACTCAGGAGATCGACATGGTAGTGGTGTTTCCAGCCCCCTCTTATCCACGGTTCCCTTCGCGCCAAAACGGAGGGGACCCAATGGGAGATCTGCTCACAAAACACGCACACCATACGTGGACCTATCACGGACCACAGAGGTCCCAGGCATTCACACCACCCTAGACTCTCTGGCACCCAGGATGTGTATTGGGACCAGACATCCCAGCCCACATCCTGGAGGCACACACAAGGCCTGTAGAAGCCCACGAAAGCATCTGTGTTTCGCGGGAAAGTACATGCCCAAATAAGGAAGGCCCTGGGTCGGCTCGACCTGGGGAAGGTGAAGGGGGCAAGACGGTCAGCGGACAGGACAACGAGCATCGTGGTCTGGCCATTTTGGGAGCCAGGCCACCATTTTGGACTAAGCGCGAGAAGCGTGCTTAAACGCCAAAAGGAGCACAAAAACACAAAGAAACGATCGCTGGCACCAGTCCCATCCGTGATTCACTTGCACCATTCGATAACAATCCCAAGAGAGTATCTAGGGCCTGTAGTAGACTAGAGACCCAAAGAGAGCAGTAACTTAGCTTACAGTGCCCTCTTGTGCCATGTTGCGCGAAAGCTGCAACATGATAAAGAAACTACAGAAAACAACGTTTCCCGGTACTGACTGTCTTAAGGGCATGTCAGTTTCCCCATAAGAATGGAGCGAAAGCCCAGAGGAGTGCGGCAGAAGGCTGCACTTCTCTGGCAAAGTCTAGATCCTGGTGAAAACAACAGCAAAAAGTTTAGGGGTTGCCACATGGAAGGAAAATTACCCACAATTAAGAAATCTTTCCTAACAGTTTCTTTTCCAACACCTACCACAAAATTATACACAAGAGAAACTGATGAGAATTTAGATATAATAACAATCAAAATGAATGCAAATTACTCAGAGATATGTATCAGATGTCTACTCGCACCACATAGGTCTTTGGATGAAAATGAAAGACTAGATGCGACTGTACGAATTAGACGTAAGAGAAGGTTGAATCCTATTAAAATGTAGGTAATCACTGTAATTTAATGCAATTATCTTAAAATGCTTACACAGAATAAGATAGCATATGCCAAGGTTGCACCATAATTCTTTGTTATTTTTAATTAAGTGGGAATTAGAAGAAGACATCTCACAGTACAATATTTATCAAATCGTGTGTGACTATCATTTTAGTTGTTGAGAATTGTATGCACTCTGAAGAATGTTCATAAATAATAATTTAGTGAGCAGGAACATGTTGCTATAAAGGAGGATCAAGGACATCTGGATTCCTATCTGTAGAAATTGAGACGACTGTATAATTAACATGTTTCTAATGATGGAGATGAGATAATCAATGGAATGACATATTAGCTGAGCTATTTAGAGAGGGTGCAATTGTGTGAATATTGTTTTGTTGAAAACGGTTTTATTTAAAAATATATGTATACAATTGATGAAATTAAGTAATATGAATGTATTGTTGTATTCTATGCGCCTCATCAGGAGTTGGGTCTTAGCCCTTAAATGGGACGCTAACGCTATTGCCGCCACATTTAAGGGGTGACCCAATCCCGAGTATGGCCACATTCACCTCCAGCTCTATGCTGGAGGTGAATGCGCAAGCGGAGAGGGCATTTTCAGCGCTATTAGCGCCCCCAGCCCCATTGGGTCCAATGGAGTCAATGGGGAAGACCAGCTATGCCGCTACTCGTGATCCGGCGCAAATTGCACCAGACCGAGTAGCGGTAATGCGTATTGCATTGGTGGTATCCCGGCACAATTACCGCTGGGATACCGCCAACCTCCTGATGAGACACCATGTATTGTAGTTGTGAATATGACAAAGGATTAGTGCGACACCTATAAATGAAACATTTTTGGCATATGATCCGCAATCTGTGTATTGCTGCAGTTGTGTTTGAAATAACCAATAAATAAATAGATCCACTACCTTTTCACTCCCCCTTACTTACACAATCACATTCCCTCCACCTAAACCCCATTCTAACGTCCCATTTTGGGCTTTTTGTTTGTCCCTTTCCTATTCCCACTTCTCTCTCTTTCTCACGTTTGCCCTTATTTCTATTTCTTCCTCCACTGACTACAGTTTGGTTCTCTGTGGAGAGGCAAAAATACTGCAATTTCTCAGACAACGTGCCAGTGCTACAATTCCACTATGGTGACAATTGTTGCAGCAGAAACACTTAATATAAGGACAGATACGCATGTACGTTTTTTCTGATTAGGACGTTGAACCTAGAAAGACATGTGTATGAATCAGGTTATTTCATTCCCTCTTGCAAAGAAATATGATAGCCTCTCTATTTTGGTAGACCCCTCAATAGACTACGAGAACACTGAGGACATGAGTGGTTGAAACACTGCCAGTGCGTCTCTCACTATCACAGGAGGCGACAAGCCCAAGGAACTGACAAAGAACACCAACCAAGGATCAGTGGAGAGGACACCACCAAGAAGAAAGAAAAGTATTGAACAATAATTCCCTCAGTGGCTTTGTTGGACCATGTCCTGGGTGTGGTCACGTCAGAACCTTGCTTTTTAAAAAAGGGTCTCTACTTTTGGACTCATGTAGGTCCTTCAAGTGCAAGGAATATCATGTGTGTCTCCCTTTTGTTCTATAGTGCTCCCTTCTACTGTTGTGTAGAGAAACCCTTAAGAGTTCAGTCAACCCATCTCTGGGTCCCCACAGTAGGGGAATGGGTTAGGCCTAATGATCCAGATTCAGGGGCCATCCTGCAAAGAAAATGAGTTCTATAAACCAAAGGGCTTTTCTTACATTCTGGATATTAGGGCCTGCAGACACCATGCGATCAGAAGCGCAGAAGGGAGACCTTGGGTGTAGGGAGCCTTTAGAATGTGTTTTCACTGACTAGAGGATACTGTGACAGATCCACAGTATTCGTCCCTTACTTTTGTTTTTTTTAAACCTTTCTTTTTGAGAAGAAAAAAAACAAAATAGAGAGATATCATACTGATAACATAGGTATGGCATCCATAATGAACTTCATTACAGGACTGTTTTCAGTTTTGTAATTCATACATTGATACATTGACAATGTTTAACATCCTCACAACTCTGCCCTTGATCCCCTACCTTCTGTATAGCTTGTTGAGCAATCCTATCTAGCTGTGCAGTTTGTGATAGGTAGACGCGCAGTGGATTCCAGATGTCTTTGGGTCTACAAATCGGGGTTATCATGGCTAAGTAGGTTTCTTCATTTTCATGGGTATATACCTTCCCAATGTCCTCCAAGAGATATTTAATGGGAGCCATCGTCGGCAGGACATCAGTTATTTCAGTCAGCATCGCAGTCACCTGTTGCCAGAATTGGGCAATTGGAGGGCAGTCCCAGAACATATGCATTGAGGTTGCCGTGAACAGACCACACTTCACACATGCATCACTGAGCCCTTCAGTAAAATTTAGCAAGCTTAGCAGGAGTGCAGTGCAGTTGATGTAATACTTTAAATTGTATTAAGCGATGTATGGCACACATTGACACCTCTTTTGTTAAGAGGCAACATCTGCTCCTCTGCATATCTGTAAATTATATCGCCAGATCTCGCTCCCACTTGAGACGTATCCCATTTTTCAAAGGTTGATTAGACTGGATTAGGTTATAAAGCTTGGAGGCCATGCGCCTGCTCTAGCACCCGAATACAAATGTTTCGACACATGGATGGGTCTCTGGCTCCTTAGGGAATGATGGCCATAAGCGACGGACAGCTGCTTTTACACAGTAATATTGCAACCTTTTTAAAGGATTGTTGCCAAGTTTATAAGCAAATGTGTCTAATGATACAAATCTCCCTTCAGAGAATAGATCCTCAAGAAGTAATCGCCTCTCCATATCCCAGGATTTCTGTAGTTCATGGTCGAATGAATGGAGCATGCCCGGAAAATTCCATAACGGGAAACCCTGCAAAATATTCTTGCCCATGCATTGACTGTGGTGCGCATTGGATCATAAGTACAACAGTCAATGTATCTATCGCTAAATATTAGCGATTTGAGGGTAGTGGGTGCTGCTCCATATCTCCCCAACGGCACATGCACCGGTTTTGTTTGATATGTATTTATTTTTATTTTATTTATTTATAACGCGCTGGAACAAGGCCCAAGGGCATAGAAGCGCAGACAAAACAAACCAACACACCCTATAAAGAGTATCAATAGGGCACACACTTCAAAGGAGAGAGTGCTAATACCCTGCATATTGCGCCTGTGCAACAAGGTAATATAATTAGAAATCTGGTGTGGCTAGTTCCCCCCCTGTTCATAGGGTTCTGCCAGCTTTTTCCAACTGGTCCTGGTGACCCTGATCTCCCAGAGGAACCCCAGTACTAGAGACATCAGTGTTGTGAGGAAATCTCTGCACAGCCATTTGTGGATATGAAACAGTCTGCCTGATGTCCAGTGGTGACTTGTCACCTTCTTCTGGACAACTCCACTGTTTTGTGGCTACTCCTTACTCTCTTGTAGACAACCTCTCTTGTGATTGCACCTCTTCCCTTGTGGACACCTCTTGTTTCATGCTTGACACATGCCTATTGTATCATCAAGCCCCCTAATATTGCAAAAATTGTATAATAGCTTGGGAAGAACTATCATTTTTAGTAAGGAGAGTTGCCCATACATGGAGATAGGGAGCCCAGACCGTAGTTTTAATTTTACTGGTAGCGGTTGTAAGTAGCCCACATAATTACCAGCATATAGAGACCATTGCTGTCTGGAAATAATAATACCAAGATGTTTAAACCGAGAAGGGACCCATCTAAATCCCATCAAGTCATTAGGAGGAGGAGTAGCATCCGTGAGGGGGAATAGCTCTGACTTGGCACTATTACTTTTGTACCATGAATATCTAGCAAACTTAGATACCTCGTCCATTATTGGGCTCAAATTGATGCCTGCATCTCAGATATATAGCAGGGCATCATCTGCCTACAACAAGATCGCTTGAGGTGGACCTGAAATTCGAATTCCCCAACACCTGTGTTTCTCCTGCATGAGTACTGCCAAGGGCTCTCTCGTGAGTGTGAAGAGGAAAGGAGGCAGCGGACAATCCTGATGAGTCCCCCTTTAGTTACAAGCACTGAGATAAGGTATTATTGGTACAGACTCTCTCCATATGAGGTGAATACAGCACCTGGACACAGCTAAGAAAATAATGGCCAAATTGAAATCACCGTAGGACTCCAAAATTTCCAGGACACTGAGTCAAAGACCTTTCCGGAATCTAATGAAGCCGCAACCACTCGTGCCTGTAGACCGATTTGTGCCATGATACAGAATAGTCTCCTTAGGTTCAGAGCTGTGGATCGGTCCAGGATAAAACCCGACTGATGCGGATGAATCAACGTCCGCATACGCGGCAAGAGTTGAGTAGCCAGAACCTTCACGAACACTTTTGCATCAACATTTATTAAGGATAGTGGCCTATATGAGGCTACTTCGTGAGAAGGTTTGTTAGGCTTTAGAAGCACATCAATAATACCTTCCCACCTGGAGGATGGGAGTTTCCCAAGTTCTAACACTTCTTCCCATACCTGGAGAAGATGTGGGGCTAGAACCAGCTTCTTCTCTTTGTGGAGTTCCACCCCCAATCCATCTGATCCTGGTGCCTTACTGGACGCCAATGCCAGTATTGCGGCAGTGATCTCCTTAACCGTCAATGGCTGATTAAGTGCCAGACATGCTCGAGTGACAGGTGTGCCTCCGCAGGTAGTACCGGGAGGGCGACTCCCCCGAGATATCCCTCTCAGCTAGCCTCTGAGCATGTGTCTGCATTAGCATTTAGAGTTGCATAAAAGCTTCTAAAAACGGCATTAATATCCTCCTCAGCGGTGCATACTGATTCTGCTGGTCCCATGATTCCAGTAATCACATGTGCATTATTCTCTGCTTTAGCCACTTTTGACCACTTTAGCTAGGGATCCGCCAGGTGTGAGGAATCCTACGGACTCCTCAATAAACCCCTGCATAAACTCTTCTCCCAGGTGGCCTGGGGAAGGCAGACACTTTCTGATCCCGACCTTGGTGGTGGCGTTCTACGGGACGATCACCTGGGAGGAGACAGGGCCCAGGGGAATGAGAGGACTCTGTGGGATGAGACACAGTATTTAACTTCCTCTAAGGAAGACATCTCTTCCATACCAAAGTCTGTAATGGCTTGCTGTCATAACAATATTTTTGTTCCACAAATTAAACATCTAAATGTGAGTAAAAATAATCACAAATCCCTATGCATTGCAAGAAATAAAAACCTTTCCAAAACCCAGGAGAATTATAAAGCTAAAAGCTCCCGAAGGTAGAGTGAAAGGAAATCTGCGAGTATTCCTCTTTACCATCGAGTCGGGTGGCTGATCCTTATATTTCTTTAAAGAATATTATGTGGAACAGAAATGAGTTTAAGAATGAAAATCAAGCCAGAAAATCTAACTTTGCCATTAAGGACTTCAAGTCCCATAATTCCCGAAGTACGGGATGAAAAGGAGGGCTAAAGAGGAACAATGCTAAAGGAGTGGTCAGATTGTTAGCAGAAATGACCTACACCTGAGGGAGACTGGGCGGCTTAAACGGCCCCCTAAGGTGCAGGTCATTGTCGAGCAGAACGAGCAGGAACAGCAGTGTGAGCTGTGTACACAGTTGATGCAGAAACTGGAGGAGGGAGAAGACGCAAGGACCACTGTTAAGCACAAAACAGTAGCCGGTCCTGAGAGTGTCTGTGCCTGAAAAAGCCTTAAGTGCAGAGGCTGCGCGGCGGGAAGAGAAAGAGAGGGAAGCTTTCCTACCCAAGAGGCTGTCTCAGGTGGCTGGCGAGCACCAGAGAGCCACCGGAGCAGCGGAAGCTCCTTTTAAAAGTGGCGTGGGCGACGACCGACCAGGAGTAGCAGTTTTCCGGGTTGTGAGTAGTCACTGAAGCACAACACCTGCAAGCAACGAGGGGATTGGACATGCACGCTTTGGTGAGTTCAATAACTGATAGTTACCCCGGAGCGCTCCGAGACCACTCTCGTGCTCCAGGCAGTCATTTACCAAGTAGCAAACACTTACATTTGAGTGGAAGTAATACCAAAAGTCATTTTGAATACCGAACTATCAGAAAACAGTGTTTGTCAAAAACAAATGACTGTCACTCTAAGCGTGTGAGTTTGTTGAGACGCCAGCAACCCGGTGGGGCAATATTATTAAAAGCTGATGCATACAACCATTGCCCAAGCCAAGAGAAATCAAAAAGGCAATTCAAATCCAACAGATATTGCCAAATGCAGAAGGGGACTAATGAAAGGTCCAAATGTTGTGAAGCGTGTTGCCTATGTTTTGAGTGGCATGTAACAAAAACTGGTAAAAATCCAATATTTGGCTACTTATGCAGTGGGGAAGCCAAAGTGGAAAGAAGGCTGCCCTTCTGGAAAAGGTTATTCAGAAGGAGAGGTGCATAACTTGCAGAGGAATATTAAAGAGCACCAATGTGAATCTTGTTTTCCCTGAAGAGTTGCTAAAAGTTTGATGTTGCAAAATAATGAACATTGTGAAGCTGTTATAAGTTGGTCTTAACCACAGAAGCACTTGCTGTTTATGGATTGCTGTTCAGGCAGGGGAGTATACCTGAATGGCAAACCTTTGAAGTAGTAGGCCTGGCACAGGAGTAAACCAGGTGGGATTGAGGTAGTATGTCTGGCATGGAAGTAAACCAGGTAGAAGTTGATGAAGTGCTGTAAAGTGGTGCAGACAAAGACAATTTATGTTGCTTGATTTGCTGAAGAAAAAACAATATAACGATGCTGTAGAGGAGTTTTATTTCTTCAGAAATAACCAGTTGTGGAAAAACCTCCTGACAAAGACAATCATTGTTTCTATTGAAAAACTAAGAAAAAAATTCTTTATATGAAAAGGATAATTCTGACTCTTACTCTTGCTCAAAGAAGAGAAATAACCTTCTTTGTTCTTTGTTGAATCACTGGAGTGTTGGAACTTTCTACTGCCAAGTGGGAGTCACAAAGAACTGTGTGGAACTTTGTAACAAACAAGGATTTCCTTATTTCTTTTTGGAACTGTGGAGCAGAATCCTACATGATTCTGGGGAAGGGGAATTCACCCATATTATAAGGAGAGACTGTTGTCATATTACGAATTCAACTGTCATATTTTTGTTGCCTTTGAACTTCATTGAGTTATAGTATGTATAAGTGTGTGAGACAGATATCCTTTGTTAGAGTGTTTCCTTTAGTTTATTTTAGGCAGGGAAAACCTTGTCAGGGTACGGATAGTGAGGTAGTTATCCAACCTTTTTTTTGTTTTTATTTTTTATTTGGTATGGATAATAAAATCATCTTTTCAAATATATAAAAAGAAAATATGCTGTAGTCAAATACAATTCACAATAAAACATTTAGCAATTTTTCAGTACTAAATTTAACAAAGAGAATCTTCTTTAAAAACATGCATATTTACACGGTCGAACATTTGATTAAGCATCACATTTCCCAAAATCAGGATCATAAGATTTCGGAAAGATGGTATCAAGAAAACAAATAATTGCCACACGCATAGTCAAATTCGGGAAGTTATTTATGCTTGACCAAATATCATTCATAAACATGAAGACATATTTTGTAAAGTCACATTTTTTGAACTTATTTGATCTTTGGTGAGCTAACATTGGGCAGTATATGCAATATTCTAAAGTTTCCCTTTGAGATTCATTTAAACAAAAACGACAAAAGTTTAAATGTTTTGGAATAAGCTTTCGTCTGGCCAAAACTTGTGTTGTGGGCCAGAGATTTAAGCGAAATCTTAGAAATTGAGAGCGTATGTACGGACTCGGACATCTTATTAAGTAAGATTCTGTTACATTTAAGGCCTTTATACCAAAGACGCAAGCATCAAAATCCCTATACTTTTGACATAAAATGCGATTTTGGATACATTCATGATCGAACAACTTTTGTTTTGCCCGAACTGGGTTTGTCAATAATAGTTCAAGTGTGATGCTTGCGTCCGCTAGAGAATTTAAAACCATGTTGCACCAGATTTTTGTGAATACATGATCCTGTGCTAACAAATGTTGCGCTAATATGGTCAGCAAATCATCAGAAGTTAGACCAAGTATTGATTTCCTAAACAAGGCACACATCCTCCATACAATCTGGGACTCTAGCAATGTAATTCCTAGCTCGTGTCGAATCAATGGGAGCGGGGTGCTCTTGGGCAATTGTAATAATGGTCTCCAAAAACTTGCTTCTATAGTTTGCCACCATTGGGATTCTTTTGGAAGCATTGTGTCAAGGCCATAGTTTACAGAGGGAATTACCTTCTGTTGGTAGAAGAGTAGGACATGTTTCAACGTGAACTTCCCAAATTTCTGTTTCAGAATCTTGGCCTGTGAAATGAGCATGCAGAGTTTAGATAGTATCTCTGTTTCCTGATCGTGTGAGGAAGAAGAAGCCTGTATGTGTACGCCCAGATATTTATATAGATCTACTTGAATTACTAAGTCATTATGCAGATGCCAAACATAATGTTTTACTTTTATTTTGCAGCGTGGTTTGCAAATCATAATTCGAGTCTTTTGAGTATTGATGGTGAGATTGTTGGCATTTACATATGTACTCAAGGTATTCAAAAGTTTTTGGAGTCCCGAGGGTGTCTGGGAGATAAGAATTAAGTCATCCGCATATGCAAGATAGCTTATAACATGAGTGCCAAGTTTCGGAGAATCACTCATGGTGGCTCATAGGCAGATACCAAGATCAAATATGAAGAAATTAAATATGGAGGAGGCTAAGATACAACCTTGCTTGAGGCCTCAAGCCGTTTTGATGAAAGATGATAGTGCACCGGCCATGGAGATACGAACTTGGATTATTGTGTGAGTATGAAGAAGCATGATTAAAGACAAAAGGGAGGTGGGACATTTATGAAAGATTAATTTATGTAAGAGGATGGACCGGTCAATAGAGTCGAATGCAGCTTTAAAATCAATATAAGCCAAGTACAAAAGTTGATTTTTATCTGCATACTTAGACTTCAACATATTTAATGTAATGAGATTTGGGGATGTGCCAAAGCCGGCAACAAAACCCGTCTGAAAGGGATCCCTCAAATTATTCAGTTTTGTCCAGCGATTAAAATCCCTTAGGATGATCCTCGCAAATATTTTAGCAGTAGCGTCTAATAGTGCTATAGGCCTATAACTGGTCGGTAGGGAGCGATCACCCTTTTTATAGATCGGGACTATTATCGAATGGGTCCAACTGGCCGGCAAACACTGGGTCTTATTAATGGTGGTAAAGATCTTATTTAGAATGTCTGTCCAAAGAATGGGATGTTCTTTGAGCATTCGATTGGACAGTCCATCTGGACCACAAGCACCAGAATTACTGGCCTTGTTGATATAAAATTTAATATCATCCATATCAAAGGATAGATGAAAGGGTTTATAGAAGTCATGGTCTATTTTAGAGTAATGAGGGGAAGGGATTGCATAAAGGGACGAAAAATGGTCAATCCACTTCCGCTCAGACACGCAATTAGCTTGTGATATGAGTTGAAGACTATTAGAGGTTTTATTTATGAGAGACCACAGACCAGCCGCGTTTTTAGTACGGACAGACTGTAACAAGAGTTCCCCATCTAATTGAAACATTTGGGCTTGAAGCGATTTAAGTGCATTCTTATGTCTGGTTTTAATGGTTTTCAACAGTGAGGCTCTGATAACCATGGGGGCACAAATGGCCTGTCGTTTCAAAGCCCGAGTATGAGCTTTGAGCTGATGGACCTTTGGGTTGAAGAAATGAAGCTTAGGACCAGCGACCCTGTTTTTATTTGACGCTTTAAGAGGTTGGAAGTGTTGCATCAAAGTAGAGTATTGGGTAATTTGATTGGAGGAAAAATTGTCCAAACCTTCATTCAGCTCAAATAAAGACTATGCAGACCATCATAGACGATTATACCCATTATTCAAAATCAGATTGCCATGGTGACGAGACCAGGATTCATCCATTCAGCAATGAGTTGGTTATGGTCACTGTTGACATTTGTGATTATCTTGAAATTGTCAATACAATCAAAGAATTCCGCATTTACAAAAATGTAATCAATTACAGATGAACTGGAACCTCTGGCCCAAGTGGAATTTGGTGGCGAGTCTGACGGAAACACTCCATTCAGCATTACGAAATTGTAATTTGTAGTTATGGCTAACCATTTAGTAATTCTATGTCGGTTAGCAATTTGCGGGTAAAAGCAGTTTAAATTTAGATCACCTGCAATTATAACATTTGTGACTGAGGAATCAAGTGCGACCATGTTCAACAAATTGGTAAGGGCCTTTAGGAAGCAATCATCAGAAATGCCAACCGCGTTCCAATACACATTGATTATTGCCTAATTTATGTTGTGAATGGATAATCTGATCATTTGAAGGAACTAATTTGGAGAATGGCAGTTTTGTGGAGAAATACCCCTCCCCATCTTAATAGCTATTAAGGGCCCAGAGGTAGGACGACCCAAGGTGCCATGCTGAGCTGGGTTGAGAAATAGCTCATACTTGTCCCATAATGGGATGGTCATCATCCAGGTTTCCTGAAACAAAAGAATGTTATAACATGCAGAAAAGTTATTTTCATTGTTGATCAAATGGGAAAACCCTCTGGTGTTCCAGCTAAGAAGGGAGATGGGTTGGGTCAAGTTTGCAGCGACTAGTTAATTTGACTGTAAAGTTGGCTGCGAGTAGGAGCCAACTGTGAGAGTGGCTTGTGATTTACACTGATTTTTATGAGCAGTGCCACTGTTATTTGTTGACAAAGCGTTTTGATTTAGAACAAGGGAATTTAGTGAATCAATTGAGAGTATAAATCCAAGTGAATGAAGCTCAGATCTGGCCTGCCAGATAAGATTCTGGATAACTCTTGATTGAAGCCAAATTCTAATAGAAGTTGTTTGGCACGGAATTAAAAATTCAATCAACGTTATATCTGCAGAGCTGACATCTTCTAAAGAGCGAATATCTGAGAAAATGGTTAAAAGGGAACTTCTGTTGTGGTTATATTGGACAGATGGAGCGGGTTTGCATGCTAATAGAAGCGAAACATTTGCTGGCGGTTTACCCGCCATTTTAGACAACCGATTATTTAATTTGGTGCAAGGAGCAACAAGCAAGTTTGAGACAGCATTGGGTGATGGTGTCCTGGAGTTTGTGACAGTCTGCAACATTTCCACCATTTTGGGGGTAATTTGTGCAAGAAATGCATGAGAATCATTCGGGGGGACCCCTTTAGGGTCTGAAGAGTTGGTAAAAGGGATAGCCACCAAGGAAGATGGTTGACTAGCAGGAGGCCTTAAATAAGGTAAATCACAATTTGAGGAAGTAATTGAAGTTGCAGTTGTTGGGAGATCACGAGACAATGTGGACATATAGGCATCAACAGCCTTCCTGATCTCCAGCCGATAGAATACATCGGTCATGGTTTCAGAAGATGAGGAGGCTGTCGCAGTCGGAGCCTCCACAGTGGAAGCCTTTAACCCAGTTGAGGTTAAGGTGTCCACTAGTTGATTCAAAGGGGCATTCTCCTGCACAACAGGGAGGCAGGTCACAGCAAGCTTATTTTTTTGAGTTTTAATTTGATTCTGTTGGAGGTATTTTTGTGCAATTGTTCGCGCAGCTGCAAACAAGTCCTTTTTTGTTAAATTGAAGTTCTTAATTAACAGTTTCGTTTGAGCAGCAGTGCTCTTGTTATTTCGTGATATGTTTTTGGACAATTTAGGTAAAGAAAAGGGTTCTGCTTTCTTCTGATTTTTCGAGAAGATGGTATAAGTCTCGATGCTAGAGGAGCCCTGGTATAAGTCTCGATGCTAGAGGAGCCCTGGAGAACTGGAGGAGGGGGCAAAGGAGCGGGATTTATATGCCCCTTCGGCAAAGTAACAACTGTGGAAGGAGCAGCAGATGATATTTGGACAATCTTTTTTTACCTTTTTTCGTTTAGTAGGACGGTCATCTGCAGGGAGATGCTTTGGATCAACTTCCTGTAGAAAAAGAGCTTCATTTTGACCACTGTTCAAGCCCGTTTCAGGACATACAATTTCCACATTGTCTCCCACTGGTCGAATAGTTTGATCAAATTGGGGGAGACACTGTGTAGTAAGGTATGACGTCTGCGTGGCAACCGTAGTAGGGATTGACACTACTGGGGAGGTAGCGGCAGAGCTCTGAAAATCGGAGACTGGACAACACGACATTGGTGCAGAACTGAAGTTACGAACAGTTGCTGAAGACTTAACAGCAACATTAGGTTGATTGGCTGATATTTTTTCCAATAACGCCATTTGAAGTTGCAGCTTTGCATCTAGGGAATCGTACAACTTAGTTATAGCACTTAGGGACACGTGGGGAGCATTAAGAGCAAATTGAATAATTGCTTGATTATTATGAGCAGACCACGCCTGATTTCAAGCTGAGACAAATTGTTGATTTTTACACATACATTCCTGGAAAGGCCCTGGTTCTTGAGTAGTGACCGTTGATGTAATCAAGATTGGATTTGCGCTCTCGCGTGGGGGAACTGGTCTGCGAGGCGTGGGGGCACAAAATGAAATATTAGAGATGGAGGAACAACAACTTGAGAACATAATCGGCGATTTTGATAAATTATCTGACTTCAACTGTGGAGAAAAAGAAGAACTAGACATGTTAAGATCAATTACGGCAACATCTGACATATGCACAGCCATTGAAGCAAGTTTACACTCAAGTTCTGCAGTGGGGGAACGTTTGCAAGAATACTATTGTCAGTAATTGCATTTAACCCGCCAAGGCAAGTGTTAGTTGACCCACAGGGCAAATCTGGTGCAAGTTTGGAACTCAAACCATGATGGTGGTCAGCAGTTATCTTTGGATTTGAAAAAGTTTGTCGGGGTTGTATTCCCACTTCTTGTAGCAACATATCAGGGGAAATAGAACGATGAACATTCAGATGATTGTCAGCTTTGGGGGATTTCGGGGGCTGATCAGTGATCTCCCTGCAATATTTACGAATGTCCGGAGAACTCGCCTTCCCAAGCATTAAATTCACCCCTCTTTTAAAGCGAAGAGTTTTCAGAGTGGAGGAAGAAATGGTGAATTTCACTTTCGTGATCTTTGGGGTCAAAGCCTCAGAACCGATTTGAAGAGTCTTTGGCATACCAGTTTTTAAAGTATGCATCATAATACCTAAAAAGCAGGCAAACTGGCAGAATTTAACTAGAGCCAATGATTAGATTAAAGGGGGCTAAGACACAGGCCCACTGCTCCACGACGCCGCAGCGAAGCAGCAAAGCGGTACTTATCGGTACTTGCTCGGGTGCACAAGTTTTATAGGACCATCTCCAAAGCAGGTACAAAGCCTACAGAGTAAACAAATAGCAAGTTTAGGCAGTTCGTTTAGCACGAGAGGTGCTAATAAGTGAGTCAATGTAGTGTTACAATGTTCACCTTGTGGGAGATGCAGTTCCACAACCAAGCGTAGTCGACGAAGCTTAAAAACTTGATTCCAGCAGGAGGGCAAGCAGAGAGTCTTGCGGCAAAGCGGTACTTATCGGTACTTGCTCGGGTGCGCGCGCACAGCAAATTTTATAGGACCGCCTCCAAAGCAAGTACAAAGCCTTGTGGGAGATGCAGTTCCACAACCAAGCGTAGACGACGAAGCTTAAAAACTTGATTCCAGCAGGAGGGCAACCTTTTAATTTAATAAAATGGCATCTTTTGAAAAATCTTCACAACGTTGTCCGCCTCACATTTCTAACCCTTCACACAGGTCTCTTTCCCTCTCCATATGTGCATGCTAATAACGGTCTAGACATAGACAGTACTCCCCTGTCTACCAGTTCTTGAAACTTAAGCATGTTGACCTTCATCACCCCCAACAGTGCCCTATTATTCATTACCCCTTAGTCATTTTCAAGTTCCCTTAGCAGCCCCTCTACATCTCGCAGTTCCACCCTAAGGGTCTTGAGTGCCCCAATCGACATGGACAACAGTTCCACACTTATCTGCAATTTAAATGCCTCCCAGAGCGTAAAGTGCAAAGGCACTGATCCAATATTATTTGTAAAAAAAGTAATCAGTTTTCTCATGAAGGGATGTTGCTATCCGAGGGTCTAACAACATGGACGGGGCCATCCTCCACATTGGGTGGGTGGTAGGTGAACAAGCCGTTTTAAGGGATAATATGACTGGGGAGTGGTCAGACAACATACGTGGAAATATTTTGCACCTCGTATCAACACAGCCGGTATCAGTTCCAAGGAGAGCAGTCAGTAGTTTATTCTTGACATTGGATCATGGACCGTTGAGTAAGTATACTCCCTGTCCCACAGATGTACACATCTCAAAAGGTCAGACAGTTGTAAATGGGACATTACCTGCACAGGTGTCTGCACTGCTGCAGACAAAACACGAAGGGTGGTGACAGAACGGTCCATGGCAACATCGGAATAGTGTTAAAATTGTCTTCCCATATGATGTGGGCATCCAGAGCTCTCACAAGAGTATCTGATAACTAACAAAAAAACTCAGGGTTATCAATATTGGGGCCATATGTATTGACCAACTTAACCATTATGCCTCTGAGCTTCCCCCATAACAAATCGTCCCATAGGGTCCACACAACTTCTAATAACTTGAAATGCAATCGAGGGGTGAACTAGGGTGAGCACACCTCTCAATTGCGACAGGTAATTCATATAATATCTTTGCTTGCCCCATTTAGGAGCAAAGGTCTCATGTACGGTATTGTGGTATCAAGAGAGACACAGACGCAAAGATAATTGTTTCAAAACCTTCATTTTACTAAAGTTCTTTGTTTGGTATAATGCTTAACTGGCCCTAACACTAAAGGGATGCTTTCCTTAACTGATGTTTCTAAGGGCCGGCGAAGTCTTGAAGTCTAAAATACAAATCTGTCTGTGTCTAAACCTATGCTTGCCCTCACTCTTTAACAAAACTGTGTTAGTAAGTTTAAGTAGTGGTTCAACAAAAAATAGGAAACCAGGTTGGTTTCAGGTGGACGTTTCACAAGTTTGTCCGTTGGTCAGCTTCAAAAGATCGAGCTTACCCAAAAAGGACTTTTCATAGGACCTTCATAGTTCAAACATTGTCAAAGTTCTTAATATCTTGGGATTCCCTTCCTCAAGCTTCAGCTCTTTCAATAACACCAAATAATCAAGAATCCATGTTGACAGGCCTTTTAGAGTACCCTTGCCCAAGTTCAGCATTCAAACCTCCCTTACGTTTCAAATACAAGTTCAGCTGTGAGGCCTCTCAGGCTCCCTTCTGCAAGCTAAGGCCCCTCTTCCAAATTTCAAATACAAGTTCAATTTGTCAGGATCTACCTTTCTTTCATATACAATTCTTTAAAATTCTTTAAAAGGTGTAGCATCAGAGACTTTTGAAAACGCCAGGCTCTTTACTCCTCTCAATCGCGACCACTCTGAGCTTTAACCCCCCACCTCCCGCTTGCTTGACTTCTTTCCTCGTGCGCACTGGCACCCTTTTTTCCTTCCCCTGCACACTTGCACTCTAACTTTCTCTGTCAACACTTGCACCTTATTTGTCCTTTTTGTGTCCCCTGGCACTTTCTCCAGCTTTCCCGTGCACATGTGCACACTCTTTCCACTCTACCGCGTCGCTCACTTCGGGTTGCTTGTACCCTCTTTATTTCAACTTCTTTCACTTTGCGCCCCTTGCCCGCTCTACTTTTCTGGCTTTTTTTACTTTCTCTTTATATCTTCATTCCTCTTTCAGTCTATATAGCTTCACTGGTTTCTCTACAATTCTTACCTCTTACTGCCCCTTGCCGCCTTATGCATTTTATTTCGCCAACCTTATTTCAATCAGTCGCATGCTCCTCTCTCTCTTTCACTTTCTTTCACTAGACTCACCCGGGCAGCAGCGCAGTGACGAGCAGTCCCTTTGAGCTATGCAGGCCAGAGGTCTGGGTCTCACCACGTGCCCCTCAGACACGATTGGGGCCACCACAGGTCCCAAGAGAACAAGCAATGTTCCTACCATTAATAGCAGCATGCAGTACGCTTTGCTACAGCTCTGTGGAGACACGGCTCCCTAGCCACGCTGCAGCCCCTCATAAACACTGTGCCAGCATCTCTGCACACAGTTCTCCTCTGGACTATAGATCCTGCTGCTCTGTGCTCTGTGGCTTTTCTGGTACAAATAACGTCCACAGCTCGCTCAAAAACCTCTGTAGAATCACACCTTTTATAGTTGAAAAAGCAGTCAAGTGGAGCCAGGTGTGAGTGATAAATGGTAAATGCCTGACTCTGCCTGACTATCAATGGGACAGCTTAAGTTCTTTCTATTGCCGGTTTCACTTATATTCCCGATGTTATTCCTATGGGAAATCTTCACTACTCCCGGTTGCCTCTTCCTCGTCCCAGTATTTGTTGGAAATGGGGAGGGGTAATGGAACAGTTTTGGAAGATAGATCTAGTTCCCCCATTCGCTCAGGAAACGGACCATGAACATAGGGAAATCCTTCTGCCTGGTTTACCCTCAAGGGGTTGGTTATCCCCTTCCATATTCCTGATGGTTTATTGTTCAAGTCTGGATTGTGGTGGAATTCTCTGGGGTTTAAATTGGCAGAGGATGAATGGATATTGCCATCAGACTCCTTGTCTGGTTTCAGTTGGTTTCTTGTTCTCTGCCACCTTGGGCATTTAAGGACGGTATTAGTTTCAGGGAACATGAAACCTGGATTAAGGTGACAGGAATCAACATATCCCATGAAGGCCTCCGGGACTTCCTGCTCCTCTTCTGTTGCCCCGCCAGAATACTGCGTCTCGCCCAGGGCATTCCCACAATGGCGACCCTGGAATCCCCTACCCAGGTGATCCTCCCTCACTCGTCCACCCCCAGAATTGGGATCCAAGAGCAATAGCCCTCCCCTGGCCACTTGAAAAGATCTCGGTCTTAATCGGAGAATGCCCCTAGTTTTCTCACAGTATACAATGCATGAGTCTCTTGAATCATTGAAATCTGAGGTTGGTGCTGCTCAAGTGCTCAAGATACGCTAATATCTTACTAGCCTTGGTCGGATTGTTCAATCCCTCTACACTCCATGATAGGAAGGTAATATTGCCTCCTGTTTTATCAACCATCAGACCCGCCACCTGTGCATATTAACCACAGCCAACTTCACCGCCTATTCATGTCATTGTTCAGTATGTCCATGTATAGTACATCTGTCAAAAAACAAATCTAAACATTTTATTAAAGAAACCTTGTTCCCCTGGAACTCCCCACCCACACCATCTACCCCAACTCGACATTGTACATCCCAAACAACTTCTCATGAAAAAACAAGTGCAAGGCAAGCAACAACTGTATATTAAGTTCCTACAGGAACCCCCGGTGTAACGCTCACCTGTAAGTCTTGTGGGTATGTTCTGGAATACCTTGTAATCAGCCCCTCACCGATTCCTACCCTGACCTCATGCAGAGTTCGAATGGCACGGAAGTGGGGTCAGAATAAAAGGGATGGGGAATTTTGTTGGAAGAAGGCTGTACTTCTCGAGTTGGTTTTCTGGTGTGGAGTAACTAGCCAGATACCCTGGGTACAAGAGGTAAATGTAAGACACTACCCACGCCTTGTTAGTGTTGCTGCTTTTCCCCTTGAATAAAGTACTCAAGGTAGTGTGCAATGGCTCTGGATGCACTTTGCAACTCAGTTACTTCACTGGTTTGCAACAGTCCAGTCCTGATACGACCAAAGTCCTTGGCCTCATTTGTTGAACTTGTGAAAATGTTGCTGCTTGGCTTTTTGATCAATGCAAATGGTTCTTGCTTGTCTGCGCAGACATGGAGGAGCTCTTTCACGACATTGTTCATAAAGTATTGAAAAGTTGCAGGCGCATTGCATAGGCAAAAGGGCATCACCTGATATTGATACAGTCCATATTTCGTATGGAAGGAAGTCTTCCAATCCTCACCTTCTTTTACTCTCACGAGGTGCTAGAGTACTCATAGGTCTAATTTGGTATACACAATGGCGTCTTTCACTTGCTCTAAGAGTACTGGGATAAACGGCAAGGGGTACTGGTTCTTTATAGTGATAGAGTTCAGGGCTCTATAGTCAATACAGGTTCTTAGGTCCCCCTCCATTTTAGGCACAAAAAAGAGGTGTGAGGCTGCTGGAGACTTTGATGGTCGAACAAAACCGTTGACCAGGTACTGATCGATGTACGCCTGGAGGTGTTTGTTTTCCAGCACAGTTAATGCATATATACGATTGCATGGTATTTGCGCTCCTGGTGTTAACTCGATTTAGCAGTCGTATGACCTGTGGGATGGCAAGGTGTTGGCCTGTTTTGGAAGACGTCCAAATAATTGAGATACACCTGAGGTAGTACTTTGCTCGTGCCCAATACCTGTTCAGGTGGCTGTAATACTACTGCCGATATGGTGTCATAGTTTGTGGTGACTTCAGATAGCAGGATTTAGCACAGGACCACGGGAAAGCCAAGTTTCTTGTTCTCCAATTGATCCTTGGGTTATGTGCTTCGAGAAACAGGAAACTGCGGTGCACTGATGAGATCGAACATGATCTTCTCTCGACAGCCATCTTGTCACAGCATTATTAAAACTTCTGTAAAGAGCGTTACGTGGCCAGATGTAAGTTGTGTTCCGTCCACTGCTACTATGTTCTCTGCCAGTGTCTTCGGGCGGGTTGGTAATCCCAACCGCATAGCGAATGCAAGGTCTATGTAATTCCCTATAGCACCACAATCCAGGTCTGCTTCTGTTACATGCATCTTTTGCTGCTGTCGTGAATTAACCAACACAGTCGGAATTGCAAACTGGGAGACCTTCAGTTCCTTTACCAAGCTCGAAAAGTGGGGCTCTGCGCTTGCCAGGCTCTCTAGTTTTCCACCTGGGATTCTGCAGACCTTGCTTCTAATGCTCCCACCGCCTTTCGTGGGGGCCTTCCTGTGCAGTCTCGTAGGAAAGGCCCCAGTTTTTCCCAGTAGAGGCATAGCTGTTTTTGCCAACATTGTTCTCTTTCTCCTCAGGTTATTGGGCCTTGAATCCTGGCAAGTGAGGTCAGAATGAAAGGAATGGCAAATGTTGTTGGGAGAAGGCAGTACATCACAGGTTGGTTTTCTGGTGTGGTGTAACTGGCCGGATACCCTCGGGTACAAGGGGTAAATGTGAGACACTAGAGAGGGTACTACCCACCCCTTGTTAGTGTTTCTGCTTTCCCCTCGAAAAATGGACTCAACGAAGTGTACAAAGGTGTCATGATCTCTGCTTCCAAAGGGTCAGGACTTACCCAACTCCCTTGGAAGCAGACCCATAACCCCGGTTCCGGGTGCCGGCCAGTCCCAATTGGGACCTTTTGGACCCTGTCCTGGCGCCAGTGGCACCAGGCTCATAAATATGCCCAGTCCCAGCGCTGGAAGCGCCGGGCTCATAATGCTTGGGTGGACTTACCTGCAGCAGACCATGCTGCTTACTTACCTGCCAGTTGAGCCCCTGATCCTCTTCTGTTTGGGAATACTTTTCCTGTTGGGTGGGGCAGGAGCCACTCCCTAGGTTCAGAACACTGGAACTCTTCTGGAAAGCAGGAACTCTTTTCTTACCTAGGCGAGGCCGTGGAAGGAGACACCTAAGTACTACAGGAGGCTATTTAAACCACACCCGATGGATGAATCTTGCTTTGCGTTATTCTGCATTCTCTGCAGCAGAACGCTCACCGTGTCTTCTGATCCTGTGCCTAAGGGAACAAAGGCTTACCATCCTGGAATCCAGTCTTCAGCAGCACCTATAAAGACAAAGAAAGAACAGGTTAGCACTACGGTCTTCAGTGGCAGCGCATCTCTTACCTGGTCCAGCGGCTGTCACCAACGCCTCGCGCTGCATACCTGCATCTGAAAGACAAAGGCTTACCGACTCTTCGCACGCTCCGGAGGTCTTCGCGCTGCATTCCGGCATCTGAAATACAAAAGCTTACCGGCTCTTCGCACGCTCCGGAGGCCTTCAACGCTGCATCCCGCATCTGAAAGGCAAAAGAAGGTGCGTTTAGAGACATTGGGCAACTTTACTACTCACGCCGAAATCAGCGGGCATCCCAGCACCCTTCAGCTTCTCTAAAGCTCCGAACTTGTACCTGCAAGGTAAAAGAGACAGTTAGTGCGCATCGTGAAGCAGGCAACAAGCGCTCACTTACGTGCTTCCAAGCGCTTCTATTCCTCACGCGGGTTCGATCCTCAACTCTCTTCAGCCCGCCATCCGCCATCGCCGGAACCCTGCAAAACAAGAGGTATCATTACAAAAGAACTTTACATAAGTCAAAAGCCATACTCATGTGCTCCTCGGCACCGCTCCACAGCAGCTACGCCTTACGCACTTAAAGACTTTTAAGACATTTGAAGTGCCCAGAACTTACCGTTCGTGCAGTAAACGACGGACAGCAGTCCTCTGAGGTCAAGAGGCCTGCACCCTTATCCAGTGAAGAAACTGGTTACGGCACCCTGCCCCCGAGGCAGATGGAGAGCTCGGCGTTCACCTACCTAAGGTGAGATCGTTAACCTTTGGGGTCCTACAGGAGAAGAGAAAGGGAAGAGGAGAGAGGCACCCAATAACCCCAGTTCATTAATCCCATATTTTCTATCTGCAGACATCTTACGCTCCGAGTCAAACACACAGTGCACAGAGGTCCAGCCCGAGGAACCAACCGTGTGTTACACATCACCTTTGAAGACACGGCATTCACCCAGTCAAGACCGGCGCCTCTGCGGGAATCAGGTGAGCGTTACAAAAGGCTCCGGAGGCCGTTCATAACCCAGCTACTTCACTGATTTGCAACAGTCCAGTCCTGCTGCGAGCAAAGTCCTTGGACTCGTTTGTTGAACTTGTGCAAATGTCTTTGCTTGGATTTTTGATCTATGCCCATGTCTCTTGCTTGTCCTTTAATCTGTGAGAATGTCTCTTGCTTGTCCATTAACTGTATACAAATGTTTCTTCTCGCGCAACTTCACTGCGCTCCTTGAACCTATGTGCTCACTGTATTAACCCTTGTTGTTTTCTCCTTATTTGTTTGCAGAGTGCCGATGGGTTCTTCCGGAGTTCCTGAGTCTTGGGTGAACCATCCGACAAGTTCCTGAGTTCTCTCAAAAGGTACTAAAGCTAATTACCATCTTACTTTTGTTTGCAAGTTCAGAATGGGACTCTCAAGAATCTGATGACTGTGGGCGCGTTAGAAAAAGGAGGGAAGAGGAATCCATGCAGCAGAAGCAGGTAAGTATCAGATAGGCACGCGTTACCTCTGCAGCTTGTCAGCAGGAGAAACAAAGCATGCTGAGGATGGATATGAACGGTGTGGGGCTTATGTAGCCCTGTGATCTAATATGGGCCCTGTGATTTGGGGATCACGTGAGACTTCGTGCCTCTTGCTTTTCCTTGTGAAAGTGGGGCAGCCATCTTGGAAGGGAGTGAACAAAACCAATGATGCACTAAGGTGGTCCAGTGTGTCTTCTGTAACTGGAGTGTGATGGTGCTCGTGACACCCAGCAATACACAGATTGAATGAACACATATTATCAATCAAGTGCTGTGCTCCGAGCGGGAGCCATCTCAGTCACTCCCCTGGTGTCGAAGGAGCCACCAATGGAGTCTGTCCCGACCATCCGCCATTCGGACCGCCTCTGGGAAGAGGGATGGCCACTTTGATATATGCTGTGGCATCTTTAGGAGTTTCAAAGAAGTCTCCACAGACCCCCTGTTGTATCTAGAGTTTTGAGGGAAACAGAACTGTATATGGGATCTGATGTTAATGTAACAGGCATTTGACAGGATCATAGGACATCCTATCCGCCCGGCTGAGAAGTCTGGCTATATAAACACCTTGTTTGACTCCCATTGCAGGGATCTGAGTTCCATGGTAAGTTTCAGTATATGATCCCTGTCTCTGTAATTCAGAAGCCGTGCAATTATCATACTTGGTTGTGCACCAGACTTTGGAGGTGGGACAACAGTACAATGAGCTATTTCAATAAGCAGTGGCGGAGTGCGGTAGAGTTGCTGGTGTCTGGCACATTCTACGAACCTTGCTGTGTGAATTTGAATACATTTGAAACTTTGATGCGGACTTCTGTTATGACCCGCGCTGACTCACTGAGTCTGTTTCTTTGCAACGCTTCAAGGCTACAGCGACTCGCTGAGTCTGCTCATTGTGTTTGTTTCCCAGACCCTCCCCCTCCTGCTCACGCTCGCTCTAATACTTCCTGCATAGAGAAGCGTGGCGGAGTGTGGTAGAGTGTCTGGTGTCCGGTACCTGATGGACATGCCATGCACCTTCGCAGCTCCTCTCATTGGCTGGTGAGTCTTCATAATTCTACGTTTCTCACGCAGCATTCTTCAACTAGTCCGACCTCGGCTCCAGCAGGAAGGGACTCTGACACACGGCCAGTGAGTAAAATATCTGACTCTGTTCAAGCAGGGTTTATCCTTCCTTCCTCGAGTTGCTCTTCACCGGTGGGTGAATGTTGTGATAGTCTTGCCACTCCCTGAATTCCTCAAGACCTCCTCACTCTCGGGACGTTCTATGGGACACGGGATCTCCAGTATACAAGCACGACTATCTCTACAGCGAGTCACCCTCTAAACCGGCACAATCGATTGACTGATGTTGTCTCAGGTTTTGATGCTGCCACCAACCTGCATGCTTGCATGCATCCTGCATGCAAGTGGTCATTTGACCCCCAAACCACCAGCCCAGTGAGGTTTGCCTTGGGGGGGTTGGGTTCCCCCGCCAGGGACTGCCCTGTCACACCAGACCTTGCTTCCCCGGCAGTTGAAGGGGCAACCCTGGCTGTCTCGCTGGCTCAAGAACACCCCTGCACAACAAAGCCCTGATCCACTCATCTTGTGTTGCCGCCAGTCAGAGCCTCTCATCCCCACAGCTTGACTCGCCAAACTCTGTCAACGTTGGATGGTATCCTGCGGTGGTGTCGCCTTTGGCCGAAGCTGACAGAAATGTTTCCCCCACCGCTCTCCCTATGGCAGGCTCCCCTGGAGTTCCAGCTGCCCTTAAGGCTAAGGCGCCTACACTGGAAGACACGACGTCGAACGCCTCAGTGGGTCTCAGATGGTCCTTGTCGTCCTAAAAAATTACCACGTTTAAAAAGCAGAAAGGGAACTAAAGGTTCAGGGGTCCCACATGCCCTCTCTTCTTCTAAACTGGGTAACTTGTTGCACAACCCCCGTATCCATCATAAACTGGTCAGGCAGGGGCATGAGACTGTACCCACAGTTCCGTCTATGTTCTCCATGAAAAAAATAAATCAACTGTCTCTACATTCGGTTCACGGTTCAATGACGTTTCCGACTCAGAGTTGCTTGAAAGCACTGAAACGTGGAACTGGTCTCCGACTCATCCAAAGCTGGCTGAAGGGGGTCCGTCAGTAGCGCCCCCTTTGATAGTCCCTTTCAACTTCAAAGCTGTTAGGAGCACGAAGGCCCAGTTCACGCCTCCAGCCGCCCCTATGTTGAATAATCTGGGGGGCTTGGGTGCAGCAAAGCTATTTGCATTAGGCTATGACTTTCAGCCCCAGCAATGGGCCCAGCAGACGGCCACAGGAAGGACGATTCAATCTTGGAGATGGTGCCTGCTCCCTTGGATTCCACTCACAGCGAGCTGGCTGCCTCAGCTTTGGCAATCGATTCACCGAAGTTGCGACCAGAAGTGGCTGTAGATGTTGATGTGGTTTCTAAGACGCACGGGTCTGTCGGAGCTGGTCAGTTTGGACAACTGGAATTGGAAGCTCACCAACCGCTTGACCTGTTTGTTCCACCTTCTCCTAAACTTAACTTGGGCTCTTCTTCTGCAAATCAACACTTGGAGCATCCTATTCTAACTACCCCATCGACTCGGAAGAACAAACTCGACCTCTTCTCCATTATGCCTACATTGACTATTGACTATTGCTCTTGCTCCGTTCACTAAATTATACGAACAAGTGAATGACACCCTCAAAGATCACACCACTCTTTTAGCTATGACACACTCTAAGCTAATATTTTTAGAGGGTTTCATAACGGCAAAGAAATATACAACTCAAAACCAAACTGTCAACAAAATGGGTGACCCAATCTTGCAATCTACAAAGACAAGGAACCAGTCGCTTGCTGTTGATTTGACCAGGGACTGTAATAACCCTCTAGGTACTAAGAATGCTGCTGCAGGGTATTCCTTCTGTTCAGACGATGGTGACTGGTCCTTGTGTACCCCGGGACACGACTCTTCAAATCTCCTCAATAGAGGAGTGGGATGGGGGATAACAATCCCGTCCCGATCTTTTCCAACCAAAAACAAGGGCAACAGACAGAAGAAGAGCCCGTTGCTAGACGGCGAGGGAGTAACACCAGTGCCAAATAAGGTTTCATCACAACCTCCAGTGGAGGTAAGGCAGGCCTTGAAATCGGCCGCGACTAGGGTGGCTTCAACTAAGGGAGGACCCTCGGTGGACAGTGATTTAGAGAGATGTGGTGCTTCTCTTGGGCCCTCGATATGTTCTCCTAACACCAGTCCTATCTCGCAGTCCTTGCTGAACCTCTACACCTATTCAATTGAGGACACCCCGGAGGATGGTCAGAACACAGAGCCCCCGGCTCTAGTTGAGCCTGATGCTGGAATTAAGCTGGTGCCCCAAACTGATAAAGGCGCTTGTTTCCCCCGGCTTTGAATCCATGAGCGACAAATGGAAACGTCTCAGTCTGCAGGCCCTAGTGGGGCAAGAACATTGGTGGCCAACACCCCCTCCGTTGCTCATCCTAACATCGCAAACTACGCCAATAAATTCAAGTGCCGGGAGGGGGATGGCAAAAGTAACACCCCTAGAAACAACTGGCTAGATTACAAACAAGCCTCTGTAAAACGAGCTAACCCGCATAATCCATCATATAAACTGGAGTGTGTCTTGGACAAAAACACCTCCCTCATCTTAAACCGTCAGGCAATTTTGGAACTGCTCCACTCTATTCCAAATCTGCGTTCATTACGCTCCTCTGACTTTGATCTTATTGAATTCTACGACAAGCAACTGATGGATTCGGTGTTTCTCCATCTGTCATCACCATTAGTTAAAAATATGTTGCAGGATTCTAGTTACTGCTAGGATTTGACCTGTCATGCTGTACTTCCACCAAAGTCTCTTTTCCGCTAGGCCATCAAACTGTCACTTCCGACAGGGGAAACACATGGAGTAACAAAGGAACAACAGACTTTAAATCTTTTCCTTTGTTTCAGGACCCGTTGAAGATCGGTAGGGTCCCGTCTAGCCCTTTTATGAAATTGAATGTGACCTTTAAGCGCAACTCCTCGTGCCGAGAAGTTGGAAGTGTGACCGTTCAAAAAGCCATTAAAAGACCTAACTTGCCTTCCTCTGGCTGGTCTTGGTTGGCTAATATCTTGGCGTCTCATCCGTCCTCTTAGCAACTCAGACCCAGTTTAAAACATCCAACAAAAGACTCATTGAATGTTTCCTCAATAACCAACACTGACAGGTTAAAACTTATCTCCTGGAATACGAGGGGGTTTCACCACTTGACACGTCCTAGCAACTTAAATTTAGCCGATTTTGACTAAATAAACCTTCAGGAGACATGGTTGAGGAAGCCACCAACGCTGGACGGTTTTGTTCTATCGTTCCGACTGTGAAGGGTGACTTAGGTCGTCCATCTGCGGGTTTACTTGCTGCGGTAAAATCAGGTGGTTCTCTGAAACTTCTGAACTCAGTATCCTCCAATTTCCACATACAAGTAAACACGATTGCATGGGATCCAGGTCTGCCTTCTTTAGGTAGCACTTCAAGACCTACGATCCAGGTCATCAATGTTTACTGGAATCCTGCAACTATTTCTGACGATTCATTTATTGGTTACATCACCTCAAGTTTGGATGATTTCTATACAAATCAGGAGCTCACATATCTCATTATTTGTAGTGACCTTAACATCCCTGATCTCGTGCAGTCAAAACAGGCCCAATTATGGAATTGTGACGACCCGAAAACCGCCAGACGCGACAAGTGGAACACACTGATGAACTCTAGAGCTATGCACCTCCTTAATGGTAACATCACAGAGGATGTGCCTGCTCAATCTACTTGGAAAAGGAGGGGTTCTACCTCTACTCTAGACTATATCTACGTGTCCTCCAATTCCCTGCCTTTGGTCCTCAGCCTTCAGATAATTGCCACCCCCCAGAGCGACCACAAAATTCTCTTCCTTGAATGGCGAACTTTTGGTCCTCCAGTTCGCGATTACACTCCGATTGTGGTTGACTCTTGTAACAAGGGTCTCCATCTGAGGATGTCGGCAACAGGAGAAAGGGCTTTCGCTTCCTCGTTCGCTAAAACCACACCTACGGTCCAGTATTCTCCGTTGTTGGAAGTATTTTGCTCTAGCCCTATATCTGACAGTTACACTATTAAAAGTGGCCGCCACGCATTTGACGCTATCTTGGTGGCAAAAAGAAGATGGGTCAGAAAATTGAGGCGGCTGGCAAATAAATCCAACTTACCCGAAGCACTCAGCGACGCTAGGTCAGCCCAGTGTGGCTATAAAAACTGGCTCTGCTCATCTAAACATCTAAGATATCAGAATGATGCCGAAGCCATGTTAAGAACACTGGCGAGCAGAAACGCCCATGCCTTTTGGTCGCTCATCAAACCAAATGACACTTCCTCAAGGGTAGATCAAACCAATCCTATTGACGAGGGCGCATGGATTACTCATTTTACCAAGCTCCACACATCGACTATGGCTGGAGTGGAGGAGGTCCCGCTCTCTATGAGCGAGGGTCCTTGGGCTCTTATCTTGAACAACAACAATGTAAGATCTCCCGTGCCTCTGGTCCTGACGGTCTTACAAATGTTATGCTTCGAGAGCACCCGGAGGACTGGGCCAAGTTCATTGTGTCCTTGTTCGACCAGATCGTAATTACTCATCAAATTCCGATCACATGGAGGAGAGCGATAATGGTTCCGATCCACAAGAAAGGGGATCGGAAGGATCCAAGTAACTATCGCCCTATCGCCCTACTGGATGTTATCGGCAAACTGTTTGGTATGATCCTTCTGGACAATCTCCATGCCTGGTGTAGGCCCACCGCAAGTTACGACCAATTCCAGTGTGGATCTGTGAACATCCTCTTGCTGCAGGTCCGGAAAGAAAGGGCTCAGCGTCAGAAAATAAAGATCTACATGGTATTTGTGGACCTTGTGCAGGCGTTCGACCAAGTAGACAGAGACCTGCTCTGGTCCAAAATGGAGAAAAAGTACTGCCCACCATCTATATTGGAACCAATCAAGGCCATGCACTCCCACACCACCGTAAGAGTCAGGTTAAACAAGTCTGGTCTCCTGTCCAAGGAAATTAAGACCTTGCGAGGGGTAAAACAGGGCTGCCCGATGGTCCCTGGCCTCTTCACTTTTTTTGGAAGATATGCCTGAGGCTTTTCACATGACAAGATCATTCCCCCCAAAGGGGCCGATGATGTAGTACTCATTGACCAAACGCTGGTGGGCCTACACCAGCAACTCGACGCCCTCAATAATTACATCGGTCAGAATGGGCTCGAAATCAACAAAACCATGAGCTTTGGCACGTCTACCAAAGGCAAAAACAGGATTTCCTGGCAAATCGGTGGTGAAAAAATCAAGAATGGGGATTCCTTTAAATACCTCAGGGTTTGGTTAAGTAACTCCAAGCCGGAAGCCCTGATGTTGTCATACTTGGTAGGAAAAATGAAAACTTTGACCTCTCGGGAGTGTGCCTTAAACAGGAAATTCGGACGTTTCTCCATTCTACCGGTAATCCGAGTTTACAAAGTAAAGGTTATTCCGACAGTAGTTTACGGGGCGGACGCCATGTTCTCCATTTCAGACCCCTTTTGGTCTCGCCTTAAGGGCCTCTTCTGGAAGAGAGTTCTTGGGGTCCCACAATCTACCCCGATTGCCATTCTTCGGTCATTTGGAACAGACTGGCCTTGTTTGGTAAAACTTTTCCTTATCAAGACCTTCAATCTTATTCACAACGTGACAAAACAACAACATAATCCAGCTTTGCAGAGCTTGTTCCAGGATACGACCAGCTGCTTAGACGCCATTGGCAGTCGTCTCGACCAACTCTTGTCCAACCCAAACAGGGTGAAAGACAAACTGAAACGGTTTGACTGGATTCAAACGCTGCAAGTGGGTTCTGAATGTCAACTAGTGACGCACTTGCCCCCAGACAGTTGGAAACTGAACAGTGTGTGCACATACCTGAAACATTTTCTGGACAAAAATGTATGAGAGAATTTCTTGCGAGCCCGGCTGAACTTGTACTCGACACATGAGATCCTGATCGAAAGACAATAAGTGTTGCATTTGTAGACAAGTTGACGAGATTGAAACATTAGTGCACATCGTCACAAAATGCACTGGGCTGAAAGATCTTTGCACATTTTACTTTAGACATCTATTCTCAGATTTCATTGCTTCTGATCCCCAAGTTTGGTGGGCACTTTTAATTAGTGGTGTGAAAATCAAGTACGCTGTAGCCCTGGTACAATTTCTCGAGTGCTTATCTTTTGATATTGGAACATTCAGCTGATTGGTTCTAATCTATTCTGTTACTGCATCCTTTAAGGTTTTGACTTCTTCTACTCTTCTTTCTTTTCTGTCACAGTTTTAATCTGAATGTCATTGCTAAAAAATTGTTTGACAATTTGAATACAATAAATAAATAAAAATTGTGCCAAAAATGGCTCCTCCCCTAGCAAAGCTTTCAGGAGATCCTTCGAAAAGTGCTCCATTGGCCTCTTTACTGCATTTTCTGGGACAACAATAATACAAATATTTTAATGTAACAATCGCGACTCACACTTTCCTTTCACTGTAGTCAGGTCCCTACTGATCGCAGTTATCTCATGATCATGCTCCTTCACAATTTCATCCAGCCCACCGATCCTTGCCTCTGCCTCAGTTATGTGCCCGCTTTCTTTTTCAATCTTAGCCTTCAGCAAGCTAATGTTGGCCACACTATATCGTCTAATTTGGAATTAACCGAGGCATAGCCACCCTGCATGGCGGCCATGATGTTGTCTGATTAGCAGCCGATGATGAAGTCACTGGTGTAATGATGGTATTGACTGCACTTCCACTCCTTTAGCTGGTGTGTGAGTGTAAGAATCCGTAGGGCCGTGCCTTCCCAGCCCCTCTCGTCATGACTTAAGCTCACACCAGAATGAGCACGCTCACTGCTCTTCTGAGGTATGAATATCAGTGGGTCTATTGTAGATCCAGATTATAGCTGTAGCCAACAGTCTGGCCTGTCAACCAGTAGACCAGTCAATTTTGTGTGCACGGATAATCCACTCTCCTATAGCGCAGTCCCTTGCCGCAGCTCCAACAGCACAAACCAAGGCTACTCTCATTCGGGGTCGCAATTTGTTACAGGACGGATCACTTTCAGATGTTTTCCCAGGTGGTCAGTTCTCTGTGCACCAGCGCGCCCCCAGGTCTCGCCACCACTCTGGAAGGATGTATGTGAAGGCCCACTTGGCTATGATAGGGTGCAGGGTGCACCTCACAACATCCCCCAGAGCTGTCCCCTTCCTCCTCACCATCACGCTCCACGTTGCAACCACACTGCGGAAAGGCCCAGGTCAGAGTCCGCACCCAGAAGGAGGGGACAGCGGTAGCATTCAGCTCTTCAGGAACGTTCAGCTCTCTGCTCCCCGCATCCCGCATCAACCTCTGCCACACGGCCCTAACTCCACCAGTCTCCCAAGCACAAGAGCCGAGGGAGCCGCCTACTTGCTGCCAAAGGGCGCAAGTTGGAGACCGCTCATGGGGCCAAGATGGCGTCCAGTGAAGGTTTCTTCTTGGACTGAAGTACAGTCCGCTCAAACAACGGTGGGTGCAGACATCCCCTACGGCAGCATCAGGAACAGCACAAGTTAAACCGACCCCAGCAGCTTTCTGCACTCGCAGTAGGTCTCCGCCATGGGCCGCTCTGAGGCGTGGTCTCAGGCAGAGCCTGATTCCCGAGCCGCCTGTAAGCGCCAGTGGACCGCCCCTATGTTTCCTCTCCAGGCGATACGTCCCCAGGTCACAGCAGCCGCTCCTGAGCATCAAATTCGGCCAGCACACTCCCAATACATTTCCGGCAGCCTCTACCATTAGAGGAATGATTTATTCCAGGATGTAGTCAGGGATCGAAGCTCACAATCTAAGCACAATGTTTGTTGCTGCTCAGCAGCGCCCCCACATAGTGGTCCCTTCTTCCAGAGAGAAGCCACCCTCTTTGAGGCTAAGGAGGTGAGCCTGCTAAGTGAACCCCTCCCTAGGGGTTCGGGAAAGTGGTACCTTACTGGGAGGGGACTCCCCTCCAGGGGACACGGACTCCCATACCTATCAGGAACTCCATATGAGAAATATCTAGGCTGCCTATATGGGTGTAGAAGAGACTGATCCGTCCACAAAAATTCAAAACATACTGACATTGCATCCGTAATTTCGGCTCAAGGTGAACTTCCCTGAAACCCAACAGCTGATGAGAAGTAACACGACTCCTGGAAGTATGACAGCGAGAATAAAGTAATGGCCAATCATGAATGGAGAGTGAGAAATCCTACACAGAGGCGATCCTCTGACGACACAATGTCCTGGAGGGGCGCAGCAACGCTGCACCGCGGTGCTAGCGGTGGTGTGCAGAGACCAAGATGCAGAAGAGAGATGCCATGAGGGCAGCAGTGGGAGTACAATATTGCAGAGGCGAAGATGGTTGAAACCCTGTGGTACCTTGTGGCGTGGCCACGCTGCAGCCATGGTGAGAGTAAGCACCAAGACCAGATAGCGACGGAAGAATGAATCCTCTATTCCTGGTGCGAGTACTGAAGAAGGCACTGAAGCGGGCGGACTAATGTTGTAAAATCTTTCCTGATAGAGACGGCGAGGAGTGCAAGGAATGTCAATTCTCCCTCAGTAGCCACCCCGTTAGAGCACACCTGAAGACAGTGATGGTACCAGAGTTGCCCAGGGTGGAGGGAGGCGGGTCAAACAAAACCTGAAAGTGGAAAGAAGAGATGGTGGAGAAAAGCCACGTATGGATCAGTCAGATCCACAGAGACAGAATATCTTAGAGTGTTACTCGGGCCCTACAAAGCAGAGTATTGGACATTGGCAGACGCCCATCAGACAGCCCCAAGAGCTAGGAAAGTCCCAGGGCCAGAGGGGCCTAGAAAGCCCTATCAAGATAAGAAGAATAAAACCATGTATGGGCCAATCCGACCCACAGAAACTGAATTTCCTATAGGCTCGCGGAAGCCCTAGAAAGTCGACTATTAGGCATTGACAGAGGCTTCAGAGACAGCCCCAAGAGATAACAAAGTTAGAGGACCAGAGGGGTCTAGAGAGGCGCACGGAAATAAGTGGCACATTGCAAGCTATAAGCGAAAGGGAACCTGGAGGGTTCTGTCGGCCAAGCCAAGAGGCGAAACAAAGGGGAACGGGGAGACTCCCTTTGTATACAATTAGAACCAGAAAATGAGCAACTCAGGATTGGATATTGGGAGAGGCTCAAGACACAGCCCCAAAAGATAATTCAGTCAGAGGATTAGAGGGGTCTAGAGGGTCATATCGTGATAAGTGGAACACTGCAACCTATAAGTGAAAAGGAACCTGGCGGGTTCAATCAGCCAAGCCAAAAGGAGAGACAAAGGAGAACGGGAAGACTCCCTTTGTATGCAATCAAAACAAGAAGGTGAGTGTCCCAACTGGTGGAGACGGATCAAGGGAATCATCCCTCCATTTAAAGAACTTGAGACAGTTAGTTTATTTGAAGATATACCATTTTCCTTGAGGAGCTTTGTATATGATGAACTGTGAACATGAACATTAGGATTGAGACAGACTCAGGAGGAAATCCCGTGACATCAGATTAGACACCATTGAAGTGATGTCCTTGACTATGACTCCTTCTTCTAGTTTTCCACAATACCCTGAATTGCTTTTTTCCTTTGCGCACAAACCTCATTCACGCAGTCAATAAACCATGTAAGAACTCAAGTGCTGGTCTTAGGGCCTCAGGGTGATATGTTACTCCCCCTTTGTGAGATTTGTCACATGCACATTTCCCTTCAAGAAGCAGCTGGCTGAGTGGCTGCACCTGCACTGTACTATTGCTGCTGCAACTCTAGTAGGTCTAGCAGTAAAACTAATTTTTGAAGAAATTGATGAAAATGAAAGAGTGCATAAAATGCACAGAGGCATTTCATTGTGTTGTGGGATATTGGCGACCAGGGGGGTCTCAATTGATGCAAATGTTGTGCTCTCGAGTAATACCATCTCTAGTACTTTTTAATCTGTATTGAGTGCAGATTTGACTTGAAGCTGCTAATACCACTCATAAGTGACAGCCTTATTGGACGTATGCTTTGCTATCACTGCAGCAACTCTAAGTTTGGGCACCAGATTTATTTTGCGGAGTCCTTGAACACTAATATGTTGTGGTGGTTGTGCTGGCTAATCATCTGCCCTTCATGCACTGTTTGAATTGTCTTCCCTAATTGTATTTTACCTTTTTACTGTGTTATCATTCTTCCAGAAGCCCAGAAGATATTCCATTTCTTTTAAGTGATTTCACTAAATAAGGCGGCATGGCATCCTTGCTGAAGGAATGTTGAGTTTATTCTGAAGCACAGTTATATATTTGTATTTTGCACTACTTAGGGAAGCCGAATATTCCCAATCCATTTCTTAAGCGACTGCACCTGCCAGACATTCTCACGTTTTGCTGCACCTCCGGTATGTCTGGACATAAGTGCTTCAGGAAATCTAGAATTGGGTGCAATGCATGCAAGAAGCATTTCTATTGTGTTGTGGTAGGCTGACTAAAGTCCTGCCTCAGCGCACCTTTGCACCAACAATAATATGGGGGCTTTTTGTGTAGGGTTCAGTGATGGTTGCATGAACGTTTTTCTTATTTTTGATGGCACCTAACGCTTTAGTCACCTAAACCATCGTTTTCTTAAAAAAACACTCGGACGCAGTAATAACCATTAGCATTATTTTGCATCTGCACATAGGATTGACCTCCATGAGTAAGACCGACATTACAACAAAATGAAAAAGGGGTGTAAGAAGCATTGACACCTCGTTCTCAAAAAGACCAAAGCATCAAGACAGCGCTGGTATTGATGACAATAAAGATTACCCCTGCTAACTGCACAGGGAGTATTAATTCTATTAAAGTCTAGGAGGCGAGCATTATGCTTCAACTTCTTTATTTTACTACTCCTCAGCAGTTTCAACAAATTAATAAAACCAATAACAAATACTGAAAAATGTCTCAGACTTTTCTTCCTTTGAAACTACAATCCCCATAGTCTCTGTAGTCCATCTCACTCTCAGCTCAGCTATGACCACTTCCTGTCCCTGAGCTCCTTCTCTCTTTTACTCGCTCTGAAATGTCACTCTTTAACTCCACACAAAGTCCTGCAACTGGCGAAGACTTGGATCACGTCTGCCACTCTCCTACATCAATTGTTCTTCTGCTCTTCCCCTAATGACAATAGAAAGCAGAGAAATCAGGGTGGTGTCCATGTATTGCTAAATATCATAACAGTCTCATCACATGTAAAATCCAATTTTCTGCGCAATACATATATGTGGGTGGGAAATTAATGCTCGCCTCCTAGTCTATAATAGAATTAATACTCCCTGCGCAGTTAGCAGGGGTAATCTTTATTCTATGACAAGACTGGAGGCGAGAATTATGCTTGTTCAAAGCTTCCCAACACTGCGACCGCTAAACTCTCGGTCGGCTTGAAATAAAACTCGTTAGATGCTCGATCATTCGACCAGTCTGCCATTAGCATAATAACTCTAAGGGATACCCCCGTCTTAAATGCCTTAGATTCCATGGCTCCTCGCACTGAATGCGCTCCGTACTTTCCTACCTTTATCCCGGCTGCCTGCATGATCTCTTTCACCCATCTGGCAATAGTGACTGTGGATACGCCCTGAAAAGGCCTTCTACGCGCTATTAGCAATTGAGTGGCATTCGCGGCTCTGTGTTCCGCTGTCCTGCTTTCATATTCTCTGACGCAGCTTGCAACGCACCATTTAGGTCTATCCAGAAAATACGGATAGTGCACTGATGAAGTACCTGTCTTTGTTCTCTTCACTATTGTGAACGTTACGCCCTCTGTTCCAAAGGACATCCTATCTACCTCTAACGCTCTCACGTCTGACACGCGCTTACAAGACACTAGGCATAAAAGCATCGCTAATTTCCCTGATAACTACTTTAGGGATAAATACCTGTTCCCTGGCCAGTTCTCCAATAGCTTCAGGATGTCCAGCACGTCCCAGACTGTCTTGTATCGAGGCTCTGGTGGCACCTTATTTCTGGCCCCTCGAATGACTAACTACTGCTGGGTGCTCACCAGCTGGTACCCCCTCGATAGGCAGGTGCCCCGCAGAAATCGCGAATCTGTATACACCTATGGTGCGGGACGCTCTTCCGCCTTGTAATAGCTGCGCTAAAAAGTTTAAGATCATCACTACAGGGGCTGAAATGGGATGAACACCTCTCCCTTTGCACCAGCTAGTCCACTTGGCCCAAGCCACATCGTAGCTCCTTCTCGTGGACGGAGCCCAGGATTCTGCGATGAGCTGAGCAGCCTGAGCCGAAATGCCTGGCAGCGTCCAACGTCTCCTGATATCCTGCATGCGATGAGCAGGAGTGTCCCTCTCACTCTCAGAGGAGGATATGATCCAGCTGGGTCCGTGAGCAGGTGCTCTCCTTCTGAGAGTATTCTCGGGTGATCCACTGTCAGCTCCATAAGAGTTGGAAACCACACTTGGGACTTCCAGAGCGGCGCTACCAACAGCAGCTCCGCACTCTCCCTCCGACACTTCACTAGAACTCTGCTCAGCATCATGAATGGGGGAAAAGCGTACTGTGGGCCATTCTTGCAGGAACACATCTGTCCCTCGAGCTCCCGGGTCCAGCCTCCAGCTGAAGTATACTGCTGTTTGGGCGTTCAACCGGGATGCGAAGAGGTCTATGTGTAGCGGGCCCCATCTCTCGTTCATCATCTGAAACACTGCTGTATTCAGTATCCAATCGCTAGAGTCCGTGACGTAGCGAGAATTCCAGTCTGCTATCACGTTTAGTGTCCCGGGGAGGTACTCCGCCGTGACTGATGTCTCTGATTGCAGGCAAAAATGCCAGAAATCTTTCGCTAGCTCGGCTAGCATTCTGGATTTGGTGCCGCCAAGATGGTTTATATATTGCACTGCTGATATGTTGTCCATCTTTAATAAGACGCACAATCTCATTTTCCCCTTCGTGAAGGCTCTGATCGCAAAAGACCCTGCTAGCAGCTCTAGGCAATTTATGTGGAGGCGGAGTTCCTCTTCGCTCCATTTCCTTCCTGTCTGCAGGTGTCCGCACCTTGCTCCCCAGCCCAGTCGGCTGGCGTCGGATTCTATAATCAGATCTGGACGGTCTCCGAAAAATGGCATGCCCATTCCAGGCGGCCATATTCTGCAACCACCATTCCAGCTCCGTTTTGGATTCCTGATCCAACGGCACAGATTAATGATACCTCAAGCCCTGCTGCAGATGTCTTATCTTTAGCCTTTGTAACGCCCGATAATTAAGGGACCGGGGAATATGGCTTGGATGGAGGCTGCTAGTAGCCCCAATATTCTCGCCAGGGTTCTGAGAGACACCACTTGTCTCTGTAGACACCCTCTCAGTTCTCTCTTGATGTCGCAGATTTTTCACGCTGGTAGCTCGAGAGTCGCTTTCCTGGTATCTAGGACAAAGCCCAGAAAGTCCAGCCTCTGTGCCGGTTCGGTGTCTGACTTCTCTACATTCACAAGGAATCCTAGTGATGCCAGTAGCTCTTGGACCCCTCTGGTCTGGTATATGAGAGCCTCTCGGTCCTCGGCTAATAGCAGGAGATCGTCTAGATAGATGATCAATCTTATACCTTTCTCTCTTATAGCTGCTGCTACTGACTTCATCAGCTTGGTAAAGGTCCAGGGAGCTGAAGCAAGCCGAATGGGCATGCTCTTGAATTGCCAGAGCTGTCCTTTCCAGCGAAAAGCTAGGAATGTCCTGAACTCTTCTGCTATTGGCATCGTTAAGTAGGCATCCTTCAGATCTAGCCTCGTCAGCCAGTCTTTCTCTCTGAATGAGTCTCGCAGCTGGTGGATGCCCTCCATCTTAAAGTGACGGTAAACTACCCAACTGTTCAGTTCCTTCAAGTTTATAACTGGTCGCACCTCTCCTTTCGGTGCACCAGAAACATATTGCTTATGAATCTGGGGTCTCTCGGACACCTCTCTATAACCTTTTTCCTTGCTAGGAGGTATAGCTCCTGGTCCAGTAGCTTCTGCTATGCGCGCTCTAAGCACTGCTGGTGTGGCCTGCACTCTTGTATGGGTGAGCTCACGAATTCCAGATGCATACCCAGAACCGTTTGCAGCACCCAGGCATCGCTGGAAAGCTCGCGCCAATTTCTCCAGAACATACCAGTTATCCCCCCTACTGGAGGGTAATGCGCAACTCTCACCTTGTGTGAACCCTTGTCCACGGCCGGCTGCTCTTCCTCTGCGTTCTTCCGGGAAGCGTCCTCTGGTCGGGAAGAAGGAGTCTTGTTGTCTGCTTTCCCAGTATTGAGCTCTGGGATTCGGGGGTCTTCTTCCACCTTGGTTACGATCAGTCAAACGACCCCTGTGACTGGTCCTGCCAAAAACCCGGTTAGGGAAGATCTTGCGGATTGAGGCCTGCGCCTTTTCCAGTGACGTGTAGGTGCCGACAAAGCGGCCCATTTCTTTGACGAAAGTCTCCCCGGATAGGAGCCCTTGTGCCGCTTATCCGGCCTAGTACGAGACGATATCACTGAGCTTTGCGTCGATCTTCAATAACAGTCCTCTTTGGCATTCTGAGGCGATGGCGCAGTTAGCATTACCTAGCAGGCATACTGCTCTCTGCGCCCAGCCTGCTAGGGCGTCAGGGTCTACTTCTTCCCCCGTATCTCTGGCCCTTTCTGCCAGGTCCATGATTTTAGCGAGCGGACCGGCTAGGTCAAGTACTTTCTCTTGACAGCTTCTCCAGGATCTATAGATACCTTTGCGGGGTCCTTGGCCGTCTTTGACACAAATGTCAGCATCTTGGGGTCTAATTCTGCATTTCGGCCACCTTCCCCGGAAGATCCGGTCTAGGGCCTTCTGCTCAAAGGCGCTGACGGACTTCTTTTTCTAGCGCTTTTCTTAGTCTCTTGGTCATAATACTGCGCTACTCTTGGCGAAGGCTGCCAATCGGTTGATCTCAGATTCTGGATGCTGTCCGGATCGAACATATCCTCCTCCACCTCTTTGAGGTGTTTCTCCTTGCGGATTCTCTTTCCTCTATTGGGTTTACTTTCCTCCTCCTCTCTTGATTCTTCCTCATCTTGGGAGGGCGGATCCCCTTCTTCCAGCTCCACTTCCGAGCCCGGGTTCTTTTCTCCATCATCTTCCTCCCCTGGAGTGGGGGTTGTGAGGTCTGGCACTGTCTGATGCCGCAAATACGCTTCGCAGAGCTTTGCGAAGGCATCGACAACCTCCGGGGCCTTCTCTTTTGCCCCATCCAAAGGGCCCTGGGGTCGAGAGGGGCTTTCCTCTTTCAGGCCTTAGTACTCCCCAATGACCCTGCTTCTGAGGGTTCTGCAGGCATGCGTTCTGTCCGCCTGGTGCTGTCTATTGGCTCATGTAATATCGCCTCCAAGGACTCCAGTCTGTCCTGGAGGGGTTTGACCCTTTGCACCACTGCATCCATAAGTGGACTTCCCAGCACCTCTTTGAAGCTGGCAGCTAAGTCCGATGGCTGCTCCTCTTCACTCCACTCAAATTCAGACATCATGAGAGGCTGCTGTGTGCCTGGTATACCCGTGAAGGTGTCTCAGCACGCCCTTGCACTATAGATGCTTCTGGTGATCCTAAAACGCACCAGTGTACGATCTCAGGGTGGATATATTCTTTCCCCTTTTTTTTTCTTTCTTTTTTTCTTTTTCTATCTAGAGGCTGCACCGGCTTTGACTTCTTCTTATATGTGCCTGGTATGGGCAATTTGCTTGTTGGGCCCTCTGGCTGTGAGGGGCACTGAGTACTGCGCAGACCGTATGCCTGCTGATGCTTTACTGAAGCTTCTGCAGTTATCATGTGATGCTGGCTGCTCGTGCCAGGTTCGGGCAGGGCTTCAACTGGAGTGTTCTGCTCCGGTATAACGAGCAACTCTGCTCGAGGCTGCTACGACTGTAGCTTCTATCAAATTCACCGCCGAACCCGGCTTCTAGTGTGTGATCTGCTCCGCGTTAATGCAAAACTGCAAGGCCCTGGGGGTCGAGAGGGGCTTTCCTCTTTCGGGCCTTAGTACTCCCCATTGACCCTGCTTCTGAGGGTTCTGCGGGCATGCGTTCTGTCCGCCTGGTGCTGTCTATTGGCTCATGTAATATCGCCTCCAAGGACTCCAGTCTGTCCTGCAGGGGTTTAACCCTTTGCGCCACTGCATCTATAAGTGGACTTCCCAGCACCTCTTTGAAGCTGGCAGCTAAGTCCGATGACTGCTCCTTTTCACTCCACTCAAATTCAGACATCTTGAGAGGCTGCTGTGTGCCTGGTATACCCGTGAAGGTGTCTCAGCACGCCCTTGCACTACAGATGCTTCTGGTGATCCTAAAATGCACCAGTGTACGATCTCAGGGTGGATATATTCTTTCCCGTTTTACATTTTTTTTTCTTTTTTTTTTTCTTTTTCTATCTAGAGGCTGCACCGGCTTTGATTTCTTCTTATATGTGCCTGGTATGGGCAATTTGCTTGTTGGGCCCTCTGGCTGTGAGGGGCACTGAGTACTGCGCAGACCGTATGCCTGCTGATGCTTTACTGAAGCTTCTGCAGTTATCATGTGCTGCTGGCTGCTCGTGCCAGGTTCGGGCAGGGCTTCAACTGGAGCGTTCTGCTCCGGTATAACGAGCAACTCTGCTCGAGGCTGCTACGACTGTAGCTTCTATCAAATTCACCGCTGAACCCGGCTTCTAGCGTGTGCTCTGCTCCGCGTTAATGCAAAACACGCGTTGCGGAAGCAAGCTGCTTAGTATGGATCCTCCCTTGCAAAGGAGGGGCCAGGGGACTTCCGCGTCCTCGAGCGCGGCCGGCTCCACCTCCGCAAAGGAGGGGTTGATGTCGGCCGCTGCGCATCTCCCGCCTCCCCGAAGGAGGGAGCTGGGGTCTCCTGTCCGTGGCTCCTCGGCCGCAGTAAGCACTCCCGGCGCCGACCAGCCACCCCTAGCGTGCCGGTCATATGGCACGGGGTGGTCGCGTCGTGGGGTGCGATCGCCATCACGGCTAAGAGCTAATTAATTATAATCAAAGCTAAAGTAAACCGCTCGTGGTACACGCTCGCCGCTTCGTTGCTACGCGCGGTATGCTCTACACGATCAGATGTTAGGCTCAAATGGATGTATCCAATTATTTTTTTATTATGAACAGTTTTTGGCAAACATATGTTAGAGACATTTCATTGCACCGTTAGTTCATAATTTTAAATTTGAGGGTTAGATTACTATTATTTTGGAGACAAGGACAGTTTATATATTTGTCGATTAGACACAGACTGATCTTTAATTTTAGTTTCCTATGTAGGGAAACTCTCTTTAGGATAGGGACAGAAAGGCCTTTATCCAACCCCTTTTATTTTAATAAAGATGTCTGATGTTGAATACATTACAACTTTGTGTCCGCCACTCATTTCTGACCCCTCACAATACATATATAAATAATGGATCTTATTGTCTTTGGCTGCCAAAAATGGATTCACTTGAAGTGATTCTTGAAGGGTGAATTACACAAAAAACACACTCTGTTTAATAGATGACAGTGTTGCTGCAGGTATAATATTTATATTTTCTCAACATATATAGTCATTAAAAGCATTCCAAATGGTATCATACTCTTCTAACATATTCTTCCTTTTGCAAGTTTGTTTGTTATTTGTCTGCTGAGGAGTAGTAAAATAAAGAAGTTGAAGCATAATGCTCGCCTCCAGTTGTGTCATAGAATTATGCTGCCCATCAACTATTTATGGACCATTCCAAGTAACTGAGAATAGTGGGCGTGTACGTCAGTATTCTGTAGTGCCGCAAATGCTTCCATTTCAACTTAGCTTGCACTGCAGCATCTAGAAAAAGGGATGTCTGAATTCCGGGCTAGAAAAGGAGACCCATCTGCCTCAGAGAGATCCAGACCTGGGGAATTCTCAGGTAGCTATTGACTGCACCTACAACGACTCATTGCCAGTCCCAAGACTGGTGAAGGCATCCATTATAAAGATGAGAAAGGAGCACAGCAGCCAGATAGGACTTTTAATGAAATAAAAATGGGTATCAAACTTCAAGGTTCAGATCTGGATTCTACCAGGACAACATCAGGCAGATTCCCAGGCAGCTATTGACTCCACCTCTGACACCTCATTGCCAGTCTCATGTCTGATGAAGGCATCCGTTATAAAGATGAGAAAGGAGCACAGCAGCCAGATGGGACTTTTAATAAAAATTAAAATGGGTAGCAAACTTCGAGGTTCAGATCTGGATTCTACCAGGACTGTGTTGTGGACTGAAAACGTGTACTGCTTTCTTTGCTCCATTTCTAGACGCAGAGTCAACTATAGCCAATAAAAGCTGCATCCTACATTCTAAACAGCAAGATATAAAACTGGATCAACCCAACAAGAGCACGAGAGAACCAGAGAGTTTACCTGTGCCACAAGCAACCTCACAGTTCCATGAAAGCTACATCAAATTCCCCCGAGGCAGTAGCTGGAAAATTTAATCTGTGGTGGGAAAAGAGCGCCAAGATATGTGTACTGTGGCAATAGACCAGTTTAGTATAATAATGGAGACACTGGGGCGTTTTAAAACTGTAGGCTCAAATTATTGCAGGATGCAGGCAGAGCTGTATGCACTACCCATAAAGTAAATGGTCATGTTCTTAATATGTACACATCTAAAATCATTCTGAATGACCTTATTCAGGGCATGCATTTAGTCTTGTTACTCAATTTAAGAGAAGCTGATTGGTATGCAGTGGTTTAGAGTAATTGTGGGCGACAGGGGTTCACAAAGGAGTCCAGGCTACAGAAAAGGAATGGTGTCAGCTTGATGTCCACTCAGTGCATTGTTATTCCCACTGGTTGGGTCTTCTCTTAGTGGATTCAGTGATGTGTATGGGGGCTGCTTTCTCTTTCTTTGGACATTTGGCAACTTTTATAAGGCTATGTTCTTACTGAAGGTAATAATATGCACCATACAATTCTTGGAAAAAGACTAAAGTAACTTGGCTGCTGGTTCCAGCACACAACAAGGCGGTTGATCCGGTCTGAGGCTGCCAATGCTGTTGCAAGTAACACTGCATGGCTTTGTGTTGTGCTTAAATACATTGTGGAACACAACATGCAGTACAAGGCGGAGGATGGCAGCTAGACAGTCCAGCCTTCTCTCATCAGTGCTGTCTGTACGTTGGGTGTAGGGGGCCTTGCCCCTGTGTGTGAGTGGGAGGAGCCTTGGTTCTTTGCTAGGGTATCATGGTTGGGGGATGGCAGCAGGCTGGTGTGACCCTCACCCCTATTTGGGTGAGCTTGATCTTTAGCAGTTTTACTATACAGGGGCGGGGTGAAGGAAGCGGCTCTCAAATGTCCAAGTGTATGCCTGCCATAGACACAGCCCTGGCTACATTTTTTCTCTGACCAAGTATTTTCCATTTCAGCATCAGCAGTTACTTCAGCAGTAGTCCAGATAACCAACGTCTGGCAAACCAGCAACAACATTTTCACAAAGCATCTGATGCATGTCACAGATGGCTCAAAGAATACTCCAACTCCCAGAGACCGTTTGAGAGTTTTTATTGAACTTGTGTTCAGGGTGCTGAGGCCATCCCTTTCTCTTATGTCTAAAAGTAGCAGTCTCTCCTTACCCAGGCGTCCTTACTTCCCAGGTTAGTGTATAGCGCAGGTTTCTCCGTATTGGCTAGGCTCTGAAATGTGCTTGGAGGGAAACCTATTGGCCAGTGCCTTATCTGTCTAAACTACCTCAAGGACTTTCTAAACTGACCCTACACTATCAATGTTGTTAGCTGACTAAAAGGGATTATACCGAGTAACTTTCAGGCATGGGGCCCGACACTGTCTTCCTCCAAACATACACACTTATTGCTCTCTGTCTGATGTTCCCCTCCCACTACCCTCCTGCTCGCCACTGCAACCACTTTCGCTCCTTCTACTCTCATCATCCTCCTCCGTCCTTCTGATGTTTCTCTTCCTACCACTTGACTCCACCCTTCAATGTTACTTCGCCCTCCTCCACACTACTTCCACTCCATCCCACCTTCTCCCTAGTCATGTTCCTTTACTCTCCCACTCACTCCTTCATCTCCCTCTAACAATCCCACTCACTATTCTTACATGCACATTCAACACTCAGTCCCACTTTCTCTTACCAACCAATACATTATCTGTTTCAGAAATAGCCTCCACAATCGAATCCACCGTCCTTCCTCCTGCTGGTCTTGTGGTCTGCTTCTTCCTCTGATCTTAACCAAACAACCTACAACTTCCTTTTTCCTGGGGTCACTCTTATCCCCCTCCCATCTTCTGAATAGTTGTTGTCTTTACCCTGGCTAATTTGGCCCCGTCTTTCCCAACCAGAATGTGTTCAACACACACAAATGTTCAAATAGCAGGTTAAACCCTGCCCATTTTTTCCACGTGTGACAGCAGTGAGGTAGCAATGGCGGCCCACGCTGCCCAATGTCCAGGTTCCTTTTAGGGAGCATAGGGTGGTGTCCCCCAAGATAAGTGCTGTCTCTCCTGGAGCTTGCGGCTACTCTAAGCCCGTGGAAGTCTTGGGTTACTGCAGCAGCTTCAATGCGGTGTGCACTGGGAAGCGGTGCATGGCAGGTCAGCAGCAATGTAAACTGTCCAATCCTTGACCTGCCTTGCTTACTCTCCCGGTTTGGGGGACACAGGTACTGAAATGGTTGGTAGTGTAGGACATTGATGGGCTGTGTGCTCTCCCCCTTTCAGTGTTGTTTAAGCTGGATCTGGAGCAAAGAGAAAACTTGGCAAGAATTTGTATTAAGAGGCATGGGTTGAGGCAATTCGGCACTGCTCAAATACATACAGGCACTTGGGGAGGGAACAGAAATTGGGCCCTCTCAACTGCCACCATCCCCCTCTTGGGTAGGAGTGTCTCTTGTCTACACCCTTTAAGGCCTCCCTCCACAGGCTAAGAGTGGTTCCTACCCCCTTGTGATAGGGTCAAGTTACTGACCTTGTCACATGAAGCAGAAAAATCCAGTGACATCCACCTACGGAGTTATCCATGTCACAAGAGGTAAGGATTTTTCTTCAGTGTGTTAGGACTCTGAAGGCTCACATGGGCTTGCAGTCTTTATGACTGCCTCTTCTTGTGTAAGGGAAGAGATCACTTACCCCTTGTGATGATTACCAGTTGCCTTTCTGGGCAGCAGTGGTATGCAGGACATTTGTATTACCTACCAAAGTCTTCCGAGTGTGCTGATATATTTAAGAGAGTCCAGGTTACGTTTATGCACTTTTAGGGAAGCAAACAATCAGAGCAGCCTTCGAGATATCCCCCAAAAAAAATATGCTTGCAGTTCAGTCTTCTACCATATGATGAGAGAAAATAAAGTGCAGCACAGTTACCAACATTTAGAAAGTGTGTGCCCCTCCGTTGCCATTTGGTTATCATTCGACAGCACATGAAAATTCATGGCCATTGGGACTCAATAGCCATTTGGCACTTTTGCCAACATGCCCAACATTTGCTGGGGGTAGGTTAAGCGTACACATTCTTTAAGAGAATTGACATATTCCTTCAATTCACATTCAATTGGAGGGGTCACCCACCCTCAACTCATTTTCACCCTCCTTAAAAGCCCTGTGCACTCAACAGATTGCAGTGGGAACACCCTCACTGTAGACATTCACTTTTAAAAAACACGTGCTTATCTCTATTGATCAATGGGATAACCTGCCAAAAGCATCTTAATTTGGTAGATACTGGATTTAAATTTATGGGTTTATATAGGAGAAATACAACCATTGTACATTCACTACCAATTTCAAAATATAGTTCATGAAACCTACCATTCAAGCACAAAAAGTAGAATTTGTCTCTGAATAATTTCTGTCCCTTGGATGCTCGCTCTTGTGGAAGCTACGGCCTGTCTACAAAAGCCAGAAAGCACCCCCTTGCATGGGGTCAAGGAGCTTCTGGTGTAGCTAAAGAAATGCCTTCTGATTGAGCTCCAGGGATGGGATCAAAGAGATATCAGCTCACGTCACAAAGGTAAACGCAAAGAAAATCAAGGCAAAGCAGATCTTTCAGCATTTTCTTGCAGGAGAATAACAACGGTGGGCGGCTCAGCATTGTTTGCATTTTTATTACGCAATCGCTATAATATGGAGGGTCTGTCTTGTGTATGTATGTAAACCTAAATTAATGTATTGATGTCTTTAAGCAAAACCTGAACACTTCATGAATCTTTAACCCTTTTTAAAGGTTAAAACATGATTGGGTATTTTTGGTCAGAGGACTGGCTTTCCAACTTCCCACAAGTGATTTATTTCTTAGACAACGTGGTTTCTTTCATAGACATTGAGACTATTCGAGGATACATGTTGCTCTAAAAACCAGAACTAAGCTAACTAAATGTATACATTCAGAACTGCTACTATGTTGATGCCTTTTCATCATTGAATAACTGCGCTTTTATAATTGTACTAGATGCAGGTCTTTAAAAATGGGTTCCTTGCCTTCTTTAGCTCCACCTTCAAAAGGCTTTAGATCCTGCCCTAACTTTTATGAGACCAAACTTGGTGCTTTATCTGTTCAAAATATTGGAAAGGGCCAGTGGTGCAAGCATTCAATGGTGCTGATCAAGTGGGGTCTGGAGGTTTTCAGTGCCCTCCACAAAAGTCCAACAAAAGACAGAAACATACACACCATGAATTATAATGGCTAAGAAGGGGCCAGGAACTCGCTTTAAGCTTTTCTTCATATACTCTGGCTGTCCCTAGTGGTTACTTTCGACCGAGAGCAGACAAAGCAGGGTCATCAGCTGATTAATGGAGGGCCAGGAACATAATGTGCAAAAATGGAAGAAGTGGGCACCACTATCTTTTCGGTATTGTTCCTTCTAAATTAGATCCAAAAGTATTTCATTTGACTGGCTTTCATAGGAGCTATCAGGCTATAGACGATCCCATGACACAAGGATCCGTAAATACCTCAAAAAACAGAAAACCAGGTGGAACCACCCAGTAGTGCCTGATGCTCTCATAATGCTCTAAACATGAGCTGGTACTTCGTGCAATATCATTTCTTTTATCCTTTTTCTTATTTCTTTAATATGGTATAATCATGCTCCTCTGTACTTTCCTTATATTCTGAAGAGTTAAAGCTCCAATTAACAACCAAATTCTTAAAAAGGAGGGAGTCCACCATGTACCACTAGAGGCCAAGGAGCAGTAACAACAACAGGGGTGTCTTTTTTAGAAGGCGGGCAAGACGAACAAGGAGGGGAAGAGGAAGATCCTGAGAAGGCCCACTGATGAAACAGCTACAGAGAAGAACCTAGTTATTAATCTGTCCTCTAGGGTATTGTCAGAGAAATAGAGGGAGACCTTACAAAAGGGACTTAATTTGGCCCCTACATATAACAGCACCCTATCTGACACCAAGGTGGAACTGTACAGATTCATAAGGAAGATGAAACTTAAAGTGTTCTTCGATCAACTCGAAGAAGGAACAGAGACAGAGACATTTGATACACACCTTATGGAATTTAGGAGTAAAAGTAACTTCTTAACACCTATCAATATTCCATCTGGGGAAATTTGCCATAAACAGGTCATAAAAGATCTAGAATCAGCCTGCTTTAAACACTCAGGACATAAAAATTTGAAACCACACGAACTGGCACAAATTAAAAATCTTTACAGTGATGAAAGCATTACAATCAGATCTGTAGACAAAGGTAGGGCACTGGTAATCCTAAACATGATGGACTATGATGATGAATGTAACAGACTACTGAGCGACATTCACACAAATGTGATACTAGATATGGACCCCACTGTCCTCATGAAGAAGAACTTAGAGGAACTACTAGTTAAAGCTGAGGAGCTTGGTTGGATTAACCACCACATCCACAGATTCCTAATCAATGATCATCCACGGATACCAAACTTCTATACCCTGCCAAAAGTACATAAGGACCCCAATAATCCACCTCGGAGACCCACTGTGGTTGGTATCAACAGTCTACTGCAACCTCTGGGGAAGTACATAGATTATTTTCTACAGCCGTTAGTTAAAAAAAACAGTACCTACATTAAGGACACAACTCATTTTCTGCAACATCTTAACAGAGTTCTATACAATTCAAGCAAAATTGTATTTACAGTTGACATCAGAAGCGTTTACACTTCAATACCTCACGATCTAGGCATAGGCAGTGAAATGGTTACTACTCAGAGAAGGGGACATCCCGGCACTAAAGGAATTAATTTTGGTACTGTTGCAGTTCATAGCAGAGAATGTGTACTTCAGATATAAGGACCAGTTTTATCTACAGGTAGCAGGAACCTCCATGGGGGCCACCATGGCACCGTCTTATGCAAATACCTTTATGCACAAGTTTGAGATGGATCATGTCCTTACGCACCCAGTATGGCAACAACACATGGGAATGTGGATTAGATATATAGATGATATATTTGGTATATGGACAGGCATAGAGAACGGGTTGAAAGAATTTTTCTTGTACCTCAACACAGTTGATCAAAAAATACAATTTATCTATGAATATTCAAATGAAACGATACATTTTTTGGATGTCAATATCACATCGATAGATAACGGACATAAAACCAACTTTTACCGCAAGGAAGGAGACTGATAGGAACAACCTCCTGCATAGACTCAATTTTCATGAGCCCAATCTGATAAAAAATGTGCCGTACAGCCAGATGTTGCATGTTAAACGCATTGTCAGTGACTCCGAAGATTATACACGAGAATTGACAGAGATGGGCAACAAATTTGTTAGCCGGGGATACAAAATGGAGGAGGCAGAGATGGCTGCAACCCGTATTGGAAACAGAAAGAGGGAAGATCTACTCAGTGTAAGAGAGAAGCAAAAATCAGAGCCGCATTAGTCTATGTTTCTAAATATTCCACTAAGAGCAGCCGGATCAAGTATATAATCAAGAAGAATTGGAGAACACTTGTATGTGACCAACGAGTTCAGCACTTATTTAAAGAACTCCCTACATTTGCCTATCAGAGGACCAAGAATTTCAGACATAGACTGGTAAAGACAAAACCAACAAAACAAGAGGGAGGAACAGAACGCAAAAGGGACGTTACCGTGTTTACATTGCAGTAACTGCGGGTACGTGCAAAAAGGAGAGACCATCAACCATCCCCACACTGGAGAAAAAATTCAGTTACGGAATTATGTGACATATGATACACAAAGTATAATCTATTCGATTAAGTGCACGTGTGGCCTGTACTATATTGGAGAAGGATGGCAAAACTCAGATGGAACAAACCTAGGTCCTGTATTAGGAAACAAAATGTGAATTCATCTGTGGCCAGGCACTGGCAAGAGAAGAAACACAAACTCGCACAAATACACTTCCAGATCCTAGAGGTGGTCTCCAGACGCGATCCTCATGAGGACATACATAAGAGATTAGACCAGAGGGAATCCTTTAGAATAGACTGACTTGGAACATTGCCACAAAAGGGGCTGAATGAAGAACTGAACTTTATTTGCTTTCTGTAACAATTCAATCATGATGGTGGACAGTTTTTATTATTGAATAAAGAACTGAATTTTGTTGTTTTCTCTAGTAATTCAATCATTATGATGGACAGTTTGTATTACTAATGTTAAAGGTATGAACTATTGCACTGTCACCACACTGTTGCTACGTTCAGGATCAGGAACATCCTAATACTTTGTGTAAAGCACAGACTTACGAGGACACGTAACTAAAGGGCATAGTAAGTCACACATTATTCTCTATACTAGAGTCAGCATATACCCTTCTGTCACAGACTGCTACCAGTTTGAGACCTTTTTTACACTATAGGTCAGCAAACTGGGACCTTAAAGGTATGCCCTTGATAGTTTTGTCCGCCATGGTAACTAACCAATTGGTGCTGTAGTACTCCAATACACATGACATGAGTTAACGAATGGGCATATGTAAAAATAGTATTATGCGTTATCGTTGCTTTGCCTGGTTTTTCAATTACACTTATAGCTGATGAAAGTCTTCATTTACTTTATGCCCAATGTAGGATGGTCACCACAGATACATGATTATTTTCCCACTAGCGTATTTCTTTTTGCAATGATTTGAAATATTTGCCAACTCAGCACCTTAGTACCATAGTATATCACTATCTTTTGTGAATTTGTGCAACTATGCACCATAGGATACCGCCATGTTGTTTTATGCCCCGAAAGGGTTTTATTTACAATCGATGTATTGCGCTTTAAGCTGCTGGAAATTCTGTAGGATACCATCTAGATATGCTGTCGTACTTACGCGGTTGTTTAATTACAACCATAGTAATGGGTAAGGTTCCCATCATAACGCTGCTGCGTTGCAACGCCTAACGAGGTCTCCATAGTTACTTTTAAAACGCTTTGGCGAGTCATACCTTCTCGCGGCTAGCAGCGGCAGGCTTGGATCCCTCTACAGCCGCTAGTTGTTCTTTAATGCAATAAGCCATCAGTATATGGATTAGTAGATACACTGGAGGTTAGTGATCTAATAGTAATACATATTACAGATAACCCTTCAACCTATGGAGTGATTCCGACGAGGCAAGTCGGAGCACTTAAGGTAATTTGGATAAAAAACCGCAAATGTAAATGTGGATGTAGGCGACTACAGTACTAACGAAAATTGTACTTGCATTTTATTTTTTGACCCACAGTGGAAAGATTCAGATACAAAGGTATGATTTACTTTATCCACATACTCTACTTAGACTGTTATATGCATTGTAGAGTTTAAGAGCTAAATGATGTAAGTAGGACAACCATGTTTACTGTGATATTTTATTTTTATTTTCTGTGCACAATTCGAACATATATGGCGAACAATGGTATGTATAATATATTGAATGTAATTTCCCATGTTGTGATTAATGTGGTTAACATATCCCTGACGATGGAGTAAAAAGTCTGAAATACATTGGCGTGTAGCTAGATTTTGTCCTGGCGTCACCATATTAACCCAGCCCGCCATATACAGAGCCTTCTTAACTTTGTCTGGATTATCTGTTAAATCTGTGGCAGAGCACCCCACCTCTGCCTATAACATTAAAGCCAATCCCTTTATTTCAGATAAAGCTCAGAGTCGACCACGCTCACATGCTTCTCTAAAGTCTGTCATCAGAGATTTTGCTGATGGTTCTAACATCTTCCTGTAAAATGACAGATAACTCCAAAAGGTTCTGGCCTTCACGGAGATACTACCCAACTCATATCAGATAATTGAGTGCAGAGTAGAAGATGGAAGATGAATGACTCTTCTCCAAATCGAGGCTTCTAAATAGGGCAAGTAATCTATCACTGCTGGGTCACAAATTTCAATCCCATGTAGTAATTTCGGTACAATCTTGCCCTAAAAAAAAATAAAAAATTAAAAAAAAGAAAATTGCAGATAAGGCAATAAAGAAAACTTGCCCAAATTTCAAATCCACCCTTTGCAGTTGACTCGCTAACCTATTGGCCTTAGTATACAGCCATGATCGAATAGAAGTTAAAGAGTTTATCATAACGCCAAGATAAAGAAAAGAGTTGATCCTTTCCACAGCCTCTGCTTTGACATACCAGTTAAATGGAACTCGTTTCCGAGAACTCGATAAATGGATTACTTTTTTTTTTGCTGGATTGATGGACAATGAATTAGTAGTAACAGAGACAGAAAAGCTATTTGACACACATTGGAGACCGATCGGGGTGTTATCAAAGATTAACTAGTCATCTGCATAACCTGTCCATGCAGGCCTTATAGAGGACCCTGAGGCGTACCAACAGCCATTTAAGCAGATAAAGGTATTAGAATTTCGACCAAGTGAAATACAAAAACAGTTTTTAAAACACATCTCCATACATGAAATGTCAGAATTGGCAAAGTTAAGCAAATCAATACTAATGAAAATATAAAAAAGCAAAACTTGAACAAGTCTCCATACATGAGATGTCCGTATGGGGAAACTTAGAACAAGTAGTACATCAAGCCAATGAAGTGGAGCACAGTTAAGTAATACTATTGTGCTGAATTAAAGAACAGTGAACTCAAGAAGTCCTGGTGAAAAGGAATACACCTGGCAGTGAACAATGGGAGACAAGATACCTGCCAGGAGAGCACACCAGGAGATGTGTAAGACCGAGAAAGAAATTCCTGGCAGGAGATTATACTATGAGGTCTAGTAAAGTTGTATCAGGAGTGGATAAATATCTGGTAGGAGAGTTTACCAGGGGATCTGTAAGACTCAGAAAGAGGATTGCTGGCAGCGGAGTATTACAGGAGGTCCAATAAAGGTTGTATGAAGAAACTCATTTATTTTTCTAAGTATATGGTAAATAAGTATACCAGAGACACTTTTGTCATCTTAAAAGAATTGTTGGTTGAAAGCAACAGTGTTTCCATCTTCAAGGAACTATTTTTGAAAGGGTCACATTGCCATCCTACCTTACTATTCTGGGGAAGGGAACCACCCCCTGAATTCAAGGAGTTATCCTTGGAGGAAATACTTGTGCTGGATGTATATATTTATTTTTTATTATGAACAGTTTTTGTCAAACATAAGTTAGAGACATTTCATTGCAACGTTAGTTCATAATTTTTAATTTGAGGGTTAGATTACTATTATTTTGGACACAAGGACAGTTTATATATTTGTCGATTAGACACAGACTGATCTTTAATTTTAGTTTCCTAGGTAGGGAAACTCTCTTTAGGATAGAGACAGAAAGGCCTTATCCAACCCCTTTTATTTTAATAAAGATGTCTGATGTTGAATACATTACAACTTTGTGTCCGCCACTCATTTCTGACCCCTCACAATACATATATAAATAATGGATCTTATTGTCTTTGGCTGCCAAAAATGGATTCACTTGAAGTGATTCTGTGAAGGGTGAATTACACAAAAACACACTCTGTTTAATAGATGACAGTGTTGCTGCAGGTATAATATTTACATTTTCTCAACATATATAGTCATTAAAAGCATTCCAAATGGTATCATACTCTTCTAACATATTCTTTCTTTTGCAAGAGGCTTTTTCTCTAGCAGAGAACGTCACTAAATTGTGAATTCATTCTTCATGTGGAGGTCTAGCCATATTTTTCCACAATTTCAATATTTGCTTCTTAGCCACAATAAGTGCCCTATAAACCAATTTCCTTTTTAAATTAGTTAACCATGGAGCTGCGCATTAACCCTAAGATACAGGACACAGGAGATCATGAAAAGGAAAGATTCAAAATCATATCTATCCTTTGTAACACTTCATCCCAAAAAGCTGTCCCCTTTTTACAATGCCAGAACATGAACATGTTAATATTTTTACCGCTCATGGACTTACACAACCAACTGTGAGGAATCGGGGTGTCCTCACTTGTTTCCCCATATATAACACTTTGAGAGACTAGAGGGAATATTTTTCTGGACCTCTTTAAGACAACCCTCAACACATAAAGAATCTAGAGTAAACCACACTAATGCTTAAAGGGTCCCTTGCTTCTCCATTACCTTTTTCTGACTCATTTATGCATGCTGTTCAGTTCATTATATCACTACATACTAATTCCAAACAATTTTTTATCAAAAATATCAATTTATTTATTCCCACTAAAAACACCACTAAAAATACATTCACAATTTCCTCTAATACAAATTATTACACTTTTATCTAAGATCAATTATTGCAAATTTTTCTCTATTTTTGCCCTCGTTGACCACGAAAAAGAGACCTACATAACATTCTGTTACCTAATACCTATTCTTGCTTACAAATAGTTCATCAAATGAGGATAGATTTTTCAGTTCTTTGTTTTTTGTGTCCTCTCATTTCTTCACTGGGTGCTCGAATATCCCCACATTAGATGCTCTATTCATTCATACTCATGTCATGCATGCATCCTCTCATTCTACAATCCACACTACCCAACATGTTTCTTTCCTATATCGATTTACACAATTTAAGGAAATTTGTTAGGGGTTCATTTTCGTATAGCAACATTCTGTTATGTAGTGACCATTTGGTCTTCTTATATTCTTTAGACTTCTTGGTCGGGACTCATGTATTCCACTGACGTCTATTTCATTTCTGGGCCAGAATTCCAGAAAACGGTATCTGCGAGAAGCAAGTATATGAAGAATGGAATTAATTATTAGTCCAACTTCTCTGTAGTGTTTATTACTACATTTAGGGTATTAATTTACCATGAGTAGGATGAACTTCCTTCATTTATTTGGCACTGACATGCATGACTCGATGGAGGACACCATCACAGCACAGCATCATTTCATAAGGTGGTGTACCATTAATCTGGTAGCCTACACTCTCTATGTTCAACAGTAGTTCCCGTGTTCTTCAATGGGCTATTTATCAGAGTTTTACAGTTTTCTCAAGAATCATACCAAAATAGAAGTACATTATTTACCTTCTTATTTTAGTATCCTGGTTGTTTATTTCCATCTGTTCAGATGTCTATCTCTGAATATTCTTTTATTCCCAATTCTGGTATGTTATCTTTTCTGTGGTCACCTATTTCAAAACATATAAGTACAGGGATATGGCTTACAAGTGCTCCCGAATGGACTAATACTTTGTCTTTTTTATGTTGTTCACAATATAGCTGTTAGCATTGCTCTGGGTGATGTACCTTAATTTGGCGTTCCCATTTTTCTGAGAACACCAGCTACGTCAGTAGTTAATAGTTCCTTCCGACTCCTCCAGGGTTTTCATACGAGATAGATACCTCCTTGTACTCTAATAGAGTCAGGGTGAGAAATATAGACTGTTTCACGTCTTATATCTCATATTCTGTTTGGGGCTAAATTTAATTTTAGGGCTATTAGATATTTGAGCCATACTCATTGATTGTAATCTCACTTGTCCCGAATTCCCACGTGGCTTTCCTTCAGTTCCATAAGATTTTATAAGCATGGGCACCTACCAAAGTAAAGTGTTTATTTGTTTTAAATTAGAGTAACTCGCGCTATATTGTGACCCTTCTCTAGTCTACCGTTCATTACTCCCGCTATTTTTCTTACCTTCCATCTTCATGGCTGGGTCCCTCTATCTCGCGCGTCACTGCCGGCGTTCCCTCGTCTCTGCCATCTCTTCTTTCTCAATCGAAGGGGCCTGACCGCATCCAACTGGTTCCTCTTTCCGAATTGTGGCCATTTCCGTATTCTTTTGGACTTTCCTGTTGGTAGGCGCGCTCCCCTTCATCCAATCCGATGCCTTTGCGTCATCGTCTCGGAAAAGAAGGTCCTTTTTTCTGCCTTCGTTAATCCGTATTGTGTATCTCTGTTACCGCCGATCCTGCATCGCTCGTAAAGGCTCTCATTTCTTAATCCTGCAATGTTCAAATTCAGCATATGTTTGTCCATGTCCTCTCCCCATATTCTCATATTGTATCCGCCAGGGAGGAAAGCAAATTAGTTCTAGTAGCATTTTATCATTGTTTGTTTTTTGTACGGATACTTTCCAAATTTGTGCACGTTTCTATGTTGTATAGATTGCAACTTCCATTTAGTGCACCCATCTGTGTAAGCGACATCCGGCATCCATTCCCATTGCATTTGTATTTTCTCATCGGTTGCTTTTAGGACTTATACTTTCTACATATGTGTACATTTCTGTGTTATATACATTATAACTTCCATTTAGTTTGCATCTCTATGTAAAGGACCATGTAGCATCCATTCCCATTGGTCCATGAGGTATCACTCCACTCGTTCATTGAGACCCGTCTCGCAACATTTAGTAAGAAAAATTAGTTCCTTTTCTTTTATTAGTAATTTCCTCCTATCGATGTTCGTATTATTACTCTCCTTTACCTGATACACCACGGACCACTTTAATTCTTCTGCCTTATGGATCATTTCTATGAAGTGTCCTACCATTGGTGCGGAATGAATTCTGTTCCTTATGCAATTCTTATGCTCCGTTATCCTGGTTTTTATTTTTCTTTCAGTCTTCCCTATATAGATTTTTTTACAGGGGCACCACATCACGTTAACAACAAATTTGGAGTTGCAATACGTTAATGTTTTCTGTTTCCAATCGCTCCTAAAGCCTAAATCTATTTGGGTTGATTTCTTTGTTTGTGGGCAGCACGTACAGCTGCTGCATGGCACATGTCCCTCCGGTGCGCTCATTTCCCAGCTCTCTGTAAGTGTTGGTTGGATTTTATATTGCTTTGTGATATCATTGCGCATTATTTGATCCTTCACGGTCTTGCTTCTTCTGAAGGCTATTAGTGGTTTTTCCAATGTGCTTTTCCCTTTTTCCATAATCGTCCAGTTTTGGTATATGATTTTTCTAATCCGATTTGACAGATTACTGTACGTGTTGACAAAGACTAATTTTTCATTCTTTTTTTCCTTTTTAGATACCGGTTGTTGTTCAAGTATCGCTTCCCGATGGTTATTTTCAGCCCTCTTCATAGCTCGGTTTATCCGTTTTTTAGGGTAGCCTCTTTCTTGTAGATTTGTTCTCAATTTGTTGGCCCCTTCTATATAATCTTCTCTGTTTGTGCTGTTTTTTTTCAGCCGTAAAAACTGCCCAAAAGGCAAGTTGTCCCGCGTATGGTTAGGGTGGAAGCTAGTTTAATGCAATAATGCATTGCGGTCAGTATGCTTTTTATATGGTTTCACGAAAAGTTCTCCTTTGTTGATGTCAACTTTTATTGTAATGTCCAGGAAATTCACTTCCTCTGTGCTGTCATTTTCAGTGAACTTTAGATGTTGATTTTGCTCATTCAGCCATTTGAAGAACAAGATTGCTTCACTCTCATCGCCCTTCCAAATTAGTAAAATATCATCTATGTACCTCTTCCAGACCTGGATCATATCTCTGAAGGGGTTGTTGTCACTTGTTTCCCCAACATGTTCTCCCGCCAGGTGGCCATGGAAAGGCTGTCACTTTCAGATCCTGATCCTGGGGTTGGGTATGCGAGGGAGGATCATCTGGGAGGAGGAGACTTGGGGAGTGGCGATGTGGCACCCTTGGGTGAGACGCAGTATCCCCCATTTCCCTTTCATCAGGAATCAAATGTTCCCCAGGCTTTTATGGGATATTTCCTTTCTTAGAAAACCATCCCCCAATGTATACCACTCTGGTCCTGAGACGAGGAAGAGATCACATAGGAACTTATATTGCATTCACCCTTTATTAACTCAGACATACATAAACACCACTCTGGTAATGGGGCAAGGAAGAGGGGTGGCGAGTACCAAAACCGTTGTGAAATCAATGTGAATGGCCTGCACCAGAAGCAAATAGGGTGGTATAGATGGCACACTCAGTTGAGGCTAAGGAGGAGATTGAGATTGCCTGTGGAATGCTGGCAGATGGAGAAGCTGGAGGTGAAGACAGGGAGACACGTGCCGAAGTGCTGAGGTGCTGCAGAGTCGTTTCAAGCGGAAGCAGGTTGTGGCTGGCGTTGTCAGAAGGTCTCTGGCGTCAGGGTCAGGCTGCCAACTTTCTGGAGTCAAGAGGACTCCCTCTTTGGTAGCCTGAGGTGTTGGAGACCCTGGAGGAGGTGCTTGCCGAGCCGGACACAGAGGCAGCCACAAGATGTTTGATGACTATGATAAGGTGAAAGCTTGATGAACGGAGCGGTTTGCGAGTACCAAACTGTATGGAAATTGCGAAAGCCGCGGAAATTCAGCTACATTTATATTGAATAAGAAGCCCGTGAGCAAGCTGCAAATTCCCAGCAGGAGAGTGAACTGGGAAGTTACATTGTTTTGATGTGAATGAACTGAAGTTTTGAATACCGAAGCAGAGGAAAGTAATAATGAATGAATGCCACATGAATGGGAAGTAAAGAAGAGTGTTCCCTGATACAAAGGAACTGTGAATTTTGGAAACTAAAGAAAGCAAGCATTGGCAAAAGCCTAAGGAAAAAAGGCACTGTACAAGTTTAAAGTTGAAACTGTGGCCAACCTATGAGAAGATTGATAATCCAGCAAGTGAATGGTGGCAAACAAGTGTTCACAAGCAGGGAGAACAATATAAGTCCAATACCACTGTTGAGCTGAAGCAGTGGTGGTGTAGTTGTGGAAAAGAAGCCAATAAGTTGTATCGGTTGTATCACCTGTGATGGGTGGACCGTGTGGTCCGTCAACTGCGCCTAGACCGACTACACCCACTAAAGAAAAGCCACTTGACTCATCCATAAATTTATGGCTGAATATCAAGAGAAACTGGAACATTGTGATCTCAAAGAGTTGAGTTTTATGACATTGATGAAAGAGTCAAAAAGCCAGAAAGTTGGGAAGAATCCTGGGGAATTGGGTTGTTGTGAAATAGTGAGACTTGAAAGCTTGGGGAATGGAATCCCTTGTGTTTGAAAGTGAATTATTTGGATTGAAAGTGAACTATTTGGAATCCTGGGGAAGGGAGAAACACTTTCCAACCAAAAGCTGGGAAAAGCTCAGAACTTTTGTTTGAACGCTTTTTCATTTGACACTGACATCCTCTACACAGTTTGAACAAATAGATGTGAGGGCAAGTATAGGTTTTGAACACAGACATTTCCTTTATATAAGTTTCAGTTAGGCAGGGAAATTCCACGTTAGCATAGGGCAAAAGAGGCCATATCCCAAACTGTTTGTTGGTTTAAATAAAAGTTTGTAGCCCAAACTTTCCTCATTTGTCTGAGTCTACTTCCTGATGCCTTCACACAAGACAAATCTATTGGTAACCGTTTACAATGACACATTTTCCATGGAGACCAATACAAAGAATTGATTATCTTCTGCTGTGTGTACCTTAAATCCAGATAAATTTTCCACATAGAAGGTCCAGCATATATAAGAGACCAATCTTAACAGGTTATATCTGATCTATCTGACCTAACTCCAACTGCCATTTGTCTTTCCCTTTTGGATTTGGATAATCTATACAGCCCTGGAACGTTGTGAAGATTAACTTCCAAAGTCGTAAAGTCTCAAACATCTCTTCAAGTTGTCTGGAACGATGAACTCTTTGGTTTGTACATGAATTTAAAAAATACCAAATCTCTCAATTTCATCACATCCTGGACTTGATCCAAGAACCATATTCCAGCATTTCCATGAAATTGTGTGATTGTTAATGGTCAAAGTTGTTTTTTCCAGAGGCATGACTCTTTTGATAAAAGGTATTTTGTACCCATAAAGAAATTAACTTTCCAATCCTTTATGATGTGACATATTGGAGGTGGTGTTCTAGCCATTTGATATTTATTAGGCATATATAATGTGCAGGTTAAGGGATTGGGGAAAAAGATGTTTGTTCTATTTTTACCCAATTTGGAGTCTCATGTAAATCAGCATTTAGCCAATAATTAAGTAAACAAAGTGAATATGCTTGATGATATTCTTTTATCCTAAGATAATCAAAGCCCCCTTTCTCTATAGGACATTGCAGTACATCCAGTGGGATCTTTGCTTTTTTCCCTTACCTCATAGAAAACAGTTAAGCACTTTATAAATATGTGATAATATGTAATTAGGGGGTGGGAACGGCAGCATACTAAAAAGATGCAAACATGCTCCCGATCACAGGCATGCCTCAAAATACATCAAAAGAACCTAGTCCACAAAGAAACTAACATCTCAGCGGTAAACAACAGGTTTATTCCTCCCGACAGCTATGAGAGCGATTCTGAACAACCCTGATAGGGGCAGACAGAAAAGTTTTAACTCCGTCTTTACAAGAAGAACTTTTCATAGACATGACTCACAACATTACATTAAAACAGAATACATTAACAATAATTTAGCCTTGTGCATCACATTCATTGGTCAGGTTATTATGGATTAAAATATATTGCCCTGCCCTAAATGGGCAGACACAATTAAGCACACACTGCCCAAAGCCCTCCCACCTCACTTACATCATTATATGCTAACCGGCAAAAATGTAGCTTGGAGGAACACCGGTTTAGACCAGATATTGCCTGCTGGAAAAGAAACCAACGCAGCGCACGGTACCTGAAGACCAGTTCACAGTAAGCAATTGTCCTACTTCCCCATATCTGTTCTATGCTTGTGCCAAGTCTGGTTAGAAATAAAGCTCCTGCAGTGGTACTTCTGGAATCGTATTTTCATACCCCTTAATTTGATTTTGTATTATATTTTCTCTGCCAATATCTGCACCTGGTGTCCATGCTCTGAGCAAACCCTCCCTAATTTCTTTAGCAACCTTGGCTGAAGCCTTCATTTTACTGCTTGAGCTGTGCACGGATTTATTATTTAATTAATTCACCATGTTGTGCTGTCTGAAAGTCTTTAGAGATTTTGTGTATTAAAGAGGCTGCCAGTGGCTTCCATCCCAGACAGAATGGCTGCTAACCACTACTACATTTCTATGCTAGTGACCTGTATTTGTATATAGTTAGTGTTGCATTCTACTTAAACATTGTTTCTAGTGTCTATTGAATGCAAGCATATTCTTCATACATAATGGCAATTTAACCTAGTGTCCGTGTAACTTCATGGTGAGTGCATGTCTGCTTTGTAGCTAATGCATCTATGTGTGTTAGCTGTCACTTTGCTTTTGTTATCTTTGGTTACAGCATGTTTGCATAATTTGCTGCATTTGCTTATAGTATGGGTGATACGGTTGTCTCAGTGAATAATGCCTCATCTTTACAATATTGGACCGGGAGAGGGGGAAAGAGCTCTGAGTGACATGTTCATATGTCCATCAACAGGGTGAGGGGCAGTAGCTATTTGTCTACCCCTTAACAAAGGTACAGCAGTTTTGGTAACAAATACATTTTGATCACACCTATTTTTCCACAAATTGTTAGTTAAGCCTCTCCCATTTCCTACATAAACTTTGGATTTCAGTCAGTAAGATTGTGTGCTAAAATCTTATTAACATTTCTACTAATCTGAATTCCCAAATAATTTGTAAAACCAAACATATTTCTATGACATTCTGGATTAATAAGGAAGATTGCTGTTTGAGAGGTGTTAACTCGAAACTCAGAAACACACTCAAACCTATTGATTACCTTCATTAGCCTATTAAAATACCTTTTCAGGGTTAGATAACAACATTACTAAATCATCTGCATAAAGAAGAACCTTTGAGGTAGAACCTCCACAATCTATATCCTCAATTTCTGTATTATTTCAAATCAAGATTGCCAAAGGTTCAACAAACAAGTCAAATAATAAAGGGGATAATTGGCAACATTTAGTACTGTAGTACCCATCTTAATTGGAAAAGCCACAAATGTAAAACCATTCACAGATACTGGAGTTTCTGCCTTTTTATATAACGCATCAAAAAGGCTAAAAAAGAAATAGGGCAACAACCAATTTTACAAAGGATTTTCTATAGATATAGGCCAACTGACCTTATGAAAGGCATTCTCTGCATCAACGCTCACAGCAGCACATGCCATTTATGCAGATGTAACACAGCAACCAATTCTCCTGATTCCACTTTTAGCAACCCCATCAAACTTTGTGGCAATGGGATCTCTATTTGCTATGTGGTTTGTGAGGAAGGTGTTGGAGGAAAACCTCATTTTAAGTATGGGGTGTGCTTGCCTAATCCTGAGGCTTTCCATCTTCCACGCATCAGTTTAATTTTTCTCTCCTCCCAGTATCGAAGACATGTGGAAGCCACCTGCAGCTCACACTTTTGCCTGCCAGGGTATGGTGAAAGCTCTCCTAATGGTTAAACTGACTTGCAGCTCTATTTGCCCATCCCTTTCCAGATAAGAAGGGAAGAGTGAACTCTGTGTTACTCATTGTATCAGGGTCAGAAGGTTTACATGATTTGCCAGAACATCCAGATACAAACCGGGTGTTGCACACATTATATTCAAATAATATATTCTGTATGTTTATCTACTTGAGGGCAAATGAAAAATAAGCAGTAAATAAATGACAAATGTAATTCTGGAGGGGAAAATAAAGTAAAAACAAAAAGTAATGTAATGTAAAAGTAATGTGTAGAGCAACTACTTGAATTCATACTGACCACTATCATTGCTAAGGGTAGCCTCACCTTTTTTAGCCTGTCTGCCCTATTAAAGAAAGTAAGGTCAGGAGTTGCAAACTAGTCTTGGTACTGCCACTATTGTGTGGTATAGAAGCCTGCCCAGAGCAATGACACTTTTTTATGAATCATTTAAAACATTGTCCTTCACTTTTTAGTTTTGTTGGAAAGCAGACTGTTAAAAAAACAAGGAGTTGCCGGGTGTTGTCACAGGCATGTGCCTCTTATGTCACTTTCTATGAAATCACCTCAAAGGTTGGGTCATATCGTTCACCCTCATGTCAAACCACACACCACCACCCACATGTAAACGTTGACACCCCTTGTACCAGATATTTTGGGTAAAAAACGACCATGGGTACGGAGGCGAGAATGCCACACCAGCACTAGCCTAGGAAATAATTCTGTAAAGTTTGCTCGCCTATTTGGTAAGCAATGAAGGGGAATTTGCCATAGTTTCAAGAACACAGCTCTACTTGCCTAATGAATAATGGGGGCCATTTGTCTTTAGTTACCCTTGGGCATAGCTCTCAACGTTTTGTCACCCCATGGCGGGTGAAAACAGCCAATTTTGCTTTTGCCGGGTGAAAGCCCATTCATTTATATGGAAGGGTAGAGAGATTGGTCGATGACAGAGCAGCTTTCAGGCAGGTGACACCCGCCAAAGTGTGAGTTGAAAGGTATGCCCTTGGGCGTGACCAACACGGTTAATACACATCACGTTCTACTTCCTGAATAACTCAGTGGCGCAACGACCATTGAGCAGATTGGGCTGTAGCCGCTCTCCCAGAACCATGACAGGACAGGACACAAACAAATAGTGTCTGGGGCTGCAGTTAACAAAGGACCTGCAATTACCAATGTAAAGCATTTCTTTGTTAGCAACTGAATCTGTATACCTACATTCATAGCTCTCAACTCACACGTTTTTAGCGAGTGTCAGCCGCATTGGAATCAGTTTTCACCCGCCAAGCTCCTTACACGTCCATTCACTTTAATGGGCTCTCATCCGCCAAAAATGAAATCTACTGTTTTCACCCGCCCGGGAGACTTAAAGGGTTGAGATGTATGTTACCGGTGACCCTCCCAATGTGCATTGCCCCTTTAAGGGGATGTGTTCCTCCCACGTGTGTTGCCCCTTTAAGAGGGGCCATGACTGTGTCATGGCCCAAGCTAATAAAAGGAGCTCCTGCAGGCACGTGAGACAGAGCGGCTGCAGACTTCCAAAGAGGAACGACTGAGTCTGTGTCTCATTATCAATGTAGAGGCACAGGCCTGCACGCCCAGACACTGAGGGACCCGCATGCCAGGATGGCAGCCGAGGTCCCCTCAGTCAGAGGCCTGGCAGGCTGTGACCCCACGCCAGGGTGCCGAGGCCCATGGCACCCGGGGCCATGCCGGATGTCCATGGCAGGCCCCCACCCCACACATCGTGGGCCTGCATGGAGCTAGCAGAGATAGCGCCCAGGGGCGCATGCCGGATGACCATGGCAGGCGACCCCCAACAATGGCGACGAGGACCACGAGCCCGCATTGAACCTTTCTGCCAGTAAGTGGAAAGGGGGAGGAAGAGGAGTATCAAGCCCCACCGTGGTGTCCCGTGGCCTGCGCCTCACCGCCGCGACATGGTCGGTGTAGGCCCCGGCTGCCCTGCGGTGAGGTGCACTCGAAGAGGAGCGTCCGGCCCCACCGCGGTTTCGCGTGGCCTGCGCCTCACCGCCGTGGCATGGGCGATGGAGGCCTGGGCTGCCCCGCGGAGTGATGCACACCCGGTGGCGCTCCGCCGCAAAGAAGACAACGGATGGAGCCGTCTTCCCCAACCATGTGGAGGTGGTCTGATCCGCGGCGTCGGCCGCGTGAAAATGCATATGCTGGCGGCACCGTGCCGCGTGAAGGGGGCGGTGCCAGCTGATGCACTCTCCTCGTGAGGACAAGTCTGGCGGTGGAGGTGGCTGTGGACGTGGGGAGACAGAGCCTCGCCCCGCCTTAAGGCCCCCACCATCAGGGCCCACGGGGGCTGGACGGTGCTCCGGGAACCGGAGCAGGAAGAAAAAAAAGAGAAGACAGACGAAGTGAAGGCAGCTGTCCACCCCTCCCCCGTGGGAGAAGAATGGTTGCCGGCTGCCCTGTAGTGACAATGTCTTTCCCCGCCACCCCCCCTCGGGAGCCGTAACAAAGAGGTGAGCTGAGTGCCCCTCCCCCACCCGCGTGGACACTATAAAAAAAAAAAAAAAAAAAGGAAAAAGAAAGAAAGGGGGAGTCGCCAAACAGCTGCCACGCCCCCCAGAGGCGGCCCCAACATTCACCCGGGCCCTAAAAAAAAAAAAAAAAAAAAAAAAAACAATAAAAATTGCGGCAAAGGAAAGCGGCATCGGCCGCGTGTGCTGCCGCTGGCCCCGCCGCAGTGTGGAAGAAAATCCCTGAGGGAGGGAGCCTGCCCGCAAAACAAACCCCACCCGGAGAAGGTGAGGCCGCATCTCCCCCCAGGAAGGAGAGGGCTCATGGAGGGGAAAGCCTCAAGGGAAGACAAATTACTAAAAGTAACGGCGGCGCCAGACAAATTACTAAAAGTAACTGCGGCGCCAGTCATCGGCGCAGAAGGGCGTGAAGTGACGGCTCTTCAGTAATCTCGGGCCCCTCTGGCAAGTGATTGAGGGCAGGATTGTCCAATGGAACTTCGGGGACACGAGTAATGATGGGAAGTGCTGTGCCCTGCACCGGTGGTCACCTCCATGCACAGTGCCAGCAAGAAAACAGGAAGGGAAGCGATGGCGGTCATGTGGCAGTGCATGGATAATCTAAATGCATCAAAAGCGCAGACGCCTGCCCCGGGAACTGAGTAAGACTCAGGTGTCTGCCGACACCATTCGCAGAACCCCGCTGTCGACATCAAACTGTCACGGGTGTCCCACGGCCATGGGTGCGCCGTACTGCCTGAAGAACAAATGGCCTCGGCGCACAAACGGTGGCAATTTGCTGATCGACACTCCTCAGAACTCCAAGCCAGGACATTTCAGCATCCGACGCCCAGCACTCTGGACACTTTAGTGACAGGGCCATAGAAAGAGAGATCAACCTGCCAACGAAGACGTCTTGCCGGCCCTGCAGACGGCCTCGACACCCTCCCACCAAGATCCCCACTGGACCATCGGAGGATCAAGGAGCTGGGGGCCCTGCCGGCCTGCTAGCATCACCCAGGGCCCCACAAGGACTTTCTCCGGCCGGGAACCGTGAAAGAAGAGCCCAGCCCATCATGGCCAACAAGGAACAGGTGGCTGCCCACACCACGTCCAGCGCCGCAGTACCAGCCTCATCCAGTCAGGAGTGGTGCACTACCACAGGTGCGTGCTCCGGCCTGAGGGAGAAATGACCCCAGTACACCATAGGTGGCCACTGGATAGCCATGTTGTGATCAACCGGGGACTTCCACCCTCTTGTTCATCAGAACCCGAGCGGGAACAGATCAGCATCCCACGCCCTGTGCAGTGTACTCCAGATCGTTTCATTGTCCTAATCCCTGGGCATTGTAGACCGGGATGTCAGCATCATCGAGGACAAACCAACAAGGAGGACTCTGTGCCCACCCTGCAAGGGGCCTCGACGTCTTGCCACGGAAGTCCCCACTGGACCACCTGAGGACCAAGGAGTGGAGGTTGACCGTGACACTCCCATGAAGAGGTGGTGCACTGGGCAGGTCGGGGTGAGGCCATTCAGTCCAGCGGAATTTGAGCGATCACGTATGCCCTGTCGGCACAGCACCAGCGGCGGGGCAGCAGCAATCCGCCGGCACCACAGCGTCACTCCGAGCACAGGGCGCCTGAGTAAGTTGCACTATGCGGAAGGGACGAAGGACTGTGCACCAATGACTGCCCTGTACCATTGAAGGCTGGCATTGACCCAGCGCCAACCATGGTCACACCATGGCCTATGTGGGATTTTTCACCCTCACGCCACTCACGGGTCACAGTGGTGAGTACCGGGATGTCCAGTATTCTGGGTGCTGCAGGGCTTGACAACGTATGGGGGCCCCAACTCTGGGGAAGGGGCGCTGGGTGCGGTCAGGTGATCCGAGATGGCGGGTCCCACTATGCACCGGTGACGCGAAATCCCGCAGCGATGCCAGCCAGACAAGGAAGGGGCACTGTAACAACAAGAACAAGGGGAGGTCGACCCACAGTGAGGTGGTCATCTCCCGGCACAGTGCCAGCGGAACACAGCGGAACAAGAGCCACCCTGCCTGCCAGACTGGTGGGCCCAGACAGCGGGTCGCCAAGGACCCCCTGCACGCTATGACATCGAAGGTCTGTGTGAGTTACCAGCAAACCAGAAAGCCCTGGACCCCAACCCTAGGGGTCAGTACATCAGGGAGAAGTGAGTTGCAGCTCAGCATGAGGGGTTGTGCGCCCGTGTGCGGTCCTGGTGGAAGGAGACACTTCGGACCGGGGAACATCGCCGGAGAAGGGGCAGGTGATGACCGATCACCCCATGCCCGATCAACAGCACCGTGCCCCGCCAACAGCCCGAGGAGAAGCGCGATGACTGGTGTCCCGCTGATCGGCTATGAACATCAGGGAACGAGGCCGATGTGGCCCCTGGTACCCCCAGGTGCGGCTTTGCCGGCTATGGACTGTACTGTCACTGGACCTGGACCCGGGAAGTGAATCCTGAGCTGACGCCAGTAGTAGGCGAGATGATATCCTGCGGTCCTACGATTGCGTAAAGAGGACTCTGTAATCTGGTGCATTGCCGCTGTGGACCTGTATATTACTAACATGCTTAGAGTGGTCTCCATAGTGAGCCATAAGGTGAAGCAGTGGCCCCGCACATACGAGGCGTACATAGTGCCAGCCGCAGAACATCGTGTTTTTGTTAATGGTTACAGGTTCTAACACCAGGTTAATAAAGGTTTTGTAAACTGTGGGGAAATGCCTACATTCCACCGGTAGCTCACCCCGCGACTGTTTCCCTACGGAGAAGGTTCAGAAGTGTTTGGTGTGATGTTTTGTTATCATTTGGAGTTATTTATGCATGTGGCCGTGTCATAGCTTAGCATGTGATTGTTTCAGCAGGGTCTGAAGCAAGAAGTAGTTTGTCGCTCTGTAACCACTGGGACGCAAGTATGTTCAGCCACGTTTGTTTGTTTGTTATGAAAAAGGAGGAGTGTTACGGGTGACCCTCCCAATGTGCATTGCCCCTTTAAGGGGATGTGTTCCTCCCACGTGTGTTGCCCCTTTAAGAGGGGCCATGACTGTGTCATGGCCCAAGCTAATAAAAGGAGCTCCTGCAGGCACGTGAGACAGAGCGGCTGCAGACTCCCAAAGAGGAACGACTGAGTCCGTGTCTCATTATCAATGTAGGCCCCAGGCCTACACGTGGAGGCACAGGCCTGCACGCCCAGACACTGAGGGACTCGCATGCCAGGATGGCAGCCGAGGTCCCCTCAGTCAGAGGCCTGGCAGGCTGTGACCCCACGCCAGGGTGCCGAGGCCCATAGCACCCGGGGCCATGCCGGATGTCCATGGCAGGCCCCCACCCCACACATCGTGGGCCTGCACGACGCTAGCAGAGATAGCGCCCAGGGGCGCCTGCCGGATGACCATGGCAGGCGACCCCCAACAATGTATGTACATTTTTAGTCAACTGAAATCGTGACGAGGATGGCACTTCAATGTCAGGTGAGTGATTGGAACGGTAGGTGCAGGAGACTGTTCATTCTCAAAATAATTCAATCCCCAATGCAATCGTATGAGCAAATCCATTTCTCCATCTTTCTGTGGCAAAATCTCTCTTTTAAGTGTTCTAGAACGTTGGCATGTTATCCTCACGGCAGTCCTTCAGTGTGTGGTTTCGGCCCCCCTAAACTTCAGTCAAGGTACACCCCTTTAACAACTCGTTAATGGTATTCAGAAAGACACTGACAGAACATTGCAATGACTCAGAGATCGATTGGCGACACCCACGAGTTCTTAAAGACAATGTCCCACTCTCCGTAAAAATGGAAAAACCTAACACAAGTACATGTATTTGCACTACGCCTGCTGGGTGCAATGTCAGCAAGACGTGTTAATTTGGTGAAATCTTGTGTGTCATTGTCGACATCCTTTTATGGATTTGGCTGTTTTTATTAACCACGTCCCATGTTATGATTGTGGGACCGGTAGTCTCATTATGCATCCTCCCCCGTTCTTACGGGCACCTAAAAACTACGTTTCCAAGAATTACTTTCAAGCAGGCAGGACGGGCTGTTTTTATTACGCATGCGTAGTGACAGTGACCCGGAAATAGATTTGCCTCGAGTCTAACCTTATATATGGCATATGCTGGCTGGGCTTACCTACAACGGGGACACTCGGGTCTTCGGTTTATGCTCTCTATAGGCAGGACCTGCAGTTCAGCAAATCCGTCTCCTAATTCATCCTCAAGGAATAAAGCTTCTGATCCCGCCGCATTTGTCCCAGTGGGGCTATCGACTGCCGTGGGAACTGTCCGCGTGCACCCCTCATTCAACTCCATGCTGCTCTTACTGGCGGGCCGCCGGGGGGCGCTCGAGTCCTGTAAATCACCGTGTGTTGGAATAGAGCTGGGCAGGGAAATGTCCAATTTTGGCGGCCATTATACTCCAGATGTGTTAATTTATTATTACCTTTCTTTTGGGAGAGATGTACTTCCTCTAACACCGTGATAGAAGAAAACCTCTTAACACCGTGATAGAATAAAACGTACTTCTTAACTTTATGGACAAGTACTGGGGATTACTGGATAATTTACTTCGATTATATAGTGCAATTGAGAAATTGCTCTCATCCAGCGGATTCATTAGTTAAAAGTAAAAAAAAAACGCCTTTGGTATATAGGAAAGGGGTTCTTGTTGTAATGTAGTCTTGTCTTGCCACTGGCCTGGGTGCTTGCTGTAGAATGTTGGTGCATGAATGCAGCTCAGGCGAATGTTGGGTTGATCTGTGTGTGGATGTTCTGTGAGTGTCAGTTGGGGGCCTGAGCTGGGTTGAATGGATGGCCAGTGGGTCTACTCCTTTGTTAGTGATGTCTATACCTTCCTATGTTCCTGTCCATGTCTACGTGTGCTGTAAATACATGAAGAATAACTGGAGTATTGTACAGATTGTACATATGTGAATAAAGCCTACCTGGAACCAAACCTAGACTACAGCTGGTCTGTACTTCAGTGATGCATCCTAAATGTCTAGCATAAGGCTTTACAACAGTTCTTTGTGGATGTTTAGGCTGTAATAAATCTTAGTTTGCCAAAACTGCCCTCAGTTATTCTTTGTTTTGGAGAGAGCACACTTGGGCAAAATGCACCTAGGCCAATTCGCCAGTGGTCATTGCACGTTGCGAGTACAGTAACGTTGTTTTAAAACATACTGGAGTGCATCAGTTAAGCATTGCTGGAAGTTTTAAGTTCTGACAATACAAATAATGTTAGCCAAGTCAGACTGGATGCAATCAAAGGAGCACTATTGAATAGTTCATTTTATTAACTTCTGCAAAACTATCAGTAAACAATTTTGATAAAACAATTTATGCATAGAGAAATTGTTTTCTGTCTTCCCAGGTATTGTCATCAAATGCCCAGGTGCTCGCAGCACATGA